>NC_091779.1:41717343-42378058 GCF_029378745.1 Bos indicus | reverse complement strand
TTCCCCATCTATTTCCCATGAAGTGATGGGACCAGATGCCATGATCTTCGTTTTCTGAATGTTGAGCTTTAAGCCAACTTTTTCACTCTCCTCTTTCACTTTCATCAAGAGCCTTTTTAGTTCTTCTTCACTTTCTGCCATAAGGTGGTGTCATCTGCATATCTGAGGTTACTGATATTCCTCCCAGAAGTCTTGATTCCAGCTTGTGCTTCATCCAGCCCAGTGTTTCTCATGATGTACTCTGCATATAAGTTAAATCAGGAGGGTGACAATTACAGCCTTGATGTACTCCTTTTCCTGTTTGGAACCAGTCTGTTGTTCCATGTCCAGTTCTAACTGTTTCTTCCTGACCTGCATACAGGTTTTTAAAGATGCAGCTAAGGTGGTCTGGTATTCCCATATCTTTCAGAATTTTCCAGTTTATTGTGATCCACACAGTCAAAGGCTTTGAAATAATCAATAAAGCAGAAATAGTTGTTTTTCTGGAACTCTGTTACTTTTTCCATGATCCGGTGGATGTTGGTAATTTGATTTCTGGTTCCTTTCCCTTTTCTGGTTCATGTATTGCTGAAGCCTGGCTTGGAGAATTTTGAGCATTACTTTACTAGCGTGTGAGATGAGTGCAATTGCGTGGTAGTTCAAGCATTCTTTGGCATTGCCTTTCTTTGGGATTAGAATGAAAACTGACCTTTTCCAGTCCTGTGGCCACTGCTGAGTTTTCCAAATTTGCTGGCATATTGAGTGCAGCACTTTCACAGCATCATCTTTCAGGATTTGAAATAGCTCACCTGAAATTCCATCACCTCCACTAGCTTTGTTCATAGTGATGCTTCCTAAGGCCCACTTCATGTCACATTCCAGGATGTCTGGCTCTAGGTGAGTGATCACACCATCGTGATTATCTGGGTCATGAAGATCTTTTTTGTATAGTTCTTCTGTGTATTCTTGCCACCTCTTCTTAATATCTTCTGCTTCTTTTAGGTCCATACCATTTCTGTCCTTTATCGAGCCCATCTTTGCATAAAATGTTCCCTTTGTATCTCTAATGTTCTTGAAGAGATCTCTAGTCTTTCCCATTCTATTGTTTTCCTGTATTTCTTTGCATTGATCACTGAGGAAGGCTTTCTTATCTCTCCTTGCTAGTCTTTGGAACTCTGCATTCAAATGGGTATATCTTTCCTTTTCTCCTTTGCTTTTTGCTTCCTTTCTTTTCACAGCTATTTGTAAGCCTCCTCAGACAGCCATTTTGCTTTTTTGCATTTCTTTTTCTGGGGATGGTCTTGATTCCTGTCTCCTGTACAATGTCACTAACCTCCAGCCAAAATTCATCAGGCACTCTGTCTATCAGATCTAGTCCCTTAAATATATTTCTCACTTCCACTGTATAGTCATAAGGGATTTGATTTAGGTCATACCTGAATGGTCTAGTGGTTTTCTCCACTTTCTTCAATTTCAGTCTGAATGTGGCAATAAGGAGTTCATGATCTGAGCCACAGTCAGCTCCTGGTCTTTTTGTTGTTGTTGTTGTTGACTGTATAGAGCTTCTCCATCTTTGGCTGCAAAGAATATAATCAATCTGATTTTGGTGTCGACCATCTGGTTATGTCCATGTGTAGAGTCTTCTCTTGTGTTGTTGGAAGAGGGTGTTTGCTATGACCAGTGCGTTCTCTTGGCAGAACTCTATTAGCCTTGGCCCTGCTTCATTCTGTACTCTAAGGCCAAATTTGCCTGTTACCCCAGGTGTTTCTTGACTTCCTACTTTTGCATTCCAGTCCCCTACAATGAAAAGTCTATCTTTTTGGAGTTTTAGTTCTAGAAAGTCTTGTAGGTCTTCATAGAACCGTTCAACTTCAGCTTCTTCAGTGTTACTGGTAGGGGCATAGACTTGGATTACTGTGATATTAAATGGTCTGCCCACATCCAAGGTAAAGAGCAGTGGCTGCACTTTGCTGGATCATCCAAGGTAAGAGAAAACCAAGTAAGACGGTAGGCACTGAGAAAGGGTATCAGAGGGCAGACAGACTGAAACCACAATCACAGACAACTAGCCAATCTGATCACACAGACCACAGCCTTGTCTAACTCGATGAAACTAAGCCAGGGCATGTGGGGCCACCCAGGACAGATGGGTCATGGTGGAGAAGTCTGACAGAATGTGGTACAGGTCCACTGGAGAAGGAAATGGCAAACCACTTCAGTATTCTTGCCTTGAGAAGCCCATGAACAGTATGAAAAGGCAAAAAGATAGGACACTGAAAGATGAACTCCCCAGGTTGGTAGGTGCCCAATATGCTACTGGAGATCAGTGGAGAAATAACTCCAGAAAGAATGAAGGAATGGAGCCAAAACAAAAACAACACCCAGTTGTGGATGGGACTGGTGATAGAAGCAAGGTTCAATGCTGTAAAGAGCAATATTGCATAGGAACCTGGAATATTAGGTCCATGAATCAAGGCAAATTGGAAGTGGTCAAACAGGAGATGACAAGAGTGAACATTGACATTCTAGGAATCAGCAAAGTAAGATGGACTGGAATGGGTGAATTCCATGGATGACTATTATATCTACTACTGTGGGCAGGAATCCCTTAGAAGAAATGGAGTAGCCATTATAGTCAACAAAGGAGTCTGAAATGCAGTATTTGGATGCAATCTCAAAAATGACAGAATGATCTGTTTGTTTCCAAGTGGGTCTGGTAGGATCTTTCTATTGTTTAATTCTAATCCTGTTATCCTAAAATGTAAATTGTGGGAGTGGGTCTGGTAAAATTTTCACAAACTTGAGACATTCTTTTGATTTATTGTAATAACTATTTAAAAAGTATAAAATTCCCTTGCTAAAGATTAGCGAGTGGGGCACTCTCCATCCCCCTTCTGATGTCTATGTCAGAAGCTTTCTCTGTTCCTTTTTATACTTTAATAAAACTCTGCTACACAAAAGCTCTTGAGTGATAAAAACCTGGTCCCTGGTTCCAAAGCTAAATCTTCTTCGGAGATCATGAATCTGACACCATTCACCGTACGCCATTAGTGACCTCCTAGAATGAGTTTGGAAGTGTTCCTTCCTGTGCAATTTTTTTAATGGAATTTTAGAAGGATAGGCATTAGCTCTTCTCTAAATGTTTGATAGAATTCTCCTGTGAAGCCATCTGGTCCTGAGCCTTTTTTTTTTTTGGCGGGGGGTGGTAGTGGGGAGGGAGATTTTTGATCACAGCTTCAATTTCAGTGGTTGTAATTGGGTTGTTCATAATTTCTATTTCTTCCTGGTTCAGTCTTGGAATATTGAACTTTTCTAAGACTCTGTCCATTTCTTCCAGGTTATTCATTTTATTGCCATATAGTTGCACGTAATAGTCCTTTATAAGCCTTTGTATTTCTGCATTGTCTTTTGTAACCTCTCCTTTTTCATTTCTAATTTTGTTGATTTGATTCTTCTCTCTTTCTTTCTTGATGAGTCTGGCTAAAGGCTTGTCAATTTTGTTTATCTTCTCAAAGAACCAGCTTTTAGTTTTAATAATCTTTACTGTTATTTCTTTCACTTCTTTCTTATTTCTGCTCTGATATTTATGATTTCATTCCTTCTACTAATTTTGGGGGGTTTTTGTTGTTGTTCTTTTTCCAGTTGTTTTAGGTGTAAAGTTATGTTCTCTATTTGATGTTTTTCTTGTTTCTTGAGGTAGGTATGTACTGCTATAAACTTCCCTCTTAGGACGGCTTTTGCTGCATCCCATAGGTTTTGAGTTGTCATGTTTTCATTGTCATTTGTTTCTAGAAACGTTTTCATTTCCCTTTTGATTCCTTCAGTAACCTGTTGGTTATTTAGAAATGTGTTGTTTAATCTCCATGTGTCTGTATTTTTTATATTTTTTTTCTTGTAATTGATATCCAGTATCATAGCGTTCTGGTCAGAGAAGATACTTGATACGATTTCAATTTTCTTAAACTTACTGATGTTTGGTTTATGACCCAAGATGTGGTCTATCCTGGAGATTGTTCCATGTGCACTTGAGAAGAAGGTATATTCTTCTGCATTTGGATGAAATGTCCTGAAGATATCAATGAGCTCCATCTCATCTAATATATCATTTAAGACTTGTGTTTCCTTATTAACTTTCTGTTTTGATGATCTATCCATTGGTGTGAGTGGGGTGTTAAAGTCTCCTACTATTATTGTGTTACTGTCAATTTCTCCTTTTTGTCTGTTAGTATTTGTCTTATGTACTGAGGTACTCTTATGTTTGATGCATAGATATTTAAAATTGTTATGTCTTCTTCTTGGATTGATCCCTTGATCATTATGTAGTGTCCTTCCTTATCTCTTGTAATCTTCTTTATTGTAAGGTCTATATTATCTGATATAAGGATTGCTACTCCAGCTTTCTTTTGCTTCCCATTTGCATGGAATATATTTTTCCATCCTCTCACTTTCAGTCTGTATGTGTCTTTAGGCCTGAAGTGGACAGCATATATAGACAGCATACATATGGGTCTTGTGTTTGTCTCCATTCAACCAGTTTCTGTGTCCTTTGGTTGGAGCATTTAATCGACTTACATTAAAGTAATTATTGATATATATGTTCCTATTGTCATTTTTTTAATTGTTTGGGGTTGATTTTGTAGATCTTTTTTCTTCTCTTGTATTTCTTGACTATATAAGTCCATTTAACATTTGTTGTAAAGCTAGTTTGGTGGTACCAAATTCTCTTAACTTCTGCTTGTCTGAAAAGCTTTTTATTTCTCTATCAATTTTGAATGAGATCCTTATCAGGTACAATAATCTTGGTTGTAGATTTTTCCCTTTCAGTACTTTAAATAAATCCTGCCATTCCCTTCTGGCCTGCAGAGTTTCTGCTGAAAGATCAGCTGTTAAGCATATGATGTTCCTGTTGTATGTTACTTGTTGCTTCTCCCTTGCTGCTTTTAATATTCTTTCTTTGTGTTTAGTCTTCTTTAGTTTCATTAGTAGGTGTCTTGGCATGTTTCTCCTTGGGTTTATCCTGTATGGGACTCTTTGTGCCTCTTGGACTTGATTGACTATTTCCTTTTCCACGTTGGGGAAATTTTCAACTATAATCTCTTCAAATTATTTCTCATACCCTTTCTTTCTCTCTTCTTCTTTTGGTACCCCTATTATTCAAATGTTGGTGCATATGATATTGTCCCAGAGGTCTCTGAGACTATCCTCAGTTCTTTTCATTCTTTTCACTTTATTCTGTTCTTCAGAAGTTATTTTCATCATTTTATCTTCCAGCTCACTGATTTGTTTTTTGCTTCAGATATTCTGCTACTGATTCCTTCTAGAGTATTTTTAATTTCAGTAATTATGCTGTTTGTCTCTGCACGTTTATTCTTTAATTCTCCCAGGTCTTTGTTAATTGATTCTTGCATTTTCTCCATTTTGTTTTTAAGGTTTTTGATCATCTTTACTATCATTATTCTGAATTCTTTTTCAGGTAGTTGGCCTATTTCCTCTTCACTCATTTGGACTTCTGTGTTTCTAGTTTGTTCCTTCATTTGTGTAGTATTTCTCTGTTTTTTCATAATTTTTTTTTAATTGTTGTGTTTGAGGTCTCCTTTTCCCAGGCTTCAAGGTTGAATTCTTTCTTCCTTTTGGTTTCTGCCCTCTAAGGTTGGTCCAGTGGTTTGTCTAACTTTCATATAGGGTGAGATTTGTGCTGAGTTATCGAATGTTTGCTTTTTCTCTGATGGTCAAGGCTGAGTGAGGCTGTAATCCTGTCTGTTGATGATTGGGTTTGTATTTTTGTTTTGTTTGTTGCTTAGCACAGGATGCTACTGGTGGTTGGGTGATGCCAGGTCTTGTATTCCAATGGCTTCCTTTGTGTGAGTTCTCATTATTTGATACCCCCGAATGATGCTAAAGCTGAAACTCCAGTACTTTGGCCACCTCATGCAAAGAGTTGACTCATTGGAAAAGACTCTGATGCTGGGAGGGATTGGGGGCAGGAGGAGAAGGGGACGACAGAGGATGAGATGGCTGGATGGCATCACCGACTTGATAGACGTGAGTTTGAGTGAACTCCTGGAGTTGGTGATGGATAGGGAGGCCTGGCGTGCTGCAATTCATGGGGTCGCAAAGAGTCAGACATGACTGAGTGACTGAACTGAACTGAACTGAGGCTTAGTTCTCTGGTAGTCTAGGGTCTTGGAGTCAGTGCTCCCACTCCAAAGGCTCAGGGCTTGATCTCTGTTCAGGAATGAAGATTCCACAAGTGGTTGGTTATGGTATTAAATGAGATTAAAACAAATATCTAAAACCAAGAAACCAAAGATGAACCGCACACAAATGGCAGTTACAAAATCAGGCAAATAATAATTAAAATAATGGAATATACACATATACATATACACCCATGAGCAAAGTCAAGAGACTCCAACAAAAATAAAGTACAACAGATTGACCCAATGAACAAATGAAATAAAAAATTATATTTACCAATTAAGAATAAAAGTAACTAAAGCACAAACTGGAAAACAAAACTAAAGCAAGGTGCCAACTGGGGAATAAAGCAATGAAAGTAAAACTAACAAATATGTTGAGAGGAAAGGAAAGAAAGAATAGATATGCAAAGTTAAATAAAGGTAGATGAAGATTTATATACATTAAAGATTAACTGCAAGGGGAAAAGAACAGTAGGAAAAGCAAACAAAGGAGTAAATGCAGAAAAAATATAATCAGTTTCAAAAAACTAAAAATTAAAATTAAAGAGAAAATAAGATTTAAAAAATGGAAGGAAAAAGGAAAATTCCACAGAACTGCAAAAGCCCAATGCAGATGCAGGTTTATAACAACAATAAAAATGTGACTGAATATACACTTATACATATACACCTATAAGCAAAATCAAACAGTCCAACAGAATAAAGTACAATAGATTGACCCAGCAAACAAAGGGAACCAAAAATTATGTCTACCAGAAAAAAACTAACTAAAGCACAAACTGGAAAACAAAACCATAGCAAGGTGCCAAGTGCGGAATATAGCAAAGAAAATGAAACTAACAATTATGTTGAGAGGAAAGGAAAGAAAGAAAGAATAGATATTCAAAGTTAAATAGAGGTGGATAAAGAAGACATATATATTAAAGATTAACTGCAAGTAGGAAAAGCAAACAAAGGAATAAACATAGAAAAAATAATAACAGGTTTTAAAAATTAAAATTAAAAAAAGAGAGAAAAAAAAAAGTAAAACTCCCCAGAACTGCAAAAGCCCAACATAGAGGCAGAGGTTTATAACAACAATAAAAAAAATGCGAAGAAAATTGAGAAGAAAAAAAATGCTCAAAAGCTTAATTAGATTTCATAGGCAATGGCAACCGACTCCAGTACTCTTGCCTGGCAAATCCCACGGATGGAGGAGCCTGATAGGCTGCAGTCCATGGGGTCACTAGGAGTCAGACACGACTGAGCGACTTCACTTTCACTTTTCACTTTCATGCATTGGAGAAGTAAATGGCAACCCACTCCAGTGTTCTTGCCTGGAGAATCCCAGGGACAGGGGAGCGTGGTGGGCTGCCGTCTATGGGGTCGCACGGAGTTGGACACGATTGGACACGACTGAAGCGACACAGCAGCCCCAGCAGCAGCAGTGCCAGTAAAATCGATAACTACAACTGGGGGCGGGGGGGAGAGAGAAAGAGAGAAAATCCATCCAAAAGAATCTACAGAACAAGTCAAAACATAATAATAATTTTTTTTTTTTTTTTTTGAGTCACTGCTGTCAGAGTCCTCTCCCTCACTGTGAGTCACAGTTCACCTCACCTCCCTAGGATGCCCTCTAACACTGTGCTGATCTTTGGACCTACTGTGGGGGTAGCTCAAATTCTAATCTGACCCTACTCCTCTCTGTTCTCACCTTCAATGTCCACAGCTATCAGAATTAGCACGTTTTCTTTTGTGGGAGTTCTGAATGACCTTTTATATATTCCATAGACACAGAGTCCACCTAGTTGATTGTGTGGATTTAATCTGTAGATTGTGCAACTGATGGGAGGGTTTTGGGTCTTCTTCCTTAGTCACACTGCCCTGGGTTTCAATTGTGGTTTTATTTCCACCTCTGCATCTGGGTCGTCCACTGGGCTTTGCTCCTAAGGTTGCCCTGGAGGACTTAGGTTTGGCCCTATGAGGGACCAGATGTGGAGGTGGTGCAGCCACTTGGGTCACAGGGGTTCTGGCAGCACCGGTACCCAGGGAAGTTGGTGGGTAAGGCAGCAGGAAATATAGTGCTCTAGAAGGGTATGGCAACCAGTACTGGCCAATATGCTCCAGTATTCTTTCCTGGGGAACCCCCACTCCCTTTCAGAGAAGTCTGGCAGGCCACAGTCTATAAGGTCACAAAGTCGGACTTGACTGAAGTGACCCTGAGTGCATAGATGCAAGACTTTTTTTTGCCTCTGGCAGTTCTGCCCCAATGAGAGTTGAGCCAGAAGGTGGCGCAGCTGCTTGGCTTGTGGGGACCCTGGTGGTGACAAGTGTGCAGAGACACGGACTGCCTCCACTGCAGGACTTATGGCCCTATCAGTGTCTTTTTTTGAGCCTCTTGTAGCTGACGATCAGAAAGGCCTCTTTGGCCAGTCTTTCTCCTTATTGCCACCTGTTCAGGCACTTAGAGACCTCCCTTGCCTGGGGTCCTTCTCTGTTGTTCAGCACATCAGGGACATAGAGGGGTCCCCCTGGCTGGGGTCCTACTCTGTAGATCAGCACATCAGGCACTTAAAGGGGCACTCTGAGTGGGGCCCTACTCTGTAATTCGGTGCACCAGTCACTTAAAGGAGCACCTTGGGTAGGGTCCTACTCTGTAGTTCTGTGTGTCAGGCATTTGATGGGCCAGCCTCTCTATTGCTCAGCTGCCAATGCTGGCATGTTGGGGGAGAGAGCCTATAGTGTTGGCTCCATCCCCTCAACGTGACTCAGCAGTATCGTCTTGCTTCCACGGCTGCCCTGCTTTCCTCCACAGGCATTTCCCACCACAATCTCCTTCACATCTCCTTGATCCATCTCTCCGCAGTCAACAGCAGCCCTTGCCCAGGGACTGCTCCACAGTCCGTAAACTCCAGCTCCCAGCCACTGTGCCTTCCAGGGGATCCATGTCCCTGTCTGTGGTATGTATGGCTGCACCAAGGACTCTCTGATTCTCATTCCATTTAGGCTGCCACAAATCAGCTGTTTCACTCTCAGCCTTAAATGTTTCTCCTCTGACTCAGATAATTGCCCAATGTGGGGATTGGACCCCTACTGCAGTTCCCCCTCCCGCCAAGCGCAGGTACAGTCCTACTAACACTCCTGTTTTTCCCCCTAGTTCCTTTGTCCTACCGAGTTTTACATGGTTCTACATATTCTTTTTCACTGGTCAGGTACTCCTGTCTGCTCTCAGCTGATGTTCTGCATGTACTTCTGTGTCTGAAGGTGTATCCCTGATGTATCTGTAGATGTACTCCATGTCCACCTATTTGCCATCTTGTTTCATCTTCTCATGTACAGCTTTTTATAGTCAGCTCTATAAATCTCTTAAACCTTAAATTTGGCCTAAACTACTTGCTTTACATTTCCAAGGGTTTCCTGATGGAAGTACTATATGCTGGGAACTGGTAGACTAGTAACTGCGATTATGTGTACTCCACCTAATTGAGGTCTCTAAAATGACTTGATTAGATATTTAAATCCTCCTAAACAAGGGGTCACTAATTGTTGATCTACAACTCTTAGCACTTCTTGCCAGCTTCTTATGGCCCAGGGTTAGGAAGTTTCTTCTTACAGTCTACTTAAATATTTTCTGTTGTCTACCCAATTTCCTTCATTTTATCAGAAACAGCAAATGATCAGGATTCTCCTCACGAAAAGTAAATAAACAAATAAGCATTGTTTCTCAGGGCTTAACAACAGGAGCTTGACCGCCAAGGAAACAGGACGTGCAGCCGACATGGGTCCGTGAGCAGCTGGGCTTGTGGAGATGTATTTTTAATTGACAACAAAAAAAATTAGCAATCCAAAAACTCATTGAAAAGGCAAGAGTAAGGAACAAAATCTGTATTGTATTCTTTTATCCACCAGAGTAAAATAACTTTGGTACAAGATCTGTGGCATGTTTCCCATAAAAGAAAACACAATGAAACAAAATGACATTTTATCAGCTTGAAAGGAAGCAAGCCTTTGCTATAAAACAGATGGGAGGGGCCATCCATGTCTTGAGTTGCAGAAACATCCACGTTGTGATCTCTGGGCCCTTGCTAAACTGCCTTGTGTCTTGCCTCAGTCCTATAATAATGTTTGGTTGGTCTAGAAGAGAATGGCTTGGTCTCAGAGCTGGAAGGGACCTGAGAGATTTTTTTCTTGTTTTATAGATAAAGAAACAAGCCTGCAGAATTTCATTTCAATGGTTCTCTTGCAGCCACAGAGCCGTTTTTGTTGTTGTTGTTGTTGTTGTTTTGAAAATCTAGGTGTTACATGCAAATGTGACTGCCTCCATACAACCATGGATAGCAGGCCTGCTCTGCTACAACGGTATGGACAGGACCTGTTCTTTCTTAGGACCATCTAAGATCACTACAAGGATAGTATCTTCTTTTCAATAATACCCTGTTTTCTTCTAAACTCACACAGCACATGCATTTATTTAGTGAGTAATTAAAAAATAAAAGGCAGATGATGTATACCCAGATCCTCACTTCATTTCTCAATCTATTGAGTAATCCAATAAATTATTTACTTTGGGATCACTTGGGTTAAACAGCATTCCGTGCATACTCTATGAGGTGTCTTTGATTTCAGGCTTGTTTTAAATAAATAGTTCTATGAAAATAGAATGGCCTTAACTTGCAGCCCTGGAAATAAACAAACAGTCTCAATCAATGACGCTGAGAAAACCATTTAACATTTTTCAAGAGACCAAGAAAAGAAATATTTTCATGCCTACAACATTAAGTCAGAAATAGCCTTTGGCACATATATTCAAAGGTTGTGGGAAAATATGGGGAAAAATATAAGTAAAATTAGTGAGGCTACCATGACAACAAGCAAGTACTCAAAGGCAGAGTTTAAACTCTGGAAATCTCAGAGGGAAGGAGAGAAGGGTCCCTAGGACAGTTCATCAGAGAAGAGGAATCAAGCGTAAGGAGAATTATTGCTAAATGGACAGATACTGGAACAGATATTTATTGTAATGGATTTCCTGTAGTGCCAAATTTTATTGAAAGGGCACTGTAACTGAAGAGAGACCATTTGCTTGAAATTATGTGTTTTTTGCGGTATTGAACTCAATGTAGAAATATATGTTCTACATTTTTATTTCTGCGGGTTGTCATTTGTTTTTGTTTAATGGACAAGAAGCTGCTTGTTGGGGAGTAAGAAAAAAATACATGAAGTAGTTGTTTGTTGTGTTGGTTTTTTTAATTAACTTTCCCAAAGTGGCTGAGTCAGCACCCAGGAGTGGTCACTGAGACGCCTGGCGCTCTATCACAGCAGGTTTTTTCTTTTTCTATTTAAATCAGCTCAGTTCAGTCGTTCAGTTGTACCTGACTCTTTGCAACCCCATGGACTGAAGCAGACCAGGCTTCCCTGTCCATCACCAACTCCAGGAGCTTGCTCAAACTCATGTCCACCAAATCGGTCATGTCATCCAACCATCTCATCCTCTGTCATCCCCTTCTCCTGCCTTCAATCTTTCCCAGCATCAGGGTCTTTTCC
Source organism: Bos indicus (assembly GCF_029378745.1). Taxonomy (NCBI): domain Eukaryota; kingdom Metazoa; phylum Chordata; class Mammalia; order Artiodactyla; family Bovidae; genus Bos; species Bos indicus. The sequence goes on along the minus strand of NC_091779.1, from coordinate 42,366,359 downwards.
AGTGAGTCAGTTCTTTGCATCAGATAACCAAAGTATTGGAGTTTCAGCTTCAGCATCAGTCCTTCCCATGAATATTCAGGAATGATTTCCTTTAGGATTGACTGGTTGGATCTCCCTGAAGTCCAAGGGACTCTCAAGAGTCTTCCCTATTTAAATTGCAAGCCCTAAACACATACATTCTTTCATTCGGTCAATCAATATTTACAGGCAATTGCTATGTGAAGTGAGTATGTGAAAGTGTTAATCACTCAGTCATGTCCGATTCTTTGCAACTGCATGGACCACTAGGCTCCTGAGTCTGTGGAATTCTCTAGGAAAGAATTGTGGAGTACATAGACATTCCCTTCTCCAGAGAATCTTTCCGATCCAGGGATCAACCCAAGTTTCCTGCATTGCAGGTAGATTCTTTACCGTCTGAACCACCAGGGAAGCCCAGTTGCTATGTACTGCTCTTCAACAGCTGTTGGGAATACAAGGTTGAACAGAAAAGAGGGTGTACATGAGTTACATACTGGTCGAAGGGAGCTAGAAGAGAGAGAAATAACTAAACAAACACATAAACAAGAAAATATCTAGACAGGAGGACCACCAACACGTACGAAGGTCTTGAGTTAGGAAAAAGCATGGACATGCACCAAGAACAAAAGAAAGACAATCTACCTAGGACACAGTCAGCCGAAAGGAGTGGACTTGGTGAGAATATTTGAGGTAGGGTTCAGTGCAGTGGGAATTTTCCATTCTTGTACCCAGCCCTCTGTTTTTCACACGTCTGTCAGAATGGTATGAGAACATAATCTCTCACCTGTACTAATGCAGTAGAGGTAGACTCTCTATTCACAATGAATAACAAAGATAAAACTGATAGGACATGATGTGAACAGCTTGGGTGTGGCATTTAAGGGAAAGGGAGCAGTAAAACCCTATATTTTTGGCCTGAGACAGTGAATGAAAGGTGGTGTTATTTACTGAGATGAACAAGTTAGGGAGAAGAAATTTGAGAGAAAACTGCCTGATGGACCTATAACTTTGGGGCATCCATTAAATATCCAAACAATAACAACATGGTAAAAAAAAAAAAAAAACAGTTAAATACACAGTTCATTTCTCAGGAAAAGGATCACAGCTGACAATTCAAACTTAGATGTCATCACCCTATAGACGACACAGAACAGTGGACCCAAATGCAGTAACTTGATGTGCAAAAGGAGTCAGAACCTATAACCTAGTGCTGGGTCATTTCAGTGTAGAAGTGGGGAGTGGAGGAGTCACCAAGGAGCTTGAAAAGAAGATGTCACAGGAGAGAACATAAGGTTAATGTGTGTCACAGAAACCAAGCCAGTGAAGTATTTTCAAAAAGACAGAGCTGGCTCAGATACTGCAGAGAGGTTCTGTAAGAAGAAAACAGAGAAGTTGGATTTGGCAACTAGCAGGTCATTGGTGGGCAAGGATAAGAATCTTTTTACATTTTTGGGGGAGGGCCCCTGCACCGCATGGCATGTGGGTCCTTATTTCCCCAACCAAGGATTGACCTTATGCCCCTGCAGTGGAAGCACAGAGTCTTAACCACTAGACTACCAGGGAAGAGACTAATCTCCCTGAAGTGGCAGAGATGACTTCAGTTTTAAGTGGATTAGCTTATGAACCATGGGTGTAGAAGGAAAAGCCATAAGTCTATGTAAACATTTGATCAAAGAGGAAGCAGAGCTTGTTCAACAAGGAAGTGGAAAAAACTGGGCACCTACTGGAAGGAAATAGAGAAACAAGGGATAAAATTTGAAAACACTAAATTGATCCCCCAAAAAAGACAGGGAGATAACCAAGATCAAATTAATTTTACCTCCCAGTATTCTTTTAAACTCTATTTAGGGATTACTTTCTTCTTTCTCTGGATGAAAATTTAGGTAATCTCATAACTTTCCTAATAACTGTTAGTGATTCCAAACTCCCACCTTAAGTCACTAAAATGATCTCAGCTTAGTAATTAGAATGTCCAGTACTGTTTAAGAGTCAAAGCCTCTAATTTCACTCAAAGACATATATATATAAATTATGGGTTTATGGAAAATTTGGATACAGAGCTCTAATCTTAAATCCAATAATGCTCATAGAATTAACAAACTATAAATTTCCTGGATGACATCAGAAATGTTGGGAATTTAAGTGAGTTCATTCTCTGTCACATCTTCATTCATGGCTGGCTGCTCTTTCTCATCCTTTCTGGGTTCAGAAGTGAGGAGGGAGGAGGCAGAAGGGAAGGGAGATAAGGAACACAGGAAAGGGTTTACATGACTTATGGTGTGTGCTTAGTCGCTCAGTTGTGTCTGACTCTCTGGGACCCCATGGACTGTAGCCCCACCAGCCTCCTCAGCTCATGCGATTTTCCAGGCAAGAATACTGGAATGGGTTGCCATTCCCTTCTCCAGGGGATCCTGCCGACCCAGGGATAGAACCCAGGTCTCCAGCATTGCAGACAGATTCTTTACGATCTGAGCCACTACATGCCTGGTACTGTTATAAACTGGCTTTGTGCTCTTAGGCTTGGTAGATGTTTAAAGCAGGCTCCTCTGTGGGACTTTCTCACAGGTATTTTGGTGACTTCACAACACTTGTAGTATCTTACCTGCATTTCCCTAACTAGTTGACTGTACTCTATTCTATATTCTATCTCTCCTCAGGCCATCTCCAGCTCCTTCTCTGTTGAAGCGTTTTCAATCCTCTAAAGATTATCGTGCAAGTGTGCTAAATCACTTCAATCATGTCCAACTCTTTGAGACCCTATGGACTGTAGCCTGCCAGGCTCCTCTGTCCATGGGATTCTCCAGGCAAGGATAGTGGAGTGGGTTGCCACGCCCTCCTCCAGAGGATCTTTCTGACTCCAGGATCGAGCAAGCCAGTATCCCTTATGTCTGCTGCACTGGCAGGCAGGTTCTTAACCACTAGCACCACCTGGGAAGCCCCTAAAAATCATCATATTAGGTCAAATCACAGTGATCCCAGAACATTCTTTCCTCACTTATTCCCCTCAACAATCCCACAAGAAACACTGCTGCATTCTTTGTCCAGACCCCAAGAATATAGTTAGGAAAGTGAAAGTGAAAGTCACCTTCACTTTCTGACTCTTTGTGACCCCATGGACTATACAGTCCATGGAATTCTCCAGGCCAGAATACTGGAGTGGGTAGCCTTTCCCTGGTCCAGGGGATCTTCCCAACCCAGGAATCGAACCCAGGTCTCCCACATTGCAGGCAGATTCTTTATTAGCTGAGCCACAAGGGAAGCCCAAGAATACTGGAGTTGGTAGCCTATCCCTTCTCCAGCGCATCTTCCCATCGAATCAGGGTCTCCTCCATTGCAGGCGGATTCTTTACCAACTGAGCTATATAGTTAGGAGGCAGCAGCAATTTTTCTTCCCCTTGGTTTTTTTGAACCACTCCATCTCCCCTGTTCAGTTTTTATGGGGTTGCAAACCTGGGTTCATCAAGACATCATCATGCTCTGCAAAGTATCTCTTTGAAGGGTTTTTCACACACCTGAGATGAGAGGCAGTGGAGGAAAGAAGAAGAGTCACTTCATACGGCCTACTCAATTCCAAGAAATCTTAAAATTTGGCTTTTTAATCTGACCTTTTTATACTTACAATGTGAGTGTAGAATTTAAGGGTTATGTAACCACTTTACTAAAACTCTGGAAATTCTGCATATAGTTTGGGACCTACTCTGGAATGCAGCATCATTTTATTGTGGTGCTCAGCTAAAACTGCAAATTTAATCTTATTGCATATTTTTTAAAGCACAGAATAATCTAAAACACGTTCACAGGTTGAAGTGAATGATCAGGAGAGAAAATGATCCAAAACTATCCAAGAAAGAAAAAGAAATTTTACGAAAGGAAATTTACTGCAGTAGGAGAGGGGGTATGATCAAGAGAGCCAGAGGAGGGACGTGATTATGGGTCTCTCAAGTATAACACAATCAGTGTTTCCAATGAAGATTTTTCAAAATTTAAAATGCAAGTTAATCTCATTTTTATAAATAAGAAGCAAATATTAATGCTTGTGTCTGTATAACCTATTATCAGTAATATGTTACAGTCTTTATACCAATAACACTAGGATAAGTTTCCAAGTATTTTAAAGATATTATAAGCATTTAACTTAATGTTTTAAAACAATTTTATAAAGCTTCCCTTTATTGTTAAACATCTAAAAGGTTCACAAAGTCTACAAAGTTACACCAGAAAAACAAAATAGGTACTGACCTGTAATCCCTTATTTTAAATTTCGAAATCCAAAAAGTGCGGAAAAAGTTCAGGCTTTTCAGTTCAAAAGATCTGACCTGAACTGAAAACAAGCTATTCCATCACCCCTAAATAGGGGTGATCTTACTGACTGTGAACATTCATACCTTTTCTGGGAAAATATTAATCTGCTTGATTATGGGGGTTTGCCCCAAACCTTGCTAAAAATATTGCATAATATATAGTATGGGCACAATATTACATTTTAAAAACTGAGGAGTAGGTGGAAATCTGGCAGTTCCCAGTTCACATACTGTTGAAGCCTGGCTTGGAGAATTTTGAGCATTACTTCACTAGCATGTGAGATGAGTGCAATTGTGCAGCAATTTGAGCATTCTTTGGCATTGCCTTTCTTTGGAATTGGAATGAAATTCCAATTTCCCAGTCCTGTGGCTACTGCTAAGTTTTACAAATTTGTTGGCATATTGAGTGCAGCACTTTCACAGCATCATCTTTTAGGATTTGAAATAGCTCAACTGGAATTCCATCACCTCCACTAGCTTTGTTTGTAGTGATGCTTCCTAAGGCCCACTTGACTTCACATTGATGGGTGTCTGGCTCTAGGTGAGTGATTACACCATCGTGATTATCCGGGTCGTGAAGATCTTTTTTGTACAGTTCTTCTGTGTATTCTTGCTACCTCTTCTTAATATCTTTTGCTTCTGTTAGGTCCATACCATTTCTGTTCTTTATTGTGTCCATCTTTCCATGAAGTATTCCCTTGGTATCTCATTTGACTTTGCATTCCAGGCTGTCTGGCTCTAAGTGCTAAGTGAGAGATCACACCATGGTGGTTATCTGGGTCATTTAGATTTTTTTTTTTTGGTATAGTTCTGTGTATTCTTGCCACCTCTTCTTAGTATTTTCTGCTTCTGTTAGATCCATACAGTTTCTATCCTTTATTGTGCCCACCTTCACATGAAATGTTCCCTTGCTATCTCTAATTTTCTTGAAGAGATCTCTAGTCTTTCCCATTCTATTGCTTTCCTCTATTTCTTTGCATTGATCACTGAGGAAGGCTTTCTTATCTCTCCTTGCTATTCTTTGGAACTCTGCATTCAGATGGGTGTATATTTTCTTCTCTCCTTTGCTTTTAGCTTCTCTTCTTTTCTCAGCTATACGTAAGGTCTCCTCAGACAACCATTTTGCCTTTTTGCATTTCTTTTTCTTGGTGATGGTCTTGATCACTGCCTCCTGCACAATGTCACAAACCTCTGTCCATAGTTCTTCAGGCACTCTATCAGATTAAATCCCTTGAATCTGTTTGTCACTTTCACTGTATAATCATAAGGGATTTTATTTAGGTCATACCAGAATGGTCTAGTGGTTTTCCCTACTTTCTTCAACTTAAGTCTGAGTTTGGGAATAAGGAGTTCATAATCTGAGCCAAAGTCAGCTCCTGGTCTTGTTTTTGCTGACTGTACAGAGCTTCTCCATCTTCAGCTGCAAAGAATATAATCAATCTGATTTCTGTATTGACCATCTGGTGATGTCCATGTGTAGAGTCTTCTCTTGTGTTGTTGGAAGAGGGTGTTTGCTATGACCACTGCATTCTCTTGACAAAACTCTGTTAGCCTTTGCCTGGCTTCATTTTGTACTCCAAGGGCAAAGCCTGTTACTCTAGGTATCTCCTGACTTCCTACTTTTGCATTCCAGTCCCCTATGATGAAAAGGACATCTTTTTTTGGTGTTAGTTCTAGAAGGTCTTGTAGGTCATCATAGAACCTTTCAACTCCAGCTTTTTCAAAATTAGTGGTTGGAGCACAGACTTGGATTACTGTGATATTGAATGGTTTGCCTTGGAAACAAACAGAGATCATTCTGTCATTTTTGAGACTGCACCCAAGAACTGCATTTCAGACTCTTCAGTTGACTATGAGGGCTACTCCATTTCTTCTAGGGGATTCTTGCCCATGGTAGTAGACATAATGACCATCTGAATTAAATTCGCCCTTTCCGGGCCATTTTGTTCACTGATTCCTAAAATGCTGATGTTCACTCTTGCCACGTCCTGTTCGACCACTTCCAATTTACCCTGATTCATGGACCTAACATTCCAGGTTCCTATGCAATATTGTTCTTTACATCATCGGACTTTACTTCTATCACCAGTTACAATGGGGCATCGTTTTCGCTTTGACTCCATCTGTTCATTCTTTCAATGATGTTCAAGTTGGATTTAGAAAAGGCAGAGGAACCAGAAATCAAATTTCCAACATCCATTTGATCATAGAAAAAGCAAGAGAGTTCCAGGAAAAAAAATCTACTTCTGCTTTATTGACTACGCCAAAGCCTTTGACTGTATGGATCACAACAAACTGAGGAAAATTCTTGAAGAGATGGGAATACCAGACCACTTTACCTGCCTCCTGAGAAATCTGTATGCAGGTCAAGAAGCAACAGTTAGAACTGGACATGGAACAACAAACTGGTTCTGAATTGGGAAAGGAGTACGTCAAGGCGGTACATTGTCACCCTGATTATTTAATTTCTCTGCAGAGTGTATCATGTGAAATGCCAGACTGGATGAAGCACAAGCTGGAATCAAGATTTCCAGGAGAAATATCAATAACCTCATATATGCACATGACACCACACTTATGCCAGAAGGCAAAGAGGAACTATAAACCTCTTGATGAAAGTGAAAGAGGAGAGTGAAAAAGCTGGCTTAAAACTCAACATTCAAAAAATGAAGATCAAGGCATCTGGTCCGATCACTTCATGGCAAATAGATGGAGAAACAATGGAAACAGTGACAGATTTTATTTTCTTAGGCTCCAAAATCACCAGAGATGGTGACTGCAGCCATGAAATTAAAAGATGCTTACTCCTTGGAATAAAAGCTATGACCAACCTAGACAGTATATTTAAAAGCAGAGACATTACTTTGCCAATAATGGTCCATCTAGTCAAAGCTATGGTTTTTCCAGTAGCCATGTATAGATATGAGTTGGACCATAAAGAAAGCTGAGTGCCTAAGAATTGATGCTTTTGAACTGCAGTGTTGGAGAAGACTCTTGAGAGTCCCTTTTACAGCAAGGATATCAAACTAGTCAATCCTAACGGAAATCAGTCCTGAATATTCATGGGAAGGACTGACGCTAAAGCTGAAACTCCAATACTTTGGCCACCTTTTGTAAAGAACTGACTCATTGGAAAAGACCCTGATGCTGGGAAAGGTTTAAAGTAGGAAGAGAAGGGAACGACAGAGGATGAGATGGTTGGATGGCATCACGGACTCAATGGACCTGAGTTTGAGCCAGCTCCAGGAGTTGGTGATGGACAGGGAAGCCTGACATGCTGCAGTCCATGGGGTTGCAAACAGCTGGACACATCTGAGTGACTGAACTGACTGAGGTGGGAATCTGAATTCTTAAATTTTCCCAGCCCCAAAAGTTTTGGATGAAGAGCATAAACCTTTCAAATAAACTACAATGTAGTATTTTTGTGAATTTAAGACCACTTAAATTTAAGGAATCCAAATTTACAGAATTCAGTATGAAGCAGAAACCCTGCCTTTAGAAATAGTAAAAAGAACTTTTTTGTAAACTTGTCTTACCTATATCACCAATAGCACACAAAGACTCCAAGGAACAAATTAAAGCAAGATAAAGTGCACTCTCTCCAAAGAAAACTGAGTTTTTCTGCTCGCTTCCTTATTTCATCTGGCTTACAATATTAAGCATGGTAATAACCAGAGCGCTTTTAAAAGTCATTTGACCAATCCAGCCTTCAGATCCCTAGAGTTCAAGCAACATGACACAGTAAATCTACTGTAGTAATTTGAAATATAGATTACAAATACAAAGGGAATCTACATTTAATCTATGTCTAAAAACCATATCTTAAAGTCACTGAAAAGGAGGATAAAGTTTACGGTGCATAATCCTATCCTCCCGGAATTTTGGCTGACCATCAAAATACCTTTTGATATCACAAATCTGCTTTAATCTTTAAAAAGTTCTGCACTTGACCAGAAAGGTTTTCAAGAGCGATGGTGCTGAAACCCGTTGTGCGGTCAACCATTGTATTTGAAGTTCTGCATCACTCACTAGGTTATCACCTAAGGAAAACAGTGCATTCTACTCTCCGAGAATCATGACCACACAAATGTCTGATATCCTGTGTGTCAAAACTGACTCACAATTAAAGAGAATAAATACAGACATGCACAAATGATAGATATTATTTTTCAACCTGAAATGTGGAAACAAAAATTCTTTTTAAAACCTCTTAAGGACAAATAAACTATTAAAGAAGCTGAGAATGTCGCAGCTCTGTGCTCTTTTATTCATCCCTTTGGAACTTGACCGTGGTGGAAACAGGATTAAAAAATAATGTTCAATAATAAAATGTGGTAATTTTTCTTAGAAATTATTAAAATTTCTAAATTGTATAAGAATTCATGCCAAAACATCAAGTGTCCTGTGGTCAGTCTGCCTCCTAAAATATTATAAGTACAAAGAATAAAATATAAGCTTAATAGAGGGCTATGACACAAAGGCTAATTATATTCCCAGAAAAACAAGATCATAAAGAGAACTCCCTATGAAAATATTATTTTGATGCCTGTATCTTTGCTGTGTACAAAAGTATTATTATAAAGTAATTAATATTCATTTAGGTTTTGTTTCTCAATTTTTTTTCTGCATGAATTTCTAGCAATTATAACAGAGAAAAAGGAGGGTAGGAGGGCAGAGGTAAAGACAAAATCAAAATGGAGAAGAAGAGCCCATAAAACTCTCCCATTACATACCCTAACCAACCGATGTGAACACTCAGTTCAGTTCATTTCAGTCACTCAGTCGTGTCCAACTCTTTGCGACCCCAGGAATCGCAGCACACCAGGCCTCCCTGTCCATCATCAACTCCCGGAGTTTACTCAAACTCATGTCCATCGAGTCGGTGATGCCATCCAGCCATCTCATCCCCTGTCATCCCCTTCTCCTCCTGCCCCCAATCCCTCCCAATATCAGGGTCTTTTCCAATGAGTCAACTCACTAAGAACAGCTTTATTCTGAGATGCTGGGGGTTTTGTGTGTCTGTTTCTTTCATCTCACTTTCTGTTTTTCTTGGTCATGTTGTTTAGCCTACATTTTTATTTTATTACAGACTCTACACCTTCCTAACAGTAAACATTTCATCCTGTTTTGTTTTTTTTTTTTTAATTTCTAGCACTCAAAATCAATAAAAACAAATATCCAAAGAAGCTTAGGAAGTAATTTCCTAAATATTTTTACCAATAAGGTTAAAAATAAAAAAACCCAAAAGCTCATCAAGTGAGATGATGTGTAGTTGGACTTAAGTTTTAGACTTTCAAACTCTTAAGCCATTTTTATTTTTTTTTAAAAGGCATAAAATGATCAAAAGTACTAGGGTAATATCAAGACCAACAGAAGACATTGTTCAGAGATTTATTTTTTCCTGGGAGATAAAATTTGCTTTTCTAGTTTCTCTTTCAGTGTCTTGACAAAATAATGATATGATTTAAGAACATAAAGCTTAAAACTCCATTGTAGCAATTTCTGTTTTCATAGACCTGAGGTTAGATAGAGCTGCCCAAGTTTGCACTGCGTATTATAAAGGACAGTGCTTCTGAGGTCCAAGCTATTGTTACAGTTCTATTTTCCAAATTTTTAAGTGAGAAATGTTTGTTTCACTCAAACTCACTAATTTTGGTTTCCAGGATACTGACCTTTCATAATTAGACGTAAAAATTTTTTTTAATTAAAAAGGCAAACTAATAGGAATAATCAAAGTACCTGCTCAGTGGTGATGCCCCTCTCTGGTTAACAGGACTGAAAAGAATCTTTTCAGACCCCAGGTGGGAATAGAAAGCAGTCTTTCTCATACCCTTTCTTCTTTTTCTCTGACTACAAAACTTTCTGAGTCTGTTTAGGAGTGTTTCTAATTCATTCTTCCAGCTTAGCACAACTTGCCTCAAGTCATTTCCTGTTTCCTCTCTTGCTGTGAGCAGAGACACATCTCTGTAGGAATCCCTGTTGGTCCCCGTGATCATCTCCTTGGACAGAGTACGTGCAGGTCCTCTCTGGGCAGCCAGGAGGAGGTCTGCTCCTGCCAGGAACCAGCCTTAATAGAGTGGTAATAAACAAACAGAGGCGGTAACTCAATAACAAAAGAGAATACCTCCCAAGCTGCAAAGTCTTTGAAAAACAAAAGCAGTCCTATTAGAAACTTTTTTGAAGAATTCTGATGACATTTTATAAAGCAGAAGTCTAGCCTACTGACCTTTGTCTACTGTTTAAAAATCTTTACTGTCTAAATTAAAAGAAATCAGAGAATAAAGATCTGTTTTTTATTAAGAAAATAATTTAGAGTACATCTATTTCTTGACCTCACTACTCATTATACTTCCATTAAGGGCATTACTTTCCACTTGGCATATTAGTCACTTAAATGCTAAACTTTTGCTCAAAAAGACATACACCCACATTTTTTTTTAATTTACACTAAATGAAAATTATTTTATTTGGGGTTAATTTCCCTCAATTGATTTTGAAAATGGGCTTTTTGATGTATACTCAATGCAATAAAACCTACCTACCACCCAGGGCCATTCTAATCCCTTTCCACAAAAAAAAAAATACTCTCTTAATTGCAGCCATGACAGTACTGTGGTTTCAATTTTTCTTTTCTTTTTTTAAAAACTTTTGAAATCTGTCAGTGAATTGATTGATACCAATGGAGAAATATGCATATACCAAGTGATTATTAAACACACTTAAGATGATGTGATTTTTGCTTTGTTGTTATGAATTGTTAAATGCACACCAAGTTCAAAAGTGAATAAGCAGATATATCTTCAAAAGAAGTCCAGAGAGCACATATGGAGGGGACGCTGTGCATACTGTAACTGTTACTGTAACTGGGTTAGGGTTACACTGTCTCATTCTGCCACAGACAATGAAAGCAATAGATTCTGATATCAAAAAAATTTATGGTTTGACAATCTTAACTTTCACACATATAATTAAAAGCAAATCGTTCACCTAATGTGCATAGAAATCTCACTGTCCTGTGTGAATAATTCATATATTGACCTGCAAACAAAGTTTAGCTTAGCGTTATTTAGACTTCCTAAAGAAACATACAGGGAGAACAAAGGGGTAGCTAGTAAAAGGTATAACATCTTTCTTAATATTCCCCCATCAATCTCTCCAACCGAAAAAAACCAGCACAGAGAAACATAAAAGTGTGTGTTTTGCAAACAATGCTTCAGGAAATGGCTCCCAACTCACTTTTCTAATTGCATTTCCAGTTTAGGGTTATTCACAGGGACTCTTAATTCTCCTCGCAGCCCTGTTGGGAGGGCTGTACTTCCTGCCCACCTGAGTGAAGTCTGTCAGGTCGTATGCCTTGCTTTGACCAGTGAAAGGAAATGTGTCACTTCTTAGGAAAACTTGTAAGATTCACATTCTCTTTTCCGTGGGAATTTCTTGTCCAGACGGAGCCTTCATTGGCTTTTCATCCTGACTGACAACGATAAACAGTTCCTCCTCTCTGTCAAATCACAATGAACGTGTAGCCTGAGCGAGAAATAAACTTGTGTGGTGTTAATCTACCGAGATTTGGGGACTTTTTCTTTTACTACAACCTAACTTAGTGTACCCTAATCTCATAAAGAAACAAGAACATCCTACTGGAGACAGCAAAGCCAGCCAACACCATAACAAGTTTATTCAAAATGACATACATCAAGTTTACAAATCTACAAAAGGCCACTTATTTTTCCATCTTAAAATCCACATTATGCATTTTTAAAGATGCATTGCTTTCCATTAAAAAAAAACAGAGATATTTTACTATAGTTAGGTTTCAGCAGTCATAGGCATTTAAAATAATATTCTTAGTACTAACATAGTACCCTAAAACAGTTTAAATTCATGTTTTATGTTAATTTCATTATGATTGAGAAAGGTCTGATTTCAAGTTTCTCAGTTTTATTATGCATGTTGTTAGGGAATAATATGGCAATTCATATGTCAATGCTGATCGAAACACACTTTGGAACATAATAGTAGAGTTAGTGAAAATATTATATTTAAATGTGTAAAAGGAAATTAAATACTATCTCTATCAAAGAGAGAAAATGGCTTTATTCTCGATGCTCAAATACATTATCTTTAAGAGAAAAAAAAAGTTGTGTGTTAGATTACTTGTCAGAATCCTAGAAATGTCTCAGAGAAATCATTTGGAAGTTAAAGAGCATTAGCTCAAGGTCTCAGTGTACACTCACAAAAATGACAGCATCGCAAATCCCTGCTGAATGGTGTGGCTTCATCAGGCCTCTCAGGAAAATAAAATCTCAAAGAAAGGCACAAAACACTATAAGCCACGAGACACGACCATGTCATGAAGTGACAGAGCCTTCTATAAAGCTGGGCAAATGACACTTCCCAGACAGTTGTGGGCAATCTAACAGAGAAATGTGTGAGAAATACTAGGACGCAGAGTCATCCAACACCAGTTTAAAATTCAACAAAGGCAAAAAATCATAATTTTTTAGCAAATATAAGTCCTATAGAAATGTGTTTGTGTGTATGCGTTTGGGTGTTGTGTGTTCTGCATTTGACAAGTATTTATTGAGGGCTTATTGTGTAAACATATCTAGACAATACAATATGGACAATACAAAGATGTTTGCAAAACAGCCCATGGTCTCCAAAACTTTACAACCTATGCCATGCCAGGGATTCTAAGTCTTAGTGGCATCATACATATCCTATAAAGCACTTTGCAACTCAGCCCATGCTTTATTATAAAGACTTAAAAATACTTAGTTGAATGAATAAACAATAGCTGAGAATAAACCCCCTGAATCTACTTTTTATACATAAACTTCAATTTCTGAAAACTTGTCATTCTTCCTTTTGTAATATTTACAAAGCCTCTTGCAATATAGGTTCCCTCTACCCCACAGCATGATGAATTGTTAGAGAAATATTGTGAGTTATAATTATCATACTACAATTTAAAGCATTAACATTAATTTAAAGCCTTGCATAATAGAAGAGTGAATGGTTGAGTTACAAATGGCCAAGAGGAAAAAGGAATTAACTGGGATCACAATTCCAAGGAAGAATATTGAAACTAAAAAAATAACCAATAACATTTTTATTTTATTGTTAATTTGAAACAGTGATGACAAGTATTTGGAATTTTAGTCTTTAACTTGTACACTCTTTGTATCCCTAAAAATACAATCGGGGAAGTAGCATTTATCAAAGCTCAGTCCTATAACAGATGGCATGCATATGTACATACACATGTATATTTACATATTTCTTTCTCCCATTTATTCCTAACACCAGCCTTATGAAAAACGTAGCTCAGTCGGTAAAGAGTCTGCCTGCAATGCAGGAGAACTAGTTTCGATCCCTGGGTTGGGAAGATCCCTTAGAGAAGGAAATGGCAACCCACTCCAGTATTCTTGCCTGGAGAATCCCATGGACAGAGGAGCCAGGCAGTCTGCAGTCAATGGGGTCGCAAGAGTCGGATTCGACTTAGCAACTAAACTACCAAACCACCACCAGGATGTTTTAGGTTGCAAATAACTAACAAGCAAAACCTACACAAACTGGCATAAAGGTTTATTTTCATATCAAAGAGACTTTGTTGATTAATATAATTGTTCACCAATGTCCTCAAAAACCTATTAGAGACGCTATTCAAATTTCCTTTGAGCTATACCCAGTATATCTGGGGCTTCCAAAGTGGCATTACTGGTAAAGAACCATGCCTGCCAATGCAAGAGAGATGTAAGAGATGGGGGTTCAATCTGAGTCAGGAAGATCCCCTGGAGGAGAGCACGGCAATCCACTCCAGTACTGCTGCCTGGAGAATCCCACGTACAGAAAAGTCTGCTGGGCTATGGTCCAGGGGTGACAAAGAGTCAGACGTGACTCAAGCAACTTAGTCCACATACACACAAGCAGCATATCTACTCTGTTTTCATGGTTTCGGAGATCAACCCTATTGTCTGCTACTCCTAGCAGGCACAAAATCTTTCAACAGAAAAGGAGAGTTGTCTCTTCCTGTGTTTTCTTGTGAGCAGGAAACTCTCCCAGAAGCCCTGCAGCTCACTCCCCTCCCTCTATATATCATTAGCTACAGTGGGTCACATGCCCATCATTAAACCTTTCCCTGGGAAAGTGACTGATGTAGATGGTTATGAATTAGCAGTAGTCCAGGGCCTCCTCTCTGAGCACATGGCCGCATAGGAGACAGTAAACAACTCATTCAAAAGCAGAAATTGGCCAAAAAGGCATAAGGTGAACATGGAGAGTAGGAAATCAAGAGTATCTGCTATAAACTTATTCCTTTCCATACACAGGTGATCCTATTATTCACAGAGTCCTTATTTGCAAATTTTACTACCCACTAAAATTTATTTGTAACCCCAAAAGCAATACTCACAGTACTTTTGTAGTCACTCACAGGCATGTGTGGACCAATGAAAATTCTAAGTCACCAGACATGAGCCCATTTCCAAGTAAGGTCAAAGAAGGTGACACTCTGCCTTATTTCAGCTCTCATAGTATAAGCTAGTGTTCCTTTATCTGTCTATTTAGTGCACTTTTTAAAAAAAATTTGTGCCCTTTGTTGGCAATTTCATACTATTTTAAATGACCCCCAAGAAAAGAAGTGAAATGCTGTCTAGTGTTTAGTGCAAGAAGGCTGTGATGTGTCTTATAGAGAAAATATGTGTATTAGATAATCTTCATTTAGGCATGGAAATAGTGTCATTAGGGGCTTCCCAGGTGGTGCTAGTGGTAAAGAACCCACTTACAACCCAAGGCAGGAGACATAAGACATGCAAATTCAACCCCTTGTCGGGAAGATCCCCTGGAGAAGGGCATGGTAATCCATTCCAGTATTCTTCCCTGGAGAATCCCATGGACAGAGGAGCCTGGCAGGCTACAGTTGCACGGAGTCGGGCACAACTGAAGTGACTTAGCATGCATGCATGCACAATGTCTTTAGCCATAAGCTCAATGTAAATGAATAAATAACATATATTAAGTAAGATGTCTTTCAACAGAAACACACATAAAACAGTTATATATAGATCTGTTGATGAAAATACTGTGACCAGAGGCTCACAGGAACCTCACCTTGTAATGCCCCCAGTACCCACTAATTTAATGTGCACAGGAACTTTACAGAACACAATTACCACAAATAATGAGGACTGGCTATATTAAAAACCTTAGATGTAACTAGGTTATACAACCATAAGTACAAGGCAAGCCTCAAATCCAAATTTTATCCGGATTGTTAACAAAATTTGGGCTTTATCCTGAGAGTAATGGAAAGACACCGAAAGGCTGTAAATAGGGAGAAATTTGAATGGACCTGCATTTCTGCAACATCATTATAGAGAAGGAAGACTGCATTCAGGGAGACCAGGTAAGAGGCTATTGCAGTAATCCGGGCAAGAAGTTATGATAGAGGCATAAGAGAGGAGGAGGAGGCCATGCCTAGAGTATAAATTTTCTCTTAATCTCCCTCACCTATTTCTCTCCTTCACTGACCTCCAATGTCTTCTGAGACCACAAAAAACAGAACACCTAATGAAATAAAGATTGGTCTCCAAAAGAGGATGTGAAAGGAGTTTGAGAGGGAAAAGCATGCAGAACAGAGATAACAAGAAGAATCAATGTCAAAATATTGCTGGGTACCAGCTAAGTTTGGCTCCGTTTCAGATTCTCATCTAAAAATCTTAGTAAGAACATAGTTCACAGCCTCTATTAATATTAGAGCATTAAATTTTAATAAGTGGAAAATGGAATGCATAAGTTTTCTCAGTTGCATTCAATTGGGAGTTGACCAGTCATTTGTGATTTTACACATCTCTTGGCTGAAACAGAGTTACAAATACCTGACTGAACACTGGGATACATCATGCAAATGTGTGACTCTCCCTGGAGGACTTTCTGTCCCCAAAGTAATGACTGAATTACAATTGAGTTATAAATATGATAGTCCCATCTGTGATCAACATTAAAAATTTTCCTGATGTAGAATTTAAAGTAAATATATCCCAAATCCCCCAAAGCCTATAAGACTGTTGCAGAACTGAGAAGTTAAGTAAAATAAGAATTATGATTTTTAATTTTCACTATCATGTCACATTTCAGTTGCAACATTTTGGAATTTGAAGTCTTGTCAAGTCTCCATGGAATTATCTGAGAGAAGCAGAAAGAAAGAAGAGAGAGAAATGTTCATAGTAGAGGATGGTGAACTTTGGAGCATATTAAATCCTTTTCTCTATCCAGTATCAGTGTCCAGTGTATTGTATTGGCTCGTTCTTATGACATGTGAACAATCTTAAATTACTTCATGGTTAAGAATACTGTAATACATTGTGCTACCATATCCAAGTCATTAATGCTGATATACAGCCTCAGGCAAATCTTTGCTTGCTGTGCACTTGAACCATGTGCCTGATATATTACAGAAATATACACACTTGGATAACTCACTGTACTATATTCTTTTGAAGTAAACTAACAAACTGTCCTTTGAAACTCTTAGCCTTTTAGCAGGCTCATTAAAACTTTTTAGATAATACTATCAGTTAGAAGGATTATCAATGAAATTAGAATGAAGGGACTCATTTAGATTATTTTCCAAGTACTGAATTTTATTTTTTTTTTCAATTTAATATGCATTTATTTAACTACTTACTATGTGCAAAACATTGCAATAGACACAAAAAAGAACAAGATATATTTCCTGATTCTTTTTTTTTTTTTTGAGATTTAGCAAATTTGATTTCCTTTTTTTTTTTTTTTATTTTATTTTTAAACTTTACAATCTTGTATTAGTTTTGCCCAACATCGAAATGAATCTGCCACAGGTATACCCGTGCTCCCCATCCTGAACCCTCCTCCCTCCTCCCTCCCCATACCCTCCCTCTGGGCCGTCCCAGTGCACCAGCCCCAAGCATCCAGCATCATGCATCAAACCAAGTACTGAATTTTAAAAAGATACACAGCAAGCATGTATTCAAACTTATTCCTACTCCTCTTGATACTTTGTACACAGTTTGTGCTGAGTGTCCCACAACTAGAATGTGGTAATTTTCATATTATATTTATCAAGGTAAATGCTAGTTGCTGTAAAAGATGAGCCCCAGCTTAACACAAAAGAAGTTTACTTTTCACAGCAGAATCAACCAAGGTGTTGTAGGATGGGCAGCCTCCCACATGATCAGTCAGGACCCATTCTTCTTCTATCATCCTTAGGGCTCTGCCCTTCTAGGTTTAGGAAGTCCTCTTTATTCAGCTGATGGATTGTGAAAGAGCCCAAGCTCACCTGTTTCTTAATCACACTGGTCTGGAAGTCACTTCTCTTTATATTCCATCAGTGAGAATTAGTCATGTAGCCCTGTCTGCAAAGGGAAAGACACTGAAAGATGCAGTCTCTGGCTGGGCAGCCACTGCCCAGGATTATCTCTAAGTGGGTGGGGCCCGTAGGCTGTTCAGCTAGGTTTCTCTGCCACACAGAAGTGCACAGTACAATAATCTGACTGACACAGATCATTCAATGATTACCACAATGAGTTTAGTGAATGAACATCAATCATCTCATGTATTAAACAGTTATAAAATTAAATAGAAAAAATATGTTTCCTTGTGATGAGAACCCTTAGAATTTAGTCTCTTAAATTAAAACTTTCACATATAACATACAGCAGTGTTAATTATATTTATCACATTGTACATTACACCTCTAGGACTTTTTTGTCTTTTAACTGGAAGTTTGTACCTGTCAACTACCTTCATCAGATTCCCTCTCACCCCACCTCCACCTTTGGAAACCACAAATCTCACTTTTTTTCCCCCATGAGTGACTTTGTTTTTGAAGCATAATTGGCCGACAATACTATGTTAGTTTCTGGTACACAACATTTTGTTGTTCAGTCACTCAGTCGTGTCAAACTCTGCAACCCCATAGACTGTAGCACGCCAGGCTTCCCTGTCCTTCACCATCTCCAGGAGCTTGCTCAAACTTATGTCCATTCAGTCGGTGATGCCATCCAACCATCTTGTTTTCTGTCTTCCCTTTCTCCTCCCGCCTTCAATGTTTCCCAGCAACAGGGTCTTTTCTAATGAGTCAAGGTACTGGAGTCAAAGTATTGGAGCTTCAGCTTCAGCATCAGTCCTTCTAATGAGTATTCAGGACTGATTTCCTTTAGGATTGACTGGTTTGATCTCCTTACAGTCCAAGGGACTCTCAAGAGTCTTCTCTAACACCACAGTTCAAAAGCATCACAGTGATTTAATATTTCTATATATTTCAAAATGTTCAGCATTATAAATCTAGTTACCATCTGTCACCATTCAGAGATATTACAGAATTACTGACTATATTTCCCAAACTGTACATTTCATACCTGTGACTTATTTATAACTGAAAGTTTGTATCTTTTAATCTCCCTCACCTATTTCTCTCCTCCCCTGACCTCTTTCCCTTCTAGCAACCACCTGTTTTTTCCATGTATCTATGACTCTGTTTAGTTCTGCTTGTTCATTTGTTTTGCTTTTTAGATTCCACATGTGAGTAAAATCATAAAGTATGTGTCTTTCTATGTCTTACCTATTTCACTTAACATAAAACCCTCCAGGTCCATCCATGTTGCCACAGAATGCAAGATTTTATTGTTCTTTTTGACTGAGTAATATTCCATTGTATGTGTATACACACACACACACACATAAACATACTTATCCATTCATCTATTTGATGGGCACACTTAGGGTACATATTTATCTTGGCTAATGCAAATAATGCTGCAGTGAACATAAAGGTGCATATATCTTTTCTAATCAGTGAATGTTGGTTCCTTTAAATACCCATGAGTAGAACTGTGGAATTATACGGTAGTTCCATTTTGAATTTCTGAGTAATCCCTATACTGTTTTCCATAGTGGCTGCACCAGTTTCCCCTCCTGCCAATACTGCACACAGGTTTCTTCTTCTCAATATCCTTGCCAACACTTCCTCTTTGTTATCATTTTGATAATATACACTCTGATAGGTGTAAGGTTATATTTCATTGTGGTTTTAATGTGCATTTCTCTGATGATTAGTAATATTGAGCATCTTTTGGTGTGTCTGTTGGCTACCCATATGTCATCTTTAAAAAAACGACTACTCAAGTCCTTGGCCTAATATTTCCCACTTCCATAAAAATATAGAAAGAAATTTTAGGTACTTCTAAAAGTGTTTTTAATCCGGCAGGTCTCAGCATCTTGTAGTCTGAGGTCGACTAGGATAATGATCTTATTTACTTACATTATTTTCAGAGCTTACCAAATGTCTAACCAAGGTTCATACTGATATAGCCTGGCTCCACGGATCAAAACACTATCATTTGCTCTGAATATGAAATTAAGAAATTGTGGGATCTAAATCTTATTTTTTCTTCACTACTAAAGAAATTACTCAGGAGTCGAAGAAAATAAGTATTTACAATGTGATAAACAGGGACATAAATAGGAGAAGAGTTGTATGAACTATAAATAGAAAAGTTATCTTGAAATGATCAAAAACTATTTTAAGTAAATTAAAAAAGGATCCCATTTAAGATGAGGGAGGGAACTCATAGAGCCATAGGACAAAGGAAATAACATGCCTTTGGGCTCAAAAGAAATTATGCTGAACTTCACCATTAGGATCAGAAGAGAAGAAATAATATAAAAATATTGATGACCAAACTGCCATGCTTGATAAAGTTCTTGCTCCCAAAGGTCAATTAAGTCACACAATAATAATTATTTTAAAAGTACAGTAAGAATGCAACAAAGTAAGGGGATGTTTTTTATGAGTACTTTTTAATAGACAGTTGGTAGAGCAATGCCAAAGAATGTTCAAACTACCACACACTTGCACTCATTTCACATGCTAGAAAGATTATGCTCAAAATCCTTCAAGCTAGGCTTCAACAGTATATGAACCAAGAACTTCGGGATGCTGAGAACTTCCAGATGTACAAGCTGGATTTAGAAAAGGCAACCAGAGACCAAATTACCAGCATCCGTTGGATCATAGAAAAAGCTAGAGAATTCCAGAAAAACATCTACTGCTTTATTGACTACACCAAAGCCTTTGACCGTGTGGATCACAATAAACTGTGGAAAATTCTTCAAGAGATGGGAATACCAGACCACATTACCTGCCTCCTAATAAATCTGTATACAGGTCAAGAAGCAACAGTTAGAACTGGACATGGAACAGCTGACTGGTTCCAAATTGGAAAAGGTGTACAAGGCTGTATATTGTCACCCTACTTATTTAACTTATATGCAGAGTACCTCATGCAAAATGCTGGGCTGGATGAAGCACAAGCTGGAATCAAGATTGCCAGGAGAAATATCAATAACCTCAGATATGCAGATGACACCACCCTTATGACAGAAAACAAAGAGGAATTAAAGAATCTCTTGATGAAGGTGAAAGAGGAGAGTGACAAATCTGGCTTAAAACTCAGCATCCAAAAAACTGAGATCATGGCATACAATCCCATTACTTCAGAGCACACAGATGGGGAAACAATGGAAAGAGTGACAAACTTTGTTTTCTTGGGTTCCAAATCAATGTATATGGTGATTGAAGCCATGAAATTAAAAGATGCTTGTTCCTTAGAAGAAAAACAATGACAAACCTAGACAGCATATTAAAAAGCAGAAACATTACTTTGCCTACAAAGTATGCATAGTCAAAGTTACGGCTTTTCCAGTAGTCATGTATGGATGTGAGAGTTGGACTATAAAAAAAGGTTAAGTAGCGAAGAATTGATGCCTTCAAACTGTGGTGCTGAAGACTCTTGAGATTTTCTTGGACTGCAAGGAGATCAAACCAGTCAATCCTAAAGGAAAGCAACCCTGAATATATTCACTGGAAGGACTGATGCTGAGGCTGAAGTTCCAAAACTCTGGCCACCTGATGCAAACAGTGGACTCATTGCAAAAGACCCTGATGCTGGAAACACTGAAGGCAGGAGGAGAAGGGGACGATAGAGCATGAGATGGACATGAGTTTGAGCAAACTCCGGGAGATGATGAAGGTCAGGGAAGTCTGGCGTGCTACAGTGCATGGACATGAGTAGGACACGACTAAGCAACTGAACAAGAACAAGATGACATCAGGTAAGGATTCGGAGCAAGTCTAAATACAGTCATGGACAGACAACAAAGTGTAAAAACAAAACATTTTTCATGTCTATTTATAGTTCAAGTAGAACTCCAATTTACCAGCAAAAAGGGGGTCCACCTAAAAATATAATTTTGCCACCTTCACAAGGTTCTAAAATTATTTCAAGCTTTAATTAGATAATCTAGAGAAAGAAGTTTCTATAGAATAATGGAATTCTGCTCTGTTCAATGGGGCCACCCTAAATGTGCCTCATGTATTTCTCAGCTGGTGCACAAGGGTGAGATAGAATACTTTCAGGTTAAAAATGGTATTTAGTGGATGTAAAGATAACCTTTTTTTAACAGCATAGTTTGGCATGCATTTGTTTTTAATTTAAAACAAGTTAAAATTAATTTTGTCTTAAAAGTTTCATGCCATTTTGGGGGATGATTGGAGCTACCCTGGAGGGTAATGAAACTGGAACTGGAAATCAGTTTTAGTCTTTGGAGAGAAAGAAACAATTTTCATAATTTCAAAATCATTTCATTAATGGGTTTATATGGTCTGAATTTTCAAATCTAGGGAGCTGACCATATGCTCCCTCTCCTTTGAAAGAGATAGTGGCAAACTGCCACCACTTGACATGGAAAGAACTGGAAATGTATAGTAACAAGAAATTATAACTATGAATATGAGTTCATTATGCATATTTCCTAATATAAATGTGTCATCTCTGTGGTAATTGCAAAGCTTTTTTCCCCTAAAGTTACAGAGTAATGAAGCCTATCTTGGAGTAACCAACAGGTCAGGCAGAGACTGAGTGCAATCAAGACAGAAAAACTAGAAAAATAAAATGTATTGCAAAATAGGCGCTATAATCTACTGGAAAGAGTTGCTCCACAATATATGAGCATTACCTGTGATTTTTACTGTGTGAATTGTTAATAAGACATCAGGTTCCAGTGGCAGCAATATTCACTAGGGACTAGATTCACTTCCTAGGTTCAAATGAACAGCATAGTCTTACAGATTTCTAGAGAAAGATATATAACCTTGTCAAAAACACAGCATATTGTGTTTAAATCATGTATTAAAATAAATCCAGAAGTCACAGTAAAAAAAAAAAATTACCTGTAATAATGAAAGGGAAAATACATATAATTAGTGCACTAAAAAATACACATTGTTTTCCAAAACAACAACAACAAAAAATATGCTAATTAACATTTTTTGTATTAAGCCATTTTAAAAGCATTCTTACATAGAATTCATGGCATTCAAAGCAACTTTCACACCTGATCTGAAAAAGCTCCCTTGGTGTTCAGGAAGGTAAAATTATATTCTTTTTACTCTTTTATAAAGAAGGAGCCAGTGAGCAGAGAGATTATGTGGGTTATCCAAAGTCACAAGGCAGAAAAGTGGCAGACCCAGGAATCAAACCTCTAATGACCAGTGCTGTCACGGAAAGGGGTTGTCAAGCAGACAAGTGGTCTAATGCACACTTTCACCTTCCAACATGTCTAAAACATGCTTGGCGAGGGCAAACAGAGCCCTAACTCATTCTTACAGTTGCAAGGTAATAAGCCTAAAATGAATTAAAAGGCATATCATGCCATGGCCTTGGGAAAAAACATCCTCTCTCATTGCCATTACAGAGAGAGACGAAATCATATCAAAGTAAGCTAGACAGTTAAAAGGGAATAGGAAATAAAAAGGAAGTGGCCAAGCGGTGCTGGTGGCAGCTGTCTGAAAGGGAACATCAGCAGGATCAAATAACAGAACTTTCTTAGTTGATTCTTAAAAGCACAAACTGAAAAAAAAAAAAAAAAAAGCAGCATATACACACTGTTATGCTGAATCTAAATACACATACACACACATAGAGTTTAGTTTTAGAAGGTATAATGGCGAGCCTCTCACAGGCAGACCAGATTAAGCACCAAAACCAAATGTCTTTGAAGTCAGCGTAGATAGTCACTTACATGGCCTAGTTCGAGATGAGTTGAAAGCTCAAATCTCTTCATGCCTGGTATGGGGCCTGAAATCCCCTCCAGGAAAGCCATTTCTGAGGATTCAGGCTTAAATGCAAACATGTGGCAAAGGAGGGATAATTCTAATCTAGAGTTACCCAGTAATACAATAGTTTAAGGGAATATCTGGGAAAGAATCAGACATTATAAAGAACACCGAAGGGAAAAAGGTGAGGAAGACTTCAAAGGAATTTACTATACCTAGAAAGAGTGAGCCTTGCCACTGGGAAGCTCAGGAAATTGCTTTGTCAATTTATGAAGCCTGGAGAGCAACCTGCTAGGTGGTATAATAATGAATTTTTACGATCTCAAAAGGTTCCAAAGCAGCATATTAAGTAGTTGGTCTAACCATATGCAGTTGGTTACCTGTCTAAAATCTTTGAGAGATTTTACTCCCCTTCACCCCTCTCCTCCACCTTCACACCCCCTTGGCAAAGCCTTACACATCTGGAGCCTGCCTACCTGCCAGACTTCATCTCCTACCTTTCGCCCCTCCACAATACCCCTCCCCTACATACATAAGAAAAGTGAAAGTGTTAGTCACTCAGTCATGTCCGACTCTTTACAACCCATGAACTGTAGCATGCCAGGCTCCTGTCCATGGGATTCTCCAGGCTACACAATGTCTATCCACTCCAGTACTTTGGAAAGCCATTCCCTTCTCCAGGGGATCTACGCAACCCAGGGATTGAACCCAGGTTTCTTGCATTGCAGGCAGAATTTTTAGTGTCTGAGACATCACTTTGCTTACAAAGCGATACAGGCAAAACTATGGTTTTTCCAGTAGTCATGTACAGATGTGAGCTGAGCACCAAAGAATTGATGCTTTCAAACAGTGTTGGAGAAGACTCTTCAGAGTCCCTTGGAATGCAAGGAGTCAATCCTAAAGGAAATCAACCCTGATTACTCATTGTAAGGACTGACGCTGAAGCTGAAGCTAAAGCTCCAATACTTTGGCCACCTAATTCAAAGTGCCAACTAATTGGAAAGGACCCTGATGCTAGGAAAGATCGAGGGCAGGAGGAGAAGGAGATGACAAAGGATGAGATGGGTTGATGGCATCACCGACTCAATGGACATGAGTTTGAGCAAACTCCAGGAGATAGTGAAGGACAGGGAAGCCAGGCATGCTGCAGTCCATGAGGTCACAAAACATTGGACACGTCTTAGCAACTGAACAACAACAACACATATATACGCCATATTCCAGCTGCACTAAATTTTGTGAAAATAGCATATTTTCTTATCTCTAGAATCTTTCATCCACAGTTCCTTCTGTATGGAATTGATGCGCAAAAAACACACATTTGGCAACTCAAACTGATTGTTAGAGACTCAGCTTGGAGCGTTCCTCCTGGAAGCCTCACCCAGGCCAGATAACATGACCCTTTTATATGTTCCAAGTACACCATATACATACAGACCCCAGTTAGAACTTTATTACACAAGATACTTCAGAAAAGTGAGCAAAAACAATTACAGAACAGATACACTCTAATCACTATACAAACTAACTTACATAGCTAAAAACACACAAAAAGAACCCAAAAGGTGTTTCAAAGAAAAGCAATACAGCATCCCATAATTCAGAAAATCAAAGTAAAAGAGTTAGTGTTAAAAGCATAATCAAATCTCTTGCAAAGGATCTGCATACAAGTAAGTTTCTCCTTTTGTTATTAGTATATTCCCAGAGCTCATACTGGCCCCAGTGACAATAGAAAGAAAAATGCAACATGAAACTTAAACTTTGAAAAACATAAGGTTTTGTGCACCTATTGTGCAAAATTTTTCTTCCCTAGAATTGTATATTTAGCCCACTAGTTCCTCAAATTGATGCTTTTGAACTGTTATGCATGGATGTGAGAGTTGGACTGTGAAGAAAGCTGAGTGCCGAAAAATTGATGCTCTTGAACTGTGGTGTTGGAGAAGACTCTTGAGAGTCCCTTGGACTACAAGAAGATCCAACCAGTTCTTCTTAAAGGAGATCAGTCCTAGGTGTTTACTGGAAGGACTGATGTTGAAGCTGAAACTCCAATACTTTGGCCACCTGATGCGAAGAGCTGATTCATTGGAAAAGACCCTGATGCTGGGAAAGATTGAGGGCAGGAGGAGAAGGGGACGACAGAGGATGAGATGGTTGGATGGCATCACCAACTCGATGGACATGGGTTTGGGTGGACTCCAGGAGTTGGTGATGGACAGGGAGGCCTGGTGAGCTCCGCTTCATGGGTCGCAAAGAGTCGGACACAACTGAGCAACTGAACGGAACTGAACTGAGTTCTTCAAAAAAATAAAGAAGCCGATTATTGTGACCTTCGGAGAAGGCAATAGCACCCTACTCCAGTACTCTTGCCAGGAAAATCCCGTGGACAGAGGAGCCTGGTAGGCTGTAGTTCACGGGGTCGCTAAGAGTCGGACACGACTGAGCGACTTCACTTTCACTTTTCACTTTCCTGCATTGGAGAAGGAAATGGCAACCCACTCCAGTGTTTTTGCTTGGAGAATCCCAGGGACGGGGGAGTCTGGTGGGCTGCTGTCTATGGGATCGCATAGAATCGGACATGACTGAAGTGACTTAGCAGCAGTAGCAGTATTGTGACGTTTAAATGAAATTATCGGCCTGAAGCTGGACTTCTAACTTGAAAATAAATACACCAAAAGAGTCAAGAACAAATAGTAATTCACATTAAAAATAATTAGCTAGAACAGCTGGGTTATCAAAATGACCCTTTCTTCAGGAATGAATCTGGAAAATGTAAAATATTGTAAATTGCTTAATTATACTTTTGGTTCTCTAAATAGTTGTGTATTCTTTTACTTCAACTTATTATTCTTCATGATGGTAGTCTGTTTTTTCTATACTTTGTAGAATACCCTATGTACCTAGGAAAAGGCTGTTACCTGGAAATTAATGATTAATGATCACTCATTCATTATAACTGATTCTGATTATACAGAATGACACAGAGAAGGAAAGTACAATGACAAGATTTTTATTTCTGACTCTGAATTTGACCATGCACAGTCATTTGATTTAACTAGAATCCTAGCTAACCTATTTTTGAAGTATAGAAAGGATAGATGAATTGCAACCAACAACTGAAATAAAAGTATATCAGGTAAAAGTGTAAGAAGACTCATTATTACTGATGGTTGCCACATTTGAAATATACATGTCTATAAGGGGGACTCTTTTTAGAAGTATCAATATACTCTTCTATAAAATAAAATATTTCCTCTTGACTGATAGTAAATGACACTACCAATATACATGAGAAACAAAAGTTCCCAAAATTTTGTTATGAAGGATGAAGAGATTTAGCTACTGGATGACCTTTACTCACTGGAAGCTCTGAATATCTCTGCTTTTCAAGTAGTTCTCTATATCTAGAGACACCATCCAAGTTGGAATTAATAGCCTGAACTTAGGCATGATTTAATCAAAATGTCCTTGGTGCCTAGTCCAGCATTTCAATTTAAGAATTGAAATCCAGTTTCTGCATTTTAAAAAATAAAATCTATTCTCTACAGAATATTTTTACAAAACATCTTGGCACCTGCAATGTTGAAAATAGATCCAGTCCTATTTAAGAGAAAGTAACAGCAAATCGGGGATTTGTACAATGGCAATAAAATTCAGTTAAGTGTGGGTGTGCCAGGTTTTAGTCTAGAGACAGGGGTTTTTATAGCACATTATAAACTCCTGAAACGGGAGGTTATTAGAGGATCAGTTCCCTAACTATGTGGTTCTAGCAGGCTCTGCTCTGTTGCATTCTTTATTCTCCTGCTGGGAGCTCTGTCTTCTGAGGTGCAGAGCACATCCATCAGCCTTTTTCAGCTGTTAAGGTACTTCGTTTATTCTAGTGTTCCCTTCATCTTATTCCCCTGCCTCTGTCCCCATGGACCTCAGAGATCTACAGTTCTCTTTGGCCTCTTAACAGGCATAATGGATCACCAGCTGAACCATCATCACACAGCCCTTCTTGCAGGAAATTATTCCTCTCCTGCTTCAAATGTTCCTTCCTTTCACTTGGTGAATCCCTTTGCTGCTGTTCTTACTGTGTAGTTGCCTATATGCAAAGACATAAAACTTGGTCAAAAGTGCTCACTTTCCTTTTGAAATTCTCTCAAGTATTAAAGGTCCTTCGATCTTTGCCAACAGAAAAAGTATATATATATAATGTGAAAATACTTGCTCAAGAAAAGTAAGTGCTAATATCATTCCATCTCTATTATTTTGCCCCTAACAGATTATTATTCAACTATTTGAAAATTGAGCTCTATTGTATTGCTATTAGAGCCCTCTCATGTTGAAAAGCACTTCCCTAAATACAATGTTCTGTTTTAGTAAACAAGAAAGCTACTAAATTTTATGAACAATTAGGGAAAACAAAAGGTAGCAAAATTCACAAAAAACAGGTATTCTCAAAACCCTTGAGATTGTTCATCATCTTTCTATTCTAATGTCTGTTTCTGCCCCACACTATTTTTATTAATGAACAATGTGCTGTATGGACTAATACCTCCTGGAAAATCATCACAACAATTGACCCTTGAACAATCTGGGGTTTAAGGGGGCTGACTCTGTTTGCAATAAAAAATCCATGTATGGTCTTCTCTATCCCCTCTTCCTCCATATGCTGTCTAGTATTCATGGATTCAACCAACAGTGCAGCATGTAGTACTGTAGAATTTACTACTGAAAGGAAATCTTAGTACAAAAGAACCCTTGTAGTTCAAACCTGGGTTTTCAGTGGTCAACTGCATGTGCTAGTAGAAACACCACTAGGTTGCTGGCTAGAAGACATGAACTCCAGTCTCAGTGCTTAGTCACCCAGTCATGTCCGACTCTTTGTGACCCCATGAACAGCAGCCCACCAGGCTCCTCTGTTCATGGGATTCTCCAGGCAAGAATACTGGAGTGGGTTGCCATTTCCTTCTCCACCAGTCTCAGATCTATGCTGATTAATCAGTTGGCTTTGTGTAAGTCACTTAAAATCTTGGGGCCTCCGTTTCCTCATTGATATTAACAGCAAGTTAGAGTAGATCACTGTGATTCTTTTGAAGTCTAGTGCTCTAGCTGGAAATTTAGACTAGCTTCTAGTTTTTTCATTGTTCAACTCTTATCCATTCTTTGGGCTTCCCAGGCAGTTCAGTTCAGTTCAGTAGCTCAATCGTGTCCAACTCTTTGCAACCCCATGAACCACAGCACACCAGGCCTCGCTGTCCATCACCAACTCCCAGAGTCCACCCAAACCCAAGTCCATTGAGTCAGTGATGCCATCCAACCATCTCATCCTCTGTCATCCCCTTCTCCTCCTGCCCTCAATCTTTCCCAGCATTAGGGTGGTAAAGACCCCACCTGCCAATGCAGGAGATCTAAGAGGTACATTTGATCCCTATGTCAGGAAGATCTCCTGGAGAAGGAAATGGAAACTCACTTACTTTATTACCCTCTTTCACACACACACAATTATATTAGAAAAATCATGTACATGAAAATAGTCCTTACATGTTGTTTACAGATAACTTTGTATCTTTTACTTCATTTTTCAAAATAGAAATAGTTTGTTTTTTATTATACTTATCAATGTTTATCATAAGATAACTAGAAAATGTAGAAAAGGATAAAGGAAAACTAAAAGTGGGCATCACTGGCAGCAGTGTGGGGAAGAGTCTGTCTGCTAGTGCAGGAGACAGAGGTTTGATCCCGGGTCTGGGAGGATCCCACATGTCACAGAGCAACTGAGCCCATGCACCACAACTCCTGAGCCTGTGCTATGAAGCCCACACGCCTAGAGCTTATGCTCCACAACAAAAGACACAGCAATGAGAAGCCCATGCACTGCAACTAGGGAGTAGCCCCCACTTGCCGCAATTAGAGAAACCTGTACAGTAAGGAAGATCCAGCACAGCCAAAACTAAACTTAAAATAATTTTTAAAAAAGAAAAGACAAATAAAGGTCATTCAAGATGCTACTAGTCAGATAAAATTGCCATTTACACTTTAGAGCATAATCTTCCCAATTTTTTCTAAATGAATTTTTTTTCTTACAAATATTAGATGTTATTCATATTATTTTATAGCTGATTATTCAACTAAATATACAAATATTATATTGAACTAAATATGAATATTCATAGTATTCTATACCCTGATTTTTCAATTAAAAATATATCACAGATCTCTTTTGATATCAATAGATAGATAGATATCTGCCTTCTCATGGATAAGTAGTATTCCACTTTATAAATGTACATGAAATATTTAACATCCCCAGTTTATGAATATGTAGTATTATCCTATTTTTTTCTATTAAAAGTAATACTGCAATCTTCATCCCTGTGTGATGTATGTGTTTGTTGAACTATTTTATGATGAAAAATTGCTGGAAGTGGAATTTTTTAGTCAAAGGGCATTTTAAAGAATTTTGGTATATAATACCAAATAACTCTCCAGAAAAAGTAATCCAATTTGGAACCCAACCAGAATGGTACAAAGTAAACTCCCACACACATACATAGACATACACCCTGGTTTACCTTCAGTTCAGTTCAGTTCAGTTCAGTCGCTCAGTCGTGTCCGACTCTTTGTGACCCCATGAATCGCAGCACGCCAGGCCTCCCTGTCCATCACCAACTCCCAGAGATCACCCAGACTCCATCGAGTCAGTGATGCCATCCAGCCATCTCATCCTCTGTTGTCCCCTTCTCCTCCTGCCCCCAATCCCTCCCAGCATCATAGTCTTTTCCAATGAGTCAACTCTTCACATGAGGTGGCCAAAGTATTGGAGTTTCAGCTTCAGCATCATTCCCTCCAAAGAAATCCCAGGGCTGATCTCCTTCAGAATGGACTAGTTGGATCTCCTTGCAGTCCAAGGGACTCTCAAGAGTCTTCTCCAATACCACACTTCAAAAGCATCAATTCTTCAGCACTCAACCTTCTTCACAGCCCAACTCTCACATCCATACATGACCACTGGAAAAACCATAGCCTTGACTAGACGAACCTTTGTTGCCAAAGTAATGTCTCTGCTTTTGAATATGCTGTCTAGGTTGGTCATAACTTTCCTTCCAAGGAGTAAGCGTCTTTTAATTTCATGGCTGCAGTCACCATCTGCAGTGATTTTGGAGCCCAAAAAATAAAGTCTGACACTGTTTCCACTGTTTCCCCATCAATTTCCCATGAAGTGATGGGACTGGATGCCATGATCTTCATTTTCTGAATGTTGAGCTTTAAGCCAAATTTTGCACTCTCCACTTTCATTTTCATCAAGAGGCTTTTGAGTTCCTCTTCAGTTTCTGCCATAAGGGTGGTGTCATCTGCATATCTGAGGTTATTGATATTTCTCCCGGCAATCTTGATTCCAGCTTGTGCTTCTTCCAGTCCAGCATTTCTCATGATGTACTCTGCATATAAGTTAAATAAGCAGGGTGACAATATACAGCTTTGACGTACTCCTTTTCCTATTTGGAACCAGTCTGTTGTTCCATGTCCAGTTCTAACTGTTGCTTCCTGACCTGCATACAAATTTCTCAAGAGGCAGATCAGGTGGTCTGGTATTCCCATCTCTTTCAGAATTTCCCACAGTTTATTGTGATCCACACAGTCAAAGGCTTTGGCATAGTCAATAAAGCAGAAATAGATGTTTTTCTGGAACTCTCTTGTTTTTGCCATTATCCAGCGGATGTTGGCAATTTGATCTCTGGTTCCTCTGCCTTTTCTAAAACCAGCTTGAACATCAGGAAGTTCACGGTTCACATATTGCTGAAGCCTGGCTTGGAGAATTTTGAGCATTACTTAACCAGCCATTTTCATGTCTTCCGTAAATTTTTTCTTTACATACTAAAAATATTAGCCTTCTTATTTCTTGTATTTTGTGAGTGTTTTTCAAGATAACTATTTGTCTATATCATTATAGCTGTGGAGAAATTTTTATGTACTCAATTTTGCAATAGTTCTATCTGCCTGGATTTGGAGCCCTACTTAGATATGTTTCACATAGATCAAGATTATAAAAATAGTAGTTAATACCTTTGGAATTCAATTAGTGTGAAGTGTAATTTTTTAAATCAGTCAGTAGATTTTCCCAACAAATTTATCATCTATCTTTTCTTCCACTGTATTAAAATTCCACTATTATCACAAACTGAAGTAATATGCTTATTTGGATCTATTTCTGAAGCTACTAGTGTTTTGTGTTAGTCTGTGCAGCCCTATACCTATACCACACTCTCAACTAATGCTATTAATTTTGCAAGATTCTTTTAGCTTCTCTGAACCTCAGATCTTCATCTGCAAGATGGAGCTAATAAAACCTATGTGAAGTAGGCATCTGACATGCTCTTTGGCCATCCATCACTAGAAAACTGTCCCTAAACTTGGAGAACTCCTCACCTAAAAATTCTTGTGAGAGGCACTGCCATTCTATAGACAACTAATAACACCAGTCACTCTTCCACTGTCTTCTGAAGCAAAGCTCAGTCAAGAGCCGGATTCTACTGATGACCAAAGCTCAGTCAAGAGCCGGATTCTACTGATGACCAAAGCTCAGTCAAGAGCCGGATTCTACTGATGACCAAAGCTCAGTCAAGAGCCGGATTCTACTGATGACCAAAGCTCAGTCAAGAGCCGGATTCTACTGGTGGCAGGCACACAACTGAGTTTTTTGAATCGGTAGCTTAAACAAGGAAAAGGGTCCATGAGGAAGAATCTCTGGCTGTGAAGGCAACTTCCACACTTGATGGAGCAGCAGCAGCAGTAGTGTCTATGTGATAAACCCAGGGTAAGGAGCAGTGGTATCCTCCTTGTAGCACATTTTCCAGGTATCCCAGGGACTCCAGAAGGCTCTCAATATCCTTTCCTGCTTAAGCGAAGTAAAGTTGGTTTCTGTAGTTTGCAACTGAAAATCCTACCATACACAACCAACCCTGGCTGTTTGAGCAATGAAATGAGAAAAGGCCTGCATTCTTATTTCAGCATTTTCTCTTTCTTTTTGACTCCCCTTTCTACCCCCTGATCTGTCCACCAAAAAGGCAACTGAAAATGAACTGCATCAATGAGCTTCCTTCTCTTCTGGTTTCCAGTTGAGTTCGGCCAATAAAAAGCCTCAGCATGAGGTGTGATGGAGAAAGGAGAGTTGGGTGAAAGTATTCACACATTCCCCTAGTTCTTTCTCTAAAAGCTTACTGTTCACTAACTGTTTCCCTCTATTGATCTGGAACTCCTGACAGTCAGTCCTCTGATTTCTATTTTCCCCACAGATCTAAGAGTCATGAAAGTATTCTAATTCTACTCCTACTATCCCTGAGGTAACATAATTCCTTACAGCTTTTCTACATAATATCCACACTTTTTTAATTGTCCTACCATTGATTCCTTCCCAAATTTTCAGTTTTAGTACACTTTCTGCTTCTTGCCTAGGTCCTAATATACAAGCAAAAGCTCCTACTACAGTGCCTGGATTAAAAGAGAAACTTTCCATGAGTGAAAATACCAACTGTTTTCCTTTTTTCTTATTCCATTAGTGTGATAATGCAAGGGAGGCAAGAAGGAAATTAAGAGTTAGTTTTATGAAGGTCTGCAGCCCTCTGGTGTTTTCAAACAAAGGTTAGTGGAGTCTTCTGTCTCCTAAGACTGAGTAGAAAATCTAGAAGCATGAACCTCAAGTAGAAATTTGCCCAGCTCATCATCCTCAGTAGACATTTAACCAAAATTTCTCAAACTTTGGCTCATGCCCATTTAGGTCCATCAAAGGTGTCAGAAAATATATGCATACATACAAATACTACCACTGCCTTCAGCCACAGCCACAGCCACCCTCAAATTTAACAGGTATCTATTCTACCTCTAAGAACTTCCTTTTCCCCCATTTTACTCACTGATGTCAGGTCTGGTTTTGAATGGATCATAGTACTGTATCAAACTGTGTGGAAAATTCTTCAAACTCTTTAGAGCAGCAAAAACATCCCTTCAACTATTCTTTCCATGTCCATATAATAAATGATAGTAGATACTACTTAACTGTCCAGTTTTTGTATCAATATATAAGTGTGAAGTGCAATTAGCCATTGAAATAAAATTGGTAATGAATACTAATTACTTCATTCTATGAATACTGGGGTAATGTATTCCAGGACTTTCCTCATTACTTTGAGAAATTGAGAGGTGGCTATATAGCGATCTACAGAAATTCGGAAAACTACTTAAAGCATCAGACATTAGCTGCAGTTCTGTATAATTGGATCTGTTCTGCACCCCTTGCATATAAGTTTCCTTGATGCAGAGCCCTGAATGCATAAAGAAAGGAGAATGCAGAGGGAAGAGCAGCTTCAATCTGCTTTGCTGTCATTTGGATCTTTCGAGTTCTGAATTCTTTTGGCAGCTCTAATATAACAAGAGCTTTTCCTTCAGTGACTTTAAAATCCCCGTTTGGAATGCTTTTTCTCACACATTTATGTGAACATTGCCAATGGCTATTTTTCTTAAAATTAATTCTCACCCTAGATAATGATTTACAGAAATTTACTGAAGTGCTAATAGTCAATACTAGGAACTGTAAAAGATATCTTTGCCATAGAAGAAAAGTGCTTTATGTACTCATAAGTTCAAAAATCAACAGTTTCTGAAATAAATATTGAAAAATGTCACTCCTTATAATTTATTATATTTTATGTTATTATCAATAATTCCTATCAACAAAAGCAAACAAAAGCAAAATGAAATCACATTATAAAGACAGAAAAATTTTTATGTAAAGAGGATGCTGATTGTTGGGAATACAGAGAAAACAGAAAAGTTGTTTTTCTATCAGGCCTACACCTGAAGTAAAACTAGATTCTGTTTTCAGCTTTGCAACTGACACTATAAAAAGTCACTTGACTTCTCTTGATTTCTGTCATCTGCAAATCAGTAAGTCATCCTAAATTATCTCAAGGACTCCTCCCTACACCAATTTTTTGGTGATTTCCCATAAATATCCCATAAATTTCACCAATAGGAAATCAAACTACATCAAATCTAACCCCTCCCATTCTTTAGCAGTAGGAATTTCTTTTAGAACTCCCTTTACTTGAAGAATTACTTTAACTTTTTAAGATAATAAATAACACTTTAAATTGAAAGTCTTAGATATAAATCACAGTTGGCATCAGGTAATGCGAGTTTTGCTTTTGTGCCAAGAGTATCTGTGGTGGCAGAAGCAGAGGACACTTCTTAATAGGTAGCAGCTTCCTGGTGATGTGCAGTCCCCAGCAGGGATAGTCTGGACAAATCACATTCTAATCAGAAGGTGTGAAACTGGAGGTTTTGCCATTTCTCTCTGGTACTGCAAAATCCATGCAGATCCTCACAGAAGGGCTGAGGCAGGAGGCATGTGCCCTGACCAGAGTCCCACCTCCCATTATTTAAGTCTGGAATGTCCCAGGCTGTAGATGAGAAACTGCAGAGAATGTAATGTGTACCCCATTTGCAATCCGAGATACCAGCACAACTCACTACTTGCTCAGGTCTTCAGGATTGTCAAACAATGAATAACACGATATGGAGCCATATTCTGTCCTATTCTAGTCCATTTATTTCTGATGAGTTCAGGACAAGTGGACTGAACACATGAAGGTCAGCCAGCACTGTGGCATGGTGAGAGGGATGAGGGAGTTGAACTTCAGCTCCCAACACTAGTTAATGGAAATAACAGAATCAGACAAAACTGGTAACAGTTTGCAAGGAGTGACCTCACTACAAACTAATGTATACATACGTTTCCATTCCTTTCATTTTCAACTACTGCTGCTGCTGCTGCTAAGTCACAGCAGTTGTGTCCGACTCTGTGCGACCCCATAGACGGCAGCCCAACAGGCTCCTCTGTCCCTGGGATTCTCCAGGCAAGAACACTGGAGTGGGTTGCCATTTCCTTCTCCAATGCATGAAAGCGAAAAGTGAAAGTGAAGTCGCTCAGTTGTGTCCGACTCTTCACGACCCCATGGACTGCAGCTTACCAGGCTCCTCTGCCCATGGGAGTTTCCAGGCAAGAGTACTGGAGTGGGATGCTATGGACAAATACTGTGAATTAATCTGCTGTTTTTAGAACCTAAAATAACCATTAATTTCTGTCCTCTCTCTCCTTCCTTCTTTTTCTCTCTCCCCCTTTTTTCCTACCTCCTTATTTTTCTTTTCTCTCCCTAAAAACAGAAAACCACACTGGCAGGAACAGCAGTGGAAATGCAAGGAAAATCTGCTCCAGAATAAATTGGTTGTGCTGAAACATTTGTAATTAAGCATGATAACCAATTACAGAAATACCTGGGGTAGTTTCAGTGATTCTCTCTCCCATATCAGAGGTCTCCTAATCAATTTGAAATAACCAGCCGCTCCTATAGAAAATAAGCAAGATCACAGCGCTTGCTAATGAGTCTCAAAAATGGATTTCACTGCATGAAAATGTTCATTGTCAGGAGAGAGACTGTTTTCAGAATCTCGCGGGTCATTTTCATTTGCATTTGATTGGAGAAAACTCCTTTTTTCTTTTCTCCTTCCTCACATCCTTTAAAACACTATCAATTTTTTCTACTGATTTAATATTTTTGTATCAGTATGTTGTACCAAGTCCTAAAAATACACCAAAATAAATCCTTTTGTGCTGAAGTAGCTAGTATCCACTTCAATTATTGCTTAATTTCACTGTTTTGAATGAGTTTTCTTGAATTTAAATTTGCAGATGTATGACATTGAGGAAAATTGTTTGACATGAGTTGCAATCATGAACTCTGAAAGTGACACAAAGCCGTATGGTGTATCATGTACAGCAGTGTTTCAGCAGATCTCAACTATAGTGGGAAAGCATTTTGAAGGTCACTATTCAAACACACAGGTAGACCTTTAAGAACAGGTGACAGTACATCACAAGTCTGATGAGTATCTGACTTTTCACAGGAAAGAAACAGGGGCAGAAAAGGCAGATACCTGAAGAGGAGAGAAGATGATACTTCTGATTTCTTAAAAGCATCCTTACTTAAGACATCTGCAGCTTTGCACTGGTCATCATATGTGACCCATTCACTAGTAATTCATTCATTTCTTAGTAAGTTTATGGTATAAATTTGCTTCCCCAGAACATATTATAAGGCGCTCAGTATGTCCTTTTCTCTCTCCTCTCTCTTCTGTCCTATCCTGTTCTATCATACACTGCACGCTCTCTGTTTCCTCACTTCTTTCTTTCCTCTTAGGTGTTCTAGCTTTCTGGGTATTTGCAAAGCCTGCAGGACAGAACATACTCAATCCTCTCACATCTCACTCAGGACCACAAGAAGCAGAAGATATGCACTCCCACACATGCACAGCTTGGTCATTTCACAGCACTCCTA
The DNA here is from genome assembly GCF_029378745.1 of Bos indicus. Lineage (NCBI taxonomy): Eukaryota > Metazoa > Chordata > Mammalia > Artiodactyla > Bovidae > Bos > Bos indicus. The sequence goes on along the minus strand of NC_091779.1, from coordinate 42,329,508 downwards.
ACCATGCTGTTTCCATGTCATTCTTAAGAGAAAAAATTGCCACACTCATGAATAAATATTCTACTCAGAGACACACGCATGTGTTTGCCATATAGTTTGTCCTCCAAATTTTTTAATTCTAGAATAAAAGAAATCTTTATCCCAACTAGGATCACAACTCCTCTTGCTTATCTTCTTTAACTTGACAAAATAATTACATTTTTCCAGATTAGCTAGAAAACTACTCTTCAGACTCATTACCAAAAAGAAAAGAAAAGGATTTAAGACCCTTTGACATTCTCTAATACATTTCAGTTTGTATCTCTCTGAAAATAAAGAATCCAGAAGTGCACACAAGACTTTGGATGGGGTCTGACCATTGCCAGTGTGGCAACCTTCACCTCCATCCTTCTTTTCTCCAAATAAGTCTATGACTCCATTGGCTTGTATGACTCCTAATCACTGATGATCCTTTCTAAGAATCTTCTACATGCAGATGCTCAACAGGTATAGGTTTTGTTGTTGCTGTTGGAGATAAAAAGTTTTTACTTTTAACTCCATTAAAGCCGACTCATTGGAAAAGACCCTGATACTGGGAAAGATTGAGGGCATGGGGAGAAGGGGGCAACAGAAGATGTGATGGTTGGATGGCATCACTGACTCATTGGACATGAATTTGAGCAAACTCTGGGAGATAGTGAAGGCCAGGGAAGCCTGGCATGCTGCAGTCCATGGAGCCCCAAAAAGTTGTACACAACTTAGCAACTGAACAACAAATTTCATCCTGTTAGAAGAAGCCTGTCAAAATATTTTCAGGTTTTGATTCTGTCATCTAGTATATTAGCTAGCCATCTCAGCCTTGAGTTGTTTACAAATCTGATAAGCATAAGTTTTATGTATTCACAGACAGCATTGACATATGAATTTAATAAGATATGGCTAAAAGCAGAGCTCAGCAGCCCAGTATGAGAACCCCCATCAGGGTGACATCCTCTAGTTAATCAGCAGTCATTGAGTAACTCTGTAATTGTTGTTGTTCAGTCACTCACTCATGTCCAACTCTTTGTGCCCAATGGACTGCAACACACCAGGCTTCCCTGTCCACCATCTCCCAGAATTTGCTCAAACTCATGTCCATTGAGTCGGTGATGCCATCCAACTATCTCATAACTCTGTAATAGAGAACAATCTGACTCCAAATTACCTCTGTTTCTTTTACTTTTAACCTCTGAGCTTTGTTGCCTGTGCTTAGTCATGCTGGCTCTGCGTTTTTTGAAAAAGAATATTGTCAATAGCCTGAAATATGTAGGATAGCCTATTCTCAGGACTCCGACCTTAAAGAGTCCATTCATACAGAAATAAAAAGTTGCAGAACAGAGAATAACATGTTTTGTTGGAGGTTTATAGGAACATGATGACCTGGCCCATATAGATAGCTGCAAGAACAAAGGATTCCAGGACCAAGAAGTTTGCAACAACCAACCTTGCCCCTTTCTCATCTTGCATTTCTAAGTGCTTTACTGAAACCTTCCCAGAGTTTGGGGTTTTGGAGCATGAGTCACCCATCTCTTTGCATGGCCCTGCAATAAAGTTTTCTCTGCTCCAAACTCCACAATTTTGGTTTGTTTGGCCTCACTGTGTGTTGGGCACACAAACTTGCATTTAGGAACAACTCTGCAAAGCACCATCTAGGTTCCAAAAGGGACACAAAGTGGTCCCTTTTGCTCTTTCTAATGAAGCAGTTGTCAAGGATTTGAGCAGATGTAACAAGAGAAGCATTTGTGAAAGGTAAGCCTGAATAAGGTGTACATTAAAACCTGAAGTACCAGAAGTAGTAACTTACAACACTATTAAAATACTTTCAAAGAAAGACTATATTACAATTTTTATTTAAGAAGATAAATTATTATTCATGAATGAGATAATTATATCAATTTATCTTCCCTATTCCTTATAAAATTAAGTAATTCTACTAAGTTTTCAGATGAGATTATGCATGATAGCCTATTCTCAGCAAAGAGATATTACTTTGCTGACAAAGGTCCACTAGTCAAAGTTATGGTTTTTCCAGTAGTCATGTATGGATGTGAGTTGGACTATGAAGAAGGCTGACCGCCAAAAAATTGAGGCTTTTGAACTGTGGTGTTGGAGAAGACTCTTGAGAGTCCCTTGGACTTCAAGGAGATCCAACCAGTCAATCCTAAAGGAAATCAGTCCTGAATATTCATGGAAAGGACTGATGCTGAAGCTGAAGCTCCAATACTTTGGCCACCTGATGCTCATTGGATGAGACTCATTGGATAAGACCCTGATGCTGGGGGAAATTGAAGGCAGGAGGAGAAGGGGACGACAGAGGATGAGATTGTTAGATGGCATCACCAACTCAATGGACGTGAGTCTGAGCAAGCTCCAGGAGTTGGTGATAGACAGTGAGGCCTTGCGTGCTGCAGCCCATGTTGTCGCAAAGAGTCGGACATGACTGAGCCATTGAACTGAACTGAACTGAACTCTCTACTAAGTGTGTACGGGACTAGAAAACAAGTAAACGGAGGTACAAATGTAACTTTCTTCTTTTTCCCTCCACTCACACAATCTACCATAACATGTGACATGTTATTCTAATAACATACCAGTAGTCAACAGAGGTCCATCTAGTCAAGGCTATGGTTTTTCCAGTAGTCATTTATGGATGTGAGAGTTGGACTATAAAGAAAGCTGGGTGCAGAAGAATTGATGCTTTTGAACTGTGGTGTTGGAGAAGACTCTTGACAGTCCCTTGGACTACAAGGAGATCCAACCAGTCCTTCCTAAAAGAGATCAGTCTTAGGTGTTCATTGGAAGGACTGATGTTGAAGCTGAAACCCCAATACTTTGGCCACCTGATGTAAAGAGCTGACTCATTGGAAAAGACCCCGATGCTGGGAAAGATTGAAGGCAGGAGGAGGAGAAGGGGACAACAGAGGATGAGATGGTTGGATGGCATCACCAACTCAATAGACATGGGTTTGGGTAGACTCTGGCAGTTGGTGATGGACAGGGAGGCCTGGCATGCTGCGGTTCATGGAGTCGTAAAGAGTTGGACATGACTGAGCGACTGAACTGAACTGAACTGAGTCAGGGAATATCCCTCTAGGGAAAAAAAAAAAATGACATTGATATTCTATTGGATCAGACACTAGAAGGATAAAATTTTGCTTAATGAATTAGGATTTTCAAAGGTGGGATTTTGTAATTCAGTAGATCTATAACATCTATAGTGTTGCCTCAAATTCCAGATAGTAAAAAACTCAAGCAGACATACTAATCAAATTGTTCCTTTGTTAAATGTAAGGATTTCTTGTCCCTAAAGTTGACCAATGCTTCCTAAAAACTTCAATGAAAAGACAAAACCAATTTTATGCTCACAACAAATTAAAATTGTGAATTCCTAAGATTCTAAAATGAATTAAAAATAAAAATGATAAATGTTTGGCTAAAAATAGAAACCAAAATGGAAATGAATGAGTATCCCCTTTCCTGTGTTTTGTGTCTCTCTTGGAATCTCCTCTTTTTATGCCTTGCCCTAGGCTAATTTGTCTGGAGCAAAGTTCACTTAGAATATGCACAAAAGAACACAGAGTGTCATCACCAAGCAGGAAGCTTCTGAATACATTCACTATGTCCATAAAATCAAAGGCTCTGGAATGTCTGTCCAAGCAAATTGTAGCTTTCACTTCCTGGGGAATACATTCAGAAGAAATGAGGGGGCGGTGGGGGGAAACAAGGGAAGGTGAGACTTGTAGGCCAGCAGGAAAGCTGTAACTCAGACTTGAAAGCTAGCAAGTAAAGCATGCCATTGAGTCACAGAGAATTCAGAGACAAGCTTGTTATTACCAAAGTCAGTCACAGACTATCCACTGCTTATCCCCAGCCAACTTCTCTCTTCTTATGTTGCTTTTATAAAACTGGTTGACTTAACCTCTCTAAATACTAAGAACATCAGCACTTAAACCAGAGTAACAAGTCCTTTTCTGTTGCCCTAACTCACCACAAGATATTTAAACAAAGACTAAATAAATCTGTTTAAAAAAACATTTTTAAATTATTTGACTCTTTTTTCTTTAGTTTCATGAAGTTGTCATTCATCTCAGGAAGGCACTTTGAAATTTAGTCTAATGTTTTTCACTTTAATGGACTAATTTGATAAGCATCATTAAGGCCAAAAAAATTAATATAATCCAATCAAATAATTCTATGGATAGCTACTAAATGTCAAAACATTGCAAAATAGCTTAATGTGATGGGGGAAAACCAGAAGAATCATATATTAATCTCCTAGACTTTATTGAATTTTTCCTGAAATAATACACTATTAAAGAATTTTTAAAGAAGTATATAATATTTATCCCCAAATCTTTTGTTTCCTCTGAATATAATGAATAAATAATCATTTTCTTTTAATGAGATTCTGTGTTTTTATTTACACAATTCATAGTTAATTTGAATACTATTATCCTAGTCCATCTTTCACAAATAAGTTCTAGTTAAGAAACATTTTTTAAAGAGCCTTCTGTCGTACTAAGTAACTTCCTGGGCTCTAGGATTAGAAATACAAAGGCAAAGATCAAAATTTTTATCTTAAAGAAATTCTGTTTTCCAGGGAAAACAGATACATAGAGAGATAGCAACTATTCAATATGACTTATGAACAATGTAAGTAATACTGAAGTAATACAAAATAAGGTATAATTACCCCAGATAATGATCACAGCAAAGGTATAGTGGCACTTTTATAGACTTCATTTTGAAAATTCAGAATACGGCCTTGACCATTGCTGGGCATGATGCATCACCCCTAAGATTTCTTGTGGTTAAGTCATTCAGTCATGTCTGACTATTTTCAACCCTATGGACTGCAACACGCCAGGCTTCCTTGTCCTTCACTATCTCCCAGAGACTGCCCAAATTTATGTCCTTTGAGTTGGCTAAGCCATCCAACCATCAAATCCTCTGTCATCCCCTTCTCCTCCTGCCTTCAATCTTTCCCAGTATCAGAGTCTTTCCTAGTGAGTGAGCTCTTCACATCAGGTAGCCAAAGTATTGGAGCTTCAGCTTCAGCACCAGTACTTAAAATGAATCCCCAAGAAAAAGAAATGCAAAAAGGCAAAATGGTTGTCTGATGAGGCCTTATAAATAGCTGAGAAAAGAAGAGAAGCAAAAGACAAAGGAGAGAAGGAAAGCTATGCACATCTGAATGCAGAGCTCCAAAGAACAGCAAGGAGATATAAGAAAGCCTTTCTCAGCAATCAATGCAAAGAAAAAGAGGAAAACAATAGAATGGAAAGACTAGAGATCTCTTCAAGAAAATTAGAGATACCAAGGGAACATTTCATGCAAAGATGGGCACAGTGAAGAACAGAAATGGTATGGACCTAACAGAAGCAGAAGATATTAAGAAAGGTGGCAAGAATACACAGAAGAACCATACAAAAAATATCTTTTTGACCCACATAATCACAATGGTGTGATCACCCACCTAGAGCCAGACATCCTAGAATGCGAAGTCAAGTGGGCCTTAGGAAGCATCACTACAAACAAAGCTAGTGGAGGTGATGGAATTCCAGCTTAGCTATTTCAAATCCTGAAAGATGATGCTGTGAAAGTGCTGTACTCAATATGCCAGCAAATCTGGAAAACTCAACAGTGGCCCACAGGACTAGAAAAGGTCAGTTTTATTCCAATCCCAAAGAAAGGCAATGCCAGAGAATGTTCAAACTACCATACAATTGCACTCCTCTCACACGCTAGCAAAGTAATGCTCAAAATTTTCCAAGCCAGGCTTCAGCAGTATGTGAACCGTGAACTTCCAGATGTTCAAGCTGGATTTAGACAAGGCAGAGGAACCAGAGATCAAATTGCCAGCATCCACTGGATCACTGAAAAGCAAGAGAGTTCCAGAAAAAACATTTACTTCTGCTTTATTGACTACACCAAAGCCTTTGACTCTGTGGATCAAACAAACTGTGAAAAATTCTTAAAGAGATGGGAATACCAGTCTACCTTACCTACCTTCTGAGAAATCTGTATGCAGGTCAAGAAGCAACAGTTAGAGCTGGACATGGAACAACAAACTGGTTCCAAATTGGAAAAGGAGTACATCAAGGTTATATATTGTCACCCTGCTTATTTAACTTATATGTAGAGTACATCATGTGAAATGCCAGGCTGGATGAAGCACAAGCCAGAATCAAGATTGATGGGAGAAATATCAGTAACCTCAGATATGCAGAGGACACCACCCTTATGGCAGAAAGCAAAGAAGAACTAAAGAGCCTCTTGATGAAAGTGAAAGAGGAGACTGAAAAAGTTGATTTAAAACTCAACAGTCAGAAAACTAAGATCGTGGCATCCAGTCCCATCACTTCATGGCAAATAGACAGAGAAACAATGGAAACAGTGACAGACTATTTTGGGGGCTCCAAAATCACTGCAGATGGTGACTGCAGTCAGGAGATTAAAAGATGCTTGCTCTTTGGAAGAAAAGCTATGACCAACCTAGACAGCATATTAAAAAACAGAGACATTACTTTGCCAACAAACGTCTGTCCAGTCAATGCTGTTTTTCCAGCAGTCATGTATGGATGTGAGTTGGACTAAAAAAACTGAGCACCGAAGAACTGATGCTTTTGAACTGTGGTGTTGGAGAAGACTCTTGAGAGTTCCTTGGCCTGCAAGAAGATCCAACCAGTCCATCCTAGGACTGATGCTGATGCTGAAACTCCAATACTTTTGCCACCTGGTGTGAATAACTGACCCACTGGAAAAGACCCTGATGCTGGGAAAGATTTAAGGCAGGAGGAGAAGGGTACGACAGAGGATGAGATGGTTGGATGGCATCACTGACACGATGGACATGAGTTTAAGCAAGCTTCGTGAGTTGGTGTGGACAGGGAAGGCTGTCATGCTGCAGTCCAGGGGTTTGCAAAGAGTTGGACATGACTGAGTGACTGAACTGAACTGAACGGAGTTGCCATGAAATTATGGGACAAGATGCCATGATCTTAGGTTTTTGAATGATGAGTTTTAAGCCAGTTTTCACTCTCCTCTTTATCCTTCACCAAGAGGCTTTTTAGTTCCTCTTCAGTTTTTGCCATTAGGGTGGTATCCTGTGCATATCTGAAGTTGTTGATAATTCTCCCAGCAATATTGATCCAGTCTGTGAGTCATCCAGCCCAGCATTTCACATGATGTACTCAGCACAGAAGTTAAAGAAGCAGGGTGACAATATACAGCCTTGATGTACTCCTTTCTCAATTTTGAACCAGTCCATTGTTCCAAGTCTGTCTCTTGGCCAGAAAGCTGAGGCTCACCTGAATGAACTACAGGCCTGTGATAGTGTCTTTGATCACTTTGATCAAAAGTGTATTTGATCACTTAAGTCAAATACAAATTATCTAACTGGATGGCTCCCATCATGGGAATAACTGCCCCGAGGGTCCACATAAATAACAAATCAGTTATTTAGGGAGCACCCCTGAGTAACCAAGGCCCTTCTCATTTTGAAAAGATCTTCACAGTCATCTTGATTATATAAGCCACAGGTGGTGTTTTCCTAATCCAGTCCCTCATGTGAAAGTCAGGGTGTTTTGGGGAGAGAGGCAAGCAAATGTTTGGCTTCCTCACAAGCAATGGAGTCCTGGGGCACATGTACTACCTTTGGAAAGAAAGTGTCATTTCCACTTGTTTGACCCTCCCAAGTGACATACTCATTACAGAGAACAAGTTGACTTTGCCTCCAATGTGGTCATCTGGTTGGCTGCTAGGTCTTAGGGGTACCAAATCAGTATTTCCTCTTTGTCTATGCCACTAACCAAGTGGCATTTTCCTAGGGAAAGGAGGAGGGAAAAACATCAGGAGATATTAACAGGTATTTTACATGAGAGTTTCAGGGTCTGGGGTCATTCTGCTGTTTCTGACGGAGTTTTTAGTAGTGAGAACAGGGAGAAAATTATAGTGAGAGTTATGTAGTAGGGGATGGAAAGCCCTTCCAGTCAACCAAATTTAAGGTGCTTACAACAGTTTTGGAGAACTGAACTGTGGCACCTCCCTTCTTGAGGAAGTTTTCAGGTATGAAGCTCCTCTTTCCTCTGAACTTGCAGGGTATAAGATGTTCCCTCCCTAGATGTCTGGGTTGTCCTGTCTTGACTGCCACAAAGTTGTTATGTCTTCTTAAAGTAACTTGACCTTTTCCCCCATCATCCTTACTCTCAGATCTTTCATCCAGAAATGTGAAGTGTAAGAGAGATAGAATATCACTATAAAACTTACAGAGGCCCCAAATGTCCAACCTTGGCCCACTAAGCCATTGTAGAGGTACTCATGGGGGCCATTATCATTATGTTCTAAAGTCATTATTAGATCACTGTGCTCATTATGCTGTGATCTAACACCATGTCAGTCTCACAAAAGAATCTAGGCTAATGAAGCAGAATCTCATTAGAATCTTCTGGCATTCCTTCTGGTTGGGCTGCCACTCAGAGAATATATGAACCAAATTGGCTTGGAATTACTCTCAAGGGTAAGAAGAGGTGGCCAAAACACACAGATGAACTGTACAAAAAAGATCTTAAGGATCTGGATAACCATGATGGTGTCATCACTAACCTAGAGCCAGATATCCTGGAGTGTGAAATCAAGGGGGCCTTAGACAGCACTACAAACAAAGTTAGTGGAGGTGACAGAATTCCAGCTGAGCTATTTCAAATACACATGACAGACTTTCCCAAGAAAGACATCCTCCTGGTGGGGCCAAGGCAGAGTCCATGAAATACTAATTCATCCTGCTGTATCTTGATTAATGCTTTGGGCCAAATGGAAAGTCAATATAGACATATAAGGAGAAAGCCACCTGGGTTTCTAAACCACATCCTGATAGTTATAGGAAGTGTTCACCTGGAGTAGCTTTAGTCTTATTAACTGAAAGTTTCTATTTCAAACTAATTTTGAAATAATTTTTAATAAATAGATTTTAGTTTTAGAGCAGTATTAGTTCAGTTGCTCAATCAAGTCCGACTCTTTGCAACCCCATAGACTGCAGTATGCCAAACTTTCCTGTCCATCATGAACAGGGAGCTTATTCAAACTCACGTCCATTGAGTTAGCTATGCCATCCAACTCATCTCATCCTCTGTTGTCCCCTTCATCTCCCACCTTCAATTTTTCCCAGCATCAGAGTCTTTTCCAATGGGTCAGCTTTTCGCATCAGATAGCCAAAGTATTGGCGTTTCAGCTTCAGCATCAGTCCTTCCAATGAATATTCAAAACTAATTTCCTTTAGGATGGACTGGTTGGATCTCCTTGCAGTCCAAGGAACTCAAAAGAGTCTTCTCCAACACCACAGTTCTAAAGCATCAATTCTTCCATTCTCAGCTTTGTTTACAGTCCAACGCTCACATCCATACATGACTACTGGAAAAACCATACCTTTGACTAAACAGACTTTGTTGGCAAGGTAATATCTCTGCTTTTTAATATACTGCCTAGGTTGGTTACAACTTTCCTTCCAAGGACCAAGCGTCTTTTAATTTCAGGGCTGCAATCACCATCTGCAGTGATATTGGAGCCCAAACAAATAAAGTCTGTCACTGTTTCCATTGCTTCTCCATTTATTTTCCATGAAGTGATGGGACCAGATGCCATGAGCTTAGTTTTCTGAATGTTGAACTTTAAGCCAACTTTTTCACTCTCCTCTTTCACTTTCATCAAGAGGCTCTTTAGTTCTTCACTTTATTCCATAAGGGTAGTGTCATCTACATATCTGAGGTTATTGATATTTCTCCTGGAAATCTTGATTCCAGTTTGTGCTTCATCCAGTACAGCATTCCTCATGATATACTCTGCATATAATTTAAATAAGCAGGGTGACAATATACAGCCTTTATGTACTCCTTACCCTATTTGGAATCAGTCCGCTGCTCCATGTCCAGTTCTAACTGTTGCTTCTTGACCTGCACATAGGTTTCTCAGGAGACAGGTAAGGTGGTGCAGTATTCCCATCTCTTGAAGTATTTTCCACAGTTTGTTGTGATCCACACAATCAAAGGATTTAGCAGTCAATGAAGCAGAAGTGGATTTTTTTTTTGGAATTCTCTTGCTTTTTCTATGATCCACTGGATATTGGCAATTTGGTCTCTAGTTCCTCTGCCTTTTCTAAATGCAGGGTGTACATCTCAAAGTTCTCAGATCAGGTACTGTTGAAGCTTCACTTGAAAGATTTTGAGCATAATCTTGCTAGCATGTGAAATGAGTACAATTGTGCAGTAGTTTGAACATTCTTTGGCATTGCCTTTCTTGGGGACTGGAATAAAAATTGACTTTTTCCACAGCTGAGTTTTCCAAATTTGCTGGCATATTTAGTACAGCATTTTCACAGCATCATCTTTTAGGACTTGAAATAGCTCAGCTGGAATTCCATCATCTCCACTAGCTTTGTTCATAATGATGCCTCCTAAGGCCCACTTGACTTCGCATTCCAGGATGTCTGGCTCTAGGACAGTGATCACACCATCGTGATTATGTGGGTCAAAAAGATATATTTGTATAGTTCTTCTGTGTATTCTTGCCACCTTTTCTAATATCTTCTGCTTCTGTTAGGTCCATACCATTTCTGTTCTTTATTGTGCCCATCTTTGCATGAAATGTTCCCTTGGTATCTCTAATTTTCTTGAAGAGATCTCTAGTCTTTCCATTCTATTGTTTTGTCTATTTCTTTGCAGTGATCACTGAGAAAGGCTTTCTTATGTCTCCTTGCTATTCTTTGGAACTCTGCATTCAGATGGGTATATCTTTCCTTCTCTCCTTTGCCTTTCACTTCTCTTCTTTTCTGAGCTATTTGTAAGGCCTTGTCAGACAACCATTTTGCCTTTCTGCATTTCTTTTTCTTGGGGATGGTATTGATCACTGCCTCCTGTACAATATCACAAATCTCTGTCCATAGTTCTTTAGGCACTCTATCAGATCTAATCCCTTAAATCTATTTGTCACCTTCACTGTATAATAGTAAGGGATTTGATTTAGGTCATATCTGAATGGTCTAGTGGTTTTCCCTACTTTCTTCAATTTAAGTCTGAATTTGGCAATAAGGAGTTCATGATCTGAGCCACAGTCAGCTCCCAGTCTTGTTTTTGCTGACTCTATAGACCTTCTCCATCTTTGGCTGCAAAGAATATAATCAATCTGATTTCTGTATTGACCATCTGCCAATGTCCATGTGTAGAGTCTTCTCTTGTGTTGTTGGAAGAGGGTATTTGCTATGACAGTGCGTTCCCTTGGCAAAACTCTATGAGCCTTTGCCCTGCTTCATTCTGTACTCCAAGGCCAAACTTGCCTGTTACTCCAGGTGTTTCTTGACTTCCTACTTTTGCATTCCAGTCCCCTATAATGAAAAGGATATCTTTTGGGGGTGTTAGTTCTAAAAGGTCTTGTAGGTCTTCATAGAACCATTCAACTTCAGCTTCTTCAGCATTACTGGTTGGGGCATAGACTTGGATTACTGTGATATTGATTGGTTTGCCTTGGAAACGAACAGAGATCATTCTGTCATTTTTCAAATTGCATCCAAGTACTGTATTTTGGACTCTTTTGTTGACTATGATAGCTACTCCATTTCTTCTAAGGGATTCTTGCCCACAGTAGTAGATATAATGGTCATCTGAGTTAAATTCACACATTTGAGTCCATTTTAGTTCGCTGATTCCTAAAATGCCAATGTTTACTCTTGCCATCTCCTGTTTGACCACTTTCAATTTGCCTTGCTTCATGGACCTAACATTCCAGGTTCCTATGCAATATTGCTCTTTACACCACCAGACTTTACTTCCATCACCAGTCACTTCCACAACTGTTGAAGTGCTTTGTTGTTTGTGCTTTGGCTCTGTCTGTTCATTCTTCCTGGAGTTAATTCTCCACTGATCTCCAGTAGCATAGTGGGCACCTACTGACCTGGGGAGTTCATCTTTCAGTGTCCTATCTTTTTGCCTTTTCATACTGTTCATGGGGTTCTCAAGGCAAGAATACTGAAGTGGTTTGCCCTTCCCTTCTCCAGTATTAGGTTTATAGAAAAACTGGAGAAGAACAGAGAGTTCCCGTATATCTACTCCTCCACCAATTCCCCTCTACATACACTGCTGCTGCTGCTGCTGCTAAGTCGCTTCAGTCATGTCCAACTCTGTGCAACCCCATAGATAGCAGCCCACAAGGCTCCCCCATCCCTGGGATTCTCCAGGCAAGAACACTGGAGTGGGTTGTCTACATACACAGTTTCCCTTATTATCAACATCTTGCATTATTGTGGTACATTTGTTACTTCCATTAACCTACATTGACTTGTAATCATCACCCAAAGTCCACATTTACATTAGGGATCACTCTTTGTGTGGTACATTCTATGGGTTTTCCCAAATACATAATGTCACACATCCGCCATTAACAGTAACATACAGAATAGTTTTACTGCCCTAAAAAATCTCCTCTTCTCCACCTGTTCATCCCTCTCTGTAACTTACCTCCCTGTCCCAGTTCCTGGAAACCACTGATCTTTCTGTCCCCATAGCTGTGCCTCTCTTGGAATGTCAAAGAGTTGGAACCATATAGTGTGTGGCCTTTTCAGACCAGCTTTTTTTCACTTAGCAACACGCACTTAAGTTTCCTCTGTGTCTTTTCATGGCTTGATAGCTCATTAATTTTTATCATTGAATAGTATTTCATTACATGGATGTACCATAGTTTGTTTATCCACTTACCTATTGAGAAACATCTTGGCTGCTTACAAGTATTAGCTATTATGAATAAAACTTCAGAGGAGAGAATTTTAAAATAATCTATCTCTACCTCTCCCTTTTTAAGGATCCTAATTTTCTAGAAAAGCCAACCTACTGCAAAACTCTATGGAACTGTACTTTTGCTCTTATATTTTAAGCCATAGTAAGGGAAAAATAGAAACTTTTAATGGTGACCTTACTTTCATAGAATATAAAAATGTATTTTAATTTTAATCTGATACTGACAAACTTGAGTATCTTGAACCAGTTATTTCTAACTGAATTTTATTAGATTGCCTAAGAAATTTCTATTTCCTTTCTTCTCAGAAAATTTATAATCATGTCCCATAAACTGAAAAAAAAATCTGTTTCACATGCCCATGTGCTCACATGTCATATATGCATTTGCAATGCTTCTGCTTGCAAAAGAGGAGTGTTTTTCTCTAAAATTCTACCTATGTGTAAAAAATTAATAAAATATGCTTGAATTCCCACACTCAAATTGCCACTCTTCCACAAATTAATTACATTAATGTCTAAGACTGGAATTCAAGCTAACAAGTCTACATAATTAGATTTTCATTTATAACCTATTGACAGCTTCAACTCTGTTTATTCAAGGAAGTTCAACCTAAGGCCTCATTATCCATTATTGATAGCTGTCAATAAGATAACATTATTTTATCTTGTAAGTCTTCCATTGATTTTCTTTAACCCCATGTAAACTCCACTGAAAATACAAGTTTTGAATTAAACTGACAGATTACTTCCTGCCCAATAAACATGCAAACCAAACAAGGGAAGCCTAATTCCCGAGCACGCACCAGAATGTGGACGGTGTGCGTCTTTGCTCTCTAACCTCACCAGGTACACAGCAGCTTCCTTCTTCATGACTACATTCCTCCTCTGAACATCTGAGCCATTTAAGTTTACTTAGCACTGTGCAAACCCCTGTAAGCAGGCATAGGGCTTCCCTCTGCGTTAGTGGCTGTCACCCTCAGTCCCTTAATAATGAGTGATTTAGCTACTCCTTCATTTGTCACTAGGCCACTCTGCAAGTCATCCCCCTAGCCTGGATCTAACTGCTTCCACAAACTTTATTACATTATATTGTTTTTCATTTAAAATGATGTCTGCATCATTCCACTATTAAACCACATATGAATTATTTTTAATCTCAAGTCCACTCAATGGTATCACTCTAATGTTATTCCAACAATTTTGTACTCCCACCCCATAACCCCCATCTTGGTTTCTAGCCAAAACACTGTCCTACTTCCAAAGCTGACATCAAAGACCTTTTTGCCTAGAATCTGAATTACCACTACTATAGCTCATGAGCTTATTCTCAAAGTGCTTTTAAAAAGGCTAAATTTTACTCCCATGCATAAAATTCTTTTACAAATATCCACTATCGGTCAATGTCTTTTGAAATCTTAGTTTTTACTTTACTTTTGTTAGGTTTACTTTATTTTTGTTAGGTTTTTATGTCTGCTTTTGTCTTCTCTTTTTTTAGAGGAAAGAACAAGAATATTATCGATGTGAGGGTCATTTTTCCTTGCAATTTTTCCTTGCGCAACAGGTTAGCTCTTTCAAGGCCTGTCCTGCACCAGGTGGGAATTACTCTTCATCATTCTCCACCCCTTTCAGGTATTAAGAGTAAGATTGCAGACTAAGGGGGAGGAGGGTACATGCGTTATTTTATTTTATGAAAGTCAAGAGGTGTTAAAGAATTAAGATATTAAAGAATCTTGAAAAACAGATTGGCAAATCAAAAGCAGCACCTCAGGGAAACTGATTTCCATAATTCTTTCTCTCTAGGTTTTATTACCAACTTAGTACTGGACAAATGTCATAATGACCACAAATTGCTTAAAGATTTTATTTATGATTTTACTATACTAAAGCAAAAGTGTTTCTTAGAAAAAAATGACAACAAAAAAGTTGTGATATAAACAGAAGAAAATTTCATATACAAACTGGCAATAAAATATCTCCCACCTGTTTAAAATAAACAGGTTCCTAATTTGTGTCCTAATTTATGACATAAATTAGGAACCTGTTTATGGTAAACAAAAAAATTACATTTAAATATAAAAATATAAGTGTCTAGTTTGATGTAAACTGCATAAAAGCAAAGAACAAACCTGTTCCAAAAGCCAGTAAGTGATACAAAAGACAGAAAAAGGAATATGAATGAGAAAGAAAAGTGATTTTAAAAAGCAATTTGCTACTTTAAAAACTAATTCCTTACTCTAAGAAATCAGATGACACATTTCCATGCTGTGGTATAAAAACATGAGAAAGAAGAACAAGTTTTGCATTTTAGTAATTGAAAATTTTGCCACACTTCTTTGAAGAGGCCACAGATTATCTCCTTGATTCAAACACTAATGTGACAATAGAATTACTAAAACAATTCATAGAAGAAAATGGAGAAAAAAATGAAAAGATGCCCCCATTTTAAAAATCTTAAGTAATTAAAACATGAATTTAAAAACCAAACATTTTAAAAATAATTTTTCCAATTGACAATCACTTCACAAAGTTGATACTTAGTGAGAGTTATTTTATGGTAGGCATTATACATTAGCAAAGAAAGGAACCAAAGACAAATAACTTTGAAATTAAACCTCGGTGAAGAAAGTCAAACATTCTTCTAATAGGAGTTGAAAGGTCACTTTCCTTTTACTTATATCTGAGTATGGGGCACTCCTCAAAATCATGTTGGTACTCTGTACACTCACAACTGCCTCCTTAGCCAGGTGTGAACTATTCCTTCGGTGAGCAGGCAAATGATCATTCCTGCTCTGGTCTTATTGGAGAAATGAGTGTTGCCAACGGCACACATCATATGTGGCCATGCAGGTACAAACCTATCTTACTGAAAAACCCAAAATTTCAAGTTCAGACAATGACCCAGGTTCCCATCCTCATAAAGTTATTCAAGGAAGAAAAGGAGTCCCACCTTGACTTCTCCATCCCACTCATCCTTTCAATGACTTTAAACCTTTAGCTACCTTCAACAACTGGGGACACATAACTCTCAATATTTTCCTAAGGTTATACAAAAACAAACAAATGCACACATGTGCACACACACAGACTCTTAAAGAATTATCCCATTACACACTTTTTCACTCAATAACACAAATATTTTTTTCACGTTAGCAGATATAATTCGATCCAATTCTTTTTAATGTTTATATAGAATCAATCCACTGCAAAGACATGATATACTTATTGTACTGTTTTTTTTATTAATGAACATTCATGGTTATGATGGACAAAATTACATGCTTTTGAACCCACAGCTATAGGTGAGATTCCTCAGAATGTGTCTAGGTTATAGGAAATGTGCATTTGAATTTTTAATAGCTATTACCAAATTGATCTCCAAAATTTTTACAAATTCCTTTTAACACAGTAATGTATGAAAAGATCATTTTCATGCTACAGCATAGCCCTATTCAGCACAACACACATTTCTAATCTTCTTTACATTTTCCAAATTTCTAACAGCCAAAAAGGGTACCTTGTTTCAGTTTTCATTCCTAAAAGAATTATTAGTATTTAAGTTAAACAACTTTGTATATTTATTGGTCTTTTCCAGCTTTTCATCTCTAAATTACCTGTTCATATGTTTTGTCCACTTTACAGTTAAGTGGTTAATATTTTTCCCAGCTATATTAGAAAAACGTTTTAAATACTAGGAATATTTATTACACTTGATAGTACACATATTTTCACATTAGCTGTTTGAATTTTAACTTCAGATTTCCTGTTACTTACAGAATTTAGAATTTTAACATACTCAATCTGCCCATGTGTTCTCTTTATGGATTCTGGTTTTCAAATCATAAGAATCTCACCCCAAACTCATAAACACTTTCTTAAAACAATTTAAAATTTTTATATTTAGCTCAGTAGCTTATCTTTTGTGTATGGTGTGAAGGGGAATCCAATTTTGTGTTTGGCATTTGAATATTCAATCATCCAAACACCTTACAGATTTGAAACACCACGCTAAACAAATACTAAGTTCCTACATTTGGGAATGTGTACATGTGGCCACAGTCCAGTTGAATTCTATTAATCTCCTTGTCTAACTTCCAATCTCATCTTCATTATAGTAACTCTTTGTCTCCTTCAATACTATTGTGTGTATCATCATTATTAATCCTCTTGGAATTCCTCTCTATGGACTTTATCAACTTTTTAGATGCTGCCTAGGACTGAATTACATTTTTATATTCACTTAGCAAAGATTTACATGTTTAATTCTTCCCAGCCAGGGAAAATTCTTCCAGACTTCATTTTATATAGGACAAAAATGGTAAAAACTATTCTAATGAGTCCTGAAGGACAAACACTGATGTGAGAACATTTTAAGTCAACTACCTAACACAGTAGGATACAACTATAAAGAAACTATGAAGTTAATTCCATGAATCTTTCAAAGAGTCTAGACTTCACTCTAAATGAACAGAAACATCTGTCAGGGAAGATTTGGGAGAATGGCATTGAAACATGTGAAACGTCATGTATGAAACAAGATGCCAGTCCAGGTTCAATGCACGATGCTGGATGCTTGGGGCTGGTGCACTGGGACGACCCAGAGGGATGGTGTGGGGAGGGCGGAGGGAGGAGGGTTCAGGATGGGGAACACATGTATACTAATTAAATAATTTTCTATTAAAAAAATAATAATAATAAAAAATAGAGACTATTTTTCTTTTCTAACACTGTTTTTAAAGATGTGAAACCAAATTTGGTATGTATAAGGATTTTGTCACAGAGATAATCAAGAGAACTGAAGACATGTCATTTAAGGGAAGTTCAGTTTAACTCAGGTTGGAACAATGAATGGTTTCCTCCTCTCTGCCTGGCCAATGGGATGACAGGGTGCCGTGAGCTTGGTAAATGAGTGATGGTGTGAAAAGACAGAGCATTTTGTCACCCTTTTCCTTATGACCTCTTTAGCCCTGTTTCTGAAACCATCAACCAGGAAGACAATTAGTACCGGTTACATTCTAGTCTTGTGAAATGGACAGCTATTCACTAGAAAAGAGACCAATTCATTTCATCCAGGTCACTAAGCAATCGCTGGATCATAAAGGCTTTTAGTCACTGCCAAAATGAACTATGTTTGAACCACCAGACCCAGTTGTGTGAGTCCATCTATCATTGCCATGCCAACTGGTCACCCATACAGACACTGCATTAAATGCAATGGCCTCATAGATGATTTATAGGTTCTCCTTTAAATACAAGTCTGTGTCTTAGGTGTGGAAAAAGTCACACAGAAGGGATCCAAAGATATTTATTTCTGTTGCCTTCACATTCTAATCTACTTTATTGATTGTATCATTATTTAATGTATGAAGTTAAAATTTCAAATCACAGATAATCATTACTTTTCTCTTCATTCTCAGTTTCTCCTGGACCTTACACTGTTTACTTCGTGTAAATGGGACATAGCAAAAAAAAAAAAGTATTCGGAGTTAAAAACCTTACCATAGCTGTCTTACAAAAGACAGAAGGCTCCAAGTCATAAAAGCATTTATAACTGGACTTTTTTCTCTTCTTCAGACCTAGATAAAAGTTGAGTTAACTGTCCATCCACACTGGACAGTAAAAAATGACTGTATAAAATAATAGAAGCCTTGAAGAATCTCAAAAATTGTATGGCACTGGAAGAATATGTATTTTAGATATTGGCTGTGCTTCTAAATAAGATATGAGGTCTGAATGGAATAAATTTTCCGAACCATTCCTGAAGAATATTTACCAGGGTTTCATCTTTCTGGGCATTGAGTTTTACTGCCAACAAACATAAACGAAGATAAACCATTCTTCTAGGTAAAAGAAAAGAACAAAATCTTCTGGGTTTTAGGTTTGTCTTTTTGGTAGTCAGATTTAATCTCTAATCTTGAATAAAGAGCAAGTTCATAAGTACAGAGGACATACTTTCCATCTATCTTCTTCAGTACATCTTCAAATTATTTATACTTTTAAACTGAATTAATTTCATTTGTTGGCGAAATTAAAAGAGACTACTCCATCTAGTATAAGTTCTAGCTTAAATCATAAGTAGTTTTCTTGTATCCCCGGTAGATGTTACACTAGAAATGGCCAAAGCACCCGTGTGTCAGCTTCACTGTACCATCCAAAGCAGCGAGGTGGATACACTGAGAGAATTAGAACTAGTCAAGTCCATGATGCAAAGAGAAGTGACCCTCAACCTCCACCAGCCAGGAGCACCCTGATGAAATTCAATGTGCAGTCAGACTTTAGCACCAGAAACTTCCAGGGAGTGGATGGCATTCTCTCCATTATGGTCATACTTCTATAATAAATCACCCATTTAGTTCAAATCAAAGGAGCCCTCTGAGATGACTGATAAGATGCAGTTAATGATGAAAGTGAAAGAGGAGAGTAAAAAAGTTGGCTTAAAGCTCAACATTCATAAAACTAAGATCATGGCATCCAGTGCCATCACTTCATGGGAAATAGATGGGGAAACAGTGGAAACAGGGACTGACTTTATCTTTGGGGGCTCCAAAAATCACTGCAGATGGTGATTGGAGCCATGAAATTAAAAGACGTTTACTCCTTGGAAGGAAAGTTATGACCAGCCTAGATAGCATATTAAAAAGCAGAAACATTACTTTGTCAACAAAGGTCCAACTAGTCAAGGCTATGGTTTTTTCCAGTAGTCATGTATGGATGTAAGAGTTGAACTATAAACAAAGCTGAGTGCCGAAGAATTGATGCTTTTGAATTGTGGTATTGGAGAAGACTCTTGAGAGTCCCTTGGACTGCAAGGAGATCCAACCAGTCCATCCTAAACGAGATTAGTCCTGGGTGTTCATTGGAAGGACTGATGCTGAAGCTGAAACTCCAATATTCTCGCCACCTGATGCAAAGAGCTGACTCATTTGAAAAGACCCTGATGCTGGGAAAGATTGAAGGCAGGAGGACAAGGGGACGACAGAGGATGAGATGGTTAGATGGCATCATGGACTCAATGGACATGATTTTGGGTAAACTCCAGGAGTTGGTGATGGACAGGGAGGCCTGGTGTGTTGTGGTTCATGGGGTTGCAAAGAGTTGGACACGACTGAGCGACTGAACTGAACTGAACTGAATCTTTCAGGAGAAAAAAAAATAATCTCTTAGTGACATGAAAACCCAAATTTGAGAAAGAATTGTGACAAGCCAACTCAGCTGTGCTGTATTTTTATAAAATTAAGTTCAAAGAAACATACAAAAGTTATTTTCTGCAAGAAGAATATGTTTGGAGACTCTACAAATAAATAATACCATGTTACAAACCTGAGGTCTACAAGATTCTAAAATACTGTTCCATGTTGCTGTCACAAAAGGAGTGAGCAAGTTAACTGAAAGAAAGCTTTTGGTTGCATATTAGGAGCACATTACATGGGAGCATGAAAAATAGTCTTTAGTTACCATTGCTCAGTACAAGAAACAGCATATACTGAAAACAGCACAGAATTTATACTATAAATAAAATAGAAGCCTCAAATACAAAGCTATGAAAATAGGAAAATAATTTTGCCTGCTTATTGGGAAATACATTCAGGACATTTATTGTTTTTAGTCCTGCTCCACAGAATATATTACTCATGCTGGTGTTCCTGTCCCAGCAGAGAGAGATGACCCTCTACCTAGTGCTTTACATTTGCGTTTCCATCTTCCATAACATAAGAATAAATGCATAAAATGGAAATGAACTTGAATATTGCTACATGATGGAAAAGAATGATATAGAACTGCATGGGAGAAGAACAAAAAAGTTGAATTAACTTTCATTGATCACTCCTTATGCCCTAGACACTGTAATAGGCACCTTACATAAATGACCTCAATTTAAATTTTCAAAAACAGTTTTAAAAATTAACAACTAAATCAAGGTGATGAAATAGTGCTTAAGCATGAATTTTGGGTACAAAACAGCAAGTAAGGGCAGGCCAAATCACAAAAGCACAAAAAACAAAGTCTTTTCTTCTTTCAAGCAAGAATAAACTAGGGAATGATTGATTTACAATGTTTATTAGGAACCCGTAGTGCTGCAAAGAGAGCCAAAGCATCTAACCCTTAGATGCTGTGTTACTACAATGCTGAATTAAGAAAAGTAAGAAAGGAAGGACTGTGCTATGAGAACACACGAAGGATAGACCAAGGGACACTTTTTACAAACTATAAGGGCAATGACTACCAGAAGCTTAGTATCAAGAGAACACTAATGTTTTATTTCTTAACTAGATCAGTCATTCTTTGAAAGCAAGGATCATGCAGTCTAAGTCTCATACTCCTAACACAGTCATCAGATCAGTTCAGTTCAGTCGCTCAGTCGTGTCCAACTCTTTGTGACCCCATGGACTGCAGCACGCCAGGCCTCCCTGTCCATCACTAACTCCCAGAGTCTACCCAAATTCATGTCCATTGAGTCAGTGATGCCATCCAGCCATCTCATCCTCTGTTGTCCCCTTCTCCTGCCTTCAATCTTTCCCAGCATCAGGTTCGTTTCCAATGAGTCAGTTCTTTGTATCAGGTAGCCAAAGTATTGGAGTTTCAGCTTCAACATCAGTCCTTCCAATGAACACTCAGGACTGACATCCTTTAGGATAGACAGGTTGGATCTCCTTGTAGTCCAAGGGACTCTCAAAAGTCTTCTCCAACACCACAATTCAAAAGCATCAATTCTTCAGCACCCAGCTTTGTTTATAGTCCAACTCTCACATCCATACATGACCACTGGAAAAACCATAACCTTGACTAGATGGACTTCTGTTGGCAAAGTAATGTTTCTGATTTTTAATATGCTGTCTAGGTTGGTCATAACTTTCCTTCCAAGGAGTAAGTGTCTTTTAATTTCATGACTGCAGTCATCATCTGCAGCCTCGTCTAAGTCAATGAAACTATGAGCCATGCCATGTAGGGCCACCCAAGACAGACGGGTCATGGTGGAGAGTTCTGACAGAATGTGGTCCATTGGAGAAGGGAATGGCAAACGACTTCAGTATTCTTGCCTTGAGAACCCCATGAACAGTATGAAAAGGCAAAAAGATGGGACACTGAAAGAGGAACTCCCCAGGTGGGTAGGTGCCCAACATGCTACTGGAGATCAGTGGAAAAATAACTCCAGAAAGAATGAAGGGATGGAGCCAAAGCAAAAACAACACCCAGTTGTGGATGTAACTGGTGATGGAAGTAAAGTCCGATAGTGTAAAGAGCAATATTGCATAGGAACCTGGAATGTTAGGTCCATGAATCAAGGCAAGTTGGAAATGGTCAAACAGGAGATGGCAAGAGTGAACGTCGACATTTTAGGGATCAGTGAACTAAAATGGATTCCAATGGGTGAATTTAACTCCGATGACCATCATATCTACTACTGTGGGCAAGAATCCCTTAGAAGAAATAATGGAGTAGCTATCATAGTCAACAAAAGAGTCCAAAATGCCGTACTTTGAGGCAATCTCAAAAACGACAGAATTATCTCTGTTCGTTTCCAAGGCAAACCATTCAGTATCACAGTAATCCAAGTCTGTGCTCCAACCACTAATTTTGAAAAAGCTGGAGTTGAAAGGTTCTATGATGACCTACAAGACCTTCTAGAACTAACACCAAAAAAAGATGTCCTTTTCATCATAGGGGACTGGAATGCAAAAGTAGGAAGTCAGGAGATACCTGGAGTAACAGGCTTTGCCCTTGGAGTACAAAATGAAGCCAGGCAAAAGCTAACAGAGTTTTGCCAAGGGAATGCAGTGGTCATAGCAAACACCCTCTTCCAACAACACAAGAGAAGACTGTACACATGGACATCACCAGATGGTCAATACAGAAATCAGATTGATTATATTCTTTGCAGCTGAAGATGGAGAAGCTCTGTACAGTCAGCAAAAACAAGACCAGGAGCTGACTTTGGCTCAGATCATGAACTCCTTATTCCCAAACTCAGACTTAAATTGAAGAAAGTAGGGAAAACCACTAGACCATTCTGGTATGACCTAAATCAAATCCCTTACGATTATACAGTGGAACTGGGAAATAGATTTAAGGGACTATATCTGATAGGCAGAGAGCCTGATGAACTATGGACAGAGGTTCATGGCATTGTACAGGAGACAGGGATCAAGACCATCCCAAGAAAAAGAAATGCAAAAAAGCAAAATGGTTCTCTGAGGAGACCTTACAAATAGCTGTGAAAAGAAGAGAAGAGAAAAACAAAAGAGAAAAGGAAAGATATACCCATTTGAATGCAGATTTCCAAAGAATAACACAGTCATAGATACACTCAGCAAAGGCTAGTGATTATTGAGCAGTAATATCAGAAACTAGGAGACTCTGGTACATTTGGATAATCAAGGCTCAAGATGTTTTACATTTAAGATGACCAAATAGAATTTTTAGACATTCCAGTTATAGAACATGATTTATCCTGACTATAAAGTGGTAATACACTCTTCCCGGTGCTAAATACCATCTCTAAGGACACAGTTACAGTGTGGCTAAGAGAATAAGGAGAGGTGGGGTACATTCTTTTTTTCTAGCACTTGTCATCAAAGGGAGATCACTGTTTTAGGGCTAACTGGTAATCCCCAAAGGATGCCTAGACTTTAGGTCATAATTGTCCCATTTTAGTTGGTAATCACCCAACAGTCCTGTCTTCTTTGGCTCAGAAAGGAATTGTAACTTCAAGCCAGTCAGTTGAGAATCCACACTGTGCTGCAGAGAAATAACACTGGTGTTACACAGCTCTGTTGCTGTCGGTCCTGTTAGCAAAGTCCTTCCTGGCTCAGCAAAGTCTGGTTACACTATGCACTGCTGTAGGGAGAGGATCATGCCCAAAACCAACAGCCTGGGCGTTTTTAGAGAAATCACATTTACTGAGTCCTCATACATGCCTGCAACTTTTCTAAGCTCTGGACACAGTCTGATTCATACAATTTTGACATGAGCCCTGTTAGATGGATACTACAGAATACATCCCCAGTTTAAGATGAAGAATTGAAAGAGAGAGACATGGAGAAATTTGCTATGAGTCACACAGCTATTAGATAGAGAGATGATGGAACCTAGATCCAGGGTTCTATATCGTATTAGTCTTCAGAGCTCCTGGCCACCATGTCACTTTTGCTGAGGTTGGCTAGAATTCCAGCTGACCCACTGTCCTCTTCATGTCTGCCTCACAGTACTGGAGATCCTAAGGGCTACACTCCTTTACTCCATGTTTGTATCACAAGTTCTTCCTTTTCACTTCCCTCTGTGTGTCACGTCCTCCCTGCACTTTTCATACTCCCCCTAGCTATGTGTATGAAGGCCTAGGCAAGAAAGAAATTATGAATAAGGAAGATATTAGACAGATGCCAAAACACAGAAGATTTGGCTTGATTAGATAAGCACAGTACTCAGAAATTTCTTAACTGCCATATCCCAACATATCCCAAGAGCCAAAAAGATTACTAATATTACATTAAGAGAGTGAAAATAAAGTAAGGATTTTGAACACCAGAAACACCCTAAAAGCAACTCTATGTGACTGCTGAGAGACATGTTGTTCTTATTTATAAGGATATGTCCCCGATATAGAATATTGCCCCCAAAAGTCACTTTGAAAAATTCTGAAACTGTTTTCCAGACCCATTCACAAAGAGTGTAAAATATTTACTGTCCACTGCAGTCAGTGTTAATGACTACCAAAGGATAATAAATTCATTCTAATAACCTCCCTAGCTAGCAATGTACGGTGGACTGCCAGGGAAGGAACAGTACTCAGGCCAGATGCAGAAGGCTGATAGTCTGGGAATATTAACATTTCTCTAGACATAATCTGAGGACTCCACTTTTCCCCCTCCAGTTCCTGGCCTGATACACTATTGGATATAAACTCAGAAGTGTAGCATTGTTTATTTCAACATTTCTCATCCAAAGTTGTTCGTCTTTGCCTAGTTATTACAATTCCACAGTGAATATAGGTGGTTCCATAAAACATAAAGGCAGTAGCAGGAGAAGGCTGAAGTTGCTGTAGGGTTTGATGTCATTTCTTTACTAGGTTGGAAACTAGACTTATGACCATCAAGTTTGCTTTTCTTATTTCACTTGTAAGGAAATAAGAGATTGTAAGAGGTGTTATCTGTGAATGATCAGATAAAATAGAGTTAAAATAGGCTCTGTATTTTCTCTTGTTTCACTCACAGTTACTTATAATGATCATGAAAATATTTAATGTCGAAGTCAGAACACTTTTGATAGTAAAATAAGGTAGTAAATAGAGTAAAATATCAGTAATTAAACCAATACAACAGGCACACACTGGAGCTATCCCAGGCAAGCTAGGATGGATGGCAACCCTGAAACTAAGCAATCCTCCCACAGACTGCTTTTCAACTTGGAACTGAGATTGTAGAGCTCACCATTGTTGCTCTCCCCAAACAAGGTGGGCTACTTGGCCAATAGTTTGCTGTATTTCCACATTTGCTACAGCCACAGCTTCTCTTCCCACTTCTGCAGTCTCCATCTCTTCTCTCCTGTTACTAATAACCAGAGGTATGGTTGCCCATATAGGCATGCACTCACTGGGATTGCATACATTTATTATTTTCCTTACTTACACATATCATTGCCAATCATCTTTGAGTTCTCCTTGCATATAACTAAATGGCATTTAATTGCAAAGTTTATTTTGCAATTGTAGCACCATTTACTCAGAAAGCTTGTCATAGAGTCAAAAAAAGTGATCAATCAATTTATCAGCTACAGCCAGCACCGTGGATAGAATTTTCCAGTGCATCAAACATAGAAGATTCTTATTCCCAGGGAAGGTGAAAATGAAACTTGAGTAACTGTTTTATAGAAATGAAATAAGCTGTTTGCTTTCCGAATCTTTTCCTCAGTATCCAGAGTATGGAGATAGTTTGAGCTCCAGAAATGAGTAAGCGCTTATCCTATATAAAATTCTCACACTATCTAATAATGTAATACTCATAGATTACCAGAGTTCAGTTTATGACCCATAGGCACTTTAACAGGAGGTCTGTGAAAATGTAGTGCCTTCAAGGCTCAAAGGAATGAATCCCCAAGTGAATAATTTCAGATATTTGATCCACGCCAGTATTTCTTGAATCATTACTACACAGGAAGGGATAGAGTGTTTGTTTGACATGACCCAACTCAAATGGAAAGATACCTAATGAACTGCATCACTGGGAATCCATATTCACATAAATGAATTTTCTAAATTACTTATGAACACCTATTCATTTGCCAGAGTGCACTCATTCACTGGCATCTTAAATCATTACTAGCTTTCTAAGGGAAAGGGACTAACTTCTTGAACTATAGAGTCAGCTCTGTGAGGATTCATCACCGTATTTCTGTTGCAATATCCTCAATGTCTGCTTTGTTGTAGTGGATGTTGTTCTCTCCACTCAAGGTCAGTTGTCATTTCCACTGTCATTAAACTTCCATCTAATCATGTTACCTCCTGTCCTTCTAAAAATTTATTGCTGCAAACTGCTAAGTGGTCAAAAACTAGATGTCAAATATAATTAAGGATGGTTTGTTAAGAAACAGTCACTTGGATACTGAGTAAGCCTTTTCTTTTCTTGTTTTGGATTTGGGACTAAACTGCCAAGAGTTTAAAACAGACCTTGTACAACAAGAGTTTAAAACAGACCTTGTACATGGAATGTGACTATCTTCCCTTACTAAACCTTCCTTCCAAACCTTTCCATTAAAAGATGTGATTTTCTTCATCTCTTATTCAGGAGCCATTGCTTATTCACTCATGATTGCATGTTCTCTCAGACCCAAAAAAGCAGTTAATTCTTTTCCCTTCCTTTTTTATATTATGTTTTAAAGACTTCACAAAAATAAGAAAGTCAAAAACACCAAGCAGGTAAAAAACCATGTTTAAACATCTCAGGCTATTTAAAAAAAGAAAGAAACTGCACACAGTGGATCGTGTTTGCCTATGCTGGGCTTCAGGATGGTTTGAGAAGCAAACAGGAAGCATGCTTACCACTGCCAAGTGCTCCATCTCACTCTGGTGTTCCAAATTTTAAAATTCTTGTGCTTGAGGCAAAGTCATGCTAAATCCCCTAATGTCCTAATATTAGGCATTCCTGAGTTACTTTTGTTAGTAAGTTATCCGGAAAATAGCATTATGGAAGATCCAGAACACTAATCAAAATAAAATAATGACTGATACCCTGTGGCTGAATTACACAGATCACAGGACCACCATTCCATCATATGAACTTAACTGTCACCATCATCTCTCCCAATACATTCAAACCAGAATGTCATCAGCAAAACAAAGCAGAGTGCAGAAGTAATTACCTGACTAATTCAAACAGAAATAAATTTCTTTTGTTTCAGCTATGTTATTGGGGGAATCCAGGCAGAAGTGTCTCTGCTACCTGGATTATCTAAGCAATTACCTCAAACCTCCACTTCATTCCGAATCCTGTCAAAGAACATCCACTCTTCAAATTTATAAACAATGGTATCTCTAAGCAAATTACAGAGGTAACATTTAAATCCAGCTGTCGATCCCTCCAAGGTAAAATTCAGAGCATTTTATTCTACAGCTAGCTATGCAGAGAAAGGAAATGGCTGAGAGAAATGCTAAAATCCCAAGCACAAATTTGCTATAGAATTAATATCACAATTTGTCACTGATAATGAAAGCATATAAAACAGGTCCTGACAGCATGTTATTTCTGTTGCAGATCATTCTTTATAAAATCCAAACGAGGTTTTCCTTTGCAACTGTGAAATGATTTTTTCCCTAAATGTACAAAGCAAAATAATATTAATATTGTGGTTAGTAGCCATCTGCTTCATGAGAATTCTGTGCAATCATTAGTCTAAACTGATGGCATCATGGCAAGCTGCCATGTCCCAAGAGGCCAGCCTCTAAAAGCCATCAACATCTCTGTATTAGTCTCAACTCTGAGAGGGTGAACCACAAACCAGGAAATCTGTGCTATGGGAAGATCCAGATCACTAAGCTCCGTTTAGATCTTGAACCCCCAAATATATTCCCACCCCAGCCTATATTCAGAAGCATGCATCCGAAGGGCAAGCCAATGGAGCCCTTAGGCAGCAAGGAATAAACATGAGGCATCTGGGTCGAATGCCAGGTCCAGCAGAGCAACTAACAACCTGTGTTTCACTCAACAGCCGTGGTTTTCACTACAAAGTCAGGGAAGGATCAAGCTGTGAGGAGTTCAGCTTATCACAAAATCTCACTGAAGTCACCGTAACTTTTCAGTAAAACGCTGCAGAGGCAGCAACATGCAGAGGGATTCAAAGGAGGTGTGCACTAAGTAATATTTCTCACACGGTTTCCACCATAAAAACTTGTACCAGAAAAATCTGAATTTAAATGTTTCATCCGATAAGCCACGTACTCTCTTGCCATTTTTAATAGCCTGTTCTAATGATTTTCATTTAGAGATGCAAAAGGATGCTGTATTTTTAATGTTTAATCAATCTTCAAGAACTCTGTATGTTTGTAATCATGGGCCATATGAATGCTAGCAGAATAAGATATGTGTCCCAAAATGATTTAGTAAGACACACCACAACTGCTTTTCTCTGGTATCATAATCACATAATCATTTTCTTTTTGGATAGCCTAGATGTTCCAAGCAGAGGGTGGCAAAAAGGAGGAAGAGGTAATATGAAATGAAGAAGTCGAACTAGAATGTTAAATGCTGTCTTGCGATACTTATGCAGATGATTCAAGTTCCCCATATGTATTGCTTCATTTTATGGGAAGACCCTTCACGGCAAATAGATGGGGAAACAATGGAAACAGTGACAGACTTTATTTTCTTGGGCTCCAAAATCATTGCAGAAGGTGACTTCAGCCATGAAATTAAAAGACGCTTGCTCCTTAGGAGAAAAGCTATGACCAACCCAGATAGCATATTAAAAAGCAGAGACATTACTTTGCCGACAGAGGCCCATCTAGTCAAAACTATGGTTTTGTTAGGGGAAGCACACTGATTGAAACCACCCACCCTGGCCAGGCACCATAGTAACCATTTGCATGAGTTGTTTTATGACAGGAGATCCTGATAAGGAATATGGAACAAATAAGCCACCACCAACCAGAAGAGTTGGGGAAAGGTCTAAAGGAGACACTGCGTGTCCGTCCACTTCCCAGAATCCCTCTCGCTAGCACCTATCTTGGCTGAGCGATGCGTGCACCACCAGGAAAAACTCTGAATTAGAATGATTGGCCAAAAACCACCCGGAAACTAATCCCATCACCATAAAACCCGACATTGCGAGCCACCTGGGAGAGCAGTTCTCCTGGGTTCCCTTACTCTACTGCTCTCCACCCGGGTCCCCTTTCCCAATAAAATCTCTTGCTTTGTCAGTACATGTGTCTCCTCGGACAATTCATTTCTGAGTGTTAGACAAGAGCCCAGTTTCAGGCCCTGGAAGAGGTCCGTCTTCCTGCAACAGTTTTTCCAGTAGTCATGTACACATGTGAG
The DNA here is from genome assembly GCF_029378745.1 of Bos indicus. NCBI lineage: Eukaryota > Metazoa > Chordata > Mammalia > Artiodactyla > Bovidae > Bos > Bos indicus. The sequence continues at coordinate 42,300,191 of NC_091779.1, read as the reverse complement.
AGTTGGACTATAAAGAAAGCTGAGCCCCAGTGAACTGATGCTTTTTGAACTGTGGTGTTGGAGAAGACTCTTGAGAGTCCCTTGGCTTGCAAGGAGATCAAACCAGTCAGTCCTAAAGGAAATCAGTCCTGAATATTCATGGAAAGGACTGATGCTTAAGCTCCAATACTTTGGCCACCTGTTGCAAAGAACTGACTCATTGGAAAAGACCCTGATGGTGGAGATGATTGAAGGCAGGAGAAGGGGACGACAGAGGATGAGATGGTTGGATGGCATCACCAACTCAGTGGACATGAGTTTGAGCAAGCTCTGGGAGTTGGTGATGGACAGGGAAGCCTGGCATGCTGCAGTCCATGGGGTCACAAAGGGTCAGACACGACTGAGTGACTGAATTGAACTGAACTTTAGTGCAGGAGCAGAGAAGTGACATACGACGGGGTTGAGATGCAATTACACATGTGCATGAAACAAGTCACATTTCAAAAATCTACTAGTTTTCAGTGCAAAAATGTTGTTTCAAGTAAGTTTTGATAAAATCTTAAATGAAGGCTTGCATACATTTGCAAATAAATGCACAGACAAAAGTAACAAATGACACGTAAGCACACAAATGTAACTTGTATGCACTTATTCAAAACTCTCATAGACGAATCATGACAGATGAAAAATGCCAACAAGGAAAAGAGAACACAAGGGCATATAGCATTGTATTATTTCTTGGTCTAATTTTATGTGTATCATCACTTATTTAAAATGAAACCCTCTGAGGAAGGATCATCAATTTAATCTTGAACTGCTGTATAATCTTATAAGACCTGCCCCCTCTTTCCCCTCTTCTAGCAGCATCTCCAAGAGGCTGAGTGGACTAAGGATAGGCAGGCTTTGTGCTTCCTTCTCCTTCCTCTTCAAACAAGCATCATATTCAAATGAACAAAATATGAAATGAATCTTTAAAAATAAAGGACTGAGCTGTGAGGGATCAGGCAGAAGGCAGGAAGATTCCACCAGCCAGTGCTGGGGGCAATGGGAACATTAGGAGACAAACTGGGTATTATCATATCAGTAGACAATGCCTGCATTCCAACTCCTGTGATTCACTGCTGAGAGCTGGTCACTTCAGGATACTGGCTCTAATATGTCTTATGATAGGATGACTCTGCCTTATGCTTCACCAAGAAAATGATGATGTTTTGCAAAATAAGAAGACTAGCAGAAACCTTACCCTCCTCTTCATTGCATATACTTATTCACAACCACAAAAAGCCACAGTCTTCCTGCCTCACCAGCTGCAACCTGGGGCACATTTAAAAGTGTCAAACTATTTCAAACAAATACGATACACTGAACCTCATTAGTATATTAAGTTCAAGTCATACTCAAGATTTGGGTTCAGATCTGTTTGCTTGCTGTGTTACTTAGAATAAGTTATTTAATCTCTCTAGGTTTCTGTTCCCTATCTGTAAAATGAGGTGAACACTGACCTTAGAAGGCTGTCATGAAGAATCAAAAAAGGCAACTTGTAAAGTACTGACTGTAATCCCTGGCACCTAACAGGCTTGTGATAAATGGAGTGATTACTGATGTTCAAAAATGTGAAATTTCAAGTTTTCTGTGAATTTTAGGGTTTTGTCTTTGAGTTAGAGACAACCAGACTATCTGCACAAGCTTTTTAAAATCAAAAGCTCAGAAAGTAGACAATTTCATCCCATCCCCAGATTCTGGTTTTAATAGTTGAAGATAAAATACTCTATTTTTTGACGATAAAATACTCATTTCTAAATGTGTTCTGTCAAACTGTGGAGTCCTGTTCAGGACTCAACCTTTCCGAGTCTTCTTGCCCTGCCTGGAAACACAAAGACTAATTATCCTCACCCTCTACTGAAGAGAACTGTAGTAAACACACAAAGCAGTAATGAACATGAAGCATTTTACAATCCTGAAGAGCAATATAGCACAGGCTGTTACCAATATAGCCGTGGATGAGTATCTGCTACTCTGATGTTGAGTGCCTGTGTTCAAAGCTCCACTCTGCTACAGGACAGCAGCACGGCAGGCACAGTAATGAAACACTCTAAACCATCATTTACTCATGAGCCTGATAAAGTAACTGCTTCACAGAGTCGTTGAGAGAATCAAAAGAATATGAACAAAAGCTTTTAACACATAGTCTGGCATATAATACGTCTTCAATAAATCTTAGCTACTAAAATTGCTTTTAAAGATTATTATGTAGTCATGGACCTTTTTCGGCTACAAAGCATTTAGTTCCCTTTCAATTTTGCAATTAGAAATTTATTTTGTTGCTTTAGTGTCTGAAAATATTAACTAATTATTACCAACTTTGATACCCACTAAAAAGTTTCAAAATATCCTTTAAATGTCTTTATCTACATTCTTAAAATATTGTGGCTTGTGACACTTTTCAAAAAGGCTCATATCCATGATTCTTAATAAGCTTAGTGAAATCTCCTACGTGGTAATGTTCATGGAGATATGTGATTATACGTATAAAGATTTTAGTGGTCACAGAAATAGTAATAATCGTTTTCCTCAATTCTCAAGTATTACAAAGAAGTACTAGTTCATATCACACTTTAATACCAATTAATAAAAAGGACTTTTAAAATATTCAGTGTCTCTTTAAGAAAAACTAGCTCTCTGTGTGGTTGTTCTTCAAGACCATTATTCCAAATTAGTGACGGGAAGCCATTTTCAACAGCAGGGCCGCGCCTTTGTCCACCTAGCGGCCACACAAGAGAATAGCAACATGTAAAGAAACGTCTTTGAGAACAATGACGGAAGTAAAAAACTATTTCAACACTTCAATTTATAGATAAACCAAGGCCAAGAGACAAGAGATTGGTCAAGACTACAAATTTTTCAGTAAACTACCTACATGTGAAAATATTATGTGATATTTTGAGTATTATGATGTCTGGAAAACTAATCTCCAAAATGGACTTAACTAAGGTTCTTTTAAAATTCTTCTTATCAACACCCAGAAGCTTTTTTCCAGTTTTCTTTTTCCTTCGAAGAGAGATAATAAGTAAAGTTTCCCAGGGGCAAAGAGAGGACCTCAGCTGTGACGAGAATTCTGCCTGTGTCCTCTATGAAGGATTCCTTTTTGAGGAATAAAGACTGCCCCTTGAGGGTTCAGAAGTGCACAAAGATAGCTCTCCTCAAAAAAAAAAAAAAAAAAAAAAAATCAGTAAAAGTCAATGCATCTTTACAGATGGCCAAGGGCCCACAATGAATAAAAAACAAAGATCAGGAAATAAGTTAAAAACTGATTTTTCTCAACTTTGGGGTACCTCTAGGTAGAAGTAGGCATAGGTTAAGTACATACAAAGCAAAGAATAAAACAGAATTTTCTTGATTTAAGAGGTAAATTACTTTATCAGTTTATTGATAAGCTTTCTGCTGGCCCTAAAATTTAACAAAAGCACTTAAGGTTTTGTTTGAACATAAATGCAGTAGAGAGCTGAAACCATTACTCAGATATCTTAAGGCAAGTAATAAAAGAGATAGTAATGGAACAACCAAAGCATGTTTATTTTAAAATCAGAAATTTCATACCATGGCAGGTTTTGATTTTCACATCACTGCATATAGATTCCGCAGTAAACTCTCTGAATCTTTAAGTCCCTATCTAGCAATTAAGAGAATAGAACTCACTTCAAAGTGTGTGTTTCAACCTCAGCCTTGACTTATACAAACTGTGTGACTTTGAACAAATTATTTTACCTCCCATTCCTCAGCTTCCCCATCTGTGAACAAGAATGATAATAGTATCTAGCATGAGCCATCAGATGGACTATATGTGATAACATACATAAAGAACAAGTAAATGACATACCATATACATGCAATAAATGCTAGCTATTGCTCTTATCAAAATATTGTATGCATCCGTTTTCTATACTGCAAGCCTGAAGAAAAAAGAATAGTAAATGAAAGTAGTTTCACATTGGAGTTTAGTATATAAACAATATTGTGTTAGTTTCAGGTGTACAAAACGGGAGGCATGGATAGACGAGTCTTGGTCTCAAATGAGATATGTGACTTTGGACAAAGCACTTAACCTGTATTATCTTTGTTTTCTCATCTAAAAATTAAGAGTCTCAAAATCCAAGAACCTCAAGTTTGATAAAGATGTTAAAGATCATTCAATCCCAAAATTGATGAGCTCATTTATAACAAGTGTTGGTCCAGTCTGGGAATGAATACCTTCAGGAATGGGACCCGTTGCTATGCTGAAGCTATACATTTCATCTTGAACAGAACTAAGAGTTTGAAAATTTTTCCATATGTTGAGCTGAAATCTACCATCTGCATGTCATCAAAGATCAAAGATGCCAATGGTAGTAAGTTGCACAATTATTTTATGTCATTAAGAAAGAAGAGACATTGCCAATTACACCATGACACAATCCTTTCTCATCATGTCAATTGTGAGAGGCATTATAATTTCAGAGATATTAAAATGAGAAAATATGGATGTTTTAGAATTAACAAAATGCAGTAACTTCCAGGGGTTTCTCCAGTTGATACTACCTGAAGCTTCTATCACATTAAAAGCCATTCTAATTTTCTTCCATATGACAGTTCATCAAGTATTTGAAAGTGTGACTCATGGCCAATTTGAACCTTCTCTTTTCCAGTCTTATAACCGTTAGTTCATAAACATGATCTTAAGTCTACGAATCATCTAAAGGTTCCACCAAATCAATTCTAGTCCATCTAGATTTCTATTTATTTACATGTAAGCACCAAGCATTTTTTTTCAAGCACCAGAAGCTAAAATGATGATCAAAACAAATGCTCTATCTTCAGTAATTCATTGGATATACAGTCTAGCAAGTGAACAAGAATATGTAAACAAGGGCTCTAGCTAAAATACTATAGGTATTTTATAAAGTACAGTGAAAACACAGGAGGGAGCAAAAAAGAAAAAGGCATTTAAGTGTGATACCTTAAAAAAAGAAGATTCTACGTGAGGTCTGGTCTATTCTAAAGATAACACTTAAACCTACACAAAGGATAATCTTTGTGTAATTGTTTTTGTCTTTTGACAAAACTTGTGAAATTTTAACATTTCTCTCTCTCTATATATATATATGTATATATAGTCCCCCAGTGTTTTTGAACATGCATTATTATATTATTTTTCCCACTCCAGTCAGTCAGTCAGTTCAGTTGCTCAGTCGTGTCTGACTCTTGGCGACCCCATGAATCACAGCACGCCAGGTCTCCCTGCTGCTGCTGCTGCTAAGTCACTTCAGTTGTGTCCAACTCTGTGTGACCCCATAGATGGCAGCCCACCAGGCTCCCCTGTCCCTGGGATTCTCCAGGCAAGAACACTGGAGTGGGTTGCCATTTCCTTCTCCAATGCATGAAAGTGAAAAGTGAAAGTGAAGTCGCTCAGTCATGTCCAACTCTTAGCGACCCCATGGACCGCAGCCTACCAGGCTCCTCCATCCATGGGATTTTCCAGGCAGGAGTACTGGAGTGGGGTGCCATTGCCAGGCCTCCCTGTCCATCACCAACTCCTGGAGTTCACTCAGACTCATGTCCATCGAGTCGGTGATGCCATCCAGCCATCTCATCCCCTGTTGTCCCCTTCTCCTCCTGCCCCCAATCCCTCCCAGCATCAGGGTCTTTTCCAATGACTCAACTCTTCGCATGAGGTGGCCAAAGTACTGGAGTTTCAGCTTCAGCATCAGTCCTTCCAATGAACACCCAGGACTGATCTCCTTTAGGATGGACTGGTTGGATCTCCTTGCACTCCAAGGGACTCTCAAGAGTCTTCTCTAACACCACACTTCAAAAGCATCAATTCTTTGGCACTCAGCTTTCTTCACAGTCCACCTCTCACATCCATACATGACCACTGGAAAAACCATAGCCTTGACTAGACAGACCTTTGTTGGCAAAGTAATGTCTCTGCTTTTGAATATGCTATCTAGGTTGGTCATAACTTTCCTTCCAAGGAGTGAGCATCTTTTAATTTCATAGCTGCAATCACCATCTGCAGTGATTTTGGAGCCCAAAAAATAAAGTCTGACACTGTTTCCACTGTTTCCCCATCAATTTCCCATGAAGTGATGGGACCAGATGGCATGATCTTAGTTTTCTGAATGTTGAGCTTTAAGCCAACTTTTTCACTCTCCTCTTTCACTTTCATCAAGAGCCTTTTTAGTTCCTCTTCAGTTTCTGCCATAAGGGTGGTGTCATCTGCATATCTGAGGTTATTGATATTTCTCCCGGCAATCTTGATTCCAGCTTGTGCTTCTTCCAGTCCAGCGTTTCTCATGATGTACTCTGCACATAAGTTAAATAAGCAGGTGACAATATACAGCCTTGACGTACTCCTTTTCCTATTTGGAACCAGTCTGTTGTTCCATGTCCAGTTCTAACTGTTGCTTCCTGATCTGCATATAGGTTTCTCAAGAGGCAGGTCAGGTGGTCTGGTATTCCCATCTTTTTTAGAATCTTCCACAGTTTATTGTGATCCACATCAGCCTGCCATTACTCCCATCAAGTGCTTCTATAATTGGGAGAGGGATTAGTAAGAGAAAGGAATTTTTCCTTCTGGGTATAAGTGTAGGGCTTCCCAGGTGGTGCTAGTCGTAAAGAACTCGCTTGCAAATGCAGGAGACATAAGAGAAGTGGGTTTGATCCCTGGGTCAGGAAGATCTGGAGGAAGGCATGGCCACCCACTCCAGTATTCTTACCTGGAGAATCCCATGGACAGAGGAGCCTGGCGGACTATAGTCCATAACATCATAAAGAGTTGCTCACAACTAAAGCACCTTGGCACGTGTGTGCACACTGGATGCAAGTGTAGGATTTTCTGTTTGTTCTGGTCTACACTAGTTATTTAAGAGAATACGCTGACACTGTGCATATCCTCCTACTAGGTTGTTCCTACTAAACCAGGACATGCTCCTTCAACTGATGTAGTACAATCTGCCAAACTTAAGTTGTAAGTATTTCATCAGACAAATTTAGATTCTACCACTACACAGTGAATAAAATATAAAATAATTCATCAAATTTGAAGTCCACTCTAGCAACCTGGAAATGCCCTGAGTATTCAAATGTCCAGGGTAGGTCAATAACATTTTGCTGCTGTGCATTTATCTAATTTGGAAATCTCCTGGCTATTGCAATCTACCTATAGTGATGAGTCAAATGATCAAGAGGGAAATGTCTTAATGCACCCTGTGATCCAACCCATTTTAAACACAGGACTGGAAACTCTCCCAGAATAAGAAAACCTGGATAAGCACATGAAGTTTGTGTGAATTTATTTTAGCTTATATTGAGATGTCTATGGCTCTCACAAAAGAGGAATTCCATCGAGGTTTCCTGTCTCCTTTCTTTCAGTTCAATAATACCCAAAGTAGTTAAAACTTTTCCCCCCCTTAAGCACTGATGTGTGTATGCATGCATGGGTGTATATGCATGTGAACACACACAGGGCAAAGATAGGAAATAGCCCTTATTCCTCACTGAAATCTGTTCACTTGTGCACACCATGATAACTAAGTAATAAACATTGTAACATGTAGACTTTTTTCTGGTTGACATTGTAGATTTTTTCTGGTAACAACACATTTGAGGCAAACTTTAGAGGGAAGATTTGGATGAAGCAAAACTACCCATGCCAAGATTCTTAATTAGGCACATGGTTTTAAAAGTGAACTTTTTTCTCCTAATCAAGAATAACTGTTGATGATCATGAAAATGTTTTTATCAGGTAATCATTGCATACAGATGCACATTACTGAAAAGAAAGTCAGAAAACATGTAATTATTTATTTATATGCATCCCCACTATAAGGATAATATCACTGCTTAATCATCTGAAGAGAGATTTAGTGGAAGTTGAAAAATCCCTCATCAAAATTAATATCCCTAATAATAGTCTATGAAGGAGTATTTTTACAAAATTGAAATTTTGCAAGCTGTAAAAGGAGAGAAGTTATTTTGACTGAAGCATATAAAATAATGAAGTCGTCTAACAATTAATGAGATACTTCAGCTGCACCAAATTACTAAACAAAACCAGAGGCTGTGGAAGGGGACACTTTGGGGATGTATTCCCAGTTCACAGGGGATAAACCAGAGGCTGTGGAAGGGGACACTTTGGGGATGTATCCCCAGTTCACAGGAGCATCCCCTTGGTGCTGCCCTCCATTTGGGTCCTGAAGGTAAAAGAATCTGCCTGCAGACACAGAAGACATGACAGATGTGGGTTCGATCCCTGGGTTGGGAAGATCCCCTGGAGAAGGAAATGGCAACCCATTCCAGTATTCTTGCCTGGGAAATCCCATGGATGGAGAAGCCTGGCAGGCTATAGTCCATGGGACCACAAAGAATCGGACACAACTGAATGACTGAGCACACAACACATGAAAGGGCTCTGTGTAGGGGACCCTGCTGCCTCCCTCTGCCCCAGCCCCGGCCCGGCGAACACTTGACCAATCAGAACTGCTTTCCAAGAAATTGGAAATGAAGCAGAAAGAGAAACATTCTTTCCAACAGGTAAGCTCTGGTACAGTCAGTGGTACTGCACTGAAGGTCTGACTGAGTAACAGAGAAGGCCAGTGTGAAGGGAGACAAAACAGAAGCATAAGCACAGTGAGGACAGGAAAACAGTACTCTAAGCTGAGTACTTGTGGCTTCCAAGTACCTGTTTCCAAGTCTTTCCAGAAGCCCTGCAGAATTTCCACTCTTGAGTTTCAAAAGAAGACTCTACATGATGATAACAAAGACCCTCTTATCTGTTTAACTCTCTCTAATTAGCTTCTGTTACTTGCCAACATGTTTTTGTGTGCCAGAGAATGAACTAGAAACAGTACTAATATGACACTGGATAATTGTATAACCTTAGTAACTCTCAGTTTTTTATCTCTGAAATGAAAATGAAATAATTCTGGATGTTTACATACCAGATAATCATTTGACCTTAATAACTCTCATTTTTTTATCTTCGAAATGAGAATGAAATAATTATGGATATTTAATTGAGAACAATGACTGCAGTAAATAATGCTAGAAATCCTCAAATATCACACAAAAATCTTTTTTAGTATTAAAAGTGCTGTCCTTTATGTAATGTTGCCACTTGAACTATCCCAAAGCAAATTGATTGCTTATCCATTCTTAATAACAAGTAGTTGCTTCAGTCACCTTTGATGTGTAGTTTAGTGGGGTTAGAAGAGTAGTATATTTCAAACAATTAAAGATTTCCTTTGTGAGATATAAACTTGTTCAACAGGGAGAACATTAATTTCACTATTATCCCATTTTTACTATAAAAATCAGTTATTCTGCACATCTTTCTGCAAAAGGCAGTCTTAAAATGTGGTTTATTTTTAATGGTATATATATACATATATGTATGTATATACACAGACACACACACACACACACACATAGCCACAGTTTTACCAGTAATATTTCTGACTCTTCTGCTTTCCAGTTTTCATTGCCTTGGACATGTTATTTAACCCATGCAATGCCATCATCAATCTGCTTCCTTTGTCCTAACGGGGAAAAAATCAGACTACTTGTTGAAAGAAGAATTCAATAAAATGATCTGTGAAAGTACTCTGTAAGTGATAAAGGACTGTAAAAACATAAGGAGCTAGTATTTCCAATTAAATGTATAGAATTCATAATCTGAGGAATGGAAGCAGCTTTCTTCTCGCCTACCCTTTCTCTACAAGATTCTGAATAGCTGCATGAAGAGAAAATGTTCAGCCTCCTTTTTGTTAAGTTGGTGGCAATTCTCCATTAAAGGAAGATCTTTTCAAGAAAGAAATTCAAAGTCTTTCCATCTTCCATGTGTGGAACATCTGTGCTAAAACCATTCCATGCACACTTCTTTGAAGCACTGACTGCCTAGAGGAAATACTTTGATTTTGGCTTTATTTAAATGCCTGAACTTCTATTGGAGAAACAAAAGATTTTCTAGTAAGAGCTGAGTTGGGAAGGAGACCAACCTCCAACCAGTTTAACCACTCAGAGGCCAGAGTAGCCTGGATCTTTTTAGCACACCATGCTGTGGAAATCTCCCCGCAACTTAAAGCATACACAAACAGATGGTTTGGGATGCTACTGACCCCGGGTGCGATCACTGTGGTAATTAGATTTAATTTTCCTAATCCAACAGTGCCTGGCTCCATCATGTCTGTATCTTTTATGTAGAAAACCATTACTCTCACTTAATATTTCAACATGCTTAAGATTTTGTAGCTCAGTTCCCTAATATTAAAAATTACTTTAAAAAAATTACTTTTTGGTTACTATAAGTATAGCTATGCAAACTGCTATGTGTACCTAAGAGTTCAATTTGGAGGTTACCCTACTTCAGGAACTTTCATGAAAGATCACAAATGGGAGGCAGACCTGAATATCAGTACACACTCTTCTGCAAGTCTTTTGTGTCCTTGTATTAACTCATTTAGAAAGATGGAATCAACCATAAGTCAGTAGTAAGCCTGAAGGGTTTGGGTTCGACAGTTTCTGCAAGCCCAAGGAAGCATGACTTCATTTTACAGCATCTTGGGGTTACTCACTCCAAAAGAGTGACAGAGATCATAGGACTATGTGAAACCTGTCTTCCCAGAAGAAAAGGAAAGACGCGTCTGAATCTATGTCTGCTTGCGTCTGGAGAACGCCTGTTTATGTTGTGAAGAAAAGCCGTCAGTACTGTTATCTCAGGAGACTGGGTTTGTTTTATGTGTGTGCATGTTATGCGTTCTATAACACGAAGCTGGCCAACTGATAGCGCAACGAGGTACCATGTCCCTGGGAATTGTAATTGCTTGGTCGGTTAAAAAAAAAAAAAAAAGAATATCCAACCGTTACAGATGATCGCACAAGGTGCATTTTGATAGTATAAAGGAGGGTACAGACGAAGTCACGCAAGTTCTGAGTATGTCTTAACCCCCACCCCCAAAAAATAAGAAAGGAAGAGAAAGGAAAGCCTGGAGCGGAGGGAGTGTTACAGGCAGCGAATTGCTCAGGACTTCAAACACAGGGAGTCATTCTGTCAAGGGGAGGGGGCGGGCGGGGGCAGGCACTGGGCCTCTCTAACAAAGTCCTCCTCTCTTTGCTCCCTCCCACTTCATTCACTTGCAAATCAGTGTGTGCCCACAAGAGCCAGCTCTCCCGAGCCCGTAACCTTCCCATCCCGAGCTGCAGTTTCAGCCGCGGCAGCGAGAACGGCTGAGCGGGCAACCGCGGCGGTGGCGGCGGCGGCGACCGAGGCAGGAGCAGCCTGGGCGGGTCGCAGGGTCTCCCTGGGAGCAGGAAGGCGAGCGGAGGTGGGTTCGGTCTCAGTTGGCGATGGTGCATGCCTTTTCTTGTTTTAATTCTGTAGCGCTGATGGAAGCCAATCAGAGAGAGCGAGCCCTCCTCGCCCGGTGGGTGCCGCACGCTGGAGTTGAGAGGGATGTTCAGCCTGCGAGCCGGGTCGGGGCGGGCGCTCGGGTCCGGTTGCGCGGGCGGCGCTGCTGCCGCTGCCCAGAACGGGCGCCGGTTCCCGGGGAGCTTCAGCGCCGCTCCTCCGCCTTCTGGTAAGACCGCGTAGGGGCTTGGTGGGGGCATATGTGACGGGGCCGCCGGGAAGAACCCGTTGCCTTTCTCTCCGCCGGCAGAGGCTGCCAAGGGATCTCCGGCATTTGCAAAGTTGGCTGGTCAATTACCAAGGGCGCTGGTGCGTGCAGGACCCGCGGAGCGGTTTGGGGCTTGATTTATTTCCACCTGCCCACATCACAGGGTCTGTGCAGGGACCGCTTTGGCTGGGTTACATTTCTTGGTTTGGGAGCCAAAGCAGAAAATTGGGTAGCTTGAAAACTCCTGAATGCTCCCAATAAGGAAAACTTAGGCTAAAGAGATGATTTGTCTCAGAGAAGATGCTTATTTAAAAAAAAAAAAAAAAAAACTGTTAGCTTGCACGCCGGGGGCAACGCCTGCCGGCTCACATAGGGCAGAAATGCTTAGGTTGCAAGGAAAGTCCAACACTGGACTCCGAAAATGGAGCACACTGTCCAGGGAAAAGTCATGTGGAAGACGGAGCTCGCTTGTGCTCTTCCAAGGCTGGCCAGGCACAAATCTGGGGGAAAACGCCTCCCCCGGACTGGTTGGAGAGCAAACCAAGTGCGCCTGGTTTTCCGGTGTCCGATGCAGGAAAAGTGACGCCCCCGGTGCGATATTCCGGAATTTAGTAACAGGGAATCTTGCTATGTTGTGTGTTGCAGAGCTGAGATTACTTCTGTAGTTATTCTTATGCCAAGAGTTATCGGAGATCTCGGAGATGGGAGCTGCTGGAGAGGTCAGCGTAGTGCTCAAGTGGTGTCACTGCTGCAATAAAATCCATATTTTATGGGGAGTTATATGCAGGTCCTTGTTAGTGCAAGGGGCTGTTCACCTGAGTTAACTACAGAGAACATCCAAGTACCAAGAAGTTTAATCATCTGGAATAGCCATACATTTCTCTCCCCTCTCTCGTTTTTTTTTTTTTTGTAAAGACATTTTAATTATGATATTCACTCTATGGAGGTGTATCACCCCATATCTCAGCCAATTTTCATTTTCACTTACTGAAGCACATAATGTAGGAAAGAAGAGGATTTTTCCTGCAAAAAAAAAAAAAAAAATGTTGCTGCTGGAGTGGGTGATGTGTACATGCCTGGCTGCTCTGGAGGGGCGCACATGCGAAATATCGGTTCTCTGAGTGGTTATAATCCAGGGGGTGCAAAATCCTCCCTGTATGGGAAAAGGAACACAGGGATATACCTTGTTAATGCACAACTCTTCTAAGAATGAAGAATAAATCAGCTTATACAAACGGTGAGCAGGGATTACTTATTTCCTTTCTTTTCTTGCTGATGCCTGTACCTGAAAAGGAAAGGCTTTAGTATTCTACTTTAGGAGAAAAAAACCTCTTCCAGTTTGGCTTCAACATCACCCTTTGTGTTTCAATACTTGCACAGCTTTGTGCTGGCTATTTTTTTAGAGCCAGAAAACAAGTTGTGTGAAGAAAGAGGATATGATCAAGCAGATGTCTTCATTATGTCATAGGAGGAGGGCAAAGTTTATGCCAGAGGCCAGATTTTCAATGCAGAGCTCAGAAACTTAAAAGAAATCCAACAATTTACTGGAAAATGCAATCACGCAGGATTGTATCTCGCCCGTTTCGCTCTATGGTGTGTTCTAATTAAAAAGGTATTGGGGAGAAATAAAAGGCAGATCTTTTTCTACCTGTTTTGATGGTTCATGGCATACTTCAGAAGCAGAGGAAGTAACCAATTTTTTCAGAAAAACATGAGAAGCAGCAGTGTATCTCTAAAGGAAAACAGCAATGGTTTAGTTCTACTGTACTTGTCTGCAATTATCTTTTGCTACCTTTGTAAGTGACAGACTGGTGTCTCTACAGGGACTTTTAGTCCCTTTACTATCTGGCTTTTACATCAATTTATTGCAATTCTATTTCTTAATGCTAACTCTGCAAAGATAATATATAGAAACACACTCATTTTCTACTAAGTTGCCTACTATCAGAAAATGTGTGTATTACCTCTTCCACCCACCACTTCCATCAGCTTTGCAAGTAAAAACTTACTGAGGCACTCTTCATTTTAAAGCAAAAATCTCTCTTGAAAATATTGTTCTGAGATACTTGAAAACCGCTAATATCAATAGAAAGCATAACTGTAGCTCCAGGACATCAAATGATACTTCCTTTTTCCAAATGTATCAATAACTTGGAACAACAGGTTCTGAATATCTAACCAGAGCTAACTGAGTGATTGTACCACATAAGGATAAAAAAAGAGAGATAAATATGACAAATAATCTGAATGAAACCATGTTTCTCCCTAGGGAAGTAAAATGTGCAGTCCCCCCTTCTGGCCTTTACTCGATTTGCAGTCCGGAATGCCAGCTTTCTGAGGCTGAATCCTTTGAACTATGGAAACTTTTTCTAGTTGGAAAGGACCTCTAGTGGGTCACGCCATGCACTTCTCCCTGCAGCTCAGCTGCATCATGGATTTTGTTATCTAAGATAATAAGCATATAACAGCTTTCCCTTCACAGACAAGACCGTATTCCCAACTCCTTTCATGACATTTATTCCAGGTCAAGACCATTACTGTCATTTGTGTAGTTCCTCTAATTTCAGGAACCCAAGAGTATTTGCACAGTTTCTGGGTATCTAGACCTTTGATAACTTCTCTATGATTCCAAATGAAAGCAATGGCCAATTAATAAAGAATTCACCACTACTAATATAAAATTTTCCTTATTTCTCATCTTGCCAAGATTGTACTTCCTTCACTCAAATTTACCCAATAGTAATAATGGCATTATAGTTATGACTCAAAAAATTCCACATGAAGAAGCCCTACCATAGGGGTTCAGGCAAATATATGAAGCAATTGAAAAAAAGTAGAAAAAATGAGGCAGAAAAAAATTAACTAACCTTTCAGAGATCCATGAACATTGACAAGTTATACTGAACTAGAGGTTTCTAATTTAAAGAAGCCCCCATTCAAATAAGCATACACTTAAAATCCAAAAGATGTTTACATGCGTATCACTCTTATTCTAGGAGGTGTTTGTCTTTTCTCTCTCTCTCTCTCTCTCTCTCTCTCTCTCTCTCTCTCTCTTTGATGTATCACAACATATTTTAGGTAACCTAGTCCTTAAAAAAAAAACTCTGCCTGGAACTTACATAGTAAGATAAGTTCTATAGGGGTGAATCAGCCTCTTCTGCTGACGGTCTGCAGGTTTCAACTTTCAATTTAAAAATCTGTTCTAAAGTTTGAAATGTGTTCCAAATGAGATAACATCCAGCAGAAGCCAGTTGCTTTTGCTGCTAGTTTAGTCACAGCAGCCCATTCTTTGGGGTCGATCAGAATTAGGGTCTCGCTTATAAAAATAACAAGCAGTGACTCAGTCTGAATTGCATTTTTTAATAGTGTTTCAGCCTAGCTAGTGTCTACTGAGCTTACCTTGTTTCACAAAAAGGTGAAAATGTAGATAATCAAACCTTCTCTGGTTTAAAATTTTTTCTGAATAATGATTCTAAATACAAAGACTCAAGCACATCATGTTAATAGGGGAAATTGCTGAAAGAAGAAAATCAAAATTCACACACACAGAGCATCCAGTTGTGACACTTCCAATGATATTAGAGAAGAAATAAATGCACAGATTGGGTTGATTTTTTTTCTTCGTTCTTTTTTTTTTTTTCATTTTTTCTCTCCATTAGGATTTTTGTTTTATTTTGAACACAGATGAGAGTTTAAGGCACTCCCCTAGATCTAAACAATATTTTTGTTTTGAGTTTTCCTCTTATGAAGATTAAACTGGCCTACATTTTTAAAGTTCCTATTCCTAAGAAACGCTCACTTTTTCAAAGTAATCAGATGAGAAAATTCAGGTTTCTCTAATTAAGGTTTACAGCTGAAAGTGTACAGTCTTTGTAACCCCATCACTCACAAGTAGGGAGATAAGGCAAGAAAAGTATACATAACCCTTGAAAAAGGTGGTACACCTTGATTTACTACATACATATGTAAATGGAGTAAGGTTCTTTTAAGCCAAAGTGATTGGGTCAGAGGGGTCAAGATACAGCCAGTATTCTAGCTGGTCAAGACTGAACTATCCAGGAAATGTTTAGCTCTTCCAACAATGAAAACTAACTGAAGAATGAATGCTGTGAGCACAGATGCATAAATGCAGAGTGGACACATATGCAGAAGGTTCTGTGTCCCCCATCCCCACAGATTATTAGAGATTATTTTACTTTGTTTCATCTATTTAATATCATTACACTAACACTGTTGGGTGCTCATTTCCTCTATAAATCAGATCACCTTGGCTGAGATTTATAAGAGGAAAAGTTTAATTAAAGCCAGAATGTTACTATTAAATTTGATGTGCAGTATAAATGGGCAGCATGGGTCCAAAGCTTTTCCCACCATACTTAGTGCTATCTTGTGAAAGAGAACAACTCAGGAAGTTGAGGAATACAAAGCTAGCCAACACAGGGTATAATTTATCTTCATATTTCACCACTTGAAAGAGCATTGTGTTTTTTCTCTTTCTGTAATTCACTAATTTGGTAGATCTGCCCAAAAGATGTTCAGGAGACCTAATAAGTTATAGGAATGGAAAACAGCAAGAAAAAATTAAGTTGAGGCGGTGTCCCAAGTGACTACAATGAAAAGAGATGGGAGGTAAATTTTTACATAAGAGGAAAACGTAAGAATAGAAATAGAATTAAAGTCACCATTTTTATACAGGGTACACTTTCTACTTTATAAATACTATTATTAGATACAATTTTATAAACATGATTACATCATTAACATGTTTATAATCACTATGTGTCTCTAACATGGAATGTAAATTTGAAAGTTATCCTTTAAAAAAATCACCATCTAAAGGAAATGATTCTGCATGGATCATAAAATAAGCAGAGGAGTACGTTTTTAAAAAGTGGTCTGAAATCGCAGCAGAATCAAAGGAAGGTTTTCTTAATGCTTTGAAGAATATTGACTCTTTTCTATTATCTTTATTATTCTTCAAAGTAAATAGACATACTATGTGTCCTTCTGATAACCTAAAGTATACAAAAGTGATGAAGACCAAATATAAGTCATTCATTTGGATTCTATATGAGGTACCCTGTTTTATTTAGCCCCTTTTTGGTTTGAATTTCTAGGAAATTTCTGTTTGAGCCAAGCGTTTAATGAATGTACTGTTAACAAACACTTGTGGTATCTTAGAAGCAAAAGTGTGAATCTCTGAGAAATACAGAGCAGCAGAGGGCATGGGAATGATTTGATTATTTTGACCAGAGCAATGCAGGTTTTCAGGCTGAGGAAAATGTCTGTAGCTTATTCATTTCTTAAAAACCACTTGAAAGTATGCATTAGTGTTTATAGTTGTAGTAAAAAGAATTGTTTGGGGCATTTTTCTGAGCATAATAATGATACTTCTTATAAGAGAATAAATTGTCTTCTCTTATGTTCAGAGAGAGCCTTAAGTTGGGGGGGGGGCGGTATTTCAGGAAGGTAGCTAAAAATAACAGCTATTTATTTCCATGACGGGGGCATCACAACCTCACGGCACCCCAAGGGCCTCAGTCCTTTCTTAGTGCACTGACAAACTCACTGCATGCGTAGCTTTGGGGACTGTAGGTAGAGCTGAATAAGATTGTGTCCATTTCCTTCTTTATTTGATGACTAAAAGTAATTATTTCCTTTCTTATTTGATGGGTAAAAATAATTTTCTTCTTTTATGACCACAGTTTTGTTATTTCATTCCCATCACAGTTCAGTATTTGTTCTGAATGATTTCTTTACCAAGTAAAATTTTATAAGAAAAGGGGTAGAGGGTGGGGATGGAGGAAAGCAGGAAGGAGAAAGGAAGAAAGACATCCTCTTAACAATACAGTAATATTATAAATGGTTGATGGTGATAAGCCATTTCCATTAAACTCTATTCTTTCTATTAACACCATTCAAAAAGTCAGGTAGTTAACCCAGCCTTTATTGACAGTTTGACAATTATCAGAGAATGTGAGACACAGAAAGGAGTTTAGACATTACTTTACCCAATGTCAAGGGCTTCACTGGTAAAGAGTCTGCCTGCAATGTGGAAGAGCCAGGTTAAATCCCTGGGTTGGGAAGATCCCCTGGAAAAGGAAGTGGCAACCCACTCCAGTATTGTCTGGAGAATCCCATGGACAGAGGAGCCTGGTGGGCTACAGTCCATGGGGTCACAAAGAGTCGGACACGAGTGAGTGACTAAAACCCAGTGCCCATCGTTTACATTTGAGATACCTGATGACCAGAGAGACGAAGTGACTTGTCCATGGACCAACTGAATTCATCTTGTTCATTATCTCTCTCTTCGGTAACCTGAGCTTTAGCTGTGGAATAGTATAACTTTTTATCATCTCCACTCAATTCTGCCATTACAAATTAAAAGAGAAATTTAAATCTATAATATCATTATTTATAAATATGCGTAAAGGAACAGGCATGGAAACTTATGGAGAAAATAAGGATTTATAACTTTAGGAATTTTATGTGTTTGTACACTTTTGTAAAGCTCCTATTGCAAAGAAGAATTAAAATTTTCCTTCAAAATTTTGACGATTACTTGGGAGACTGATAAAATGTAGGTTTTTATTTTATTTTTAATGATTTGATGGTAGTCTTGAGTATCAGTAATTTGGCAGGCTAACCAGTCATGTGTGCATTTTTGCAAAAAAAAAAAAGTTTATTGGTCAGTGATCAGATATGAAACATGATGACAACCTATTTATTGTGTTTTTTATAACTTTCCATTTATTCAATTTAAGGACTGAGATAGTGACCTTCCCACTTCTTTGGAGTTAAAATGTCAATTTTTGCATGAAAGTGTATGGATAAATTATGTTGTTTTTACCCTTGACAAAATTAAAATCTGCAAGCAACCCAATGTCAACCCTCCCCTATTTAAAAAAATAACTGTTAATGTTCCATGAAATCCAAAAGTCCAAGGACCACTGAGTTAGATAATGAATAACATAATATTGAAAAATGACTGACTTAGTTTTCTTCTTTGTTTGGATGAATAGAAAGTAAAGGGGAATTACTTTTGGAATGATAAGCCAAATAGACAGCCCAAAAGATAAAAGTCATTCTATCAAAAGGTATTTTTGGATCCCTTATTTAAACTTCATAGAGATTAATAATAACATTTCAAATAACAATATAATCTTTGACTATATTAATAGGTCCTCCAAAATTGTACTTTGCCAAGGTCATGGCCAAAATGTATCATTGGCAATGAATTCACCTATTTGATTACATAGTGGATTACTCGGTGGAAAATAAGAAGTTTTAACTTTATATATAGTTTTTCTAAAAACCCAGCCAGCTCAATTTAACCATACCCATTATTAAAGGGGTATTTTTTTTCCTAAAAATAAACTTTATATAACCGTGGATAAACACAAATTTCCTAAGGTGTGGATTGATTTGTAGTTTAAGGTATGCATTGTTAGGTCAAAAAGCAGTTGCTTTCCACATTTCAGTCATGAAAATGGGCTTATCACATTTTTAGCTGCAAAGCTTAAACCTCCTTTGCAGGATTAAAAAAGGGGAATTTTATTAATCAACTATCATCCATTTTATAAAATGTTTGGAACTGCTCAATTTCACACTCAACTAAAATATTTTAAGCTCTTCTTAGCAACAGGTTGTGATTTAACACTCATAAAAACTGTGTGGTTGGACTGAGTAATCATGATGAAAAATGATAAAATTCACCAAGATTGGTATAGTACTGCTGATCCTAATTTGTATCAAGTAGAGCTACTCTATCTCCCAGTAATTAACTATTTGCCAGTTAATTACTTATATAAAAGTATGTAGTTGAGATTTTGTCAGTGTTTCATAAAGAAATAAATTCTGTGAGGGAGGCCTTGTAATAAGTATCAGTGCCACAGTTTTACTCTCTTTCTGACTCATATCCCTTTTTAGTAAGAAAAAGATGTTTGGGGCAGATCCTTATTAAGACAACAGAATGAAGGGGTCACTTACTGTCATCAAGAGGAGGTGGTTCCAAACCTCCAGATCCAGCTCTGCAATAATTTTTGAATTCAAGGAAAGTATATTTACCTGCAGGTAAAGTGCCTTTGAAATAAGTGCAGGCACACCAATACAGGTCTCGTATTTTAAAACTTTGTCTCATGATACTTCCCTTCTTCAGTATGCTTTTTATTCTCAGATGCCAGATTCCAAGATATCTTTACAAATAGCACCATAGTTTTATTTTTCAACTTCCCCCTGCCTTGAGTTTAAATGTATGTTTACTTTGTATTCTAAAAAGACAATGAAATTAAGTTTAAGAGATGACCCAACAGAGGGAAGGACACTACTAGATGTCGAGTGATCATGTGAAATGACTTTCTCGCCAACTAGAATGCTAAATAGGACAGTTACTTTATTTAAAATATGAAGCTGAAAGCTACAAAAGAGTAAAATGCTCCCAAGTGATTTAGTTTAGTCTGATGTAATGAAAGATTTTTATACAGCAGACAGAGAGGGGAGAAATTGTGGAACCCTATGCTGGGTTAACTGTGCACCAAAGAACAAGAAGTTTGCTTTGCACTGTGGATATTCTGAACTTTAATAGAGCATATGTTTGCTTCCCAATTTCTCACTACATTAAAATAAATTTTTAAATGGCTTATTTTTTTTTCTCCATATGAAAATCACAGATGTTTAGAAAAACCAATCATGAAAACAAGAGCCAAACCTGCCCTGATTTGTAATTAAGAAATAGGCAATGATATCCATGATGTTATCAAGAAGGACTTTAAAGCAAGTGAAATTTGGGCTGCGTTTTAAATTCAGTAATCCAAAGAAGTAGCTACAGGGCTCCAACTGCTCAGGAGATACTGCACTTGTCAAATACTTTGCAATTTAGTTTTCACCTGATTGACAAGTTCTCCTAAAAACAATGCCAAGACTTTGGAAATTTTCTTGAGTCCCTGCACAGAGAAAGCCCACATGATACAATTACAAGATGCCTTGTGGAATGAACAAATACAGGCTGGAGAGAAAGGAGAAAATGATTTTAAAATATCACTTCTTTCATCTCAAGATCACAGTTTTAAGATGAAGGCATCACTAGCAAATGTAAGCATATAGTGAAGGCTCAATAAATGCTTACTGTGAAATTCTTCTCATACAAACTGCAAAAGATTCTCTTAAATAAATACTCCTCCAATTTATTTCCTTTTCAAGTGTATTCACACCAATGAAAAAATTCAAGTTTTCTATCCCATGCTATAGTGTTTAATAATTTTGACTCTGTTAAAAGAAGCCAATTTCAAAGGAAACCCTATCAATGGTGTCCTCAGAGCTAGAGAGACTAAGCATGTAAACAGAGCTGCCCAGCTTTCAAAATTGGCCACCAGACCTCTTCTTCCTCCAGGCAGATTTTTATTAAACTTGGTATTAAACAATGTTGCCTGGAGCCTGATTAACAATTTATGCCTTCCTAAGCAGATTAACAGAAGTCTGTCATTTTGATTTTTTAATTCTTGTGTTTGGAAACAGGATGCACCTCTGAGTTTACACTTTCAATTTATGTATTTTATTTTCAGAATTCAAACTTAAACATTGTTCTTTTCTGAATTTTTTTCTTTTACAGTTTTAGTATCCATGTGTGTTACTATATATTTTCTATGCTAAATAAAGCAATTGCTTTTTTGCTAAGTGATTTTCTTTTCTCTCCTTCAATCAATCCTAAATGTTCTTTTAAAAAATATTTTAAAGATGTTTTGAATCTGTTACTTTCGAGAAGACAAGAAGATTATTGGAAGTGAGTAGGATAATAATAAAAGCTAACACTTAGGCAGCACTTACAATATTTCAGGCACTATTCTAAATGGTTACATGAATTTAATGTTCACAACAGTGTTCTGAAGAAAACACTATTAATCTTCCAATTTACAGACAAAACTGGGAGAAAGAGTAGTTAAGCAACTTGCCCAAGGTCACACAGCTAGTACATGTCAGAGCTAAGATTAAATCCTGGCAGTCTTGATAGCCCATACTCTTAAATATTAAATTTTTGTGCCTTTTGTGCTTAATGTGTATGTATATATACCCAAACAGATGGTAGATAGATTAATAGATTCAAATGTTTGTATCTCAAATTCAAAAATAATGTCAAAATTGTAAGGATATTTATACATGCATTTATATATATGAAATATATGTAACATATACATATTTCTCAGGAATCAAAAAATATAATTTTAAAGAAAATGAGAAACATATTTCCCTTTCAAGTCTCGGTGAATTTATCAGTATATTCCCACAACAAGTTAGATCAATTAATTATAGCCCAAAGCAGCAGATATCAGCCTCACAAAAGCCATTTAGCTTGAGGCCTAGCTTTTCACTTTAATTTAAGTCAGTCTTACAATCACTTACTGTTGGTCCCAAGGGAAGCCTGGCAAGTTTCTGGAAGGTTTAGACTCATCAGTCATTAATTTATTCATTCTATAATATTTACTGAGACCCTCCTGTGCCCAATGCTGGAGAGATACTGGGATGATAAGGCAACATACATAGCACTTTGGGGGAAACAGATTCTTTCTTCATATTTTATACAAAATAAATCCCATAAGAATTAAAGAATAAGAGTATAAAACAAAACTGTAACTTTACTGAACTTAGATAAATATATATTTATAATCTTGGGGTGGCAATTGACTTCCTAAGCATGAAGCCAGAACTTGAAAACACAGTGAAGGAAGTCAGCAAAGTGAAGGAATGCATGCTTTAGTAATAACAGGCCAATAGTGCCAGCTTTGTATAAAAATGAATAGGACATTCACAGTTCATTTTATTCGTATTCTCCCCATACTTAGATCTTACATGAACATGGAAATTAGTCTTTCATTTCAGGTTACATTATGATCGATTTATAGGGTCTCTATTCATTTTCAGACTTGGTATTTGACCTCCTGCCCCAACTGAGAAAGAACCACCACATCCCTCTTCATTGCCAAAGGCTCATTACAGTTTTATTTTTAATAGCATGCCTCAAAGCACTTTAGACGTCCCAGGTGGCATGAGTGGTAAAGAACCTGCCTGCCAGTGCAGGAGACCTAAGAGATGTGGGTCCAATCCCTGGATGGGGAAGATCCTCTGGAGGAGGGCATGGCAACCCACTCTAGTATTCTTGCTGGGAGAATCCCATGGACAGAGGAGCCAGATGGGTTATAGTCCATAGGGTCACACAGAGTCGGACATGACTGAAGCAATGTAGCATGCTGTACATGGAATGTTTTCATTTGTTTCTTTCACTGATCCCTACAATTCCCCTGGTGAGTTTGTGGGACAACATTAAATAGAAATACTTTTCATCAAGAAATCACAAGAAATTACGATGTAAGTGATGGAGATTCAATTTAATTCAATAACTATTTAACCAACACTTAGGTGCAAAGCATTGTATTGGTGCCATGGATAATACCATGGCATCCAGTTGGTTACAATATGCATTAAATATAGGCCTACCTCAGATATTGTAGGTTTGGTTCCAGACCACTGCAATAAAGCAAACCACATGAATTTTATGGTTTACTAGTGCACATAAAATATATACTGCATTAAGTGTGTAACAGTATTGTATCTTTAAAAATGCACAAATCTTACTTTAAAAATACTTTAAGGCTAAAAAACACTAACCATCACCCAAACCTTCAACAAGTTGTAATATTTTTGCTGGCAAAGGGTTTGAAATATTGCGAGAATTACCAAAATGTGACAGAGAGACACAGAGTGAGCAAATGCTGATAGAAAAACAGCACTAATAGACCTGCCCAATGCACCGTTCCCACAAACCTTTAATTTGTCAGAAAAATACCAGGAGGTATACCTATATTAAATATGACTGTTAGAAACTGCCATTTTAGAAACTTATTCAATGAATAGATAGATATTCTGTCAGAATTGAGCCTTTCAGTCATGAAACAGACTAAGGTCTGCCATTATTAAATCTAGACTTTAATGTATTGACATCCAAGCTCAATACCGATATTAATATTCAGCTCATGTACACCAGAACAGCTGTCCAGGTTGCTTACCTCCAGTGTCCCCACTCATCTTCACTGACCAAATCTCACTGGATATTCAGGGAAATGGTCAAGAATCTGTTTGTCCAGCAAACTCTCCCTGACTTCCACTCACCTGTCCCACCCTCCTCTTAAGATTTTTCACTGCATGATCCTATAATAGCCTCTACTTAGCCTCTAAGTCAACCTGTTGTTTCAAACATCTCTACAAGATAGGCCAGATCTTAACCTATCACACTGTGAGCCTCTAAAGAACAAGGCCTCTGGGTCTTAAACTTACAAGTCTAACCAAGGCCTAGCACTGTTTTTGGAAACTGGCAAGAACATCTTAGATGTTTATAGAAAGAAGAAATCGACAGTATTCATTATAAAATTGGACTACACTTATATGCTTTTACATTATTCATGTTGGTTAGTTTTTGTTTCTTGTAATCCAATTTCCTCTGAACATAGTGTAAGAATACACTTAAGAAGAAAGAAAGGTCAGTGCCAGCCTTCTAGACACCCCAGACCAAAGGAGTATACCCAACAGAAGGTGCTGTCCCCAGGACAACCTTGGTGTCTTCAGCCAAATGTCTAACATAGGGTTCAGTTCAGTTCAGTTCAGTCGCTCAGTTGTGTCTGACTCTTTGCAACCCCATGAATCGCAGCACACCAGGCCTCCCTGTCTTTCACCATCTCCCGGAGTTCACTCAAACTCATGTCCATCGAGTCAGTGATGCCATCTAGCCATCTCATCCTCTGTCATCCCCTTTTCCTCCTGCCCCCAATCCCTCCCAGCATCAGAGTCTTTTCCAATGAGTCAACTCTTCGCATGAGGTGGCCAAAGTACTGGAGTTTCAGCTTTAGCATCATTCCTTCCAAAGAACACCCAGAGCTCTCCTTTAGAATGGACTTGTTGGATCTCCTTGCAGTCCAAGGGACTCTCAAGAGTCTTCTCCAACACCACAGTTCAAAAGCATCAATTCTTCCTCGCTCAGCCTTCTTCACAGTCCAACTCTTGCATCCATACATGACCACTGGAAAAACCATACCCTTGACTAGACGGACCTCTGTTGGCAAAGTAATGTCTCTGCTTTTCAATATGCTATCTAGGTTGGTCATAACTTTCCTTCCAAGGAGTAAGCGTCTTTTAATTTCATAGCTGCAGTCACTATCTGCAGTGATTTTGGAGCCCCCAAAAATAAAGTCTGACACTGTTTCCGCTGTTTCCCCATCTATTTCCCATGAAGTGATGGGACTGGATGCCATGATCTTCGTTTTCTGAATGTTGAGCTTTAAGCCAACTTTTTCACTCTCCTCGTTCACTTTCAGGGTTACAGACCACATAACTGATGGGTCTTCCAATACAACACCTGAATATTTTATTGGGGATGTTTTCTTATCTAAAAGTTTCTTCAGTCACTCTCACCAAGGTGTAGAATTGTTTAGAGGTCTTATTAATGTGTTCAGGTTGAAAATTGCAGCTGCATAAATGTTTTCTCTTTGGAATAGACTAGCATGATAAACCTTGGTTATCTTTTGGTTTATTGTCCACCCAGAGTAGTACATCAAATAGAATCTACAAAACAATCTTATGTACATGTTTTATAAGCAAAATCATTTTCCCCTAAATTTCTACCCTGGACATGTTTCTTGAGGTTCCACAGAAGTCTAATACCAGAGTCTACATACCTTGTTATAACCTTGAACACAACTACACAAAATAGATTGAATTAAATTCAACTGATTATGTAGTCCTGTTTCATTCCTTAAGTGGCAGTCAATACGTGAAATGGGATCTTCATGAATATTATTTGGCAATGAAATATGCAGTTCAGCCCAGCTCTCTCTGAGCATGCCAACTATTTTGTAAAGTTTAAAATGAAGAGTGAGAGAGGTTTGGATGATGTTCTTTATACTTCCTCCATTTAATGTGATATCCATCAGCCTGAACTCAAAAGTACATGGAGAATTTTAAATTTACTAATCAACAGAAGTTAGTTTGTTTTACCTAAGTGGATTTCCTAGAGTAGAATAGGTACCATGGTACATTCTGGAAAGTTTGTCTCCTATCTCACCACTATGGGAAATTGTAACTTCCAAGGGAAAACAATAGACCTATGGGTTCAGAAAAGTTAGGAAAGTGATTCCTATTCCTCTGGTTAACACTTCCTTTGGTTAACTAACACTTTCAAATAGTAACATCTCACCTTAACAAAAGTAATCTAAACTCTGAAGAGGCAGCCTCTCCCATACTTCACATCCCAACTTTAGAATAATAAGTAGAGAATTAAAGGATTTTCAGGAGTGATTAAGCTATTGGGGGTAAAGGAGAAGCCAATAAGAAAGCCTATTAACAGTGGAAAGGAGATCAGAAAAGTAAGCTATAGTAATTCATGTTCAGCATCCTAAAGATCTGATTACTTCTTACTCTTTATTACCAAGTATTTTCAGCTTATGCAATAGGATGCTTTGGGCTATGAGTGAGAAAAAAATCCTATTTCAAACTGGAAAGAAAGAAATAAAGTTATATTTGCAAAAGAGACATTCCACAGAAATGCAGGTTCCAAGTGATCCATAGATGAGTAGTAGCATGATCAAACACTCTGGATCTTTCTGTTTATCCTTCCTTGTCATCTTTAGCATCAACTGCATTCAATGATCGGAGAAGGTAATGGCACCCTACTCTAGTACTCTTGCCTGGAAAATCCCATGGACAGAGGAGCCTGGAAGGCTGCAGTCCATAGGGTCGCTGAGGTTGGACACGACTGAGCGACTTCACTTTCACTTTTCACTTTCATGCATTGGAGAAGGAAATGGCAACCCACTCCAGTGATCTTGCCTGGAGAATCCCAGGGATGGGAGAGCCTGGTGGGCTGCCGTCTATCGGGTCACACAGAATCAGACACAACTGAAGTGACTTAGCAGTAGCAGCAGCAGCAGCAGCATTCAATGATTCCCCTCAAACTTTAAGATGATTGCCAGTGGCTACTGGAGCTACATCCTTCCTTATTCTTGTCTAGCAAAAGAGAGAGAAAAACCTCTCTCACTATCAAGAATTAAGGGTAGTGTCCTTCAGTTTGGCTGAGCCAGTACAGGACATATGACCACTTAGTATATTATTAACTGCATGTGCTAATTGGCTTTTTAGACTAAAGGTCTATTCTTGGGATCAGCTTCCCTTGATTTTAATTCCATGCATGGGGTCAGAGGGAGGAAATATATCTAGACAAAACTGGGATTCTATCAGGAAGAAAAAAGTTGGGAAATGAACATTGGCTAGTTAACAAACCCTGTCTGCTACAAGTTAGCCTGAGAATCAGTATTACTCTAAGTAAAAAATCTTAAGTGTTAAGTGGGTGAGGGATTCAAAGGAATTCAGTTTCATAAACCATAGCTTTATAGGTAGTAGATAATAAGACCAAAACCCACCTGTTCCATCAAATGAGGGTTATCAGCAAAATGGCAATTAGAGTGATACTAAACCATTTTAATGACCTCTGTTCCTATATTTTATTTTACTCTGTGCATGAAGTGGGTTTTGGTGTATTTGTTTTGGGAATATACTGACTAGAAATACATCACTGTCCAAAAAGAAAACATTTTTTTCATCTAGGGAGTTGAGGCTTAACTAGCTGGAAGGGAAGTATAATTTCATTTTGTTCTCATAGTCTCATTTAGAAAATAACCTTAAGAGATTCAAAGGACATTAAGCCATGTGAGCACTCTCCTTGCTCTCTAGGGGCTTGGCCTGGGCTTTAACTTTTCTAGCTTTTTCTGAAGTGTTTTCTTAAGCAACATTTTTGCCTTTAGCACTGTCCTAACCACTGGAGCTTTAAGAAATCTTAAAAAGTATTGTTTAAAAATAGCCTCACAAAACAATTTTCTTTTCTCTGCCTTGCTAAAAATATCCCAAATCTTTAAGAATGTTGTTTTTTTTTTTTTTTTTTCCTCTTAGGTTTTATTTGAAAGGCAACTAAGCTGAAATGCAGATGTTTATCTAAATCCAAGTCAAAACGGTTTGAGAAATAATTGCAAAATATAAAATGAAAACTCAACAGAGTGCTGCTCTGCTATCTGGCTAATTTAAGGCAAAAGTGAGGTTCTAAGGTTGCTTTTTTAACAAATGCATTTATGTGGATGTGATGTATGCCACACAACAGGATGTTCCTGAAACATAATGTAATAAAATCTAAAGTCTAAATCCTACAATTTTTTCATCTTGTGTTCCCTTAGAACTGACTTTGCCACCGTGTGAGTTCACTCACCTCTGCAAATCTTTAACTATGACAAAAATGTCCTTTTTTGCCAAGCAAGTTAGGGGTAGAATTAAGGAGCCATGACCATAAAAGCTTTGAATTTAATTAGGAGATGAGTTATGTATGATGTTTTGAGGAAAGAGGGCACTGAGCTCTTAAACTGTCCTATTTTGCATGACAAAGGGAGTCCCAGGTTGACTGTGTAGGTACAAATACTTTCCAGTTGGGCAAATGACCTGTGGATGTTCCTCTTAGTGCATTTTTCTCCTATAAATGAGGATAATGGTAATTTCAACTGCAGAAAAGTGTTTGAGGAGTAACTAAGATAAGCATGTAGGAAGCACTCCCAAAATGTTGCTGTCCTCACTGTTATCAAGAAGTCTTCCAAGTATTCAATCCATTTGAGGGTCTTGGTTATTTGTAACTTGCTGCAAGGTGGAGCTTTTTCTGTTGTTGTTTTTTAATTTCACTAATTGGAATGATGCACAGCATTTTTTATGTTACCAATGTAATGGCAAACGGGGAGGGGCGGGGGGGGGGGGGGGGGGGGGGGGGGGCAACATGCCCATAATTCTACTCCCTGAAACGTGTTTTGGCTGACACAGTGAATGTGCCAAACGAGGCTTAAATTCAGAATTTCCTCAAAACCTCTTCAGCACCGTTCCCAGAAAATCTGCAACCCGAGACGGTTTCCTCATTTGGGCTTGCAAAGGTGTGAACTAACCGCAGCCAAAACGAAGTAAAAATGGTAGATACAAATTCCCTTATAGCACACTGTTGTCCTGAGGATCTTATTCTAATCTGACGGCCAGCTGCCCTTGTCCATGTGGTAATGAGTGGGGGAAAAAAACAGGAGACCACAACTATGGCATCGGAAACACATGGCGCTAGCAAGAGAAGGCACACATGGACATGTACACACACACGCACGTGTACACACACACCAGCCCCACCACCAAAAACACCGAAGACAGCGGGAAATGAGGTTTTGGTTCAACGTGGAGACGTCAGAGGGTCACGTCCTCACTTCCTCCCATGAACACAGGGAACCCACCACTATGCTGCTGACTGCTAAGTCACTTCAGTCGTGTCCGACTCTGTGCGACCCCATAGAGGGCAGCCCACCAGGCTCCCCCGTCCCTGGGATTCTCCAGGCAAGAACACTGGAGTGGGTTGCCATTTCCTTCTCCAATACATGAAAGTGAAAAGTGAAAGTGAAGTCGCTCAGTCACGTCTGACTCTTAGCGACCCCATGGACCGCAGCCTACCAGGCTCCTCCATCCATGGGATTTTCCAGACAAGAGTACTGGAGTGGGTTGTCACTGCCTTCTTCCTCTGAAAACACCTAAAATACCTGGCTGAGCAGCTCCCGCCAAAGAAAGCCCACAACTCAGCAGGTAGGACAGAGGGGACACCATCCCCCCAAAATTAAGCCCCCCCCCGCCAGTCAGGAGGGAACTAAAACCAGAGGTTCTCCCTGGGGAACGAAGGGTTTGAACCCCACTCTCACACCTGCATCTGAGAGCCCTCAAAAGGTCTTTAAAAACTAACCAACCTCCTGCCCACCAGACCCACAGGGCTGAAGGGTCAGAGAAACAGCCCTCACGGGGCTCCCAGCGGCAGGACTCACCTGTTGCAGGCAGGGCGCAGGTGTCGGTGTCAATGAGAGACACGGACCTCCGCTGTGGGAGTCCTCACTTGCTTCATGTGCGGCTTAGCTTCGGCCCGAGGGGCAGGCATCTGACTTGACACACACACTGGGGACAGCTGGGGTGCTCCCTGACTCCGCAAGAGGGAGGCTGGCAGATGCCACCACGAAGCCGTCTCTGCCCTGCCCCAGCCCTGGCGCCATCTTCTCTCCCTCTTCCCGCCTTCGCACCTTCCCCTCGCCCCTGGCCCCGCCCCCTCTGCATTCACACGTGAGATTGGTGCCCCAGGCTGTAGCCCAGGGAGACAGTTCTTGACAGGCTACCACCACGGGTACTGGGTGGACATTGCAGGGAGACACCCACCCCCTGCTCAACCCCTGCTAAGAAAGAGGCCCATTTGCTTGGCTTGGAACTTGGGCTGAGGGGCAGATGTCAGATTTGGCCCAGAACTAGGGGCCCAAAGCCCTGCTGTCAGGGAACAAAGGCCAATGCATGCCATCATCTTTGCACTTGACCTCTGCCTTTTTACTACTGGCAGTATCTCCCAGACAGGGGCTTATACCCTCCTCTGGAGCCCAGATGTCCAACCCACAGAACACTTCTGGATCTCCTGGAGGACAGCCGGGGCTTATGCAGTCCCATAGGGCTGCATCTGTGTGTATGAGCCTTTTTTATATAAAGTGTACTGTTACATTTATAAATATAATTATATAACTATAAAATTTGCAGCATACACTGCTTTGTGTCATAATAATAGTAAAGTCTATTCAGAATAAAATTAGTATTACTTAGAGACTTATAGGAAAAATGTTATTTCAAATTTCAGTTCATATACATAACTTTTTCAAAGTACATGTGATCAATATAAGACATTCAAGCATAAAAAATTTACTTTTAGATTAAAATATGTGGGGGAAGTTGAATGGAATTGAGTTCCTGACAAAGGACTGGTATAAAATTTCTGGCTGTTAAAATGATCTCGTTCATGTATTTTTAGATGAGGCATTGTGGCTATTGAACTGCTACTGTATTAGAATTCTATAAGAAAAAATTTAGAGTGATTTGATAGTTTGTTTTAGTGTTAATATTTACAATTGGCCAGAAGTTACATTATTTTAAATAACTCAAACTTTTGGTAAAATATATTTAAACTTTGTACTTAATATTGGAGTATAGCCGATGAACAATGTTGTGATAGCTTCAGGTGAACAGTGAAGGGATTCAGCCATACATATGCATCTATCTGTTCTTCCCGCTAACTCCCTCCCATCCAGGCTGCCACATAACATTAAGCAGAGTTTCCTGTCTAATACAGTAGGACTTTATTGGTTAGTCATTTTAAATATAAAAGTGTGTGGGGTACTTTTAACCACTAACAATGAGCAGAAATTTTTTTTAGTATCATTTTGATTAACGTGCAAGCAAAATATTTGAGGTGCCCTACCGTAGGGTGTGGAAGACTAATGTGTACATATACCACTCATACTGTAGAATTTTAACTAACATGTTATGCTCTGAGGCTCTGGTTCATCCCTAAATTCCTCAGTTAGGGCACTTTTGCAGCTGGCATTAGATTTCCGAGAATTCTAGTCCAGGTAGCTCTGTACCAAGCCCAGGTTGTTTTCATCGCACAGTCATTCCCCTAATGTGAATGGAGAAAATGTCAGACTGGCAGGACCCTGCCCATCTGGGAAACTGCCCAGGTTTCCAGTTTCAGTGTCTCCTGAAAACAATATATTCATCAAAACTAAAACACAAAGACCCAGCTGAGTCTAATTCTCTTATTTCTCTAACTCTACAATATGGTTTTAGACTTTCACGGGTAGCACTAACGATAAAAAATTTGCCTGCCAATGCAGGAGATGCAAAAGAGACCAGTTCCATCCTGCGTCAGGAAGATCCTCTGGAGAAGGGCATGGCAACCCACTCCAGTATTCTTGCCTGGAGAGTCCCACGGACAGAGGAGCCTGGTGGGCTACAGTCCACAGGGTTGCAAAGAGTCAGACACTACTGAAGCACCTTAGGTCACCCAAACACATAATATGGTTTTACTAATGATACACTCAGTTGATCAGACCACCTGACCTGCCTCTTGAGAAATCTTTATGCAGGTCAGGAAGCATCAGTTAGAACTGGACATGGAACAACAGACTGGTTCCAAATAGGGAAAGGAGTACGTCAAGGCTGTATATTGTCACCCTGCTTATTTAACTCATATGCGGAGTACATCATGAGAAATGCTGGGCTGTATGAAGCACCAGCTGGAATCAAGATTGCCAGGAGAAATATCAATAACCTCAGATATGCAGATGACACAACCCTGATGGCAGAAAGTAAAGAGGAACTAAAAAGCCTCTTGATGAATGTGAAAGTGGAGAGTGAAAAAGTTGGCTTAAATTCAACATTCAGAAAACTAAGATCATGGCCTCTAGTCCCACTACTTCATGGGAAATAGATGGGGAGACAATGGAAACAGTGACAAACTTCATTTTTTTGAGCTCCAAATTCACTACGGATGGTGATTGCAGCCATGAAATTAAAAGATGCTTACTCCTTGGAAGAAAAGTTATGACCAACCTAGACAGCATATTAAAAAGCAGAGACATTACTTTGCCAACAAAGGTCTGTCTAGTCAAAGCTATGGTTTTTCCAGTGGTCATGTATGGATGTGAGAGTTGGACTATAAAGAAAGCTCAGCGCTGAAGAATTGATGCTTTTGAAGTGTGGTGTTGGAGAAGACTCTTGAGAGTCCCTTGGACTGCAAAGAGATCCAACCAGTCCATCCTAAAGGAAATCAGTCCTGAATATTCATTGGAAGGACTGATGCTGAAGCTGAAACTCCAATACTTTGGCCACCTGATGTGAAGAACTGACTCATTTGAAAAGACCCTGATGCTGGGAAAGCTTGAAGGCTGAAGGAGAAGGGGAAGACAGAGGATGAGATGTTTGGATGGCATCACTGACTCAATGGACATGAGTTTGAGTAAACTCCGGGAGTTGTGATGGACAGTGAGGCCTGGTATGCTGCAGTCCATGGGGTCTCAAAGAGTCAGACACGACTGAGCGACTGAACTGAACTGAAGCATAGTAGTTATGCTAGTATTCAAATTATTAATATATATTTAAGTGGGTTTACATTTTTCCTATGAGATGGCTTCATGTGGTATATTAGTATTTGGGGACTACATCTAATCCCACTCATGCACCATTTCAGATCTCCTTACTTCCCCTGTCTCTCATTCCAGCCACTGCCATGACAACCAGTTTCTACACACATTCTGACCCACTTTTTGCAAGTGCACACCTTGCTTTCTGCCTTGGGGCTTCTCTGTTGACACCACAAACTAAAATACTAAAGGAATCTGTTCCATGCTAAACCCTATTCAATAATCTAGAAGTGCAGGTGATTTGTTCCAGGAGTTGCATCTTTGACAAATCCAGGATTGGAGCCTATGGCTAAGTGTTCCTCCCTTTCTTCCCCAGGAGAGAAGGTCCTGAGACCTTCATAGGGTTTCTAGGATGATCTCATGGAATGGTGGCCAACTTGATAATGCTTTCTTGTAATCAATCCTCATTCTTTCTCTCCTTACTGCCCCCAAAGTCTGCACTCAGGAAAAACACTCCCCCTCCAAAATATTTGCATATAGAACACACGTAAAATGAGTTACAATTCTAAAAATCAAGGCTGCCAGCTTGTTTTTCTAGCTCAACTATGTGCCCCCCAAACACCTCCTTTTGCCATTCCCATCTCCTGTTTTGCTGATAGTCATCATTCATTCATACATTCCTATTTTCTGCAAGGATTGATGGCCTGCCTGCTATATGCTAATGACAGCGATACAATGATGAACATAACCCTTGTTTCCTTCACTGAGGATTTTGTCTCCAGATTCTCAAAAAAGACTGGTAGGGGACTCTGAACACATTTTTCTGAAGTCTGAAAGCACAGGAAAAAGCTACTTCACTGGCTGGATAATGGATGATGAGAAAGAATATTAGAACTCAAACAATGAAAGCAAAGAAAGAAGGCCACAATATACCCACTGGAAAGTGTCTCAAGCAATAGAGTGTCAGACATTCAGAGGTAAAGCAGTGTATAGTTTACTGCAGGGATGAAAGGCCTAAATGAAAACTACATCTCCAGACCACACAGAGGAGTAGTAGATGTTGGTGTCCCCATCCTGTGTGGATCTCAACCGGAAAACAGAGGTGCTGCTTAGCTGCTGGGTGAAGGGCTTCAGAGAGTGGGTGGTGGGGTGGTGGGTATTGGAAAACAACAAAATATTAAGTGGAAGAAGCCCAGCTTGAGCAGCAAACTGCTGCTTAAACAGGTTTACGCGGAATATGATTGTATGTCTTTTTAACAGCCTCTAAAAGTCTTTTTTTAAAGCCTTTTCGGAAGTAGTTTCCTCTTTTCCTGTCGTACTGTCAGTTGGCAGATGCCTCTGGGAAAGGGGGCTCTGCATTCTAAAAGGCTCTTAAATAATGTTGGTTAAAAATTACTTTAAAAGCTATCTGCTGGATAGCACCTTGCCCTCTTCCTCTCGCCCTCCCCAGTGACTTTCTCTTTCCTGAACCCTATCTGATTTGCCAATTACCTTCTTCAGAAACCTCTCTCGTTCTCTTGACACCTGTGCTGACAGAACATCCCATCCTGGCAGGCAGCTGCCAATTCTCATTGGAAAATGATTGCTAAACATTTCAGCGCAAGAAGAGTTCCCCGCCTCTGCTCATTGGCACCATAGAAAAAGCCATTATTCCTCATTCTTATGAATCCCAGCCCTTTTCCTTGTAACTCTCTCCCTCTGTGGCCTTCCTGGGTTCTGCAACAGCCATGACAAGGGGAGGGCCCATCTTCAAAAGACAGTGGCTTACCAGAGGATGCTTCGAGAGCCAGAAAGGTGCAGAGAAGGAAGCTGTGCCTTTACGAAAAATCACAACAATAACTGGACACCACAGCAGGCTGGGAAAAAGCCCAATACACTGGGCAGTGCTGGTGATTTCAGAAACAGATCTTAGGGCCTGTCAAACAACTAAGCCACTTGATTTTAACATTTTTCCAGGATTAAATCCTGCAGGCTATTTTCATACATCTCAAGGGGAATAAAATATCATCCATATATATATATATATATGTATATATATATATATATATATATGTTTTAAAGGCATTAATTAAGTTTAGCTCTGACACCCAAGAGTAGTGGTCCCTGACCTGAGCCCTGACCTCCAACAAGGGGTTCCGGATGAGGTTAATGGTTGTTGCACAATCAGATCGGTGTCACATATTGAATATAGGTCAAAGGATGACTGCTCCCTGCAAAAAAACCAAAAATAACCTTTCTAAGACACCATTTCATATTAGCATAGGACCATATGCTCAGGATCAGAAAGAAATTGTGTTGTATCTAAAAGAAATCACTTTGGGAGAAAATCACATTTGGAGCTAAGGCGTTTGGCAATGGAACTGCATTTCTGTAAGCCTTTATTTACTGATTGCAGATAAATCCTGACCTGAAATTAATGAAAACTGTGAGCGTGTCCTAGTAACGTTTGGGATGAACTGACAACTTCAAATGATTTTATACTATGACTTTCCTCTTCCTACTTCCAAAATATCTGGCATCAAAAAGTTTGAAGCTTTGATGTAAAAAGCCTTACAGTTCATATTAGCTCATTCATGAAATCCAGAAAGGGATCAAGTCACACATATGATTGATTAGATTTAATTGTTTTTTTATCTAGTTGTGACAATTGAAATTATAATCCTGCTGCTGAGGAGACATTTTACCCAATATTGGATAGATTAGCAAAAATGAAAGCGATAAACTCCTTTCTACTATAAATCTCGAATATTCTTTAGAATAATGTCTGTTGTCAACTTTAATGTATTTTAATTATAATTACAAGAAAAATCCTTTGTTAAGCACCAGCCAACTAGTTAGTGATGGTTTACATGATACTTTAGTTTTTACTGAAAATATTTAATGAATTTTTAAATCATTTAAATATAATATCACATAGAATTAGATATTACCTTTACTGAGCTATTAAACTGCTGTGGGTATGAATATTATTCAACCCATCCTTCAATACAGTTCTTACACTGGATCCCTGTAATAATTTAAAACATTTTAACTTTATTAGTAAAAACATGCCATTAAGAATACAGTGAAAGTGATAGGTTTGGAGGAACCATCGATATTCAGGCAATAGAAAATGTAAAACCAAATAGCTTGGGGCCAATTCAGTTCCTCCATGTAAAATAATTCTGGTTAGAGCAAATCAATGTTTTGAAGAGGTAGCCTAATCAAATATAACTCTAATAAAGTTAGGTAAATTGAGAATTCCACATATGGTGTGCAGAAAACTCATTACTCATTACAAAACAAGGATTTTAATGTCTCCAGGTCTAAACGAAAGAGCGCTGCCGCAAATAAGCAGATTCGGGGAGTGATTACGGTTAGGAGTCAGTCTTATGTGGGTTCTTTACTATCCATGTGACCTGTGTAAATCGTTCAATCACTATCCTTTTCCCTCAATGTCCTACTTCTTAAAATTATTGTGAGGATTAAATGAGATGTATTATAAGGTGATCACACAGTTCTTGGCTCACAATAGGTACTAAATAAGCCTTGGTCATTTTGATTAGTAGTGTTATTTTATGATAGTGATGATGATGCACGCATGCTCGGTCACTTCAGTCGTGTCCGACTCTTTGAGACCCCATGGACTGTAGCCTGCCAGGCTCTTCTGTCCATGGGATTCTCCAGGCAAGAATACTGGAGTGGTTTGCCGTGCCCTCCTCCCAGGGGATCTTCCCTACCCAGGGATTGAACCCACGTCTCCTGCATCTCCTGCATTGCAGGCAGATGCCTTACCACTGAGCCACCAGGGAAGCCCAATGATGATGATATTTGATTATCATTATATGCAAGTAAAAGCATGACTCCTGAATCCTCCCAGTCAGACACACACACACAGAAACCAGCCAGCTCTTTTCATAAAAATCAAATCATTACATTTGACACAGAAACTCCACATGGGAACCAGGAGACAAATGACCTAAAACCTGTTTTTCCTGACAATGAGTATACTGTAAAACACAGTTACCATTGTAAAGTGAGAGGTAGGCTTTTTGCTTTCTACAAAATCTTTGCCCTCCTGCACCAGAAGTATAAAGAGATTTTACATGTTTGCAAATTCTACCAGATAGCCTACCATATTATTTAAATAATTCATTTTTGGAAACTTTCAATACATTTTTTAAACTTATAGCTGACATTTTCCTGAAAACTTAAGGTTTAAAAAAATAGAAATGAGGCAGTTCCTGGATTTAAGAAGTTTATTTGCAATCTAATGTTTATTTTGTTGATTCAGTTGCACAAAACCATTACAGTAAATCTCTTGGGAAAAAAAGTATGTTGTTGCTTTTAATGCAGGAGTCAGCAGTCTAAGGCTCTCGGGCCAAATCCAGCCACTGCCTGTTTTCATATGACCTGCAAGCTAAGAATAGTTTTCATGTTTTTAAATGGTTAAAAGAATCAAAATAATATTTCATAATAATTATATAAAATTCAAATTTCGGTACCCCTAAAATAAAATTTTATTGCAACAAATCATTAGCATATTATCTATGGCAGCTTTCACACTACAATAACAAGTTGAGTAGCTGCAGCAGAGACTGTGTATGGCTTACAAAACCTAAAATCTTTACTATCTGACTCCCTAGAGAAAATGTCTACCAATTTCTGTTCTAATATAGCAAACCCTGCTACCAAAAACAAAAAAATAATTTGTATAAGCATCCTCCAACTTAGGAACAGGTTTTATACAAAAAATTCATTTGGAAGTCAGTTGTCCATGAGAACCAAATGATAAATGAGTTGGGTACCTAAGCTAGCCCACAAATGCTGATTAACTTAATAATTATTTTAACTGTAGTACTAAGAGCCTGAGTTATGAAGTTTAGAAATAGGTGGCCATAAGTCAGCAAGATCCCCTGAAGAAGGAAATGGCAACCCTTCCAGTAGTCTTGCCTGGGAAATTCCATGGACAGAAGGAGCCTGGAGGTTACAGTCCATGGGGTAGCAAAAGAGTCTGACACAACTTAGCCACTAAACAACGAAGCTGCAAGAAAGAGGAGGAAAAAATGTCCATAACCTTTTCCTGATTGCAAGGCCATAGCTGGATACACATAGTTCTTGTCAGGTACTGTCATGTTCTTTGAGCAAAAGGACTTTATATTATATATTTTTATATTCCTCACGGTACTTATACGAGGGCATTTATAAGTGCACAATATATACTTGTTAAATGAAATATATCCATTTATTTCGATGTTATGTGTGCTGAGTAGTCAATATGGCCTCAATTTCCCCTACTTCTCTGTCTCTTACTAATAGGCATAATTTTCAAAAATTTGGATCCTTATGAAAAAAAATTAGTCATTCTGATTTTAAAACCTAGACCAACTTTTGAACGTTTTCCAGTGCAAAACCACATATAGTGAGAAATACATTTTACATCCCAACCAAATGCACATATTCACATATAACCTAAAAGCTTCATCAAAAAAGAGAACTTTTTGAAATGCAAAACTGTCTTTTCTATTATATTCTGTTCATTTAATTATTTTTCAATTCTCATCAAAATTACTAAATTGGTTTCATGAACAACTAGTGGGGTCACAACCCACAGTTTGAACAGCTGGGTCTGTGGTATTCAGGATAAATTTCTGAATACTCATTTCAGGACCATTAATTGAGCACCTTAATAAGGGCCTGGTCCAGACACCATAGGGCTTCCCTGGTAGCTCAGTAAACAACAAACCTGCCAATGCAGGAGACATGGATTTGACCTCTGGGTGGGGAAGATCCACTGGAAAAGAAAATGGCAACCCACTCCAGTGTTCTTGCCTGGGAAATCCCATGGACAGAGAAGCCTAACAGGCTGAAGTGTGTAGGATTGCAAAGAGTCAGACATGACTTAGTGACTGAGCATACACACACCAAACACCCTGACAGACACAGAGATCTGATCAATACGTCACTCCCCCTCACCTTAAGGACTGGATGTCTAGGTGGGAAGGTAACCAGAGTAAAAGGTATGGAGGCTGTACAACACTCAACTCAGCCAGAGGTACACACAGGTTATAGTATCAAGTTCCCAGCAGCAATTAAAGAATTCCCAGTCCAAGGCACAGTTTTGCCTCTATTAATTTAATATTTTAATTAACTTTTGGTTTAGCTCTTTTAATTAACTTTTGGTTTAGGACATGGCTTCCTGTTCTGCTATTTAGATAGAGCTAATTATTCCCCCAAAATTTAAACCAGTTTTTGAGAGTGGAAAAACTTTAAGATATATTTAACTTAAAAACAGATACAAATTGAGTATAAGTATAGATAATACTGGAATTAGGCATTTAGAAGTTTTTTTGCTTAAGTGGAGAGTCATTTGTATTTTCCATTGTCATTAAAGTTTTTAAGTTCATTTTTATAACCAAATTGCTAAATAATGTTGTTATTATAATACATTTGAAATTGCAGAGCATTTATAATTGTAGAAATACTAACTTGAAATATACTTGCAATATCTTTTTGAGACCATTACTATTTTAAACTTAATTATAATATATTATCCAATGATGCAATTTTATAAGCAGGAAAATTCACAAAAACAAAAAAAGTACACAATACCCAATTGTTGTATTTAAAATTATAGCTAAAAGAAAACTTTACCTGAAAGAGGTTTATCTCACATGCCTTAAAGATTTATAGTTAATTAAAGTAAAACATGGGTTGGTAATTTCAAATGTACTGCAATTTCATCCATTTAACAAAGAACCTATTTCACTGGTATAAATTACAGATATGAGAAAACACAGGGTATTTTGCATTTTAAAGATTTTATACCCACTCTGATTTATTTTGAGCGAAAATTCCAAAATATGTGGCTCCCACTCTTTCCCATCTTTGTGGGCTCCTTAGAGTTAGCCCCACACTCAGTCCACCAGCATCCAGTCACATCTGCTTCCCAGATGTGCTCAGAATCCTCCTCCTTTCTTCTCTTTCCACCTGCAGAACCTAAGTCCATCAGAACCATCATGTCCTTTTGCCTAAACTATCAGAGAAGCCACGAAACTTGTCTCCCTAATTTCTTTCTCCAGCTCCTGTGAAATCCAGGCTTTACACACAGAAAAAGACATCTGTAAAATATAACCCAGGACCTGTGACTTTGAAAGCTTTGTGGCTTTCAAAGCAGTGCTTCAGTGCATCCCACTGCACTTTGCTACCCTCATTGTCCACCACCCCATTCCTTGTACACTGTGTTTCAGGCACATTTAATTTCTTTTTCTTTCCCAATTGTGATACTCAATTTTAGGTATCAACTTGGCTGAGCTACCATGCTCAGGTAGTCAAACATTACTCTAGATGTTTCTGTGAAGGTGATTTTTTGGATGAGACTAGCTTTTAAATTGGTGGATGTTGAATAAAGTTGATTACTCTTTGTAAGGTGGGTGGGCCTCATCCAAGCAATTGAAGGCCTTAAGAGAACAAAGATTAACCTCCTAGCCAAAAGGAATTTTCCAACACACAGCCTTTGGACTGGAATGGCAGTTCTTCCCTGAGTCTCCTAGCCTACACCATGAGATTTTAGATTCACCAAATCTTCACAACTGCATGAACCAGTTCCTTCAAAGAAATCGAGATGGATAGGTAGGCACATATCCTGCTGGATCTGTTCCTTTGAGAAGCCTGACTCATCTATCAAACATACCAAGCCTTTTCTCACTGTAACACCTTCAGTACCTAAGCGCTGAAACACCTTTGCTCTTAGTGTCCTCCGTCTCTGGAACACCTCCCCAGGCTCACCATGTAACTGCTCCCTTTGTACTGTTCATGTTTTACCTTGGAGTAGCTTACCCAGATACTCCATCATATCATCTCATTTCCTTCATGGAACTTCTCATCTTAAAATGGTCTTTATTCATTTGTTTGCTTATATATTTAATTTTTTTACTCGTTTTATATACTTTTAATATTGGTTGATGTTTTAAGAATGATTATGTGTCCTGAAATTAGGTTAATTTCCCTGTATACTTAAATTGTCATGTTTCTGATGTATGTGGTATACATCAACAAAGAATGTTTTTTTCTTTTTCTAACTTTTTATTTTATATTGGAGTATAGTTGATTAGTTGAGGCTTCCCTGGTGGCTCAGAAGGTAAAGAATCTGCCTGCAGTGTGGCAGATTCTTTGATCCCTGGGTCGGGAAGATCCCATGGAGAAGGGAATGGCTACCCTAGTATTCTTGCCTGGAGAATTCCATGGACAGAGGAGTCTGGAGAGCTGTAGTCCATGGGGTTGCAAATAATTAGACACAACTGAGCAACTAACCCTTTCACTTCCATAGTTGATTACCAATATTGTATTAGTTTCAGGTGTGCAACAAAGTGATTCAGTTTTATAGATATATGTATCTATTCTTTTTCAAGTTCTTTCCCCCTTTAGGTTATATTTTGTTTCTCTCTGACTGATTCTGTGAGGAAAGATGCCTATCATGTTCCTTGTTAAGTCTCCAGCATTAGAGCAATGCCTGGGAAATAGTAAGCATTCACTAAGTATTTATTGAGTAAATGAATGAACAAATTAATAAAGAAAACATTTTTGTTAAAGTTCAAATTACTTCCTAAACACTCTGAATCTGTTTAGTCCAGGAGGTCATTCTTCTCCTAGAATTCATATAATGATATAGTGCTGTGCTGTGCTTAGTCGCTCAGCTGTGTCTGACCCTTTGTGACCCCATGGACTTTAGCCCACCAGGCTCCTCTGTCCTTGGAGATTCTCCAGACAAGAACACTGGAGAATGCCAACACTGGGTTGGCATGCCCTCTTCCAGGGGATCTTCCCAACCCAGGTATTGAACCCAGGCCTCCCACATTGCAGGCAGATTCTTTACCGACTGAGCCACTGGGGAACCCAAGAATACTGGAGTGGGTAGCCTATCCCTCTCCTGGGGATCTCTCCCACCCAGGAATCGAACCTGGGTCTCCTTCATTGCAGGTAGATTCTTTACCAGCTGAGCTACCAGGGAAGCAATGCCTGGGAAATAGTAAGCATTCACTAAGTATTTATTGAGTAAATGAATGAACAAATTAATAAAGAAAACATTTTTGTTAAAGTTCAAATTACTTCCTAAGCACTCTCTGTCAAGCCTCAGAGTCTGTTTAGCCCAGGAGGTCATTCTCCACCCAGAATCCAAATAATGAAATAATGAAATAGAAAGCTGGTTAAATATCTCATGAAAAAGTAGCAGCTCCCCTGTTAGTTTCCACACATAATTGTGGTACTTAAGCCTTAAATAGGAAACCTCAGACATATGCTAAAATTGCCCTAGATCTATCTTTCTTTTTTTCATAGTGGAGTCTAATAAATCTAATTAAATCAGAGTGAGACCATTATTATTCCTTTGTAAACTTCCATGATTAAAAGGAGTTCTTTATACTTCCTATGACAAATCATTCCTATTGGAAAACACCAGAGGGACTTGTCAGGGTGTAGACCTAGTATCAAAGGTTCTACCTACTGACTAGGTTCTTTTTTCTTTTTTGAATTAATGAGACAATATTGTCCATATTGCCAGACTTAAAGTCAGTGCTGATTTTTTTAACATGAGAACTCAGAAAGTAGGGCCACCTCCAACAGATATGCCAAATCCATTTTAAATTGTTCAGGATATTTTAACTTCATAAATACCTTCCAGCACAGTCTTTGGATCTCACCCTATCACGAAGAGTTAATGTAGTTAATTAACATGAGGATGAGCAAATTCCCTATTCATTTATTTGCTCATCTGTTCATTCAT
The DNA here is from genome assembly GCF_029378745.1 of Bos indicus. NCBI lineage: Eukaryota > Metazoa > Chordata > Mammalia > Artiodactyla > Bovidae > Bos > Bos indicus. The sequence goes on along the minus strand of NC_091779.1, from coordinate 42,257,760 downwards.
TTTATTGTGAAGCATTGCTAAGCACCATGTACTGAGCTAGATAGTATATACCAGTGAATAAAAGAGAGTCCCTGTCCTTGACAACTTTACAATATAGAGGAAGCAAAAAGGCATAAAACAAATACATAATTCAATATATAGATATGTTATTTAAAAACTATAATATGTGCTATGAAGAAAATAGGCCCAGGTGAAAGGACAGAGAATAACTGAGGGAACATACACTCTGATAGTGAAGTCATGAAAGGTCTCTGGAAGTAGTGATGTTTTATTCCCTAACCTGAAGGATGAAAAGAAGGAAGCCCAGAGAGAATAGTGTACGGAGATGGAGATAGATGAGGGTACCAGGAAGAAGGTAATCTGAAGAACTGAAGGGATCTTTTTCCAGGAAACATCATCCTTAAAATCATCTGGATTTTTTCTCTTTCTTTGATATGCCTCCTAGCCTGAATTCTCACCCTATCCTGGGCAGGCAGTATGCAGGGGGGAAACATTTAAATGGAAACCATGTAGTTTGTCATGCAAATTGAATCTCTTGAACACAATTCGATTTAATAGATGTCCTGGTTGATCATTATGCAAGCACAGCCTGGCTGCACTTTGACGAAATCCTTTGTCAACTTCAGCGACTCTGTCCCCAGTCACTCCCTCCTCCCTAGACAAGCTCTTTAGCTCACAGCTGGAACTCTTTAGAAAAGAAACACTTCTGACTGGATGAACTGAAGCAACAGTTTTTTCCTTACATACCTATAGCGTTGATTATGTAAGCCATAGTCAGAAATCTACTGTTGGTCTTGCACTCAGCCCGCATACATTTAGGTCATGTGAAATCAACTTTAATTCCAATGCAGGAAGGGGGACCCCCTCCAGGGCCCAAGTGGGCTCTTGTCTAGCACTCAGAAATGAATTGTCCAAGGAGACACACAAGGCAAGAGACTTTATTGGGAAGGGGCCCCCATGGGGAGAGCGGGGGGCTATGGGAACACAGGAGAACTGCTCCGCCTCATAGCTCGAAGTTTTGGGTTTTATGGCGAGGAGGTTAGTTTCCAGTTTTTACTGGCAAGTCACTTGACTTGGGGTCTTTCCTGGTGACACTCGCATTACTCAGCCAAGATGGATTCCAGTGAGGATTCTAGAAGGTTAGTAGGACATGTGGACTGGCATCTCCTCTTTCTTTGTGACTTTTCCCAAATCCTTCCAGTTGGTGATAGCATGTTAGTTATCAGTTCCTTAACAGGACCTCCTGTTATGCAAGTGGTTACTAGAGTGCCTAACCAGGGTGGGAAGTTCCCCTAACAACTCTATTCTGAAAAAATGAACCCAAAACATCTCCAAGGCATAGAATCTGAGAATTAAGTGGAAACAGTCCTCTAGATTTTTAGAAAAATTTAGCTCATTGATGAAGACTTTACCTTCTTGAATATACTATTATTGACTTGCAATAGAAACACTTGAGAGAAGACGATCGTCAAAGACTGATGACCTGTGAAAGGAACTGGAAGAAATCAGAAAGCTTGAGTGAGTCATGATAGGATTTGATGACTATGTGCCATCTTGCACTTTGTTTTATTCCTCATTTGTTCATCTATAAAATAGAATAAATTCCATTTCTCTGATGAAAACCTTGAGTTAACAGATTCAGGAATGTTAATCACCTAATCAATGTGAATGTTTGTTGTTTGAGATATTGGAAGAGAGTTATTAAGGAAAGACAGCTTGATGTGGTAGGGAACACTTGCATTATAGAGATTTATACAACTAACCGCTAAGCTTCCAACTTGGCCAATACTGTTATGAGTCTTTGAGACAGGTGGCTCCTCAAGTTCTTTAAACTTCAGTTTGTTCATCTATAAAAATAGAGATCACAACTGCTAGATTTTTGTGTGAATTATATGTGAAACCATATGCAAAACCATCAAGGATGCTTTCTCTCAGATAGTAAACTTTCAGTATATGTAATTTGCCTTTCTTTTACCTATTAGCATTTTCCAAAAAAAAACTAACAGTTCTTGGGTTGGCCAAAACCCAAATGAGGGCTTTCTAGTCAACCCATACCTTTTCCTGTTGTATTTTTAAGAATAGAAAAGTCTTTCCAGACCAGATTTTTTATAAAACTCCTTACAAGAGAAATAGGTCTTAAAATGACCCAAGTAACTTTTTTGGATAGGAATATTCACTACTTCTAAGGATGTTTTAATGTTTGAAATATATAGCTTTTGATATATACAGTGACCAGACTCTGACATCAAGCGAACTTTCTTTAAAACCAATTTTTCCTTACTCTAAGAATGTAATCCTGTAATCTTGTAAAAGTGATCCATATATTAATAGATATAAAACAGCCCTGCACATAAATCAGAGAGCAAGAATTAGATATGTCCCTTATTTTTTCCATTGTTATTCATGTCAAACTTGATGCATTCTTTGCCTGGGATAATGCTACAGAAAGTTTTTTAATTAAAAAAATTGCAAAAGAGTACATTAAATGGGCTTAACATGAAAGTGTTTTCTTTTGATGACTCAGATAATAGTATAGTAAGAATCACCTCCTGAGTGCCAAGTTCAATGACAAGGCTTTAGTACACTTTATCTCACTTAATCTTCTCAATATGTATAAGATATAAATATATAAATATTTAGATTCATTATACAATTACATAAAATTGAGATACAAAGAAGTTAAGAAACTCAAGGTAGGACAATTAATTGATGATGGTTTTATAACCGAAATCAGAATAATTCCACATAGCCTCTATTAATTAACTGTACCTAGCAAAAATTAAAATTAAGCCAATCTAATATAAATGTTAGGCCATTTCTGTTTTTATCACTTTGTGCATTATCCTGATTAATGCTATTATCATTAGATATTTGAGAGACTATATTCTCTTACAAAATCCTGGTTTTTTGAGATGGTAAAGTCCTTTGTCCTTCTGCAGCACTTTCCACTCTCTTTCTTTCTCCCTCTCTCTCTCTCTGTCTCTCTGTCTCACATGCGCGCCCACACACACACACATACACACACATATACACACACAAGCTTTCTTTCTGTAGTCCATTCACTCCCTTAACCTATACAGTACGTTCAGCACCTAAAAAAGTATCCCTCCCATTTTCTTTCCCAGTTGACTTTCTGCAAACTCAATGAGACCATCTTTATCTTTTGAGTAGTAGAGATTTGTTTAGAAGCCCTTTTGAAAATGAAACAGATTTTAAGGACATAGTTTCATAGTAGGAGATAAAAATGATTCTTAAGGCTTTCTTGATGTATTTTCATCTCCTTTTTTTTAACTGCTTTGTTCACATGAAGCTGGCTTAGTATTTATTTCTCCTTGAAGAATTTATTGTCACAAAATTAATTACTTTGCTGCTAATAAAATTAGGATTTGGGAAAAACGGAAGCTTTGTAACATTATCCCTCCTTTTGGGAAACATACTTGTGTTCTCTAATGTGGAACTTAGGAGTTCTATAAATCCAGTACTTTGTTTAAATAGTTTAATGAGATTCTTATTTTATTCTTTTTTGTAATTATTTGTAGAATGTGCAGCTCTCGGTGATTTAATTCTTAAAAAACTAATTAGTGTGCTATGGAATGATTTGTCTTTCGTTAATTTCCATTAACATTACATTTTGGTTTTGGTGGTATATGTTGCATTGGGTTCCCTGTGGGCATCTCTGGATGAAATGTGTATTTAACTGTGTCCAATATAATGATTCCTAATGAATGAATGAGTCCAAAGGAAAAAATAGTGGATATTTTGATCAGCCTTTCATTTAGAAGGCTGAAGTTGGAAATTCTATAAAGTTAAAATGTATTTTCTCAAATAATTCTTTTTTAAAGCTATACTCAGCTGTTGAGAAATACTGCAGTGCTGCATAGAGAAAGATCTATCAACAATGATGGCAATGATGGCGGGGCAGGAGTGGTGATAAATAATAATGAAAGAACAATTACTAATTTTACTAAGTGCTTCAGTGGACCCGACATCTTGACATTATCTCATTTAATCCTCACAATGACCTGTTATTATCCCCATTTCATAAGTGAGAGAACTTGAACTTTGAGAAGTAAATAAATTATCTAAAGTCACATACAGGGCTAGAGGTAGAGTGAAATTCCAAGGTTCCAGAGACAAGCTTTTACCTATCCTACTAGCATTTTTAGTCTTTATAAATATAGCAAGTAATCTCACAATGTTTATATTTTAGTCTACTTGTCTATGGGCTTCCTAGGTGGCTCAGTGACAAAGAATCCGCCTGCCAATCAATGAAGGAGATTCAGATTCCATCCCTGGGTCGGAAGATCCCCTGGAGTAGGAAATGGCAACTCGCCCCATTTCTTTCCTGGGAAATTCCATGGGCAAAAGGAGCCTAGCGGTCTACAGTCCATGGGGTTGCAAAGAGTGAGGCACATACTAGTTCTCTGTATTGTTTAGCGCATCATTTTAAGACAGTGGTTCTCAGCCCGCAGTGATCCCTGCCCTGGGGAACATTTGGCGATGTCTGGAAGCATTTTAGCTGTCACAACTGTGACGCGAGTGTTACCAGCATCTAGTTGGGGAGAAGCCAGGGATGCTGCTAAACATCTTACAGTTCACAGAACAGCCCCCACAACAGAGATTATCTGGCCCAAACTCAATAGTGCTGAGGCTGTGAAACCCTGTTTTAAGGAGCTGTCTGTCCAGTGATTGGTTTTCTGGTAATCATGTCCTTATATGGATCGATTTCTGTTCTAACTGCTCTATCTTGATGAATAAATGACTCTGAGCCTTGTGTTTATAGGAGAGACTGCATAAAACAAATGCAAGGGGCTTACATCATCCCTTAAGTTTGCAGAGGGTATAATGATATATCCTTTGGGCTTGATGATATTGTTATTGCTATAGACACAACACAAGAGCCCACTCTAGACATCACTGTGCCAACTATGTTACATATTCAGAAGATGCTCACAGTGATAATGCTTAGTAGGCATGATTTTCTCCATATTGTGCATAAGAATCTGAAGAATACAGAGATTAAATAGCTTTCCTAAAGTTGCTGCTGCTGCTAAGTTCCGTCAGTCATGTCTGACTCTGTGTGACCCCAGAGACGGCATCCCACCAGGCTCCGCCGTCCCTGGGATTCTCCAGGCAAGGACACTGGAGTGGGTTGCCATTTCCTTCTCCAATGCATGAAAGTGAAAAGTGAAAGTGAAGTCGCTCAGTCGTGTCCAACTCTTAGCTACCCCATGGACTGCAGCCTACCAGGCTCCTCCGTCCATGGGATTTTCCAGGCAAGAGTACTGGAGCGGGTTGCCATTGCCTTCTCCGTTCCTAAAGTTGAGTAGCTCACAAGTAGATGGACCAACATTCACATCCCAGATACAGGCTCTGTTCACCTTACCTCAGATATAATTAATTACTAAGAGCAATTTACAGCCCTGGGTTCTGTACAGTCTAATTTTTCATTGTACTAAAGTAGGGTTTTTCCTCAAAGTCTAACACTTTTTAGCTTAGATATAATTGAATAGCTCCTTGCATATTAGAGTTTGAAAAGAAATATTCTCATTTTACAGAAACATACACTCTAGTATCTCATAAACAGGTTATAAAAATAGATTATTTCTTAAGGATGAGATATGAGGACCATCTCTTCCTGTGAGGGGTTCCCTTGTAAAGTTTAAAAATAAAATAAAATTTAAAAAATAAAAGAAAGAAAGAAAACAAAGCACAAAGACATAGTGTGACTGGACTGTGTTCACACAGCAAGTTGCAGGGTGGGGCCAGGGGGCGGGGGTCTGAGACCGTGGACCAGTTCTCTTACTTAGACTCCCTTTTGCTTCTGCCCACAGTGCACCCACCTTTTTGACCCACTTTCCCTTCAGGGAGCTGATGGTAGGAAAGCTGTAAGTTCATTCCCCCTGCTGAACTGGTGGAATGCTTTTACAAACTAGGGACACAAACTCATTATCCTCATTATTTTCAAAAATTGTTTAGGACCACAAACATGTTGTGGAAGATTAGTCCTTTGAAGAAGAAAGATGAGAGTGGTAAAATCTCACGATTCTCATTATTATGCAGTCAAATCACTCTGTAAAACTAATTAAGGATTTTGCAGTATTTTATGCTCCTTGGAATCAAACGTGAAGAAACAGGGTCTCATGACTTTCATAAGAAAATGATGCGTCTGCTCATAATCTCGAAACCTGAAAACTATTCCTCCCTGGAAATTTGCCCCTTCTTCTAGTTCAGTATGTTATGTTATGCTTCCTTTAAGCAGGGCTCGTCAACCATCAGAGGTCATGCTCTCTTAACCAAGGTCATGTACTAACTCAGAAGAGTGTAGGTTTCATCTTACCCTTTCCCACCTCACCCCTTTCTTAAACTAAATTGGGTAAAAGACAAGGAAAGTAAAATATGAAGGGAGGAACCCTCTACCCATTGGATCATGTTTTCCCACGCCTCCTCTATGCTCTACACTACTCCACGGTGAATGTGGAAGTTAATCTATTGGAGTTGGGATGAAGTTTGAACCTAAATTAATTGGTTTTTGTCACATATGCTTTCAATTTTTTTTGATTGCTCAATACCATGTACTGTATGTTAGTACAGAAGTACATGGATATAACTAAAAACAGATTATGTATTTGGAGATTACAAGCTCTGGAATTTGGGAAGGCCACTGTTCCTTATGTTCTGAAATAGAAACATCTTCTGACTCTCCTAGAATTCTAAAGTATAAACCTCCTCCCCTCCTTGGCAGTGTATCAGAGGTGATACGCTAATCCCTTCATGTCCTTCTAAGCATCACAGGCCTAGGCTTCCTCCAGAATTTACACCTCAATGGCCTCCAACCCCAATAATAAATATATCTTTTAAAAAGCAAGTGTAAATCCCATCCTAGCCACAATATGTGGTTGTACTTCTCAGACACTCCCTGCCTATCAACTACCCAGCTTCCAAGATCCATCCACCTCCTCTACCTGAACCACCTATATCTGGACAAGCAAAGCTTGAGAGCCCTGGAAAAGGCTGGGATCCTGTATTAGTTGCCTATTGCTGCTATAACAAATTATAACAACTTAGTGGCTTAATACAACACAAATTTATTTTCTTACAGTTTCACGGGTCAAAAGTCACCCTGGGCTAAAATTATCTTGCCAGTAGGGTGTGTTCCCTTTGGAGACTCTAGGGAGGATCCATTCCTTTGCCTTTTTCAACTTCTAGATGTCACCAGCATGGCGTTAGCTCGTGGCACCATCCTCCATCTTCAAATCCAGCAGTGTAGCATCTTCAGACCTCTTTCTCTCTGACTTGTGCCCCATAATCACATCTCTTTTTTAATTCTTTTGCCTCCCTCTTATAATTCCCTATAGTTACACTGGACCGCACTCAGATAATACAGGCTAATCTCCCTATCTCAAGATTTTTAACTTAATCACATCTGCAGAGTGCCTTTGCCATGTAAGCGAACATATTCCCTGGTTCTGGGGATTGGAACATGGGCATATTTAGGGGCCCAGTATTCTGCTAACCACACATCTGTGTAGGACTTGGGAGGTGAATCAGCTGAAGAAGGAAACTACATTCACCTTGATTCCAAAATTGGAGAAATGGAAAAAAGTGTGATTCTAGGACTAGACATACCTAGATTCCTACCCCAACTTTACCAATAACAATATGATCTTAGACATATCATTTAACCTCTCCATGAGCGTTTCCTCACCTGAAACATGGAGAAAATCAAACTTCATATAGAGCATAAAAATGCAAAAGTACCAAGCATTACAGACCCTTAGTAGGTATTTGATTAAAGTTAGGCCTGGCGTGCTGCGATTCATGGGGTCACAAAGAGTCGGACATGACTGAGTGACTGAACTGAACTGATTCTTTTCCCATACTAATGTTTAGTCCAAGCTCATGTAATGCTGAATACGGTTGTATGGCATTTCCAAAGTGACTGACTGTCCTAAGCATGTTATATTTCTTAATCTACTTTGCCATCCAGTTGCCAAATTTTGATTCTAAAGAAGAAGGTTAAGGAACTTAGTGATAAAGAAAGAAGGGACAGAACAAAGACTGCAAACAAAGTGTTTTGACTCCAACTCCTGTGTTTTTTTATTCTATATTACAAACCTCTTGTTTTTTTATTCTATCTTACAAACCTCTTGTTCTCCACTTCTGGTCACCATACTGATTAGAAATTAAATGTTTGGCCAAAATAGCTTGGTGTATAGGAGATGAGGCATATTGCCCATCATCTTTGTGAAGTTTGCAGAAAAGCAAAACAGATGAGGAACTGTGGGATCAGGAAAATATTTTCTCTCTGGAGCTGTTAGGCATTTGAAACAAGTTGTTGAGGCAGCTTGGCTCTTACAACTGTATCACATCAGATCAGATCAGATCAGTCACTCAGTCCTGTCCAACTTTTGCGACCCCATGAATCGCAGCACGCCAGGCCTCCCTGTCCATCACCAACTCCCGGAGTTCACTGAGACTCACGTCCATCGAGTCAGTGATGCCATCCAGCCATCTCATCCTCTGTCGTCCCCTTCTCCTCTTGCCCCTAATCCCTCCCAGCATCAGAGTCTTTTCCAATGAGTCAACTTTTCGCATGAGGTGGCCAAAGTACTTGAGTTTCAGCTTTAGCATCATTCCTTCCAAAGAAATCCCAGGGCTGATCTCCTTCAGAATGGACCGGTTGGACTGTATGGCTGGTGCCAATTTGAAAGCTTTTGTAGGTCTCTGGTTCCCCTGATATTATTGGCTAAACCAATAAATGTGGTTAATTTTTGTGTAAAAACACTTGTGAGAACTCAAGAAACTCCAGAGTTCCACCTAAGGGTTTCTTAGTGAAAGTATTAACTATGAGGAAGAGAAATCTAATTGCCTACAATCATAGTAACTAAATAAAAATTTCCCAGTTCTTAATATTACACAACATAAAAAGACATTTCTGTTTGTTTCTGTTGTTGTTCCTAGTTGGGATTATTAAGGTGCAATGTAATTATGGTCTGATGCTTCTTGTCTTTGGTGACGTCAGGTGCTTTGCTCTCCAGTCTCCTGGCTGGTGATTAACAGCCCCTAAACTTGATCCTGGTATGACAATTAGGATTGAGTAGTGTCATCTGTTCCATAATTAAATCTGTCTTCCATATCCTTTGAACACCATATTGGAGTTTAATTGGCTGATGCTATCTCTGCTGCTACTGTGGCTTGTCTCCACAGCAGAGTCAAGATAACAATGATCCCACGCATTGCAGAATATCCCAGTTGGAGAGAATTCACTTTCTCTTTTGCACGGAAAGCCCTAAAGTCCCAATTTAGAAGCAGTACTTAAGAAGCATAGGGCCTGTGTATTCCCCCGAGTACTCATTCAGGGTAATATTCAGGGTCTACCATGGCAAATCAAAAGCTTAACTCAATATGCACATGAAGAAAGCCCTCTGTATTCAGTTGATAACTTCTAAAAGATATAGAGAATCACTGAGGAACGATGGATGCTGTGTTAACACTGTGCACAGGCCTGTCTGTGTAGCCATCACAGACAATCTCCAAAAAGCCTGGCTTATTTCCACTTTCTAGAGAAACAGCCTCTCTGATTATATATTAAACTGCTTATGTTCGGTTCAGTTCAGTTCATTTGCTCAGTCGTGTCCGACTCTTTGCGACCCCATGAACTGCAGCACACCAAGCCTCCCTGACCATCACCAACTCCCAGAGCTTGCTCAAACTCATGTCCATTGAGTTGGTGATGCCATCCAACCATCTTGTCCTCTATCATCCCCTTCTCTTCTTGCCCTCAATCTTTCCCAGCATCAGGGTCTTTTTGAACCAGTCAGCTCTTTGCATCACGTGGCTGAAGTATTGGAGTTTCAGCTTCAACATCAGTCCTTCCAATGAACACCCAGGACTGATCTCCTTTAGGATGGACTGGTTGCATCTCCTTGCAGTCCAAGGGACTCTCAAGAGTCTTCTCCAACACCACAGTTAAGTTCAGTTCAGTCGCTCAGTCATGTCCAACTCTTTGCGACCCCATGAATTGCAGCACGCCAGGCCTCCCTGTTCATCATCAACTCCCGGAGTTCACCTAGACTCACGTCCATCGAGTCAGTGATGCCATCCAGCCATCTCATCCTCTGTCAAAAGCATCAATTCTTTGGTGCTCAGCTTTCTTTATAGCCCAACTCTCACATCCATATATGACCACTGGAAAAACCATAGCCTTGACTAGATGGACCTTTGTTGACAAAATGATGTCTCTGCTTTTTAATATGCTATCTAGGTTGGTCATAACTTTCCTTCCAAGGAGTAAGTGTCTTTTAATTTCATGGCTACAATCACCATCTGCAGTGATTTTTAAGCACCCTTAAAATATGCTTCCAATTTATTTTTTAAGAGAGAATACAGACACATTAGGCTTCTTCAACCGGAGAAGGCAATGGCACCCCACTCCAGTACTCTTGCCTGAAAATCCCATGGATGGGGGAGCCTGGTAGGCTCCAGTCCATGGGCTCGCTAGGAGTCAGACACGACTGAACGACTTCACTTTCACTTTTCACTTTCACGCATTGGAGAAGGAAATGGCAACCCACTCCAGTGTTCTTGCCTAGAGAATCCCAGGGACAGGGGAGCCTGGTGGGCTACCATCTATGGGGTCGCCCAGAGTCGGACATGACTGAAGCGACTTAGCAGCAGGCTTCTTCAACAGGCATATCATCTTGTTTAACATTTAAGAAAGCAACAGAAGGTATTTCAGACCATGAGGTGATGTACTAATGAAAAATGAAAGAAGAAACTTAGGGCCAAAGCAAAAAGAAACAAATGCTACATGAAAAATAGAAATGACCAAAACAAAACAAAAATGATTTAAAAAAAACCACCTGCAGGATAATCCTGATTCTGTTCTCAAGTAGCACAACAAATCCATTCAATTTCGTCAAAATCAAGATAAGGCTTAAGGGAAATTTGAGATGCATAAATAGTAGCTTAGCAATACTGTCTACAACCCAAGTAAAAATATTGTATGTGAATATTGTATAAAGAAACAATGGTAGGAGATTTCATGAAGTGTAAATGAAAAGATTGACATGAATCTTTGTGCAAAATGCTTAAAGCTGGATTAAAACAAACTCTTTAAAATTTAAGATCTAAGTATATAAAAAATATGCTGGAAACCTTATGTGCTCTTTTTAATTTACTTCTAATCATATGATTATGTTTTAATTATAGTTTTCTTTTGTTGGAATTATATTCTAATGCAATATTTTCCTATTCTGGGCGGCAAATGTATTGCCTGATTTTCATATTTAGATGACTCAGCCATAGTGATTTATAGGCTCTTCAAGCTCTTTTCAACAGCTCACTCATGATGCAGTAAGAATTAAAATATATGTATAAAATTGATATCTTAAGCAAATCATTGTGTCTCTGTGTAGTGGTTTAGACACGAGTGGCCTGGAGCCCCCAGGATTTGGGACTTTCTTTTTTGATATCCTTAATGGATGGCTGTTCTCTGAGCCAGAATTCCCATGAATTATATTTAGTGAACATATGAAGTGATCCCAGTTCACTTGGGATATTGCATTTATACTTCCTTTGTAGCTGAACCACTAACAGAGAGAGACAGAGGGGCTTTATCACCTCCAGTTTTAGAACTCTGCCCCAAGAGGAAAGATACTCATTTAGGAAGCAATGATAGTAAGCCTATCATAATTATATTCATTTTTATATCACCCTGATTTGTTTCTCTTGTTCTATGGAGATTCTTTTGTATCTTTCATTCTTGACCCTTATGTCAAATGACTTTTTCACACTTCAGGACATTCCCATTTAGCTCCTGCTTCTGGTCTCACACTACTTTGTATCCAACTCTTTTAATTAGAAATGGTTAATTTGACTTCTTGTCTTAAGGCAAGAAAAAAATGAGGCTTAAACAGTATTAAGCCCCCATAAATATTTCACTTTATGCTAATTCCTGTGCTTCCAGCTGAGCTGTTTGAAGTTCTCCAAAAAGTGTTTCTTTTCCCCTCAATTAAATACATAACTGGAAAACAGTAAAATAATTATCAGTTTTACTATCCAATACTTTTCTTTTCCAGACTTTAACTCTGGACCTTTAAATTTTTCCTTCTACAAAGTATGAAACCCAAGCCCAGTGTGGTGGCACCCAGTCCCAGGGTTGACAAGCCTTAGAAGACCAAGGTTTTGGAGAAATCTTGGAGCTCCCTCAAGTGGACACATGTTTAATACACCCTTTACCCCTAGAAAACATTTTTGGCTGCACCTTCTCTCCAGGCAGGCTATAGTCTTTGGGGTCACAAATAGTCAGATACAACTGAGGAACCAACACTTTCACTAACACTCTCTCCAGGACAGAACCATTTAATCTTCCCAATTGAGAAGCAGAAAGATCATCTTTAAGCTTGAAATATTCCAAAAATAAATGAGAGTTCAAATTGGTTTTCCAAGTAAATGAATATGAGCAGCCAATGAAAAAATATTGTCAAGCTTATTGATTATTGGTTTTGCTTATGGCAGTGTAAATTGAAATTTAAAATTATAACATATTCTAATCACTTGGATAAAATGCTACTTGTTAAGAAAATTATAAAAATAACGGTTGCATAACACTTAGACTTTTTGCTACATATACTATATGCCAGCCACTGTTCTGATATATATATATGTGCATACATATATATAAATTCATTTAATCCTCATACCATCCTTGCAAAGTAGGTTCTGTACTAATTCCCATTGAACAGATGAGGAAACTGAAGCATGCAGGGATTAAATAACCTTTCAAAAGTCAGAGCTGGGACATGAGTCAGTATTCATACAAAGTTCCAATCCGAACTCCACTACGCCATGGTTTTAACATACAATGTGAAAACACACATACATTCACATGTATACACTATATACACATATATGCATATGCATTTATACATCCATACATATCCACATATATATATATATACACATACAAACACATGTGCACAGATATACACATGCACACACAGATACACACATATGTGGAGAGAGTGCATAAGGAGCATATTTTATACCAAAAAAAAAAAAAATTCTTTTAAAGTATAAAAGCTATGAGGAGAGAAATATGTTATACACATTTAAATTACCAAACTTTGCTTATTCTATTTCTTTATTATCACTTAATGTTACTAATAGCAGTCTCCTGTCATCTCAGCTCCTACTTCAGTTACTCTTATCTTGCTCGAAAATTTGCTTCCTCCATGGCCACAACACTTGATGTTTCCTTTGCTAGAAATTTCAGCATTTCTTCCCATGACTGGCTCTTCATGGTTCCAGTTTCTTCACAGAGAAGTCTTCCTTGATCTCATAAAATAGCTGCCCCTCATTCCATAACTCAGTATCCCTTTACACTTTCCATGTGTCTACATAGTCCTCATCAATGATCCAAAAATACATTACTTACCTATCCGTTCACAGTCCATCTACTCCACCAGAATGCAAGCTCCAGGAGGCAGGACTTTATGTCTGGGGTGTATTAGGAACACAAAAGTAATTTTCAATGAATGACTTAATTATTAACTTCCATTCTGATGGCTTTTAAGTGAATAGAACAATATAATGATAATCAATATCTCAAAATTTCTCTTTTCATAATGTTATTGTTCTGTTTATAGTGTATCTTAATATTTGATATAATATCATATTTTAAGATCTGTAAATTTATAAACCTCCAGCCTAATAACAATTCTATTTAAGGGTATATTTTTATTCTTTATTAATATGTTACTCTTGTCCTAGTTGTAACAAAATCTTACAATGCACTAGGTTTTTAAAAATGTACAAAGATTATGCTAAAATAATACCAGAAAAGAAAATAAGTAAATTTGTACATTTCTATACAGAGAGATCGGAGAAGGCAATGGCACCCCACTCCAGTACTCTTGCCTGGAAAATCCCATGGATGGAGGAGCCTGGTTGGCTGCAGTCCATGGGGTTGCTAAGAGTCGGACACGACTGAGCGACTTCACTTTCACTTTTCACTTTCATGCATTGGAGAAGGAAATGGCAACCCACTCCAGTGTTCTTGCCTGGAGAATCCTAGGACGGGGGAGCCTGGTGGGCTGCCATCCCTGGGGTCGCACAGAGTCAGACATGACTGAAGTGACTTAGCAGCAGCGGCAGCAGCATACACAGAGATAAAACTTTTAAAAAAGCTTTCTGGATTTTTAGTGGATTATGTTGTGACTTCAGTCTTGTCACATATATTGAGTGTGTGTATGTGTGATAATTAAGTCACATCTTTAAATTTAGCAAAACTATCTCTGATTGAAAATGGGAAAGTATCCATAGCGTAATGACACCAAAGGAAATGTGTCGCTGTTGTTTTTCAGTCCGTTAGTCATGTCCGACTCTTTGCCACCCCGTGGACTGCAGCATGCCAGGCTCCCGGGCTCCCACTGTCTCCCAAAGTTGACTCAAATTCCTGTCCATTAACTCAATGATGCTATGTAACCAACTCATCCTCTTCCACCCCCTTCTTCTTTTGCCTTCAATGTTTCCCAGCATCAGGGTCTTTTCCAATGAGTCAGCTCTTCACATCAGGTGCCCAGAGTACTGGAACTTCAATTTTAGCATCAGTCCTTCCAATGAATATTCATGGTTGATTTCTTTTTACTAACAGCTAAGATGCTATTTTCCTAATATCTGGCATTCAGAATACAATACAGCTAGAAGAGAAAGAAGGTAGAAGGGGAAATAGTATCTCCAGTCCACCACTGTGTTCCTTATTAACTCGAGGATTTCACTGTAAATCACTGAGTATCAGCATTCATTCCTTCCCACTCTTTATTTCACTTATTCTGTGATGCCCTCCCTCATCCTTGTCCATGTATGTCTTTATAGTTTATCAAAGTGTCTTATTTTCTAAGCCCAGACCTTTTTACATAGGCTTCTAATATTATAATGATGATCAACCCAAATTACATATACATTACATTTAACCCAAATTACATTTGTAAACAAGTCTATATGTATATATGTGTGTGTGTATATATATACACATACATGCACACAAATATACCTACATGTGCATATAGATTTGTACATATACATTTATATGAAAAGTGAAAGTAAAAGTTGCTCAGTTGTGTCCAGCTCTTTGCAACTCCTCAGACTGTAGCTCACCAGGCTCCTCTGTCCATGGAATTCTCCAGGCAAGAATACTGGAGTGGGTTGCTGTTCCCTTCTCCAAGGGATCTTCTCAACCCAGGGACTGAACCCAGATCTCCTGCAGTGCAGGCAGATTCTTTCTTTTCTGAGTCATTAGAGATATGTGTATATATGTATATACATATATATATATATATATATATATACACTCTTTATGTAATTTATAACTATACATATATATACACTCTTTATGTAATTTATAACTATACATATAGTTATATATGCTCCTTGTGGTTTTGCAGCTACATGAAAATCATCTTGTTCTAAGTCAGCAGAAGCATCCTGTACCCAAGCACTCTATTATCCACAGGTGTGCAATACCAAGGCCCATTCTCAGTATCACTGGGGGTTGAGGGGACTTGCCACACTGAAGTCAATGACCTGTTGATTGATTGCTTGCTCACTTCCATAGGTTTAGACTTTGAAATACTTGAGGGAGCCACTAAGTATCAGAAGCCAGTTGAGGAGATCAGAGTGGAAGAAAATGTTCCAACCACGTGGTCAGTCCAAGAGGTTGCTCCTTGTTAATCTCTTTCATAAGGTTTAAAGATGTTTTTTATAATACTCTATTCCCTCATATTTTTTTAACTGTGTATGCTATTGTTTCAAGCCCAAAGTTAGAAAATTCCCACTTTTTCAGTCAAAGCAATATATCAGAGCCAAAAACAACAACAAAAGGAGAATTCTGTGATTTGAGTGGCTCCTCTATGCCCATATATTTGTAAGGAAATATTGTCCTGTGATTTCATTTCGAAGTCGACAGTTTTATTGCTATCTCCCATTCTGGTACATTTAGAGTTTTCCTCTTATGTGATTTCTATGTTTCTCCCTTACTCTTCTGTCTCCAGTTTGCAGTAATGACACTGAAAACTAACAACTCATACAATTTCTCTGTGAGCAGCTACTGGACTAAGTGGGAGAAAATAACAAATTTTATGCATGATTGATTGCATAAACCCTTCATTTCAGAGAAACAAGCCTTAAATGAGTAATTTATTTATAGCAATGAAAACCAAATAGATAATGTCTTGTATTCAAGGAACAAATGAAAGACAATCTCATTTCCAAACATGTTCTTTTTTTAACCCAAAATTAAGGGCCAAGAACTGAATATACTGTAACACATGTAAGCAACTATACTTCAATCACATTTTAGGATATTAACTAAGAAAATTATGCAGTCTCAGTTTATTATAAAATACTTGTTTTACTCTTTTTGTTATTCTTTGATCAGGAAAAGGAACCTGTGGACATTGGGAGCTTTGTATTTGTGCCTCTTGTTGTACTAACAGAATTGATATTTGCACTGCTTTTTGCTTTCAGTTGCTAAAAATGTATTCTTTTTGACATTTATATTTTGAACTATGGAAAACATTTTTCAGCTGTTTTAATAAGAAGCAGATTTCTAAAAATAGGTAACAGTTTATTATGAAGTATAAATTTTAGTAATAGTTTAAGTATAAATAGCAATTTTATACTTTGACAAACCATTTTTCTTTTCTATACTCAACTGGCTAAATGTAAGTAATTTTCTTTAATCACAGGAAAATTAGTGGGAAAATTTGAAGACATCACTAAATAATGATAGCACTCATACCAATTATCCTCATTGTACTTTATAGTTTACTAATAACCACCTCAATCAAGGTGTCTTTTGTGGAAACAAATCACTCAACTGTATTTCGGTTATAGTTTGTAACGACCCACTGAAGTATCATAATACACTCCCCTAATTAAGAAGTGATGTGAGCACAATAAGAATGAAGGCGACAGGAAGCATGGGGGCAAAGAGGCAGATTTCCACCTGATCTACTTGGTTATCAGGGATACACAATCCTTCCCCAGCTTGGCCACATGATAACCCTGACAGGGTTCGTGGCCACATGGTAACCCTGACAGGGTTCGTGGCCACATGGTATGCCCCACCACAAACCATTAAATCCCCTCCGGCTTCTCTGGCTAGCTTTGCTGCCTTTAGTTTGCTGAAACACTTTGGCAAATAAAGCAGAAGGTTTTTTTGGAAGGGATTCCCTTCCCTGCCCGCCCCCAGTGTCATGCTGTCCTCTATCTGAACTTGAGTGTACTAACTGTGAACCTGTTTTGATCAGCAGAACTCGAAAATCTGGCTCCTCATGCTGGGATTTCATATCAATATTTTTGCCCAACATCTGAATGGAGAGGAGGGTCCCAATGCAGCCTTCTTTCCCCTAGCTGTGTCTCATCACAGTTAGTGCCTTATTCAATGTGATTTCTGATGCTTGGGGAGTACTGTGGAATCATGCTGATAAGATAGTAAAGAGCAAAATTTATCTCATTTTGCAAAGAAATCCACATAGATTTGTATATTTAAGACTACATTGCCACTTAGCCATCTTATATTTTTAAACATGCAGAAAAATAGCTGTTTGGCAAGATAGTATGTTTAAGAATGAATGAACCCAGTTTGTTTATTTAAAGCTTGCCTGTTCCAGAGCAGATTTTAGGCAGCTGAACAAGGTGGGTAAGCAGAGGAATATGTTTAATAAATGGTTAGCAATCACAGACCGTCATTTGGAAAAGAATAAGTCAGACTTGGGATTTAGGGTCTGTATTATCATAAGACAAAGAAAACTAGCCCGTTGTAGGCATCTAAGGATGTTATATGACCTGAGCAAATCTGTGCCTCAGAAGGATAGAGGTGTCAGCAGATGGTGATACCCACATGATCTCCACACTTGATCAGCATCCCAGAATATATAGTATACACTACGGGCAATGCTGTCCACTAGCTGTTCATTTATTGCCCCCAAAAGATCATACTTTACACTGTTCACCTCAAGGTCAAGGGCAGGCTGGAGGCAAAGAGATTCCAGTCTCTTTTTTATGTACAGATGTTTATTCCTCCCAAATAGTAATAAATTGAGCCTCTCTCCATATTTAATCTCCAACCCTGAACTCAGCATTTTTGATAGGTTAGCCCCCGGTCAACCTTACCCATATAATTAAAAATTGACTTTTTCATTCCTGAGACAGAGGTAAAAGAATGGATTTGACCTTTTTTTCCCCGCTATTTCTTTGGGTGTGAAATATGTTTCAGGCCCGCAATTCTTCTCTTCCACATAGTGTTCTTCCTCTCGCATTTTCTCTGGGAAACAAAGCAGGAGGAGCAGCAAGGTTAAATGGGCTTTTAAGTCACAAGATACTGAATCCATTTCTAACCTTGTATTGCTCACCATGCAAATGTGAGCAGCTGATGCAACTTCTTGGAAACCCATGTATCAGTTTCCTCATCAGTCAATGGAGATGATAACGTCTGCCCCACAGGATTGTTGCAAGAGTTAAAATTCCATAAATATTCCTTTCTTTCTGGCTCTTCCCTTCAGTGAAAACTTGAAACCAATGTATACTCTGAAATTAAGACCACCTAAGTCTTTATTCAAATATTCCTGTATTTGATTTTTTTAAATAAGTAAGAGATTGATTTTTTTTTTTTTATGGAGGCAGGATTGATTCAATTGTTGGTCATTGGAGATGTTTTGAATTATCCAAAACTTAACATTTTGGAGAAGGAAATGGCAACACATTCCAGTATTCTTTTTTTTTCCATTTTTTTATTTTATTTTTTAACTTTACAATATTGTATTGGTTTTGCCATATATCAACATGAATCTGCCACAGGTATATACGTGTTCCCCATCCTGAACCCTCCTCCCTCCTCCCTCCCTGTACTATCCCTCTGGGTCGTCCCAGTGTACCAGCCCCAAGCATCCAGTATCGTGCATCAAACCTGGACTGGCGACTCATTTCACATAGTGGGAGAGGGAGAGAGTGGGATGATTTCAGAGAATGCATTGAAACATTCCAGTATTCTTGCCTGGAGAATTCCGTGGACAGAAGGGCCTGGTGGGCTGCTCTCCATGGGGTCGCACAGAGTCAGACATGACTGAAGCGCCTTAGCATCCATGCATGCATTGGAGAAGGAAATGGCAACCCACTCCATTATTCTTGCCTGAAGAATCCCAGGGACAGAGGAGCCTGGTGGGCTGCAGTCCATGGGGTCGCACAGAGCCGGACACGACTGAAGCGACTTAGCATCAGCAGCAGCAAACTTAACATTTAAGGACTTCTCAGTCTAGGATATAGCTGTCAGATAGTGACTGCTGGCTTTATGGTAGTTAGGTTCTATTGTACATTTTAGATATTGTAGAAGACAATCATATAGGAAAATTATATTTCTATTATAGAAATATCTCAGGCTGAGAACAGAAAGGCACCATTGCCAAGCACTTCAAAGAAAGAAAGACCATGCATAGAAATGGCCTTCACTCCCTCTCTATCCCCACACCATCCCACCCCAAAGCTATTCTAATTTCCTCCAACCCCAAAACAATCTCTCTTGGTTCACTTGTCCCCTTGAAAGGAGAAAGGAAAAAAAAAAAAGAAAGCACATAGGAAGAAGTTCCCGATTCTTCCTCTCTTTCCCTTTTGTTTTCACTGTTGCTGGACAAAACAATTACTATAATCCTGGCAATAAGTAAGAAAGTGTGAAAGAATCACGTATCTTAATGAGAAGGAAAACCCTAAGTTTGAAGTGTTAGTAGACAGGAAAGATTCACATCTAAATGTGCTAAACCTTCTGAAGGGCCACTTGAAGGTTTCCATCTCCTTATATTTCTCCTTTGGTCAGGTTTCCCTGGTGGCTCAGATGGTAACCAACCTGCCTGCAATGCAGGAGACCCAAGTTTGATCCCTGGGTTAAGAAGATCCTTGGAGAAAGGAAATGGTGACCTACTCTGGTATTCTTGCCTGGAGAATGCCATGGACAGAGGAGCCTGGCAAACTGCACAGTCCATGAGGTTGCAAAGAGTTGAGCACGACTGAGCAACTAACACTGAGCAGAATAAACGCGAGTAGGAATAATTGGAACAATCAAGAAGATTTGTTCTTTTATTTTGTTTAATTAACATTATTTCAATAGTATTTTATTCTATTTTCATTGCTTATACATAATATTTAAGCTTTAAAGGAAAATAAACCATCATATTGTTTTGATGTCAGAAAAACGGAGAGAGAAGCAACATAAAATTTAGAACAGAGCCTTCTTAAAAGGTTGAAGCTACTTACATTGATCAATCTTCCTATGGGGATGAAATAGAATTCAGTGTTGATATCTAAAGTGCTCATTAACATGACAGGATCCATTAGAACAGTGGTGCTGTCCACTAGAAATATAAAAAGAGCCAAACATGTAATTTTAGATTTTCTAATAGCTATACTGTAAAAAGTAAAGAGAAACAAAATTAACTTTAACAACACATTTTATGTAACCTAATATATCCAAAATGATCTAGATGGGTGGGGTAGGTGTGGGGTGGGAGGGAAATTCCTAAAGGGAGGGGAGGTATGTATACATGTAGTTGATTCACTTCATTGTACAACAGAAACTAAGACAATATTGTAAAGCAATTATATTTCAATTAAAAAATAAAGATAGAGATTTTTAAAAGAGACACACCTAGAAAAAGTATTGTTGCTGTTGTTCAGTCACTAAGTCATGTCTGACTCTTTCTGACCCCATGGGCTGCAGCACACCAGGCTCCCCTTCCTTCACTGTCCCCCAGAGTTTGCACAGATTCATGTCCATCGAGTCTGTGACACTGTCTAAACATCTCATTCTCTGCCACAACCTTCTCCTTTTGCCTTCAATTGTTCCCCGCATCAGGGTTTTTTCCAATGAGTCAGCTCTTTGCATCAGGTGGCCAAAGTACTGGAGCTTCACCTTCAGCGTAAGTCCTTCCAGTGAATATTCAGGGGTGATATCCTTTATGATTAACTGATTTGATCTCCTTGCTGTCCGAGGGACTCTCAAGAGTCTTCTCCAGCACCAGTTTGAAAGCATCAATTCTTCGGTGCTCAGCCTTGTTTATGGTCCAACTCTCACATCGGTACATGACTACTGAAAAAATCATAGCTTTGAATATATGCACCTTCGTTGGCAAAATGATCTCTGCTTTTTAATATGCTGTCTAGGTTTGTCATAGCTTTCCTTCCAAGGAGCAAGCATTTTTTTATTTCATGGCCGCAGTCATCATCCTCAGTAATTTGGGAGCCCAAGAAAATAAAATCTGTCACTGCTTCCATTTTTTCCCTTTTTATTTGCCATAAATTGATGGGCCCAGAAGCTATGATCTTCGTTTTTTGAATATTGAGTAATTTTAAGCCAGCTTTTTCACCCTCCTCTTTCATTCTCATCAAGAAGCTGTTTAATTCCTCTTCACTTTCTGACATTAGATGGTATCATCTGCATATCCAAGGCTGTTGATATTTCTCCCAGAAATCTTAATTCCATCTTATGATTCATTCAGTCTGGCATTTCATGTAATGTACCCTGCATGTAAGTTAAACAAGCAGGGTGACTATATACAGCCTCAACGTACTCCTTTCCCAATTTGGAACCAGTCCAGCTCTAAATGTTGCTTCTTAATGCATATACAAGTTTCTCAGGAGACGGGTAAGGTGGTCTGGTATTCCCATCTCTTTAAGAATTTTCCACAGTTTGTTGTGATCCACACAGACGGAGGCTTTATCATAGTCGATGAAGCAGAAGTTTTTCTGGAATTCCCTTGCTTTCTCTATGATCCAGTGAATGTTGGCAGGTTAATCTCTGGTTCCTCTGCCTTTTGTAAACCCAGCTTGTACATATGGTATTTCTCAGTTCACACGCTGCTGAATGATTTTAGGCATAATGTTACTAGCATGTGAAATGAGTGTAATTGTACAGTAGTTTGAACATTCTTTGGCATTGCCCTTCTTTGGGATCAGAATGAAAACTAACCTTTTCCAGTCCTGTGGCCATTGCTGAGTTTTCCAATTTTCCTGACATGTTGAGTGCAGCACTTTAACAGCATCATCTTTTAGGATTTTAAAGAGCTCAACTGGAACATATTATTGTTTTTAACAAAAAATCAATATATTAAAATTGCTTATAATATATTTTACTCTTTTTTTTTGAACCAAGTTTTCAAAAGCTTTACCGAAATTTCATTTCAGACTAGCAACACCTCAAATGCTGAGTAGACACAGAGAGCTGGTGGCTCTGTATTGGATAGCACAACTCTAGAAATGTTTGCCTCTTCTCTATGCTATGAGTATACTAACTTTTTCCTAATTTTGTACTTGATCATGTTTTAGGATATTTAGCAGTTAAACGTTAATCTGAATTTGGAGTCATACGTTTATTTCTTTATATACATTTAAGGGAAAGAATACATGCTTAAGTGGGCAAACATCCAAGCGAAAATTTGACTGATGACTAAAAGAACAATGGTGATTCATTCATCCTTTATAACGGGTATGATATCGCCAGTTAGGTCATCTATTTCAGTGTATCATGGGTGTGTGGTTCTAGAAATCATAACTATTTCCCTGAAGGGCATCCCAATGACAGATACATATTGAAATCTACTAAATGTGGAAATTTACGAAAAATAACAGTATGAGAATCAGAGAATTTTATAGCTTCAGAGGTCCCTAGAGGATATCATCTCCAGCCCCTTCATTTTACAGTTGAAGAAACTGAGACCTAAAAGAAGTAAAGAAACTTGCCAACGGCCACAGAACTTATTAGAAACACAGAAGAAAGAGAAACTTGGTTTTCTGCCTCCAAGTTCAGACTGTTTTATTTAATGAATAATGAGAATTGATTTACTTATGACTCACATACTTTAGCTGATTACCAAATCCATCTTTTTAATCCATACTGTTTCAGTGGGAGATTATTTCTCAATTTATGTCATGAATTTTACAAAAATAAAATTTAGCCCATTAGAAATCATTGACATAAAGATGTGAAATGGTAAAAAGGAGAATTCCTGGAAGTATACGGAAACAAATAGTTATAAATGAACAGTTAATAAACCCAACTTTAGAAGCAAGGTGAATTTAGAGTCTGCCTTGATTAGAACCAAAATGTGTGACTTGCAAGGACTGCTTCTCTTATCCACCTGGGCAGTTTAAAGGTGATACATGTGATGAAAAGTGGAAAATTTGACAAGGCAAAAGCATAGTATTCATTTTAAAACTCACTTGCACGACAATTATATATTAGAAGGGTCCCAGAGGAATTCATTGCTCTCTGGTGTTGAGATGAAACATGCATTTGTGTTTCACTGGCCTCCACTTCATCAAGGGATAGTCTTCCCTCTCTCTAGTACAGGGGGGAAAAGCACTTAATGTTAACACAGACAATTCTTCAAATGATCTTTAGATAAATGAATAGGATTTCACTGTTTCTCTTTTTATTCACATCCATTCATTACTTATGAAATTTTCTGCACAAGGGGAAATGAATTGAACCAGCAGGTCTCAAAATATGGGCTGATGAACACTCAGTCCTCAAAAACAATCTGGGGGAAAAGAGGGTCCATGAACTTAAGAGTCTGTGAAATTCTGCTCTCTGTGTCTCTATCATGAGCTCCACCACACACATTAGCATGATAAAGGCTGTGAGATCTTCTGTGGTAAAGAAAAAGCTTGTCCCCTTTGTTTATCCAAATTTACCCCTGTTATTTGATCGAAGAGTTTTTCCTCCTCTTTAACATCTGTAAATATCCCATTGAACTAGATTCCTGTGGAACACACTTTAGGAAATGCTGATTTTGTGCATTTTTTTCTTCAATTTGTGGGAAAGAAGTAGAAGCAACCACAGTGTGCCAGACCAGATGCAGTGGTTCACAGAGGGCAGTGAGGGGATATTTCCACTACCATCAACACCAGAGGTATCTTGACCATCACTTAGAGACAAAGCGTTGTAGGACACTTAGCCAGATCACTTAGGTCATTCTTGAAGTAGAAAATATAATGCTGAATAAATCACTTCATCACCTTATATCTCAAGAGCTGCAGCTCCATTAAGAACTCCATCCTCTCTTATGAAAATCTCCATCTTCTCAGACAGCCCACCAAGTGCCAAGAAGAAATACAGCAATTTTTATTAATATGAGTTGGTTTCTCCCACAATTAGAAAGCATAGTGGTAGGATTCATTCGGACTATTCTCAATGTTCATCTGGCAACACAGTGAAGAATAGAGAGTGTGTGATTATAGTGCAACTTAGTCTAAGTTATGTTTAACAGAGTCTCCTTTTTCTTCAATTGCCACATTCTTTCATGTTCTTTCCAATCTCCCTTCCCCTTCTATTTATCTTAGGCAAATTCCATATGTTTCTGGTCACTTTGTTATTTTTATAGTCCACTCTGCATGAGTGTTTGCTAAGCCATTTCAGTCGTGTCTGACTCTTAGCAGCCCTATGAACCACAGCCCACCAGGCTCCTCTGTTCATGGAAGTCTCCAGGAAGCATACTGGAATGGGTTGCCATTCCCCCCTCCAGGGGCTCTTCCCAACCCAGGGATCGAACCCATGTCTCTTACATCTACCTGCATTGACAGATGGGTTCTCTACCTCTAGCTCCACCTAGGAAGCCCATAGTCCACTGTAGTCCTGTCCAGTTGGAAGTTCCAGTGTCAGATCTGAGCTAAACCTGTATCACTTCCTCGACCTCAGTCAGCCTGCAGCTCCATAAACTCCTCTGAAGACAGGTTGTTTGCCTCCGGCTCCTTCCCACCAACCTTTTAGTCACTGATACTCACCACAGAGTGCAGATAAGAGAAAGATGGACAAATCAAGTGGCTCTTGCCTTACTGGTCATGGTGTCCCTTGAACATCAACATTGTACGGCAGGCACTCAAAATAAAGTTCTCATATATGAACCAAAGATGAGTTTTTCTGACATCCATCAAGGGCCCCTCAACTGCACAATTTCCTAAGGTGAGAGATCCACTTCAGCCCAACCTCTTCCAGCTTTTGTGCTTGGATCTCCTTGTGGTCTCTTGCTGTTTGATTCCCCCCATCCAGAAAGCACCCCTCTTGGGTAGAATACAGACATAAAGGCCCATGGGCAGGCTGTCTTCTGAAGTGTGCCATTGATTCAAGGGAAAATTAAGTTTTTAAGCGGTTTGTAAATAGTTTGGTAATGCCAATTGCTCTAAGAGATGAACTTGGAATTTTCACTGGTCTAATCCAGGAGATGTTTATTCCTCCTTCAATAAAACCCAAAGAGGTTGTCTTCAGTCTGATGATGGTGACCTTCTGATACACTAGCTCCTTCTATCCTGTATGCTAGGCCTGCAGGTAGCATATAATGCTTCCCTCACAGCCTATTGACAGACCACAGTGTCATACTCACATCTAGCTGCAAAGTAGGCCGGGAATTATAGTCGATCCGTGTGCCAACGAGGAAAAGGGAAATGTGACTATATCTCAGTCTGCCATAGAATTGCTCCACTCTTGCCTTAACTTTTACCACCTTACATGGGAGTACTAGGTGTCATTCACGAAGGTCCCCGGACTCCTCTCAACTCCTATTATAAAGCACCAACCTTATTTCCCCTTGATAAACAGGATGAATCCTAAAAGTGACTTTTTTTTCCCTGTTGGCCCAATGGTTCACAGAGCTCAGTAACCAGGTGGCAGTCTCAACATTCCATTGTTCTGTCCCCTAGTGGAGATAGTTTTCCTTTGCATCATGAGATCTTTAAACCAGGAAAGCCAAATCCATGGGATTGAGAAATAAAATATTTACAAGTGAAATTTAGGTGTAATAATGAGAGCTGCCATTCTACCCTGGGAATTCTGTTTATGGAGAAACTGTACCATATGTTATTCACTAGATCAGAGCATCATATGGGATAGTAACCTAGTCTCAGAATGTTATCTTCCAACTGTTGCTGTAACTGAGTTTTCAAAAAGCCAATCCACTCTTCTTTAAGGCCAGCTCCTTCAGGGTAATTAGGTACATGGTAAAACAAAAAAATCAGAGAATCCCATGGGCATTCACCACTGCAGTGCTTTTATTTTTTGGAAAAGTTTCTTGTTCAGAGTTGGGTGGCCTGTTGTGACAGTGAATATGGCAATGTAAGTCTGTGGAAGGTAGTAGTGGCAGAATCACAGCATTTAAGGAAAGCAAATCTATATCAAGAGTGTCTCTTCCAGAAGGGAAGAGATCTGATAGAACTGATCTGCAACAAGCTGCTGCCTGGTCCTCCCAAAAGAATACAAAGAATTTCTTTGGATTTTGTAGACATCTATACCATATTTGAACATGATGCTCCAATTCTCTGCTTAAGCTGTAAGGCTTTGAAGAAGTTCCAGGCAAGTAAAGGCCCCCTAATCCTAATCAGCTTGCAGGACAATTCAACTTCGCCACTCCCACTGAGAAAATAACCATATTGTGTGTTCCCACTGGGCCCGTTGAGAGGTGGGCTTGACCTAAAATCCATTTTCCCCTTGACTTCCAATATCTCCCACTGTGACCAGTATCACACAGTGGTGTCTGAACCCAGGATTATCCTCAGCTCAGAGCCACTGTCTGTATGCTCACTCCAACTCAGTTACCAAGTTTGCAGTAGGAACTTTATTTCTACATGAGCTCCCTGATTCCTGAAATGTGAGTGTTGTAATAGAAACAGTTAATGAAAATTCTTCTCTCTAACAAAGTAAACCAAAAGCAATAATACCATACCAGTAGTTTCAGAGGTAGGCCACCATCAAAACTGTAAAGAATGTGCGGTTTCTCTTTCCTTGTACATAATAACTCTGGCAAATGGCTCCAAGTCCCTTGGGAAAGGTTGGGGTCTCTAAAGGGTCTGCTGTCAAAGATTCCATACCTTCTCTTCATTCACATTCCTACTAAGTCTAGGAATTGCCTCAAGTCTTAGAATTTGGTTAGTGTCTTGATCTTTATATGGGGTGACTCTGCTTGCCAAATCTGAAGCTTTTCAGATTTACAGATCAAAGAAAAGCTTAGTAGACTATTTCAGTACTAATCCATTAGCCACCATCAAAGACAGTCATTAGTGATCATCCATTAGCCACAACCAAACATTTCTTCAGATCATCCCTCTTTGATGACCATTCTAGCTGAAGTATATGTTCTAACATAGCACCCATCTTGCCTCTTAAGGTCTCATGGTGAGCATTGCCTCTGCCATCCTGGCAACCTGTAGTCATTATGGCAACTAAGGAGCCTATTTCAATGGTAGCATCACCATATTCATCACCGGCCCACAGAAAACAACTCTTTGACACTTTGCAAGGCTGCTGGTATATTTTCTCAGTATATTAATGAAAGGAGTGTTCTCTGGACGCACTTGGAGGTGGCCAGGATACTATCTAGTTAAGGTGGGTGGTTGATAACAAAAGATAAGTCCACTTTAATTTCCTATCTCCCTCAACCTTTGGATTCCTTCTACTATATTATACCAGTAAATCTCTGGCCTCTCAGCTTCACTCAACATGGGCCACTGCTGAGGCGAGTTTTGGGTTAAGCAACCAAGTAAACAAAACCAAGAATATCTGATAAATACACACACGTTCAATCCCTACCTGATATAACACCCTTAGAATCCATTTGAACACATATTCCTTAGAATCATGCAGTGCTCTTCATGTGAGAGCCTTTCCTCTGCTGGATCTGATTTTGTAATCGGCCCTGGGGTCTGCTGGGGCCTGCTGCTGGATACAAGTCTAGAGGAAGTGAAGCAGTTAGTAATTTGGGGACATGAGTAGAATTGGCACCACCCTGCAAGGTAACTGTCCTAATTTGGGGTTACTAGGCCCTCTTCAGTTCAGTTCAGTTCTGTCGCTCAGTCATGTCTGACTCTTTGCGACCCCATGAATTGCAGCACGCCAGGCCTTCCTGTCCATCACCAACTCCAGGACCTACCCAAACTCATGTCCATTGAGTCGGTGATTCCATCCAATCATCTCATCCTCTGTTGTCCCCTTCTCCTCCTGCCCTCAATCTTTCCCATCATCAGGGTCTTTTCCAACGAGTCAGCTCTTTGCATCAGGTGGCCGAAGTATTGGAGTTTCAGCTTCAACATCAGTCCTTCCAATGAACACTCAGGACTGATCTCCTTTAGGATGTACTGGTTGGATCTCCTTGCAGTCTTCTGCAACACCACAGTTCAACAGCATTAATTCTTCAGCACTCAGATTTCTTTATAGTCCAACTCTCACATCCATACATGATCACTGGAAAAACCATAGCCTTGACTAGATGGACCTTTGTTGGCAAAGTAATGTCTCGGCTTTTTAATATGCAAGACCATATCAGTCTCAACAGACAGAAAAGGAGCTGCTGCTTTCAACCAAAAAGGCACAGGGAGCAGTTGGGGTTTGGGAATATTTAGGTCATCTGAATCTTCTGCATCCCAGAAGGCTTTAGTGAAAATAGCTCTTTGAGTTTCTACTTGCAGCCCTCTCCTCCCTAAGACTTAGACCTGAGTCCCCAAAGGGACATATCCAAATGGCAGCATCATACTGTGCTCAGAATTGTCCTTCCCATGTGATGGCTCAGGCTTCATTACAGGTTTAAGCTTGTCTGCTTGACACTCTCCTCCCTGAAGATGATTTCTCTCCTGGGAGGCATCATGGTGTCTCATGCTCACAGACTCTGGGCAGGCTGACCCCAAGGGTCTGCCAGGCACATCGAGACCCACTGGAATCCCAGAGGTAGACACAGCTCATGCCCAAACCTGGAACCTAGCTTTAAAGCAACAGAGTATCTTATCCCCTCTCTGGTCAACATACTCAAAGGCATCATGTGAAAATGTGCTAAGAAAATGTTTGCTTCAGATTTTACTTACAAGGTTGGCACCAAATCTATAAATATCCCTTTTAAAGGAAGAGGTCATGATGTGAATTTGATAGAGTTTTAAAGTTTGCTTCTTTTTATAATGGTTTCAGACTGATTTTGTGCAGACTTGTTTTTATAGTCAAATCAAACTCTAAGTGCTGGATTACCTGCCAGAAAAGTTAAAATGCATTTCAGTGACTTAATTTTGGCACCATGTTCATATTTATTTTTAATTTTAGTTACCATGAGAGTTTGCTTATTTTTCCCAAGTGAATTAAACCAGATTTGTGTCAAACAAGGATGGAGACTCTTCTTAACGCTGTTCAAACTGAGTTACTAAAATAATATGGGCAACAAGGCTGTGGATTCAACTCCTGTCATATGCAGAATTTGTAAATGGTGTGAAGGACAACCGCACCAGATGGAGAAGATGAAAGGGGATCAGAGTGAAGATCTTGAGATGAGATTACTGAAGGACTCAGTCATTGCCCAGTCCCCACTCTCTTTTGTAAGAAGGGCTGCTACCTTCCAACCCTAAAGCTCATCAAGGGAGATGTCAATATTAAGGGAGATGTCAGTGGGGCCACCTGAACACCTGAGAGATGTTTTCCCCAGCAGTTGGGAGACAGAGGAGAACTAGTTCTGACTCACACTGGAGGAAGGGAAAACGGGCTGTGAGAGAGGGGCTGACTCACTAGGCAGTGGAACCAGGGGCAGTCTGCCTCACTGGGATGGGCTGGAGTTTGTCACGACATGGATGTGTGAGTGTTTCCTGAGGATGCAAGTGGGCCAAGTGGGAAAGGACTAGAGGGGGGTGTCTGGGGCTCTGTCCAGTTGGGAGGCCTGGAGGAGCACGGTGACTTCAGCAGAGAGTCTGGTGAAAGTGTCCAGGTAGGTGTCTTCTTAGGCCATCTTGAATAAAATTGTATATGCCTGGAGGTAGGGAATTGTAGAAGAGAGGCCCAGATAGGAAAGATGTGAGGAGTCCATCAGAGTGCCACAAGAGGGGAACGTTCATTTCATATAACTGTGCTCAGTTGCCTTAGTCATGTCTACCTGTTGGAGACTGTGGCTACCCATGGACTGTAGCCACCAGGCTTCTCTGTCCATGGGATTCTCCAGGCAAGCATCCTGGAGTGGTTTGCCTGACCTCCTCCAGGGGCTCTTCCTGACCCAGGATTGAACCTGCATCTCCTGCACTTCAGGCTGATTCTTTACCACTGAGCCACCAGGGAAGCCCTAATCATATAACTGAGCCATCCATAAATATCAACTTGCACAATTTAACTGGCACAGAAAGTAGAAAGAACTGTCCCACTACCTGTCCCTCCCTCCCTCCCTACTAACAACTTCAGTGTTGACAGGGAGCAGAAACTGAGGGTAATGAACTGAGGCCTAGGGGCTGAGAGAAAGGGAGCAGAAGAACCATGTCCCTTTCTAGCAGGAAGCAGACCTGAGCTGACGAGGGAACACTCACGCTGAGTTTCATTTGCTCATTACCTATGTATGACACAGTCTAATCACCAGATTGACACAATAGTCCATCTATGAAGGAAGAGAGGTACCACATGTCCTGGGTGCCAGGAACAAGTAAATATTACTTACACTGAATGAAAGGTAAAAAAACAGGGAGATAAATGCACATTTTTGCCCTCATTCTTCCTCTCTTTTCCTCCATCTCTCCCATCTACCTTACT
Organism: Bos indicus; assembly: GCF_029378745.1. Classification (NCBI taxonomy): domain Eukaryota; kingdom Metazoa; phylum Chordata; class Mammalia; order Artiodactyla; family Bovidae; genus Bos; species Bos indicus. The sequence continues at coordinate 42,227,180 of NC_091779.1, read as the reverse complement.
GGCCTTTATCCAGGATGAAATGGTACCAAGTACCATCCTACCTCTGTAATGTTCTCTACCTGTGTGTCCCAGTTCATGGCTTAGAGGGCTGTCGGTGACCAGGGGACATAATGAGGCTTTACTTTTAGGTTGAATAGTTATTTAACTTAATCGGAGTAACAGAACTTTGAGGACAGACAGAAAACAATGCTTTTATTATTTATACCATGCTTTATTTATTTAGCAATGATTTACTATCTCATGGACTTTTACTTACAAGGAATGTTATTGTGCCTAAGAACCCAATTGTCTGTATAGCAAGCCACCCAAAGCATGCTTTTTCATCTTCCTTCTCACTTAATCTGAGAAGTTACCTACAAGTTTCCCATGATTCACAGAATGAGATTTAACCTCTACTAAGCACATGCCACTGGCATAGGAAATGGAAACCATTCTTGCCTGAAAAATTCCATGGACAGAGGAGCCTGGCGGGCTACAGTCCATGGGGTCACACAAGTTGGACACCACTGAGCAGCTGAGCACACACACACACACAAGCACATGCCATAATTTCTAGAGCAGCCATCAAAAGTCTATCTTAGTGTTTTCTTGGTGGACTCCAAAATAGGGATAAGTGAGGGGGAACCTAGAATGGCATAAGTTCTACCATTTATTATCTTTTTTCACTAAGGGATAGAAATTTATTTTCAATATCCTCTTCCTCCGCCCCAGTTGCACCCCATTTCTTAGGCCAGTAAGCTAAAAAATTAAACTAAAATGGTGAGAATAATCCATACAAGAGAACCTGCCTATGTCTCATTTTGGAATAAGAGGGCTGGTCAGAGAGAGGGAGGCCCCCAAGCCCCACCACCTGTACAGAGGCACTGGAAAGCAGAGTTTAGGGAAGTCTAAGTGTCCTGGTCTTTCTCCATTGCGGCCCAGACTGGCCGTCCTTATTCCCCGCGTGGTGCCAGAGGTCAGGCGATGCCACAGAATGAAGGTAATGCCAGAGCATCAGATGTACAAGAAGATTTAAGGAGCAAAAATGGTTTGGCTAATAAAACAACTTACATCTGTTACTGAGCAGAACACAAAGCATACATATGTGTTTAAGATAAAACTGAAGATTTCAATAAATTTCACACTTTGGGTCCTGCCTTTAGACCTCTCAGAGATCCTTACGCATGAAATCTCTGCAGCAAAGACAGAGGGTTGATGAGCTACTATTTCTGAAAAGCCATTATGACAAAGAAAAACACCTCAAAGTCATCAATGCATCAAACCTTCACCCCCAAAATGACCTAATAATAACTACCATGTATCTGCTCCTTCTGCACACCCCGTCTGTCAGTCTCCATGTTAATAACCTGGGACCTGAACATAATCATCCCCAGTTTAAGGTGAAAAGGCTAAAACTTTAAAAGGTTATGCAACATGTCCAAAGTCACACAAGTAAATAAAATTTTCACCCTATAATCTGACTGACCCTGAAGTCCATTCTGTTTGCCAGAATGTTCCAGCTACTTCTGTCTGGTGGCATACCGTTTTTCTATCCTCCTGCTGACTGGAGAGGATTAAAGTGAAAGTTGCTCAGTTGTGTCCACCTCTTTGCAACCCCATGGACTGTAGCCTGCCAGGCTCCTCTGTCCATGGAATTCTCCAGGCCAGAATACTGAAGTGGGTAGCCATTCCCTTCTCCAGGGGATTTTCCCAACCCAGGGATCAAACCCAGGTCTCCTGCATTGCAGGCAGAGTTTTTACCATCTGAGCCACCAGGGAAACCCAAGAATACTGGAGTGAGTAGCCTATTCCTTCTCCAGAGGATCTTCCTGACCCAAGACTCAAACCAGAATCTCCTGCATTGCAGGCAGATTCTTTACCAGCTGAGCTATCAGGGAGAGGATTGCCTTAGACAAAAAAACAAAACAGCAGGGATGCTGTGACAGGTGGCTCGATGTCTCATAGGGCAATTGCAGTAACAATTTCTCATCAAACAGATATAAGTGCCAAAGTCATTTCTCTTTAGTTATAAACAGCAAGAAATGTCGTGCAGACAGCAATCTGTTGAGCTCTGAAAAGTAGTGATGCGCTCAATTTTTTTTTTTAACTTTTCATGAAAACAAATATTTTTCAGTTGTTGGGAGTATTTCAAGACATGGAAAATATCAAAGCACTTATCTCATGGAATTTATGACCAAAGTTGCATGATGACTTCTATCTTGTTCTTAGGAGCTTTTCAGATTTATAGTGTGGTTTACTCTAATTGCGTGAGCTGAATTAAGGATCCTGTAAAACTGACCTGCAACCTAAACAGAGATAATCAGTAAAAGATCTGTGAGGTTATTCACTAAAATCTTATTCTAGAGATTTTCCCATATGGTTCAATGTAGTTTAGTGTTTTAAAAGCTAAAAGTTTATCTTATATAAACAAAAATGCCTAGCCAACATAAGGAAATTGTTTTAAAGGTTTTTATTAAATATGTATGCTATATATTTCTTCTTTTAAGCAATTACACTATTCACTCTGGCCTGGGAGGCTTTCTTCCTAATGATATTAAACAAGAAAAAAGATTCATTGGCATGAATACGATATTTAACTGTTAAAATTAAAAGCAGACCTCAAAGCAGTTTTTCAAAGAGAGAAGTTGAAATAACTTTTCTCTGAACTAAAGCTGGTAATGACTTGGGGGGAAAAATACCTCTCTGTCCTTTCTCCACTCATTTCCAAATACTCTGAGCCAAGGTATTCCCTGCTAATCATACATGTTTTATTTCCATCCAACTTGCTAGGCACCTTAATTTTAAAAGGAATCCCATAGCAAAGTACTTACTCAACATGATGAAAGTTCCCTTGCTTGTGCAATTTCTGTTTCATGACAGCCCTCCCTTTCTATATTTCTTTTCATCTCTTCACTTTAAGGACTTGTTTTAGACTATAATTATTCTTGAGACTCTGGGTTAACACAGCCATTAAATCTTGTATAGGTGGATGATAAATTGGGAAGCTAACAAGTTGTACTGATCTTTTTCTCAGAATTCTTCTTGTTTGAGCTCAACCACCATAAAGCAATGTGAGTAATATCTACATTTCAGAAAGCAAAATGTACACACACACACACACACAAAATTTTACTGCCAGAAAATCTAGATATTTTGAAAGATGGATAATATCTTGAAAATAATTCATTTCTATAAGCCTCTTAGCAAGTGATTTGGGGGAAACGTCTAAAAAAAGGTATGTCATGGTTTATAAATTTTACATTTGGTGACTTTAGCCATCTTAAAGGATCTTAGTCTTCCCCCTCCATCTCTCCAATGGGAAATCGCTAAATTTGCGTTCCTTTAAAATAGAGCTGACATGGAATGCAAAGGGTTTTTTTTTTTTCTATAAATACAAATCCAGATGGTGACTGCAGCCATGAAATTAAAAGATGTTTGCTCCTTGGAAGAAAAGCTATGATCAACCTAGTCAGCATATTAAAAAGCAGAGCCATTGCTTTGCCAACAAAGGTCTGTCTAGTCAAAGCTATGGTTTTTCCAATAGTCATGTATGGATGTGAGAGTCGGACTATAAAGAAAGCTGAGCGCTAAAGAATTTATGCCTTAACTGTGGTGTTCGAGAAGATTCTTGAGAGTCTCTTGGACTGCAAAGAGATCCAACCAGTCCATCCTAAAGGAAATCAGTCCTGAATATTCATTGGAAGGACTGATGCTAAAGCTAAAACTCCAATACTTTGGTCACCTGATGCGAAGAACTGACTCACTAGAAAAAACCCTGATGCTGGGAAAGATTGAAGGTGGGAGAAGAAGGGGCTGATAGAGCATGAGATGGCTGGATGGCATCACTGACTCGATAGAAATGAGTTTGAGTAAACTCCAGGAGTTGGTGATGGACAGGGAAGCCTAGCGTGCTGCAGTCCATGGGGCCACAGAGTCGGACACAACTGAGTGACAGAACTGAACAAATTCTGAAGTGAAAATAATCTTATTTTCATTTTCAAAAATGACACTTCAGAATTTTATCAAAAGTTCCAGAGCAAGCAAAATAAAAATTGTACCCAAAACCCTCTTTTCCCATATAGTTGAAGTGGTTATTTATAGCTATTTCAGCCAATACCTATTAAAAAAAAAAATTCTGGAACAAAAATCTGTATTTGGGGCCTCTAATGTTGATCCTTTGCATCTTAATTAATGGTTGTCTATGACCTGGAGCACCAAATATTGCACTTCCGGCATTATTTGTAGTTGGCTGAGATTCAATTAATTGAAATTTTCTGCTGTTGCTGGAGAAAATGTGAAATGGAGTATTTATAACCATGGGTACCTGATTTTTATTTACAGTCATCTGAAAGAAATTCCACATCAGTGACAGAGCTGTAGCATCTTCTAAAGTTCAGGATGTCATAAACACTTGACTCTCAGATGCTTTTAAAACATTTCAAAAAACATATGTATGATATGTACTTTTTTCCTTCATATGGTGAAAAATGCTGATTTTACAAAACTTTTTACTCGTTTTGGGGAAAAAATAAAGTTACATTAAAGTCCACTAATCAACTGCTAATTAAATAACAATTCCTGATGCTCCAAGTGGAACTATAGCTGAGTTGGACAGTATTTTATAGGACTAAATTATATTTTGGCTTAGTTTTAATATCCAAGGAAACTCATTTCATAATTGGTAGGTGTGTAAATGTGCTGGCACTTCAGGTTCTTTATTTTATTAGGAAAAATATATTGGGAAATTGTATTTCCCCTGCCAACTGAAATTATAGAGCAAGTCAGCATGCTTAAGCACCAAACATGTCTTTTTCTAGGTATAAAGAAAAGTAATATGTGGAAGAAAAGGGTTTTGTTTTGTTTTTTAAGTAAGCTGCATTTTATGATATTTTGACTTCATGTTTTTTATTAATAGTAAGTGGCCCAAAGACTATAGATGTTTTATGTACTATTGTTGCACTGCATAAGATCAGCTCTTGGTAAGCAATAGTCTCAAAAGCAATGTGGGCTGCTATTTATTGCCTGCTTACTTGGCAATGTGGTAAGTGTTTTACATACTGTATCATATTCAATTTTCATAACAAATCAGTGAGGCTTAACTCAAATGTCTGAACTGGCTTGGCCTAACCCATCAGTGGAATTTCTTTCTTCATTTTTTTTTTTTAGTTAAATGTTTGTTCTGAGCAGGTTTTTATTTTTTTAATTTTTAATTGCTTTACAATGTTGTATTGGTTTCTGCCATACAACGCAAATAAATCATAATTATACATATATCCCCTCCCTCTTGAGCCTCCCTCCCCCACTCCCATCCCACCCCTCTTGGAATTTCAAACAAAACACTTAAGGAAGGCCTGCTCCTAAGTCAATGTTATTTCCCAGACTTGCACAAGCTGTGGCTTCTTAGACCTTTTGAGAAATTTGATGATGAGCTTCAGCAATACAGGAACAAACTATAAGAGGACTGATGCAAGACATGCTGATTAAGAGAGTAAGTTCCTTAGTAGTGGCAGTTGTATTAATGGAATTAGTGCATTTTCCTTCTCCATAAGATTTCAAAATGATCTTGGATATGTTTTCTTCCCATTTTTCATAAAGCTACTGAGATAACAGGGCATATCCCAGAGAGATTGATTTCATCTGGTTTTTCTTATAGATTATCAGCTGTTTTTCAACATCTATTTTACCAACACAAGCAGTATGGCTTACATTAATAGACGAGGAAAACGGGATTTTGAAAAGATAAAGCTGAAAAGCTGGTAGCATGTTAAAATTAGAACTACAAACTCAGTATCATCAAAATTTTTCTTTTTCTACATATTATGCTCTTTACATTAAAGGGTATTTTTCTGTAGCTTTAAATAAATAAAAAGCATATTACTGACCTATTTAAAAATTACCATGCGAACTTTCTAATTTTCTACCTTGGAATAATTAATAGATGAAAGAAATTGAAAAGTGCTTGACTTGATGACTGCAGAACATCAAGTAACAATGCACAATTATTTTGAACAACAACTTCCACCGAGAATTAGCTTTCCGCTGGCCTTCACTGTGTCCCGGTGCCCCACTGTTTATAATTACACATGTACACTGCGATGGTGCAGTCGTTAAATTGGAAATTGAACTTCTTTGACAACTGCAGGGTAACTTGACAAAAGATGAATGTGATTTTTTTGTTCCTGTTTCCCTTCTTCTTCTTTCACTTATTTAAACATGTATTAATTAACTTGTTCTGGCAAGTGTTTAGTAAACATGGAGCAAGGGCATTTCTTTAGTGGTATAATTAAAATTCCCTTTTAAAATGTTTTGCATGAAATTTTATGCACAATTTGACTCGAGTAAACAGAGGTTCTAATTAAAGTTTTTAAATGGAGGCAATCAAAACTGATAAAACATCCAGCAACCCATTCAAGCACATTGTCTTCCTGTCTAGTTCAAGTCACATTTGGTGGTCAGTTAACATTAGCCTGAATCAGCTAAGACTTCCCCAACTCCACAGGTCCTTTTCTACTTTAGTTAGTCTCAGGGAATAAACCTTTAAATGTTGCAGTACCTCTTGAAGTTGTTATACAATATTTATTCAATTAAATTTCTTCAGAGTTATTACACCAGGATATTATGAGAAGGATCTAATTTAGGTTACGGACCCTCTGCAAATAAAGTGTTGCATAAAACACACTGAATGAATGAAGCTATCCAAATAGTAAGTGGGGCTTCAATTATTTTTTCCCATTACAACTTGCTGTAAAAGGTTACACCTCCGTAAATAGTGCTGTTCTTTGGGGTGAGAATAGCCAGTGTAGCTTTTCAGTGTTAACAGGTAAATGTACAAAGCACATCATCACTTTTTGCCATATTTCTCTATGTGTGTAGGGGGAACAGGGATGGTGGGAAAGGTAACGAGAGATGGAAAGGAATTCATTTTGCTTGTAATGCATTGATTGACTTGAAGTGAGAAATATTTTAAGGGAAGTTTTAACTCCCAGTCTTTAAATTATTCATACTTCTTTTCCCCTTTTTGTGATGCTGAAAACAACTCCAAAAAAGGGAAGCTTTAAGTACAAGAATTGTTGCTAATTGATAAGCGATTTACCAGCTCTCAGGATCACTGGTGTCTCTAATGATCTTTTTTTAATTCATGGGGATTAAAACAGATTCTGCCTGATCACTTCCTCCAGACCTCTGGGTTTTGAACCTGAGCCAGCCAGAGCTGAAAGCAGAAAGTGATTCCCTCTGGCTTCGAACTGTAGATTTGGAGCCTGCTGTCAGTGGGTAGCAGCCACTTCTGCTTTTGTAAAAGAAAAGCAAAATATAATGTAACCCCAACTCTAGTGGGGAGTCTGCCTAATGCTGGGTTTCCTTAACAAGCCCACTAGACTTTCAAACTAATCTCCCTTTCCAACTGGCTTCTTTTTTACTAATAAAGGTGATATTTTGGTGTCTATCCAACACTACTTTATTATGGTTGTTGCTTTCTTAATATCTTTGAAATTTCGAAGAGAAAGAGAAGTGCTGTCTATCAGGTGCCTCTTTGCGTGCATGCTAAGTGGCTTCAGTTGTGTCCGACTGTACGACCCTATGACTGTAGCCCACCAGACTCCTCTGTCCATGGGATTCTCCAGCCAAGAATACTGGAATGAGTTGCCATTCCCTTCTCCAGGGGATCTTCTCCACCCAGGGATCAAACCCACATCTCTTACATCTCCTGCATTGGCAGGTGGGTTCTTTACCATTGGTGCCACCTGGGAAGGGCCTCCACTGAAATCCTAAAACTGTACCATTCTTAATTTGAAAATCAGGAAATTAAAGCACAGACTATCAAGCCACTTGCTCACTTCTCAGGACTAATAAGTACTGATGCTGGGATACATGTGGATAAACTGGCTCAGAGTGTGCTTCTAACCACAGTGATCTTTTATCGGTGGGTATCAGCTGACCTGCCTCTTGAGAAATCTGTATGCAGGTCAGGAAGCAACAGTTAGAACTGGACATGGAACAACAGACTGGTTCCAAATAGGAAAAGGAGTACATGAAGGCTGTATATTGTCACCCTGCTTATTTAACTTATATGCAGAGTACATCATGAGAAACACTGGACTGGAAGAAACACAAGCTGGAATCAAGATTGCTGGGAGAAATATCAATAACCTCAGATATGCAGATGACACCACCCTTATGGCAGAAAGTGAAGAGGAACTAAAGAGCCTCTTGATGAAAGTGAAAGTGGAGAGTGAAAAAGTTGGCTTAAAGCTCAACATTCGGAAAACGAAGATCATGGCATCCGGTCCCATCACTTCATGGGAAATAGATGGGGAAACAGTGTCAGCCTTTATTTTTGGAGGCTCCAAAATCACTGCAGATGGTGACTGCAGCCATGAAATTAAAAGATGCTTGCTCCTTGGAAGGAAAGTTATGACCAACCTAGATAGCATATTCAAAAGCAGAGATAATACTTTGTCAACAAAGGTCCGTCTAGTCAAGGCTATGGTTTTTCCTGTGGTCATGTATAGATATGAGAGTTGGACTGTGAAGAAGGCTGAGCGCTGAAGAATTGATGCTTTTGAACTGTGATGTTGGAGAAGACTCTTGAGAGTCTCTTGGACTGGAAGGAGATCCAACCAGTCCATTCTGAAGGAGATCAGCCCTGGGATTTCTTTGGAAGGAATGATGCTAAAGCTGAAACTCCAGTACTTTGGCCACCTCATGCGAAGAGTTGACTCATTGGAAAAGACTCTGATGCTGGGAGGGATTGGGGGCAAGAGGAGAAGGGAACGACAGAGGATGAGATGGCTGGATGGCATCACTGACTCAATGGACTTGAGTCTGAGTGAACTCCGGGAGTTGGTGATGGACAGGGAGGCTTGGCGTGCTGCGATTCATGGGGTCGCAAAGAGTCAGACACAACTGAGCAACTGAACTGAACTGAACTGATCAGCTCACCAGCCCTAATTTTACACATGAGAAACAAAAGCTCAGAGTGGGGAAGAGCTTGCCTGAGATAAATAACACAGGGAGTAAGAGAGAGAAAGACAGTGAGGCCTAACACCCAGTGTTTCCAAATACCACTGTCGGAATTCCCTCACGGACATGACTGAAGCGACTTAGCATGCATGCATGTATTGGAGAAGGAAATGGCACCCCACTCCAGTGTTCTTGCCTGGAGAATCTCAGGGACAGGGAGCCTGGTGGGCTGCCATCTATGGGGTCGCATAGAGTTGGACACGACTGAAGCGGCTTAGCAGCAGCAGCAGCAGCACAACCCAGAGGTTAGGACTCTGCACTCTCAGTGCCAAGGGCCAGTTCAGTCCCTGGTCAGAGGACTAAGACCCTACATGCCATGTGGTATGGACAAATGAATATCATTGTTGTAACTTTGGACGATCATATTGCTTGTGTTCATTCTGCATATCCATGCCTTCTCAAGCCAAAAGTTCAAGAAAACTAGGAACTCTTCTTAATGATTCAAAGTCATCATCGTGACTATTCATGTGCCAGATTTCGCTCAAGTGCTGTGAGGTATGTCCATCCTTACCGTCATTAGTCATAGAGCCATCAAGTCATGTGTTTAGTCATCCTTATATTCAGACGCTCATGTGTTCATCCATACATCTACTGTATTTTACCGGTGTATACCTGGGGTGTGTTCAGACTTTGTCCTCGGCATAGGAATACAGAGTGTCGCCTGACTGCCAGGGCCGGCCCCTGACTCCGTCCATTTTCTCTTTGGTTTTCTGCCTGCCTTTTGAAGCCTTTCTCTGCCTTTCTCCTACTAATGGGACTCCAGCCTCCAGTACTCGTTACACGGTCTCTTTAATTTGCTGGGGATTTAGAAACCTGATGATAAATTTGTTCAAATCTTGTCTGAAATGAGAGTAAATAAAAGCTAGATGCTGTTTCCATGAGCAAAATACAAATGAGATAATGAATGTTATGGTTAAGAAGGAGCCTGTAGATGAGCTGGGTTTGATCCAAGTTCTACCAGCCACTAGCTACACCCCCTTGGGCAAAGCATCCGGTCCCTCCAAGCCTGTCTCTCTTGTCTCTAGAGTGAAAGATAAGAGTGATGGTCTCCATTTCAAAGAATTGTCTTTAAGACTACATGTTTCAAAAGCATTTATCTCATTGCATGGGACAAAAGAAAACATTGTTGCCATCCTTATTTGCTTAGACATTTTGTGACAACTATTTTTACCTCTCAGAGACCTATATTGTTGTTATATTTTTAGGGGAGTTGTGAAGATTCTGCTGTAAGGTCACAGCTATACTGAGTGCTTCTCATGGGCAGCAACCTGGCCGCCTGTGACTCGTCAAAGTGAGTTCAGAACAAGGACTCCAGAGTCATATGTCAGGGCTAGAGTCTGGCTTCATCATGTCCGCATTACATGACCCTGGACAAGTCACTCAGCTTCTCTAAACTTCAGTTTCTCACCTGCAAAAGTTATAAGCGTATTCTCTACCCCACAGATTCTCATGAGAATTAAATGAAGGCATAATATTTGTGATGTGCTAAGCACAGTGCCCAGCACATAGTTCAGGGACAGAACACAGCAAATTTATTACTATGTGCTAGACTTCATATAAGTGATAAAGGCTTAGACATTATATCAGCAAGAATAAGAACAACATCTCCACTCTTCATAGCACTTTTCATGAGTAGGAGCCTTTAAAAATCATTTGTGATGTGCCAGGTTTCACAGTGACTTTATGGTAAACCCAACCATGTGACTCCTTTTGTAGTATAATAAAGTTAAATTTGTTTTGAACTCCTCACCCCACCAAGGTAGCCTTCTAACTCCCAGCCAGTACCCTCCGGCTGCCCTTTCATTGAGCTATTGAAAGAAGACCAAACTCACTGAAATCATTCACAAGAATGTGCAAGTGGTTTTTGACATCTTGCAGTCTTATTCAAGCTCATTGTCTTAAACGGCCACGCGTCCAAAAGAATTAACAAAGCTGCAGAAGAGCCTAATGTACAAGCAGGGAGTAATAGGAAACCAAGTCTTTCATACAGTTCTGCAACCTGAACATATAATTTGCTACAGAAATGTTCAAAATTCATGCCATGATAGCTAGTTACAAGCATAAAATGCTTTCTCTTCTCCTTTGTTCACACAAGTAAATCTTTTGGGGAAAGACAGCATGCACAAGGAGCCAGGCAATACACATAAAGGACTGAAGCAAGCAGGTTCAAGGAAACTGCAGAGAACATGAGATGGCAAAAGGCAATTGAACGACAGTTGAGCACACATTATGCAGGCATCCAGAAGGGTCGTAAGCAAATGCCAACATGATTCAGGAGGCAGCTCCCTCCATTCCAGAAACGAAGATGTCACTAGGGCTTCTGTGGCTCCAAATTAATCCAGAAACAGGCATGTGCTGATCTTTAAAGATGAGCCACTGCCACAGTTTCTCAACTGTAAAAGGTAAAACAAGAGATGTGCAAGAGGCAAAGTGTGTCCTCTGCTAAGATACCATTTAGGTATTTGTGAGCATCTTAATAGCTAAGACCTCATGAGGATTCATTCATTTTATTCTCACAGCCATCCTACAAGGTAGACACTGTTAATATCATTGTGTTTTATAGATTTTTTTTAAAATGTAGACACACACCCATCCTCTACTTGCCCAGCCAGTGTTGGATGAGGCTGAGCTAACCCAGACATGACCTGCCAGAATCTGTTCTTAACCATATCTGATACTTCCTCTCATGATAAAATAGTTTGGATCACCCCAAACCCCATGGAAAAAGAATTCTGTCTTTTTGATTCAAGTTTTGGGGATTTCTGGTCCCAACTGAGTATTTCAACACAACAAATATTCCTTAAGCCTCAACTACATATAAAACACCATTTTCTGTGCTGTAACACATTTGATTTTATCTTCATTAATGCAATGTCTAGAATATCATTTTAGAACAAGGGTAATACTGTTGAAATAGCTTCATCTGTTTCAATAGTTTGCAAACAGATTGGCATATTATCCACAAATATAAACATTTACAAAAAATTCGGGCAGCATTGGATAACTGTTGCCATAATGATTCACTGGCACAAGAGGAATGCTATGTGATGGAAGATGCCTAGGCTGTTTGACACATTTCAGTGGAGTTCATTATACACACGAAACGGAACCAATTTTACTCAACAGTGACTTTGACATTTACAGAAAAATGAAATGGAGGTTTAGAAATGAAGACTTCATGTAAAATCTCTACCAAAAATTTTAAATTGGTTCTATCCTTATGTCACCACTTCTAGAAGATCAGCCATGTACTATAGACTTATTTTTATTCACAGCAGGTGGCAACCTATTCCAAACAAAGTTCCTTGGGTTATCCAAAAATTGATTGTGAACCAACTTAATTGGCTGTAAAACTCCTCTCAGAATAAAGAACATGTATTGGAGAAGGCAATGGCACCCCACTCCAGTACTCTTGCCTGGAAAATCCCATGGATGGAGGAGCCTGGTGGGCTGCAGTCCATGGGGTCACTAAGAGTCGGACACAACTGAGTGACTTCCCTTTCACTTTTCACTGTCATGCATTGGAGAAGGAAATGGCAACCCACTCCAGTGTTCTTGCCTGGAGAATCCCAGGGACAGGGGAGCCTGGTGGGCTGCCAACTATGGGGTTGCACAGAGTCAGATACGACTGAAGCAACTTAGCAGCAACATATATATTTTTAAAGATTTACCTGTAGGAAGACGTGCCCCTTTGGCTTCACTCTGTTTAATTCATCCTGATATCACAGTCCTGTTTCTTTGATTTGCTGGGTTTTAATGGAGTAAAGACCATCCTCGTCCCCAGTGCACTCAAAGATGGTGTGGGAATGGAGAGATTTCAGGCTGAGTTGGAATACAATAGGGTCAAAAGAAATGCTGCTGCTGCTGCTGCTGCAAAGTCACTTCAGTTGTGTCCAATTCTGTGCGACCCCATAGACGGCAGCCCACCAGGCTCCCCCGTCCCTGGGATTCTCCAGGCAAGAACACTGGACTGGGTTGCCATTTCCTTCTCCAAAAAGAAATGCTAAATAGGTGTAAATAACCAGCTGTTTCCTACTTTATATGGGCTTCCCTGGTGACTCAGCAGGTAAAGAACCTGCCTGCAATGCGGGAGACCTGGGTTGGATCCCTGGGTTGGGAAGATCCCCTGGAAAAGGGAACATCTACCCACTCCAGTATTATGGCTTGGAGAAAATGATAGACTCCATTGTATCCAACCAGTCCATTCTGAAGGAGATCAGCCCTGGGATTTCTTTGGAAGGAATGATGCTAAAGTTGAAACTCCAGTACTTTGGCCACCTCATGCGAAGAGTTGACTCATTGGAAAAGACTCTGATGCTGGTTGGGATTGGGGGCAAGAGGGGAAGGGGACGACAGAGGATGAGATGGCTGGATGGCATCACTGACTCGATGGACGTGAGTCTGAGTGAAGTCCGGGAGTTGGTGATGGACAGGGAGGCCTGACATGCTGCGCTTCATGGGGTCGCAAAGAGTGGGACATGACTGAGCGACTGAACTGACTGACTGATAGTCCATGAGGTCACAAAGAGTCAGACACAACTGAGCGACTTTCACTTGTTACTTCATGGACAGTAAATGTGAGATGTACCAAAAATTCAGTAGGAATTTATGCTGCTGGTGGTGGTTTAGTCGCTAAGTCGTGTCCTACACTTTCGACCCCATGGACTCCAGCCCTCAGGGCTCCTCCGTCCATGGGATTTTCAGGCAAGAAAACTGGAGTAGGTTCCCATTTCCTTCTCCAGGAGATCTTCTTGACTGAGGGATCAAAGCCACGGACCCACATCTCCTGCCTTGCAGGCAACTTCTTTACCACTAAGCCACCAGGGAAGCCTCAGGGATTCATGGTACATATGTTAAAAGCATTACTAATGGGTTATGCCAATGCGTTAGGATGATTTATGGGTAGATAATATTTTCAGAAATATTTTCTGTGAGCAGAGTCATGCAAAGTGCTATGCTACAGTATTTCTGTGCAACACCATTTATTTGAAAAAATCATTTCATAACAGATTTTAAAAAACATTCTCTTGCTAGGGTAAATGGTTCAAGTATATTAATAATGTTGCTTTAGTGAATGCTGACTGGGCTTTCAGTGCCAAAGTTAAGGCTCTGCATACCAAAAACAAATGAATGTACTTGGTTTAATTTGTAAGCCTAGATGGCATTATAGTAATATTGTACTGATTAGAATTAATCAGGAACACCAGAATAAATGTATGCTAAGTCTGAATTCTAAAACTTCAAAGTAATTATATTGCCTTTAAATCTGTCTAGTATTTACTTATTTGTTTGTCTGTAAATAGTATAATAAAATCAGTATCTCAAAACCAGATAGTTCAAACTGTTATCAAACATGAGTCGCCGTGGAAGCAATTCAATCAATAGAGATGTTTCCTAATTAGCATATTATTTGCAAATAAAAGGTGATTCCAAAGTATTCCAGGGAACTTGAAGACATTGTAGTTTGTCTTCCCATTCTATATATCCTATGAAATATTTTACATTATTAGTTTGCAATAATCTAGGGGGAAAGATTTTGCTAATCAAAGGAAAACTTCAACCAAGCTTCTGCATTAATTATCACATATTCTAAATTGGTAGAACCTGAATTAATGAGACCCAGGCTTCTTCTAAATGGCATGCATTAAATAAAAGCTGGACTTGACTATATGCTCTTGTGAAGACTGAGGTATACATCCATACTGGCTGCCAGGCAAATAAATTTTCAAAATATGCAATTATGAATGCTATGTGGACTTTGCCCCACCATCCATAAACATCTTAATTACCTTCTACACATCACTAAAAAAAGGCTTCTGCAAAGATTCAAACTATTTTTCTAGAGCAACCCCTTTTGCATATCATATTTTAGAGCAAACAATTGCCTATAAGAAATAGAAATCTCCTCCTCCTAAAAAACAGATTCCGGCAAAAATGAAAATAAAAAGTAGAGACATGATCTATTAAGAAATCTTTTAAGTTCATTGCTAAACTGTCATTGGGCTATAATTAGGAAGTTCAGGGTTCATTTTTACAAAGTTTTTTAATATTTCTACCTAGTTTGCTCTTGATGTCATGAGGGGATGAGGGCAAATGGTACAATATCCATTTTGCTTTATATACTTTCCTGCCCTACTGTCTAATTTTTGTGTGCATGCTAAGTTGCTACAGTTGTGTCCAACTCTTGACCCTATGGACTGTAGCCCGCCAGGCTCCAATGCCCATGGGATTCTTCAGGCAAGAATACTGGAGTGGTTGCCATGCCCTCTTCCGGGGAACTTTCCCAACCCAAGGATCCAACCCAAGTTTCTTGTGTCTCCCGCATTGGCAGGCGGGTTCTTCTCCACTAGTTCAGTTCAGTTCAGTTCAGTTGCTAGTAGTGTCCGACTCTTTGCGACCCCATGAATCCCAGCACTCCAGGCCTCCCTGTCCATCACCAACTCCCAGAGTTCACCCAAACTCATGTCCATCAAGTCGGTGATGCCATCCAGCCATCTCATCATCTGCCGTCCCCTTCTCCTCCTGCCCCCAATCCCTCCCAGCATCAGAGTCTTTTCCAATGAGTCAACTCTTCACATGAGGTGGCCAAAGTACTGGAGTTTCAGCTTTAGCATCAGTCCTTCCAAAGAAATCCCAGGGCTGATCTCCTTCAGAATGGACTGGTTGGATCTGCTTCCAGTCCAAGGGACTCTCAAGAGTCTTCTCCAACACCACACTTCAAAAGCATCAATTCTTTAGTGCTCAGCTTTCTTCACAGTCCAAATCTCACATCCATACATGACCACTGGAAAAACCATAGCCTTGACTAGACAGACCTTTGTTGGCAAAGTAATGTCTCTGCTTTTGAATATGCTATCTAGGTTGGTCATAACTTTCCTTCCAAGGAGTAAGCATCTTTTAATTTCATGGCTGCAGTCACCATCTGCAGTGATTTTGGAGCCCCAAAAAATAAAGGCTGACACTGTTTCCACTGCTTCCCCATCTATTTGCCATAAAGTGATGGGGCCGGATGCCATGATCTTCATTTTCTGAATGTTGAGCTTTAAGCCAACTTTTGCACTCTCCACTTTCACTTTCATCAAGAGGCTTTTTAGTTCCTCTTCACTTTCTGCCATAAGGGTGGTGTCATCTGCAATCTGAGGTTATTGATATTTCTCCCAGCAATCTTGATTCCAGCTTGTGCTTCTTCCAGCCCAGCGTTTCTCATGATGTACTCTGCATATAAGTTAAATAAGCAGGGTGACAATATATAGCCTTGACGTACTCCTTTTCCTATTTGGAACCAGTCTGTTGTTACATGTTCAGTTCTAACTGTTGCTTCCTGGCCTGCATACAGGTTTCTCAAGAGGCAGGTCAGGTGGTCTGGTATTCCCATCTCTTTCATAATTTTCCACAATTTATTGTGATCCAGACAGTCAAAGGCTTTGGCATAGTCAATAAAGCAGAAATAGTTGTTTTTCTGGAACTCTCTTGCTTTTTCCATGATCCAGCGGATGTTGGCAAATTTGATCTCTGGTTCCTTTGCCTTTTCTAAAACCAGCTTGGACATCAGGAAGTTCACAGTTCATGTATTGCTGAAGCCTGGCTTGGAGAATTTTGAGCATTACTTTACTAGCGTGTGAGATGAGTGCAATTGTGCGGTATTTGAGCATTCTTTGGCATTGCCTTTCTTTGGGATTGGAATGAAAACTGACCTTTTCCAGTCCTGTGGCTACTGCTGGGTTTTCCAAATTTGCTGGCATATTGAGTGCAGCACTTTCACAGCATCATCTTTCAGGATTTGAAAGAGCTCAACTGGAATTTCTTCATCTCCACTAGCTTTGTTCGTGTGATGCTTTCTAAGGCCCACTTGACTTCACATTCCAGGATGTCTAGCTCTAGGTGAGTGATCACACCATCGTGATTATCTGGGTCGTGAAGATCTTTTTTGTACAGTTCTTCTGTGTATTCTTGCCACCTCTTCTTAATATCTTCTGCTTCTGTTAGGTCCATACCATTTCTGTTCTTTATTTTGCCCATCTTTGCACGAAATGTTCCCTTGATATTTCTACTTTTCTTGAAGAGATCCCTAGTCTTTCCCATTCTGTTGTTTTCCTCTATTTCTTTGCATTGATCGTTGAGGAAGGCTTTTTTATCTCTCCTTGCTATTCTTTGGAACTCTGTATTCAGATGCTTATATCTTT
The DNA here is from genome assembly GCF_029378745.1 of Bos indicus. Taxonomy (NCBI): domain Eukaryota; kingdom Metazoa; phylum Chordata; class Mammalia; order Artiodactyla; family Bovidae; genus Bos; species Bos indicus. Next base: position 42,209,997 of record NC_091779.1, on the reverse strand, counting down.
CCTTTTCTCCTTTGCTTTTCACTTCTCTTCTTTTCAGAGCTATTTGTAAGGCTTCCCCAAACAGCCATTTTGCTTTTTTGCATTTCTTTTCCATGGGGACTGTCTTGATCCCTGTCTCCTGTACAATGTCAGGAACTTCCATCCGTAGTTCATCAGGCACTCTATCTATCAGATCTAGTCCCTTAAATCTATTTCTTACTTCCACTCTATAATCATAAGGGATTTGATTTAGGTCATACCTGAACGGTCTAGTGGTTTTCCCTACTTTCTTCAATTTAAATCTGAATTTGGCAATAAGGAGCTCATGATCTGAGCCACAGTCAGCTCCAGGTCTTGTTTTTGCTGACTGTATAGAGCTTCTCCATCTTTGGCTGCAAAGAATATAATCAGTCTGATTTTGGTGTTGACCATCTGGTGATGTCCATGTATAGAGTCTTCTCTTGTGTTGTTGGAAGAGGGTGTTTGCCATGACCAGTGCGTTCTCTTAGCAAAACTCTATTAGCCTTTGCCCTGCTTCATTCCGTATTCCAAGACTAAATTTGCCTGTTACCCCAGGTGTTTCTTGACTTCCTACTTTTGTATTCCAGTCCCCTATAATGAAAAGGACATTTTTTTGGGGTGTTAGTTCTAGAAGGTCTTGTAAGTCTTCATAAAACCGTTCAACTTCAGCTTCTTCAGCGTTACTGGTTGGGGCATAGACTTAGATTACTGTGATATTGAATGGTTTGCCTTGGAAACGAACAGAGATCATTCTGTCGTTTTTGAGATTGCATCCAAGTACTGCATTTCAGACTCTTTTGTTGACCGTGATGGCTACTCCATTTCTTCTAAGGCATTCCTGCCCACAGTAGTAGATATAATGGTCATCTGAGTTAAATTCACCCATTCCAGTCCATTTTAGTTCACTGATTCCTACCCGTCTAATCTTTGGTTCTTTCCTAATTGAATAACCATCCCTACTATTTTAAAATTTGGTGTCTATGTATGCTCTTACTTTTTGTCATTTTACTTACTGCCTGACACCTATGAATGAACGAGCACGTCTGATTCCTACTTGCCATGTGCTTTTCCTATAGTCTGACTGTTCAGAAGTCAGCGGCGTTGCATCTAAGGTCATGTTTGGGCTTCCCAGGCAGTGCTCGTGGTAAAGGACCTACCGGCCAATGCAGGAGACATAAGAAACACGGGTTTGATCCCTGGGTAGGGAAGATCACCTGGAGAAGGGCATGGCAACCCACCCCAGTATTATTGCCTGGAGAGTCCCATGAACATAGGCACTGGTGGGCTACGGTCCATAGGGTCACAAAGAATCAGACACAACTAAAGCGACGTAGCGCAAGATCATGTTTGGAATATGGAGTTTCTTTTTTATTTCATATTTTTAGATTCAAATCTAAAATCGGTATATCATTCATTTTGACTATATCAAATTCTCATCTGATATAATATCAGCATGTTAAATCATAAAAGAATGTGTATCCAGTACCATTTTTGCAAGGTAAAATTACAACATCGAAGTTAGTTCTGATTGTTTCCACTTGAATAAAGTAAAGATGATTTTCAGAACATTAACAAAATGGAAAGGGGGAAAAGACACATAGAATCTACGAATGAGTGTGTCCTCTGGTGAACTTTCGTTTTTGCCCATATTCTTCTGGAAGCAGGTTGTGGGCATAAAGCTTCTGTCTTCTCTGTTTCTACACTGTTACTGTGAAACACTGAAGTCTACACAAAGGAAAATAATTAGCAAATGGACTAATTCTGATTTTTAAATGCTTCTCTTCTTTAATTTTAAGAGAATTTGACTCACTTGGAAATGCCTCTTGAAAAATAAAAAAGTATTTAAGCCTAAGAGGGAACTATACTACCTTTGGCACACTTTTGCAGGCTACTGTAGATGGATTCTAAACTTGCAACGCAAATAGTAACAATAACAATCGTGGTAGTGATAATGATAACAATGGCTAATACGTATTAATACCTTACTAAGTGCCAGTCATTGTTTTAAGTGCATGTAATGACATTTAATCCTTATAACGCCCTCTGAGGTAGTTACCATAATAACTCCCATTTATAGAACAAGAAACTAAGGTGCAGTGAGATTAAGCATCTTCACAAATTCATAGCAATTTAAACCCAGGCAGTCTGGCTCCAACATTGATAATCTTAACGACCATGCAATCCTGACTTAAGAAGTATTAAGTAGTATTACATGAGTAATATTATTACATGAGGATTGCTAAGTTATATACTCAACAGTGTAGAGTTGGTTGGCGTTTTTTTAACTATAGAATTTCGTAGAGAAAGCTATCGCTCTAAACACCAAATACGAGTGGATCATAGTAATTTTAGTAGCTTTGCATACTGAGTTTTAACAAGGACACACCCTTTCTTCTGTCCTCTCCTTCTCACCTTCGGATGTGCTGAACCCAGGAGCCGTGACATGTGTCTTGCAGCAAGATGTTCACGTGTGTCTGGCCCCATTTCAGTGGCTGGAGTGCAGTGAGGGGCAGTGAGCGTGGTGGGAGTTGGTTATGGTGGGCAGTGGCCAAAGCACTGAGTTAGGCCCCAGTTCTCTGCTCCTGCTATAATCCCTTTTGCTAGAGTAGAATCTTTTGCAGGGGGAATTAGGGGAATTCTTCAAGGATGAACGGTATGTCCCCCAGGGTTACTGTCCCTGAGGGGGCTCACAGACAAGCTGTCCACAGTTCTCTTTTGCTTCCCCAAGTTGATACAAAAAGAGCTGGCTGATAACTAAACTGATGTTCTACCATACTTGGAGACATTGCTTAAATTTGTACCACTTTAAAAGCTTATTACCAGCTAAGCAGAAAAAAAAGTAAAATACTTGACATTTTGGTATCTGTGATATTAAAAAGGACTAATATTTAATATTCAAGTGGCAACAGCTTGTAGAGTTTGCACACAACATCCATAGGGATCGATTTTTCTTTAAAATGGCCTTTAGGAGTTTTTAAACAGCTGACACCTCCATTCTCTGCATCCCTCTTCCCTGCCAGTACCGTGGGGCACACGATGAGTGCAGCCGCAGACGTGTAACTCTTCACTGCAGGATTTGTCTATGAAAATAACAGAGAATGTGGGAAATGAAGAAAAATGCAATTTCCACTGAATCAACCTCAGTGCCATCTCGACTACTAGAAATGAATAGATGTCTTTAGAGGGCTTTTCTCCATATGGTCGCTCAGTCCCCCTTATATCCTATCCATGAGAAGAGAGAACTGTCATTACCTAATTGGTCATCAGTCATCCCACACCTGTACCAAGGCCACATAATGACAAATATACTGGTACTGGCATTCTTCCAGCATGACTAATTGTCACAGTACTAATTCACTCACCTGTGGAATTTTCAACTTCCCCAGCCTGCTGTCAAGAAGATGCATAATAATGGAATAAAGGTTTTAAAATGCTGAACACTATGAAATATTTCACGTATATTTCACCAGAAAACTTCCACTTAAACATGTGTTGGGTGGCTATAATTATTCATTGCTGAGTTTAAAAAAAAAAAAAAAAACTGGTCATATATACATTTACCTGGTAGAAAATTAGGAGACAAAGGGACAAATCTTTCAGACATAGAGGAAAAAAAAATACTAATCAGATTGCCTAAAACCTGTTCCTTTATCTGCATTTATTTACCTGTATTTACCTATTTAACTGTAACATATATTCTACCTTACAAAGCCCTTCATTTTTGTGTTAGTATTATTTAAGAAAATATTTTTTCTATTCAAATAATAAGATAAAGGAGTAATTTATTGTTTTTTTTCCCCCAAGAAATGTGGGAAAATTTAGGAGGGAGATATAGGCATGCATTGGTTTAGGTAAAATGGTAAACCAAATTGTGATATCTTTGCATCTTTGCCAAGCACTCTGGCATGAGGATTTTTTTTAATGCTAGACTGTGTTTGTAAAAATTAATTAATTTTAATCAATTTATATTAATTAATATTAAAAATTAATATTTTTATCAAAAATTATGACCTGCAATTATAATCACTGACTTTTCTGAAGATCTTGTCATCTATTGCCCTCACTGTGGTATTGAGGTACATTTGATGTACCTCTGAGTATTACAAAGAAACTGTCCGACCAATTTTAATATAGGCAACTTAGTTGCCTATGATACAAGTAAAATTTAGAGATAAAAGCCAACCAGGATTTCCTAAAGAAAATTGAAGAGAATTGTTCATTTTATTCTCTATACTATTAAACACAAATTCTGTAGCTTGTTCATTAACCCATCCTGTAGTGTTAATTGGGTCATATGAGGAAAAAAAACTTTCCCTGTTAAGTTTGGAAAACACTGGATTAAATACAGGCTTATCATCATTGCTACAAAATTTCACTTCAGAAAAGTCAATACGCTAATGAGCATTCTGCAGAGAAGACATAAGGTCTTTTCCAACCTTGTTTGACCTGGCTGTTCCATCAGAACACATCTCAGAAGCCAAGAGTCTGCAGAACAGGTTTCTGCCTTCCCATCACAGGTGCTCAATATACTTTAGCGAAATTTCAACATTATCCACTTTCAATTGAATCAAAATTGTCTGTGATATTCTTTCATGAGGATAAATATGCAAATAGAATCAGAAACACAAACTCATTTCTTCTAACCAGATCTCAGCCCACATACTCGGAGGTAAAAGAGTAGTGAAATAATCCACTCTGGCATGTTGACCTACAGCAAGCTATTACTTAAAATAGGATTTTTAAGTGATAGAAAAGGAGAGAGGAAAACAGTAGCTTCATACTCGGCACCCGCCTTCTGTTTAGCATATCTGAAAGACCGTTTTCCTCATTTCAAAATTGATAGCCAACTTATTTTTTTGTTGTTTTGCTATTCAAATTTCTGTCCTCTTTTTTCTCCAGAGCTATTTGCTCTAACACTGAATTTTAAGCATCTCTAAAAATGCTTGATATGTTATTATTCTTTCCAGATATTCTCTGACAGCCAAGCCAAGAACATTAAGGAAGAAAGGAGGAATGAGGCTGGATACAGTGCAGTGAGAAAAGACATTTCAAGGAGAGGGGTACCTGCAACTCAGAGACTGAACTGTGGCATCAGAATGAGAACTTACCGATACTTCTTGCTTCTCTTTTGGGTTGGCCAGCCCTACCCAACTTTCTCAACTCCATTATCTAAGAGGACTAGTGGTTTCCCGGCAAAGAAAAGGACCCTGGAGCTCTCTGGAAACAGCAAAAATGAGCTGAGCCGTTCGAAAAGGAGCTGGATGTGGAATCAGTTCTTTCTCCTGGAGGAATACACGGGATCCGATTATCAGTATGTGGGCAAGGTAGGATTCCATTGGGCTCTTTGACATTCTGGTTTTAAAAGCCTGAAGAAGTTGCTTTTCATAAATAGAACAGGGAGGATGTGAACTCTTCCCCCAGTACAGTAAGAATTGTTGCTTATCTGGTAAGACTTTTTTTTTTCACTTGAGTAGTTTCAGAAAGAAGACTGTAGCAAGAAGCTGAGAAATGTTAGCACGGCAACAAAGAAAGAGAAATGCTTCAGTTGAAAATGAAACGCCCACAACCATACGCATAGGATTATCATAAATCCTTTAATTTTTACTTTAGCTTGAAAAATGTGGTCCAGCTATTCTATAAAGTAGGATGTATTAAAAATAGGAATAGAGAGATTAAGCTGTAAGGAAAGGAAGCTTCCTTTTTTTCTCATTCTGAGGAAAAAAAAAAACATTCTGAGCGTTTGTCCTTTGGCCAGATTCAAAGATTAACTATTTCTTAAGTTTGCTACCTACAGAGCCGACTATGCTCTGACCAATCGGAGATCTTTATCCTCAAAACCCACTATTGCCTTAGATTTAGTTGCATTGCTGCTGCTTTTTTGTCTTGTCTCCAATAATTGCTAATAACCAGGCATTTCAAAACCTTATGATTTAATTGTGGCAAAGTTCACAAAAGAGGAAAATGGTTATGTAAAGGTGCCATTTCCAAATATCATCTGACCATTTTATTGACTCCAGAAAGTAAAATGAGGAGGCATGGCTTATTATAGCCCTTACAGACTACTGGAGCTGAGTCAGGGAAACAGCTTGCTTATACTGTCATCATGAATTTCACTGAAATTTTATCATCAGTCACATTCCCACTGCAGAAGATCTGCATCCTGCTAAAAAGTGAGAAAGACAGGGATACAGGTCTGTACTTTGTAGATTCTCTGTTTCAGAACATGGTACTGATCAGGAAAATAATTGTCACACATCCTTTTCATAAACAAACTAGGGACAAACGTAATAGAGATAATAAAACGTCTTCATTTATGAGTACAACTACAATTTTAGAACATCTATATTTGGATATCATGCAAATAGCATAAATTTTACAGATTCCAAGGGCTGCATGTTCACACTTCAATCTGTTATCAAATATCCCTGAATAACCGGATGCAAATATTCTTTTTAAGTATCTACCAAAATAAATGAAGGAAAACCATCCATGGTTTGGGCTGAGGTAACCAGGCATTTTTCCAATGAAGTGAATTATTAATGTGGCATAACGTAAGAGAGGAAGTATTCCGTGAAGGGGTGAACATCAACATGGATCCTTGAGGGACTAGCCTTGTATTTGCTATGAAATTCACAAGCTGTGTGACTGCTGAAGAAAGACAGTCCACTTACTCATACTTCACTCCATTTCCTTTGTGAAATTTGAATAGCACTACATTAATAGGGCAATTATTGTAAAAAAAAAAAAATAATCTTATAATCTTAAAAGCACTTTCTACAATACAAATAACATTATTGTCATTGAAGATTAAGTTTTTAAAAGTGCTTTATTTAAATGATTGACTCCCCTTTTTCTTTTCTTTTTCTTCTCAAATTGTGATGCCATTTTACATTAAAAAATAGCATGTATTTTTAAATACAGATATTTCAAAACACTAGAAGCAGCAATGGGTAAAACCTCAGAAGAATCAGTTTTATGATTATGATTGTGAGAGGTGATATTGCCATGGGAAGAGTTGTGAGCTGTGGACTCAGGCAGATCTGAGGCCGTTTCACTGTGCTGACGGGTGCCAGTTGTGTGGCCCACAGAGGTTGTTAACCTTTCCAGGCTTTGGTTTGTTCATCTAGAAAATGCAGAAGCAAAGCCTATCTACCTCATAGAGTTGCAGTGTAAAGTGAGAAGAATTGGTAGCTGGCACATAGTAGGTGCAGAAAGAAGTTATTGTTATCGATGAAAACTCCATTGAATATACTCTATTAAATCTTTAATGCATGGAAGCTGATTATTTTTATATCACTGCAAAAGTAAAATGATGTAATTAACAGATCTCTCAGTGGGTGGTAAATGTAGAGGGTTCTGGGGAAATCCCTTCACAATCACAGCTTCAGTTTGATTCATTGGATTTGTATACTTTATTGGCAGCAAGAAAAATTGCCCTTCTTCCTCCACTCATCTGCCCCTCCCCCACCTCCTTGATGTTCTAATCCATAAAGAAGAAATATCCCCCGGGGGAAAAGTCAACCGCGGTAACTGAAGTTATCGTAGATGCCAGCATTGCTCTATCAAATGTATGTAAGAGGTGTTCCTGAACTATTGATAAGGCATTTTCCTGAATCTGTCTTTATATTTTATCAACAAAGAGATAAGACAATTTTTTTACCACAATTAAAAGTGGGCAAAAAAATAAATATTTAAAAAAAGGAAAAACAGATTTGCTTCTCATGAGGCAACAGGTTGGTCCACTTCTTTGCACTGCACAATTTTTCCACATTGATTTCTGCACCATACTTGCTTTTTAACATGGGCTTCCCCAGTGCCTCAGCAGTAGAATTCACCTGCAATGTAAGAGACACAGGTTCGATCCCTGGATGAGAAAGATCCCCTGGAGAAAGACATGGCAACCCACTCCAGTGTTCTTGCCTGGCGAATCTCATGGACAGAGAAGCCTGGCGGGCTACAGTCCATAGAGTCACAGAGAGTTGGACAGGACTGAAGCAGCTGAGCACATGCACATGCATTGTGGGAAACTCAGCTTCACAAACATTAACATATGACATCATCAAAAGGAAGGTAGCGCCACCTACTGTTGAAACTGTGAACTACTCTGAGTTAGTAATTCACAAGATGTCTGATACCTCAAGGGTTGCAGTGTTTCGCTCAATCTTTAAAAATATTTCCCAGTGCTGCACGCCAGGGTGCCTTGGTGCAAACGCTGAGAACCAAAAGACTGTGGTTAGATTGACATATAAAGATGTACAAAAGCTAATAGAACCTTAAACTGTGCTATTGTGCTAAGTCGCTTTAGTCCTGTCGGACTCTGCAACCCCATGGACTGTAGCCCGCCAGGCTCCTCTGTTCTTGGGATTCTCCAGGCAAGAATACTGGAGCAGGTTGCCATTTTCTCCTCCAGGGGATCTTCTTGACCCAGGGATTGAACCCACGTCTCCTGCATCTCCTGCATTGCTGGTGGATTCATTACCACTGTGCCACCTGGGAAGCCCATAAATAATAGCTACTCAAAGCCTACTCAAAGACCTAAAACTGAAAAGATTCATCTTTTCATGTAACAGATAGAGGCATTAACTGAGGAAAAGTAAGGCCATGAGCAAATGCACTTAAGTAGAAGAAAAACGTTTTTACATTGTAAGTAATGTAATATTTATATGTGTGTTCTGTTTATATTTATATATGAATTCCTTGGTTCCAGTTATTTGGGTGCAAGTCGATAGGGATGACAGTAACAATGGAGGAAAAGGAGAGAATGGGTGTGGGAGCAAGAGGCTACCAGGTGTAGAAGGAGAAAAAAGAAAGCCACGTAAGAGTCCAAGAAACAGCAGAAAATGGATCTGGAGGACAGTGATAGCCAACGGGAATTTGCTATATGGCTCAGGAAACTCAAATAGAGGCTTTCTGTCGATCTAGAGGGGTGGGATGGGGTAGGAGATGGGAGGGAGGTTCAAAAGGAAAGGGATATATGTATACCTATGGCTGATTCACGTCGAGGTTTGACAGAAAACAACAAAATTCTGTAAAGCAATTATACTTCAATAAAATAAATAAAACCATGAAGTGAATACAAGATGAGCTTTAAAATTGAAGCACAAGCAAAGGTAGCAAGACCTTCCTTCTCATGCTGTCTTAATGCGTGTGTGTGTGTATGTGTGTGTGTGCATATGTGTGTGTGTTCAGTTGCTTTAGTCATGGCTGACCCTTTGCGACGCCACGGACTGTAGCCCACCAGGCTTCTCTGTCCATGGGGATTCTCCAGGCAGGAATACTGGAGTGGGTTGCCATGACCTCCTCCAGGGGATCTTCCTGACCCAGGGATCGAACCCATGCCTCTTATGTCTCCTGCATTGGCAGACATGTTCTTTACCACTAGCACCGCCTGGGAAGCCCCGCTGTCTTAATTAATGCCCCTCAGCATTTCTCTGTGGCCATAAATATTTACACAGGAACGTGTACATGGCACAGCCAGCAAGGGATGCATTTGTTGTGTATAGAAGTGAGGAAGGCCAGTTACAGCTGAAAGACTGACGGCCCAAACTCTGATTTATGAGACAATTCTCAACACTTCTACTCACCTGAAAAGGTAGTGGCAGGTAGGGGTAGAAAGAAGTGGTCCTATATTGGGTAAAAGTTTGTGAGCTTAAGATATAGGTATCGATACAAATAAGGAGTATATTGTTTTCTAAAATACATAACCATTTGGGGAAACTTTTAGCTGATTTAGCATAAGCCGCCTCTGTGTCACCTGGGAGTTTGTCAGAAATGTAAATTCTTAGGCCCTCACCTGAGATCTATTGAATCAGAACCTGCTGTTCAACAAAAGCAGAATTTTAGGTGAATTTTATGCATATTAAGGGGTTTCCCTGGTGGATATGTGGTAAGAAATCCGCCTGGAGCACAGGAAACAAGGGCCTGCGAGTTCGATCTGTGGTTTGGGAAGACGTCCTGGAGAAGGAAATGACTACCCACTCCAGTATTCTTTCCTGGGGAATCCCATGGACTGAGGAACCTGGCAGGTTACAGTCCATGGGGTCACAAGAGTCAGACAGGACTTAAGGCCTAAACTACCACCACCACCATACACGTTAAAATTTGAGACGTGCAGCTTTTAAAAATAGTATGTTGGCCTGCGTGTCACTTCCCCAGAGATTCCAATGTACTTGCTTTTTAATTAAGTATTTATGATTCTAATATGTGGTGAAATTTGAGAACCACTGCCCTAGGGGAATATTATTGGCAATAATTATAGCAAGATGTGGCAAGCTTGGTGATAAAATGGGCATCCCCAAAGGATTGTGGAAATACAAAAGACAGGGGCCAACTGGGCTTAGGGGTTCAGCAGAGCTTCCTAGAGGAGGTGATGGGATTGGGATCATGTCTTAAGGAAAGAGCACGAGTTAGCCCACACAGCAGAGGGAGAGTTACCCAGACTTCCCAATTAACTGGATGCAGGAGCCAAGAGAGAGAAAGCAGGAGGTTCCAAAAGTCAAAGATTTCAAGATAGAACAGTCAGGATTGTGAAAATGTCACTGATGCCAGCACAGCAAACAGAAAGAGGTGCATATTTTCTTGTCAATGGTTAAAGGAAAGAGTATTGGATTTTATGCAAAATCACTTAGATTATCTTTCAGTTCAGTTCAGTTGCTCAATCGTGTCCGACTCTTTGCAACCCCATGGACTGCAGCATGGCAGGCTTCCCTGTGCATCACCAATTCCCAGAACCTACTCAGAGTCATGTCCATTGAGTCAATGATGCCATCCAACCTTCTCATCCTCTATTGTCCCCTTCTCCTCCCACCTTCGATCTTTCTCAGCATCAGGGTCTTTTCCAACCAGTCGGTTCTTCGCATCAGGTGGCCAAAGTGTTGGAGTTTCAGCTTCAGCATCAGTCCTTCCAATGAACATTCAGGACTGATTTCCTTTAGGATAGACTGGTTGCATCTCCTTGCAGTCCAAGGGACTCTCAAGTCTTCTCCAACACCACAGTACAAAAGTATCAATTCATCAGTGCTCAGCTTTATTTTTAGTCCAATTCTCACATCCATACATGACTATTGGAAAAACCATAGCTTTGAATAGATGGACCTTTGATGGCAAAGTAATGTCTCTGCTTTTTAATATGCTGTCTATGTTGGTCATAGCTTTGCTTCCAAGGAGCAAGCATCTTTTAATTTCATGGCTACAGTCACCATCTGCAGTGAATTTGGAGCCCCAAAATCTGTCACTGTTTCCATTGTTTCCCCATCTGTTTGCCATGAAGTGATCTCTCGCTATATGTAAACTGAATAGAAAAATAAAAGAGAAGCATTGTAATTTTCCATTTTCAGAAAATTCCATGTCCTTCCTTTCAGCTTTACATAATATAGCAATTCCTTGGTAAGTGGTATATGGTCTAAAATTAAATTCTATAAGAACATAGGTAGATATAGACTTTGAAGACATTGTTATTCATTAATACAAAGATGAATATATTTAAAATCTCAGAACTACACACATTTATAGGCAAAAAATTCACATATTATCATTAACCAACACACAGCAATGATTAACTCCATTGTCTCCTCCATTTTATCTTTCACAATGTTTTTAATCCTCTCCTTCCACACAATGTATTGGTAAAACTAGTTTCCATTAGAAGCTCTCAAGGTGCTTCTATTTTTAGTAGCATATCAGATCCATTTCTGTGGAATTTGATAAACTATATATTTCATAGATATTTTCTTATGTTAGCTTTTTGGAAGTTGGTAATGGTTTCCTTTGGGGAAGTTTATCCAAAAATTGATATGCTGTGCTTTTTTAAATACCATGAAAATGTGAGTTCTCTTTGAGGCTCTGATGTACAGGTCTTCCTAATATGCCTTTCTCTTGAGTCTTTAAAATTAATGTCTACCCAATTCAACAAAGCCACTAGTCTTAGGATAATTAGACAGTAATGTTTTAACATCCCATAGAAATAAAAGTTGTCAGACATATACACCTTTACAATTAGGAATGAAGCATCATTTGTTCCTATAATTACATGGTCCAAATTCAATAAACATGAAGCAATATTTTATTCATTCAGAAGACCATTTAAAAGATGCCATTATTAAGAGATTGCTTTCTTATATTATTTTTTTTAAAAGATGATAAGCTTAGGAGTAGAGACCTCCTGGTACTAATTTGATGGATGGTTTGGAGACTCATTTAACCATTGTTGCTTGAACATCAGCATCAGATTAAATCATCATCATAGCTAACAATTACTGAGTTTTACTTTGTCTCAGACACACTGCTAATGTCTCAGGTGCACTCCTCACCAATGAGGTTCAATCTAATACCTAGATAATATTTATATCTCTGTTTTACAGAGAAGTAAACTAAGGCTCCGGAGAAGGCAATGGCACCCCACTCCAGTACTCTTGCTTGGAAAATCCCATGGACGGAGGAGCCTGGTAGGCTGCAGTCCATGGGGTCGCTAAGAGTCAGACACGAATGAGCGACTTCACTTTCACCTTTCACTTTCATGCATTGGAGAAGGAAATGGCAACCCACTCCGGTGTTCTTGCCTGGAGAATCCCAGGGATGGCTGAGCCTGGCGGGCTGCCGTCTATGGGGTCGCACAGAGTCGGACACGACTCAAGCGACTTAGCAGCAGCAGCAAACTAAGGCTCAGATAGGTCCACTGCTTTAGCCCGAGGTCTCCTACTGCTAGAACTTGGCGGTTGGCCTCTGTCTGACCTCATAGTTTCTGTGTTATATCCCCTACCTTGTACATCCACTACATCAGAGAGCCATTTTGAGGCTCAAATGAAGAAACAGTCCTAGAACATGCTAGAACTTGCTTTAGCATTCAATGATTGCTTTCAATTCAATACCACAAATACGTACTGAGGACCTGAGGGGTGAAACCCAAGGGTAGAGAGAAAAGGGGAAAAAAATTAAAGACTACTTTTAAAAAGCTACACAAATATGTTTGCATTATTATTACTTACGTTCTTTTAATTTTTCTTGATTTTTATTTCCAGAACGTATCAGTGTTATTCAAAATAGTTATATGTGAGCATTTTAAAATTAGATATGCTATTAGTGGTTTCTCTAGTCATCATGATGAAAAAGTGACTTTTCTTTTTATTTCCCTTGATAACTTCTCTAAACTTCTGTTCTGGTTCAGTCACCTGCAATAATCTTTTCTCCCCATGTCAGAACAAGTGCCTTGGGCACATCTTTATTCTTCATCATTTAAATTTAATGCTCAGAAATTTTAACATTTTCACTTTTCAACTGGTTAGTGTGTTTAAGAAAACTTGCCTTCACTTGCTCCTTGGACGTACTTTTAAAATATATTTCAAAAAGTAACTACTCAACTGCCCATAACTGGCAGTAATCCTCATTTTGTTTCTACTCTCATTGAGCTGATTTTACTTTCTTTATGACAAAAGCCTTAATTTCTTATTTTATACTTAAGAAAATGTCCTGGGTAACACCAATTCACTGAGTCCTGACCTTCCCTGTCTGCAGTCACTCACATGGAGAACAGAACAGTTAGAATGTCTGACCTTGGTCATAAAGCCAAAGGCAGTGTTTGGCTGCCTGGGTCACACCGGCAGAGGGAAGTATGGAAAGCCAAACAAGGGCCCAGTTCCTAATCCTGCAACTTCCATGCTATTATGCCCATGGAATCCTATATCCTTCTGCTTATAATTCAATTTGTTGAAGAAAATGGAGGGATCAAGCTGAATAAAAGAGAGTTAAAGGTTCAAATCCTTTTTGTTCCCACTGAGCTATTTTCCCCTCCATGCTTTACAAACCAAACAGAACTAGAGGTTGTCAGAAGGTTACAAAGACTCTGCATGCTCATTATAACAAATCCCCCTAAATCTAGCCTATAGACATTGTTAAGTATTTCTTTATGCATCACCTTAACTTGTTTGTACTATTATGGAACCATGTAAATATTTGATTTGCACCAGAGTTCTTCATTTTTGTCATGTTATGGGTCCACTCCAGACACAGAGCAGAATGGTAACATAAATATAGAGAATGCCAACATCCCAGTTTACATGTCTTTTAGAGTCAGAATTGCTAATTATCATTTTGATTGACTCATTCAAAAATCAGATAAAAATCCCTGACATATTGGTAGTCAACAGTCAATGGATTCTTAAGCCACTGATTTTTTTTCATTTTCATTGGCTTCCCTGGGTAGCTCAGCTGATAAAGAATCTGCCTGTGATGCAGGAGACCCTGGCTCAATTCCTGGGTTGGGAAGATCTGCTGGAGAAAGGATAGGCTACCCACTCCAGTATTCTTGGGCTTCCCTGGTGGCTGAGCTGGTTAAGAATCTGCCTGCAATGCAGGAGACATGGGTCTGACCCCTGAGTTGGAAGAGCCCCTGGAGAAGGGAACAGCTACCCACTCCAGCTACCCACTCTGGCTTGGAGAATTCCATGGACTATATAGTCCATGGGGTTGCAAAGAGTCGGACACGACTGAGCAACTTTCACTAGTTCACTTCACTCACATTGATATGAATGACAGGTTTGGTGCATTATTTTAAATATGAAAAACTACAAATATATTGTAACCAGAAAAAAATTATGTATAGTTTCTTCCCGTTTTCTAGTCACAGAAAGTACATGTGCACAAGAAAAAGGAGACATTTTAAAAGATTAAAATGTATACATGTGTGAAATATATGGATAAATATTTTAGGGGGATTGATGTGCTTCAGAAGACTTGAGGGCCATAAGGAAAGCATAACAAAAAGCCTGAAATATCAGTCTGGATGTGGGATTTAATGCTGACTAGAGGGAACGGAGACTGGAGTTAAGAAGACTGTTGAAGAAGCTATCTCAGTTATGGCATTTTCAAATAGATTTGGAGAGAAAATGCTTTTCATTCATTCAACAATTATTCACTGGAGACTATGAAGTTAATAGCATGGGCAGCATGCCTATGTTTGATCCTTAGCTACACTGAGACTACTTGGGTAATACTGGGCAAGTTATTTAACCTCTCTCTGCCCTCCATTTCTTCAGCTGTTAAACGAGGGGAGTGATAAAGTTGTTGAGGTGAGGATTAATTAAGGTAATATACAGAAAGAGCTTAGAATGCGGCCAGCATATCATCAATAGCAAGGAACTAAGGGAAGGCCAGAGTAAGGAGGGCAACATCCCCTCAGTACTGTCGAGTGCATCTGCAGAGAACAGCGAAGGTGAAGAGCAGAATGGACCCAAGGTGCCCAGGCGACGGTGCTGCTATTGCTCAGTCTCCTCTGAAGTCAAGTATGATAGGCCAGAAGATGGGGCCAGAGCAGCTAAGGCAGCTGCAAACACAGCTCAACAGCGATTCCGAGTTCTCTTTGCTATCTCAAATAAACCAAAGATAAAATGAGCACTACACTTTATGTAATTTGATGATCCTGGTGACTCTTGTAGATCCTGCTATTAAGGCTTTTTCTCATTTCATTTTAAAAATCGTTATTTAACACCACAGCTTGGAGTTTATATTATTTAAACTACTGTGAAATGTTATAAAACTTCAATGCATCTAACAATCAAAAATGACTATTGCACTTAGGATATAATAATGTTTTAAGTTGGAATTATAGTAGCTAAGTTGTTGAGATCCTTATATTATTGAAACAAAGTTTATTATTGTGGGAAAATTACTTTTGATTTAATTATTTAATTACCCTTTTTAAGAACAACAAAACTTTTTAAACTTTGACCTTTAGTATATTGAGTACAGATTTATATTGGGTTCTAGGTCTGATCTTTCAGTTAGTACTTTAGATATTGTATTTAAACCTTTGAATATCTATATCTTTATAAACTCTGCAAGACCCTAGACTACACATCTCACCCATCTTTTTATCCTTAAAGATAACCTAGCACAGATTTTGCACATTGGAAACAAATATTGCTTCAATTAAACAGTAATGACCACAAAAGATAAAAACCTGCCATATTTTCTAAAAACTTCCTACCAACTTATTGGTGTGGATGATTTAATATGGATATCATTGATAGTGTTTTGTGCTGTTGACAACTGAAAATCTAGTCTATGTTAGGTAGTAAATATTTAAACCAAATTCATTATGAAAGTCTTTCCATAGAAACTATTTCTAAAAATTTCACATCAAAATGACACAGGTATTTATACTAGGAGAAAACTCGAGCTTCCTTACTAGAAACCAGAGACATTAAAGATAACACAGTTGTATGTACATCTAAAAGGAAAGATAAAAATGAAAATACATAGCAAATAATACTGTATCATAAAAGTTGGTTCCTTTAAGACTTTTACAAATGAAAAGTCAGACATTATTTAAGATCTCACAGAAGAAAGTTTGGAACAAATTGAGAAAAAGTCAGAGTTCACCAACAGAAAACAAATTTTTTCCTGAAATTCCTAAGAAGCTACACTGTGCAGACGACTCAAGTGCTCAGTGAAAGAAAAATCATTGAAGACCTAAGAATGTTGATTGCAGTGATTCACAAAAAAACAGCTATAGAGAAAAATGGAATAACAGAGGGAGAGAAAAATTCTGTATAATGACTAATTCTTTTTTTTTACCAAGTATATATTCTTCTAATCAACATATTTTGAGTTCTCACTGGAAAAATAATCATTTCTGAAAAATAATCTCATCTTAACTCTTTATACTATTTATGAGTACAATTCAGAAGCAAAACATGAAAGAGAAGATGCCAAGAAAGTTCTGCTTTAAAACAGTTATATAAAACTTTAGCATGCTTTATTGTTTTCTTTTCATAAGTTGTGAAGCTTAAGACTCTGGCTCATTTACTTAATCTACATCCTTGCATTGTTTCTTTTTTGTTTTCCCAATGAAGATAAATACCACCCGGGAGCAAACTTTCCCTTCAGAAATCAAATTAAGCCATTTTTATACCTGTATATTCTCTAAGTTTGAGATTACTGCCAAATAAAAGTGTTTAAAAAAATTTTTTTAAGAAATCAATAAAGTAGAGTAGATTATAAGAAGTTACTTTATCATCCATTTGTATCTTGAGTGTTCTATCTACTCTCCCAACTCTATGTATTCTGTAAAAAGAAGAAAAGGGAGGAACCGTTTACCTTGTACAAAAGCTATGATCTTGACAATTACCAATCTACCTGCCTCTTAGGAGGAAATAAGATTTCAAAATCGAATCAAGAAAATTAGATGACTTCGGCAGACTTGAGTGGCAGGACTTTAATTTTATCTCCTTTTCAACAGACTGGACATCATGTTACTTAAGTTTTAAAGTGGTAATGAGGCAGGCACAATCTTCACCACAATTCAAACTATCAAGTAACTGCAAAGAAGGCGGGGAGGGTGCTGGATAGGGAGGGACAGAACAGAAAACGAAACACAAGGTCATCCCCTGGCAGGTGAAGAGGCATCTCAGATGGTTTTTCAGCAGAATTTTATTGCAGGAAATTTGTAATGAGACAAGAGCAATGATAATAGTTTTCCACATTTTATCAAGCACTACCGTTTACGAACTGCTCTCATATGTACAGCATTCCTCGTGATCTGAGCACTGTTCCTGTTGAGCATGATTCAGTCCTTTTGGGTGTGAGGACACAGAGTCCCAGAGCAGTTAAGAGACCAACACAGCGCCACTGCCAGCAGAATACCAAAGGTGGGGATGGAGTTCAGATCTTTGATGTGATTTAGTCTAATACTCTTCCCTTAAAAGATATTATTACCTTGTTAAAGTAGTAGAGGGTATTTCAGGCATGGTGTGCAAATAGAACAGTAGCAGAAAGGCTTAGGAGTTACAGCACTGAGTTTCGTTATTCTGTTACTAAGTCATGTCCAACTCTTTGGGACCCCATGGACTCCCCTGTCTTTCACTATCTCCCAGAGTTTGCTCAAATTCATGTCCATTGAGTCAGTGATACTATCCAACCATCTCAATCTCTGTCGCCTCCTTCTCCTCCTACCCTCAGTCTTTCCCAGGATCATGGTCTTTTCCAATAACTCAGCTCTTCACAGCAGGTACTCAAAGTATTGGAGCTTCAGCTTCAGCATCAGTCCTTCCAATGAATATTCAGGATTGATTTCCTTTAGGATTGACTGGTTTGATCTCCTTGCAGTCCAAGGAACTTAAAGAGTGTTCTCCAGCACCACAATTCAAAAGCATCAATCCTTTGGCCTTCAGCCTTCTTTATGGTCTAACTCTCATATCCGTACTTGACTACTGGAAAACCCATAGCTTTGACTATACATATACAGACCTTTGTCTGCAAAGTGATGTCATTGTACTGAGTTTAGGGCACAAACATCACTGTAAGAACACTGTTTCTAGAAAAGGACAACACAGTTCCTATGATAGTTTCCTTTGTTAGATTGTGGGAATTATCTTACTGAACTGACTGGCCTACTTTTATGCATCTGTTTGTGAGTTATACCAGTACAGAATTTCTATTCAGTATATCATAACTTAATCTCCAAATTCAGTAAATGCACACTGGATTCATGCAAAGCTATTAAGAAAAGGAGTGAAATTGGAACCCATTTTAGAATCTAGTTCTTAAGGAAGCAGTTGGAGGTCACTGTCCATTTCTCCTGCAAAAGTTCCTTGGCCTCTAGCCTGCCTTACTTCTGGATGATCCTGATATGGCCATCCAGATTGAACACATTTCTTTTTCACTGATTGTTTCCCAGTTATTCCCTTAAAGCAAAAAACAGGAACAGAAAACAAAGCAATTTAAATTATTTAAGAATTTATAAGCTGTTCCCCTGCAAGAAAAACTAAAGCTAATAAATGAACTCATAATTTTTTCTCCTAGAATTGCTCACTATTATTTCTTGACTGTATGAGTGGGTTACAAAATTCAATTTAATCATCATTTATTGGACATGTACAGGATGCTTGGGAGTTATGAATTTGAATGAGAAATAATCTCTCCCTAAAGCAAACTACTTGTTTTATAAAGAGATGGCTTTAACTTTTTAGATCCTAAGTAAGAGTCAACATAACTATATTATATCCAATATGTTTTTTACCTTTGAGGAAAAACATATTTAGGGAAAAGTCCATTAGCTAGTGAGAAATATAATTTTTGTTTATTTCTGATGCTTGAATCATCATGTCTCAAATGTCTGCATTTATCTATTAATATTTTCTTCCAAAGTCTATTTTTCAGGGAGAGAAGGTGAGAGGGGGCAGGTGGAGTGTGTGTGTGTGTGTGTCCTTAGGTTTGACAATTACTGAAGAGAGTACACTGAAAGGCAAAAAGTTGGATTGTAACTAGTGAGTTACAATGCCTTACTAAATCAATTTTCGACTGGGTATCTGGCTCTCAGCTTGATTTACCACTGGCTTTTTGAAAATGAAAATGTTAGACTAAACAGGAGCTGAGACTAAATGTCTAGTCTGCCAAAGACCTTGGACTTCCAGAGCCAAGCAAAAGGCAGTAAACAACGCCTTTTTGGGAAAATAACTGCATGCGGTGAAGAAACCAAACTGCATTTGTTTAATTGATAAATCCCAAATGAACAACAACATCTATCACAGTTTATATCATTTGTGCCAATAGAATTTACAAATAACTTAGCCTGAGGTCTCTTATAGTAAATATAATGAATCCAATAGTGTTTATAATTATGGTAGGGAGTGCTGACTGGTAGTATGCTCTGATTTGAATAAACAGGCAGATCTTGGTAAACTCCCTGGGTCTGCTGTTAACTTTGGATAAATTACTTAACCTCCCTGAACGAAGTTTCTCTGTAAAACATAGAGAAAATAAAGCTTATCTCCTGGAGTGATTATGAGTATTAATTGATTAACAAATGAAGCACTCCTGCAGTTCAGTTCAGTTGCTCAGTCGTGTCCAGCTCTTTGTGACCCCATGAATCGCAGCAGCCAGGCCTCCCTGTCCATCACCAACTCCCGAAGTCCACCCAAACCCATGTCCATTGAGTCAGTGATGCCATCCAACCATCTCATCCTCTGTCGTCCCCTTCTCCTCCTGACCTCAATCTTTCCCAGCATCAGGGTCTTTTCCAATGAGTCAGTTCTTTGCATCAGGTGGCCAAAGTATTGGAGTTTCAGATTCAGCATCAGTCCTTCCAATGAACACCCAGGACTGATTTCCTTTAGGATGGACTGGCTGGATCTCCTTGCAGTCCAAGGGACTCTCAGGAGTCTTCAACACCACAGTTCAAAAGCATCAATTCTCCTGCAGTACCTAACACATAGTAAGTGTTCACCAAGGGTTAGTTTTCTTCCTTCTTTACTAAAATTCTTGAAGGACCACCTGCAGTTCCAGCTCACCTCGAATTTCAAAGATTAAGAACTACCTTAGTTTGCTATCACCACTGTAATGAATTATCACAAACTTAATAGCTTAAAACAGTACAAATTTATTATTTTATAGCTTTGGAGGTCAAGTCTGAAATACAATCAAGATGCCCACAAGATGTCTTTCTGGAGGCTGTAAGGGAGGATCTGTTATCTCCTTGCCTTTTTGAGCTTCTAGATGCTCTCTGGTCTACTTGGTTCATGGAGACCTCCATTCCTCCATCTTCAAAGACAGCAGCATAGCATCTTCATCTCTCTCTCTCTCTCCTCCTCCTCTCCATCATCACAGTTCCTTCTCTGATCCCAACTCTCCCCTGCTTCTTACCCTTATAAGGGCCCTGGTAATTACATTGAGCTCACCTGGAAAAGCCAGCCTAATCTTCCTACTTGAAAATCATCCTAATCACCCCTGTAAAGTATTTTTTGCCATGTAAGGTGACGTAACAGTCACTGGGAATTGGGACATGAACGTCTTTGGGAGAGCCATTATTCTGCTTACCCCAACTATTATAGCACTAAAGTTTTGTTCATTTAATAGTTACTTTGGTACTTTTGACATTAAATTCAAGATATTGAGTGTAAAAGATAAATGTCAAGGGAGTTAATACATTTCTCCTGAGTTTAGATTTAAAATTCTTTCGCTTTTAGCACTTTTGTCAAAAATTCTCCTTCACACAACACAAGGTCTGTTTCTGTGGTTATTAAATCTAACAAAAGATAAAAGATTGAATTGAATGGGGTCATATGGAAACTCTGCAAATGCAGAACACTTTGTGGTATTATATGAAGATATTTTTAAAGTTACAGCATACAAAATGAGAAAAAATATGGAAGGATAAATAGATAGATAGATAGAGGATTCAATCAGTGGTTCTCAAAAGGAAGCAATTTTGTCCCCTAGGGGACATTTGGCAATGTCTGGAGACATTTTTGATGGTCACAACTTGAAAGGTGCCACAGGTATCCAATGGGGAGAGGATGCTGCTAAAATCTTACAATGCCCAGAATGGAGTTACCCAGCCCCAAATGTGAATAGTACAGAGGTCAAAAATCTTGAATTAGATATATCTTTGTAACTCAGCATTTAAAATATTGTTTGGTACCAAATAAATCTTTAATGTATGTCATAGTTCAGTTCAGTTCAGTTGCTCAGTTGTATCTGACTCTTTGCGATCCCATGGACTGCAGCACGGTAGACTCCCTGTCCATCACCAACTCCTGGAGTTTACCCAAACTTATGTCCATTGAGTTGATGATGCCATCCAACCATCTCATCCTCTGTTGTCCCCTCCTCCTCGTGCCTTCAATCTTTCCCAGTATCAGGGTCTTTTCCAATGAGTCGGTTCTTCGCATCAGGTGGCCAAAGTATTGGAATTTCAGCTTCAGCATAAGTCCTTCCAAAGAATGTTCAGGAATGATTTCCTTTAGGATGGACTGGTTGGATCTCCTTGCAGTCCAAGGGACTCTCAAGAGTCTTCTCCAACACCACACTTCAAAAGCATCAATTCTTCAGCGCTCAGCCTTCTTCACAGTCCAACTCTCACATCCATACATGACCACTGGAAAAACCATAGCCTTGACTAGACAGACCTTTGTTGGCAAAGTAATGTCTCTGCTTTTGAATATGCTATCTAGGTTGGGCATAACTTTTCTTCCAAGGAGTAAGCGTCTTTTAATTTCATGGCTGCGATCACCATCTGTAGTGATTTTGGAGCCCAAAAAAATAAAGTCTGACACTGTTTCCACTGTTTCCCCATCTATTTCCCATGAAGTGATGGGACCAGATATCATGATCTTAGTTTTCTGAATGTTGAGTTTTAAGCCAACTTTTTCATTCTCCTCTTTCACTTTCTTCAAGAGGCTCTTTAGTTCTTCTTCACTTTCTGCCATAAGTGTGGTGTCATCTGCACATCTGAGCTTATTGATATTTCTCTCGGCAATCTTGATTCCAGCTTGTGTTTCTTCCAGCCCAGTGTTTCTCATGATGTACTCTGCATATAAGTTAAATAAGCAGGGTGACAATATACAGGCTTGACGTACTCCTTTTCCTATTTGGAACCAGTCTGTTGTTTCATGTCCAGTTCTAACTGTTGCTTCCTGACCTGCATACAGATTTCTCAAGAAGCAGATCAAGTGGTCTGGTATTCCCATCTCTTTCAGAATTTTCCAGTTTGTTGTGATCTACACAGTCAAAGGCTTTGGCATAGTCAATAAAGCAGAAGTAGATGTTTTTCTGGAACTCTCTTGTTTTTTTGATGATCCAATGGATGTTGGCAATTTGATCTCTGGTTCTCTGCCTTTTCTAAATCCAGCTGGAACATCTGGAAGTTCACAGTTTATGTACTGTTGAAGCCTGGCTCGGAGAATTTTGAGCATTACTTTCCTAGCGTGTGAGATGAGTGCAATTGTGCGGTAGTTTGAGCATTCTTTGGCATTGCCTTTCTTTGAGATTGGAATGAAAAGTGACCTTTTCTAGTCCTGTGGCCACCACTGAGTTGCTGGCATATTGAGTTCAGCACTTCCGCAGCATCATCTTTTAGGATTTTAAATAGCTCAACTGGAATGCCATTCATAGAATTGAATGCAAATATCCAGAGAAAATATATATGTTGTAGTTAACAGACTAGACTATGGTGTCAGACCGCCTGGACTCAAATCCTTCTCCTGTTGGTTTTATGATGCTGAGGAGTCCCTGAACTCTTACCTTACCTCAGTTTCCTCATCAGCTGAGGTGATAGGAAGATGGTCGTCATGAGTAATAAATTATATAATCTATGTAAAGAGTTACAGCACATTACTTGGCCCATAGTATGGGCTTCATAAACATTTGCTATTATTCTTTTCCCAAATCCTAGATAGACCCTTGCCAAATGATTAATCAGATAAGAGAAAACTTAAAGATGAAATATTTTCCACTGTTATAAAAGTCAATCAAATTACTTATATAGAAGAATAGAATTTTTTCTGGTCATGATAAGAGGCAACATGGTATAATAGAAAAAGAATATGGGATACGGAGGCAACCTGATCCTAGGTTTTGTCAGAGGAAGAGAGATTTTCTAGATTCTTTTAGAATCCACTTAACAGAGCAAGAGATAAGCCTGGGGACTTCCTTGGTGGTCCAGTCGTTAAGAATCTGCCTTGAAATGCAGGGGACACTGGTTCAACCCCGGTTGGAGAACTAAGATCCCACATGCGTCCAAGCAACTAAGCCGTACTCCGTAAGTAGAGTATCCCTGCAATGCAAAGAAGAGCCCATGTGATGCAACTAAGACCTGATACAGCCAAATAAATAAATGTTTTTTGAAAAAGTGAGAGTAGCCAGGCCAATTTATTAGAACTTGTGAATCCCATTTATAAATGTAATTACCAAAAATTATCAGTGCCAGGCTCTGAGCTACAGGCCATTTGTCATTCTTCCTCCTCAGGTATCATCTCAGTTTTTATTGTGGAAATTGACACTTCCTCCTACCAAAACTTGTCATGGGGGTACTCTTGAAACCTGACCAGTCAATCCTAAAGGATCTCAATCCTGAATATGCATTGGAAGGACTGATGTTGAAGTCAAAGCTTCAATACTTTGACTACCTGATATGAAGAGCTGACTCATTGGAAAAGACCCTGAATATGGGAAAGACTGAGGGCAGGAGGAGAAGGGGATGACAGAGGATGAGATGGTTGGACAGCATAACCCACTTAATGAACAATAGTTTGAGCAAACTCCAGGAGATAGTGAAAGACAGGGGAGGCTGGTGTACTGCAGTCCATGGGGTCACAAAGAGTTGGACAAAACTTAGCAACCGAACAACAATAAATTCTTGAAACTGAGGGAAGGATTTCACATTCCTGGCTACTAAACACATGAAAACTCACCCCTGTGTGTATCAAAGGTCATTTCTACTTCCATGAGACAGTGTATCTCAAGTCCAGAAAAGGAGGCAGTGGGAAGGTGTGGCAAGTTTGTGGGTAAAGGTGAAAACAGAGCGGGTTTTTGCCTTTTTCCCTTTGAGGCAATCATGTGATGAGGGAGAAGCTCCTTTTAGCTCCTGGGCTTCTCCGGGGCAAGAAAAGGGTAGATGGTCTCACTGATGGTACCTACCAAGGACAAAGCAATCCTATACCTAAGGTCACATTTGCCAAAGGCAATGGACAAGTGACAGTCAGACATTAGTGGGTATGTGATGCCAATGAGGCAGGCAGGGTGGGTATAATCACCTCAGACCCTAGAGAGCAGATCTGTAGATGCCCCTGAGGAAAATGATGGATGAGAGCTATTGTCTAGAAACCAATGGATCGGAGGCAGTACAGGACTGCCCTTGGCTCCAAAAGCCCCAAATTTCCCACTGATATGGGCCATGTGGATCTCTCCCCTTCATACACTCAGACATCATCTTCGACTGAATCAGGAGCAAAGGAAGAAAGCAGAAGCCAGAAAGACTAGGGTTTATTTAAAAGAGTTATCTAAAGAGACTGTATTATTGAATCAGGAGACTTTATTGGATTGCACTAAATTATTGACTGAATATTCAATCCAATATCGAGTTCCTAGAACTCAATGGGATTAGAGCTCGAGGGATAAGCTATTTATAAAAAGAAAGAATAAGAAAGTTGCATCTTCCCATGCACATCTGAGTGCAGTGTGAGAAAATATGTGACCCTGCACCTCAAGGCAAAGGCACTTCTATTTCAGTTGGCTTTACTGTCTTTATTACTCCAGGTACATACTCAAGGCCTCCTCTGATTTTCTCCCGCACGGAGGCTTGAAACCATGAAACGTGCTCACGCTGGTTGCCAAGTCATTTTTCTCCCCTCAGTGATTCAGCCTTCTCCTAGAAGTCTTCCTAAACCATCAAAGAGCTAACACATGCCCTGACATCACCCTGTTCAACTCACAAGTTCCCTCTGTGTTGCTCTGTATGTTTCCCTTACCTTGTAGTTGCTGTTCAGTTGCTAAGTCATGTTCGACTCTTTGCCACCCCGTGGACTGCAGCATGCCAGGCTTCCCTGTCTTTCACTATGTCCCGGAGTTTGCTCAAACTCATATCCACTGAGGTGGTGATTATTTCTAACTAATATTTATTAACAGTACTAAAGTGTCTAATTTCTGCTTTTATTCCCTTTCTTTTATATAGCAGTCAGTATTTCCAAGCCTAATTTGAAAATGTATATATCGAAGGTAGATAATAGGTGTTTTTTATCCATTGCCTTATGTATCTCTTCAGGCCAGTAAGTGTTTTAAAATAGTTGTGGTTGACAGTTAAATTATATTTTAGTAGAACAGTGTTTCTGTGAAATGGAGCATTTTCCATTCATTTTCTGTTAGCTTCAGCAACAGGATGATACTCGAAATATGGCTGCATAAAATCTTGAAGCTTCTTCACCCTTAACAGATGACTTCTGTCTCGGCCCTTACAATGTTTGAGGTACTCAGGGGACTACCTTTTCAACAAATCCAGTACAGGTTTGTTTTATTATTGAGGTTTAATTGGTTATTAAATAAAATATTTTATATCTAAGGTGATATGAACAAATCTTCTCTTTTCAACAAATCTAGTACAGGTTGGTTTTACTATTAAAGTTTAATTGGTTATTAAATAAAATATTTTATATCTAAGGTGATAACTTGAATCCTCTCTAGGATTGCTTAGATTAGATAATGTGCTTAGTGTTTGGCTGTTGTTGTTTATCACTAATTATGTCCAACTCTTCTTGTGACCCCATGGACTGTAGCCCACCAGGCTCCTCTGTCCATGGGATTCTCCAGGCAAGAATACTGGAGTGGGCTGCCATTTCCTTCTCCAGGGGATCTTCCTGACCCAGGGATCTCTTGCATTGGCGGGCAGATTCTTTACCACTGAGCCATCTGGGAAACCCTAGTTGCTAATTTATCTGGCAACTTCAGGAATATATTTTCTTGATACATTAGATCAGATCAGATCAGTCGCTCAGTCATGTCCGACTCTTTGCAACCCCATGAATCGCAGCACGCCAGGCTTCCCTGTCCATCACCAACTCCCGGAGTTCACTCAGACTCACGTCCATCAAGTCAGTGATGCCATCCAGCCATCTCATCCTCTGTGGTCCCCTTCTCCTCCTGCCCCCAATCCCTCCCAGCATCAGAGTCTTTTCCAATGAGTCAACTCTTCGCATGAGGTGGCCAAAGTACTGGAGTTTCAGCTTTAGCATCATTCCTTCCAAAGAAATCCCAGGGCAGATCTCCTTCAGAATGGACTTGTTGGATCTCCTTGCAATCCAAGGGACTCTCGAGAGTCTTCTCCAACACCACACTTCAAAAGCATCAATTCTTCAGCGCTCAGCCTTCTTCACAGTCCAACTCTCACATCCATACATGACCACAGGAAAAACCATAGCCTTGACTAGACAAACCTTTGTTGGCAAAGTAATGTCTCTGCTTTTGAATATGCTATCTAGGTTGGTCATAACTTTCCTTGATGAATTATCCTAAAATCAAGTGAGAAATCAGGTGGAAGACATTAAGATTTATTGATTATCTTCTATGTTTCAGAAACTGTCATTGATTATTGATATTTTATCCAATTTTATCTTTATAAATTTCACTCTTTCTTTCTTTGTAATCATCCATTGTTGAAGATCTATAATGTGCCAATATGTCAAGTGCTGAGAATACAGAAGTGAACCAGACAGGTTTGGCATCTTTTTTCATGAAATTTGCAAACTAGTTGTTTGCTGACTGAAACATGAAAATAGCTGTGAAATTCTCAAAAAAAAAAAAAAAATCAAGAATGTGCTGATGGCTAACTAGGGAAGAAATTGGGAGACTCTAGCAGGAGAGTATAACTTAGACTAGAAACTTAGGGAAGACTTCCCTGTGGAGATCAAGATTACAAAGACCTGATGTATGAATTGTTTAAGTTCATCTAACTGCAGAAAGGAAAATAGATGAAAAGGAAACAAGACAAGATGTGTGGGAGAGCCTCGTTGCAATAGACCAAGGAGCAGTGGTGGTGACTTGGACCAGGGTAGCACAAGCAGGAATGGAGACAAAGTAGGTGGTGAGTACCCCAGAGGGGGTAATGGCATCCCACTCCATTATTCCTGCCTGGGATGGACAGAGGAGCCTGGTGAGTTACAATCCATGGGGGTCGCAAAAGTCAGACAACTTAGCGACTAAACCACCACCACAAGGTGGTGAGTCAAGATATAGGTAAGAGGTAGGATTGGCGGGAGTTAGGGGTCTAATGTGGAGAAGGCAATGGCACCCCACTCCAGTACTCTTGCCTGGAAAATCCCATGGACGGAGGAGCCTGGTAGGCTGCAGTCCATGGGGTCGTGAAGAGTCAGACACGACTGAGCGACTTCACTTTCACTTTTCACTTTCATGCATTGGAGAAGGAAATGGCAACCCACTCCAGTGTTCTTGCCTGGAGAATCCCAGGGACGGCAGAGCCTGGTGGGCTGCCGTCTATGGGGTCACACAGAGTCAGACACAACTGAAGCGACTTAGCAGCAGCAGCAGCAGGGATCTAATGAATGTGGAGACAGAGACAGAAGGGGGATTTAGGGTGACTCTCTGGTGGTCCTTATGATTTTGATGTAAACGTGAAGTATTCAACAGGTGGATTTTGAAGGTGAAAAAGCTTATGTCTAAATTCTGACTTTCCTACTGATCAACTAAATTAATTAGATTATTGTAGTAGTCATGTTGTTCATCTTTAAGACAAAACTCAAAATGATTAACTTTGCCAGGTAGTCCTCCTCTCCCTGTCCCTTAAATGTGGATATTCCTTAGGTCCTTGTCTTCCCTTGTTTCACATGAAGTGAAGTGAAGTCGCTCAGTCGTGTCCGACTCTTTGCGACCCCATGGACAGTAGCCTACCAGGCTCCGCCGTCCATGGGATTTTCCAGGCAAGAATACTGGAGTGGGCTGCCATTTCTTTCTCCAGGGGATCTTCCCAACCCAGGATTGAACCCGGGTCTCCTGCACCAGGGAAGCCCTCTAAATGAGATTATCCATCTATTTTCATAGATTCCACTATTATCTATATGCCATTAATGTCCAAATCTCTATATAACCCCAGAGCAGACATTTTCTTGAGATCCAGAGTTATGGATACAGCTAATTCCCAGGCAAATATCTTGGACAACTTACACTCAGTACTTCCCAACTGACCTAATCACCTCTCCAAACCATTCTTCTTTATTTATTTATTTTTGAGTTTTGTCTTAAAGATGAACAGCATGACTACTACAGTAATCTAATTTAGTTTATCAGTAGGAAAGTCAGAATTCAGACACAAGCCTTTTCACCTTCAAAATCCGCCTATTGAATACATCATATTTATGATGTAAGAGGACAGGAGGAAAAGGGGGCAACAGAGGATAAGATGGTTGAATAGAATCACTGACTCAACGGACATGAATCTGAGCAAACTCTGGGAGATAGTGAAGGACAGGGAAACCTGGCATGCTGCAGTTCATGGGGTCACAAAAGAGTCAGACACGACTTAGCAACTGAACAACTAAATGATGTAAGAATAATTTATTGAAGCATATCTCTGAGCTAGACCTTCTGTTAACCATTTTACATATATTGTTTTATTAATTTTCAGAGCAACCTACCTGTAAACTAAGTATCAGTATTATTCTTACGTAGATGAGAAAAAGACCTGGAGAAATTAACTAAGTTCCCCAAAGTTATACAACTACCCCATAGTGTGACTTTATACCCATTGCTTTCCTTTGCCCAAAATCATGCATGCTTTCAACATTAGTACTAGTGCTCAAACTTGAGCACTCATCAGAATTACTGGAGGGCTTCTTGAAACACAGACTGCTGAGCTACACCTTTTCAGTTTCTGATTCTGGTGGCAGATGAGGTCTGAGATCTTGCATGGCTAACTGGTTCCAACAGCCCACCACAATAATATTGGGCAGCCAAAAAGTTCATTCAGAACATCTTATAGAAAAACCCAAATGAAATTTTGGCCACCCAATATTCTGCCATCAACATTTTAACTTGTAAAAAAAATCATCAGATATAAATTAGTTAACTCATACTAACCACTAACATCCAAATATAGCATTATTAAAATATGTTGATAATATAAAATTTTATTAAAAGATTTTTTACCTATCTAATCCTATGATCTCTAAAACAAAATCCACTCCTAATCCCTGTCATGGACTTTGAGAAATTACTTCCAGATGTAAACTCTATCTAACAAGCTCTTTACAATTTTTACAACATTAAGTGTGTTTATTAGTATTATGTATATGAGCATTATGTCAAGATATGTATGTGTATACATACACATATTGAATTCAGTTAAGCTTCAATTTGTCCTAACTTGATTTGTAAATTTATTTTCCCAATTTAAAATATTATTCAGTCTGTTTAGCACAAAGGTGTTCTCTCTGCTGCAAACCCAGTTTCTATACTTCAGTCCCAATCAGACATCTTTTAACCATGGCTGTTCTCTGATTCTTGTACATCTCAGATTAGCACTCATTCCATCTCTTAAAGGGCCTCATTACTTTCTGTAAGCATATTAGTCATAACCCAATTTTTTATTTTAGAAAACAAAATCACATAATTCCTTCCCCTGTTAAGGTACTTTCAGATGTGTCATGTCATGTAGGTATGCTTCTGTTTAAACTCTGCTTTCTTGTCTCAATGATGCTTAGAAAATTCAGTTTAGTTACTGACTTAGACAAGTGACTCAGAGACACATAGGTAATGGGAGGAAGGGAGCAGCATTAACTAGCTCCATAAGCCACTAAAATCTGTAGAATTAGTGTCACACCTTTGAATTGGAGTCAGAATCAAGTTGGGAGGTGGTGCATATAGCAGGTAAAAAGATCCTGGCACTGCTTTGGTGATGCCTGTCATGGGGTCATATCTGTAACACCAAATTCCTGCATTTACTTGTTAAAGTACTACACTTAAAAAAAATAGTGACAGAGCTTCCCTGGTGGTCCAGTGGTTAAGAATCCACCTGCCAATGCAGGAGACACCAGTTCAATCCCTGATCCAGGAAGATTCCTCATGCTGCGAGGCAACGAAGCCCTCTTGCCACACCTACTGAAGTCTGAACACCCAGGGCCCGTGCTCCACAAGAGAAGCCTCTGCAATGAGAAGCCTGTGCACTGCAACTCGAAGGTAGCCCCCACTCACTGCCACTAGAAAACCAGCAATGAAGACCCAGGGCAAACAGAAAGTTAAATAAATAAATTTTTTTTAAACTTTATTATTTTAAAAATAATGAGGATGATAAGTCAACAGAAAAACAAGCAAAGACCAAGAGCTCCTCCTGAAACAAAATCCTCCAGGTACAGTAGTAAAAAGTCCTGAGAGCCCCAGATGAAACGTGACTTTCTGAGGAAAGTGGATAATTTTTACTTGATGGTGAATCGTTAAAAGTGAACCAGATGATTAAACTTAATGGAACAGCCACATTAAACTGAAATTAGTAAAAAACATGCCTCAGGCAGCCTACAACCTTTTATTTGTTGTTGTTTAACTTCTGCCTTTTACAGTGGCCATGATGAATGACATCACAAAGGAAAAAAAATCCAATTAAATTCTAAGAGCTCAATAAACCCCTAATGTCTGCTTGTCACCACCACTTTCACTTGCACTGATGTCTTATGTTTCCTCTTCTCCCCAAGAAGAGAAAAAAAAGAACTGGCCCCAGGGGGGTTCAGCAGAGGGGGAGCTGAGTAGAGAAAGAGCACACTAAGGCTTCCAGAAGTTTCTATTCTGTGTACTTCATCAGATGCAGACACTGTGCTGGAAGTGGGGTGAGGTTAAATTGTTTTATTATCATACAATGCCTTTGTGAAGAGATACATTTTCCCACTAGTTTTCAAATACTGATAAATCAGAAGTGGAATCTGCCGAGCAATCCCTGGTCACACTCTTAGCTGGTATCTCCACTGCCCTTTTATATTGTCCTGGTGTTTGTTCTATAAGTCATCAACATGGTGTCTCCTGACAGCTAAAAATAAGTTTCTGATTACTTTTGCCTGAATAAATCTTGTGACCAGATATGGTATTCACCTACTAAGTGTGCAGCGATTGCATATTGAAAGTGATGAAAGAACCAGTCGAGGGGAGTCTAGAATCTAGCGGAATGCAGAATATAATAAATCACATGGAAAGATAACAGTTGCCACCTGGTAGAAGAATACTGGCTTTTGATAACAGATTTTACCTCAGCGATACCGTGCGTTTGTTAAATGGGGTTTTCAAAGTCCTCAGAAAAGTTCTCAAAGTCAAAATAAAAGCAAAAACCTGTTTATTATGAACTAAGAGCTAATCATAGTAACAGTGTCTTAAATTTGGAAGACACTATAAAACACATGCTTTTATCCCATGTTTATGTAGGAATAAACATAGTCTTTGTATATAGTCTCTAAAGAGTGCTTCATGACAGCTTTGTCCTGTAGCTCCATTATCTTCATTTTCTGGTAAGGATCCCAGTGCTGGGAGGTTAATTGACTCTTCTATGATCTCACACTTGGTGAGTGAGAGGATGAGCAAGAGCTACATGTGGTTCTCCTGATGTGGTGCTCCCTGCACTGTGCCAGGCTGCTGACCATGGCTGCCCTGGAGCCAGATCCAACGGGCAATGACATCGCTTTCGTTACTCGTGAGTTAATGAAATAGCTTTTTAAGAGCTCTCTTCAGTCATTAGAATTTGACAATGGAGAGTTAAAACTTTCCCCAGTGGCTCTTTCTGTATAATCAAGGTTTCAACATTTTCTTAGCATATCACATTACACAAATCATGGTATGCACTTGTTTTACATTTCTTATTGCGTTTGTCTCACTTCTAAGCAATTTCTTCCCCGTTCGCATTTATCTTGCATTATTTCTGTCAAATTGCTTTCAAGGCTACTAATTGCATGAATAATATTCTCTTCCTCAAACTCTGCTGTTAACTAGCAATAGCCGTGTGGTGTTGGGCACAGTTTATCTCTCAAAATGAGGTGGTTACACAGAATAATCTATAAGTCTCTTCTTGCACTCAAGGTCTAACTGACTCTCACACGATCTGTGTGATTTGGGAAACTCTATGTACTCTAGACGGAGAAGGCAATGGCTCCCCACTCCAGTACTCTTGCCTGGAAAATCCCATGCACGGAGCAGCCTGGTGGGCTGCAGTCCATGGGGTCGCTAAGAGTCAGACACGACTGAGCGACTTCACTTTCATTTTTCACTTTCATGCATTGGAGAAGGAAATGGCAACCCACCCAAGTGTTCTTGCCTGGAGAATCCCAGGGACAGGGGAGCCTGGTGGGCTGCCGTCTATGGGGTTGCACGGAGTCGGACATGACTGAAACAACTTAGCAACAGCAGCAGCAGCATGTACTCTAGAGCCTCAGTTTGTTGACTCTGCAATGATGTGTTCAGTTAGCTCATGTTTCCCAAAATGAGTTTCTTGGAAAACTGTTTTGGGGAACATCAGTATGGATCACACCCAAAAAGGATACATAAGCAAAGAAAGTTCAGGAAAGCCAGGTCAAATAATGTTTAGTACAGTTTGGAACTGTAGGTACTCATAGCCTTTCTTAAGTTAATGGGCAGTGGGAGACTCCAAGAAAGAGGCAGAATATGAAGTATTTCCCAAAATTATTGGGCCACGGAACCTTTTTTTCTCAGCATTTTGTATAAATGATATTCCATGGGACACAGTTATATAAAGTCTGGATTACATGTTTTTAAGTCCCCCTTTTCTCCTGAGATTCTATTTTCAAATATGTTTGTAGAAGTTACTCTGAATATTCCATGCAGTGTTAATCAAGAGAACACAGAGTTGGTTTGCCTGTTGCTGGTGTTGCCATTACTATTGTAACATAGCTAATGCTCCACTTAGACAGAGTTGAAGTAAGGTAGAGATTGTTACCAAACAGAATTTGGGTCTGCTCAACTGCTAAACAGCAAAGCCAATCTACTGACTCCAGGTTGTAACAAAGGAAACTACAGAATATATTGTAGGCACCAAGCAAGAAGAATGGGCAGCTCATGCTCAAAAGACCCAGATTCCCTGATAGCTTTCAGGAAAGGGTTTTTAAAGGCAACATTTGGCATGAGAATTGCTGCTTACGGACCTTATTCTGACTGGTTGATGGTAAGGTAAAGGGGTAATGTTTCAGGAATCATAATCATCAACCTTCTGGTTTCAAACAATCTGGGGTCTACATGTTTGTGGTAGCATGTAAATCACCATCCTCCACCTTGTGTGGGGGGCTTAGCTTCTGCAGAACTCAAAATATTTGTCAGATTGTTATGTATATCTCTTAGGACTGTGTATAACTAGGACTCTGTCTTATCACTGAATGATTTGCTTTTCCTTTGTTTGTGCATTCCCTCACTTCCCTAATTAGTAACTGCTTGAGTCTGCTCTTTGGAACTCAGGCAAGGCCCAGGAGACTAAAGCCTTTTTCTACAAACAAGAAAGAAGAAACACAGAAGGGCTTTTATACCCAAGAGGACTGCACAGGGTCCTCACAGGTTTCAAGATTAGCAGCTTTCCTATGAACGCTAACCCTTCTGTATGTATACTTACAACTGAAGTCTTAAAAAAGTTCTTGATAAAAAGCACTTTTTGAAAAAATTTGTGAAGAGCCTTAGATTATCAGAAGACCTGTGAGACAGTGCCCAAAGTCTTGCTGAGGTGGGAAAAAGGGAACTAAAGAAACAGCAGGGAAGTCAACACAGTGGAAATGAAATTCAGAATAAGTAACATGGGCTACATGTTCAAGTTAAGATCATCCTCTTCACTTCAGTTGTGTCTTTATGTTCATTAGCTCAACCCTTTACCCAGACCCATTTCACTGGCTGTTTATCTTATCAGAATCTCTGCTTGATTGCCTTCAGGGGCAGAGAACCAACTACTTCATAAGGCAGATTATTCCATTTTAGGCTGACTAAGTTTTAGAAGGTCCTTTCCCATATTAAACTAAAATATGTGTTAAATATTCTTATTCCAAGTGACCGTGTAAATTACCTAGCTGGTGGGGATTCAAGGCATTGTCCCTGGCAGCACTTAAGATGTTTTTTTTTTTTCCAAACACTCTGAGTTGAATTTCATAAATAAATAAATTTCACACTTCCTAGAAAATTGACTATCATCTCCATCATATTAAAATAAAAAAGATTAACTAGCATCCCTAAATACACCAAGATAGCAAAGTGTAGATGCAGAATGTACTCTCTGATTAAAAAATTCAAAATCTTTTTCTCAACAGTGTATTGCTTCTCTAGTGAGTATGTGTACATAAAAGTGAGGGGGTGGCTGTATTGATAGAATCTGAAAACTGTAGTGAAAAGAGAGAAATAGTGAAAATAGTTCTGTTCCAGCCAGGCTAATGTGTCCTTGGGCATTTTTTTATTGTTCTGGCCTGTAGTTTTTGATTCTTCAAAATGAAGATTACTAAATTTTACACAAGTTCCAGTTCTGGAAATTTCTGTGATTATAAGGAAACATGCTCATTAACAAATGGCATTTACTATTGAGGATTTCAGTAAACAGTAAAAGAAAAAAATCTGCAACCCTTAGAAAGACTTGAATGAAAGTTAACATAGCATTGCATCATAAAGACAAACAGTTCAGGATCACATGCTTGACTTTTACTTTCTTTAATTTTTTTTTCCTACACTAGTTACATTCAGACCAGGATAGAGGAGATGGATCACTTAAATATATCCTTTCAGGAGATGGAGCAGGAGATCTCTTCATTATCAATGAAAACACAGGGGACATACAGGCCACAAAGAGGCTGGACAGGGAAGAAAAACCTGTTTACATACTTCGAGCTCAGGCTATAAACAGAAAAACAGGGAGACCCGTGGAGCCCGAGTCTGAATTCATCATCAAGATCCATGACATCAATGACAATGAACCAATATTCACCAAGGAGGTTTACACGGCCACTGTTCCCGAAATGTCTGATGTTGGTAAGTGAGATGTGATTCAACTCTTTCCTCTAGTACATCACCTGAATCAGGAATCCTCAGAGTGAAATTTGCTGAACTGAATGAACTTGGATGCTACATTCTAGATGCACTGTGTGTCAAACAATCCATTTAGGTCCTTTTTATAAGTGGACCAGTGTCTCCTAAGATTAGTCTTATTATTTTTAAGAAAACAACATTTCCTCTAGTGATTAGGGAATGAAAAGTGGCAGAGTGAGAAGGGCAGGGAGAAGGAGAAATCATTTCATCTGTTTCCTCTCCCACTCTAAATGCCCACTTTATTTCTTGTTAGTCCTCTCTCTTTCTCTTAGCCCATAGTAGAATTGGGCATTGGGTAAGGATCTCCCCAGTGGAAAACAAAAGCCCTGAGTTTACAGTTCAGACTGAAGAGTAATTATATTTGAGAAAGAGACTCAAAGAAAACTTTTTTTAAAAATCCATGAATAATACACAGATTATGTCTATGGGATATATTCTTTATTAAGCGGTGAAAATTGAGACTTTCATAACGTTAATATGGTAAGTTAATACTCTGTGCAGAATTCTACTACCAATTTTAATGTGTGCATTTAGTTTGCTTAGATTGGGAAAATGTGAATTTTTCTTAAATTAAGAAAAAAATCCTACTGACATCATTGTTAACCACATTAAAACACTTCAGGAGAGACAGTGACAAATTTTCATCTATTTGTGTAAAGGGTTATTTTAAGTTTCACTCGGTGTCAAGTTCAAAAGGGCTAGATTACATAATAAAAACATTTCCATCATTCTGTGAGTCAGATATCAAGGATATTTCAGTTCACAGTTCCAAGACTTGAACAATAGCTAATCTACAGAAATGATTATAAAACATCCAAATGTTTCTCATGAAGAAGTTGCTCATCTCATTACTTGAAGTTGCTTTGTTTTGTTAGAAAAATCACAAATCATTACCAAAGTGGAGGATTAGAATTCTTTTAAACAGAAGATTTGTTCAGAAAAAAATATTTTTCATCTGTGTGGTAAAGGGCAAAAAGAATTAATGAAAGACTGTCTGGTCATCAGCACCATGCAGAGCAGCTAAAGCCAGATGTGAAAAGTGTGACTGTACAATATAAGGGGCACCATTTGCTTCTGAAGCCATTATAGAGTTAAATATGTTTTATCACTATTTGGGTGGTAGCTGGCAATAACAGGTCTTGAGGAAAAGAAGGCTTTTTCCAACTTGCACACAGGCGCAGTTATGTTGATATTCATCATTATCATAAATTAACAGGGCATTATCGTGAGCATAAAGGCATCCTAGAGGAGTCACATAAAGGTAATGGGACAGCAACAAGGTGGTATAGATGGGCTCTGGTACCAAATGGACCGGAGCTTAAAACTATCACTACTAATAAGCAACTATGTAGCCTTAGGTAAATAAACGACTTGGTGTCTCTGACCCTCCAGTTTCATATCTATAAAAGAAATAATAAACATCAACTCCTAAATCCTTACCATAAGAATGAAAGGAAAAAACAAGTGCACAGCCCCAAGTACCACATCAGCAACTAATAGGCACTCAAAATATCCAGATAATCATATTCTAAAAGCAATCAAATTTTGCATTGATGTCAAGTAAGAACATAGGTGTTTGTTGACTTCTACTATTAATTCTCACTCTAAAAGCTTATGCTTTCATCCTCCCCTCATTCCTTGCTAAATTACAAGGATGGATGCTCTATCTCATGTATCAACATCCAAGAGTGTGCCTCCCTAAGACAGTATAGTGTATTAGTTCAATAAATAGAATTGGTTAGATATTATAAAAGTACGGTGAAAATTCCAGTATTCCCTAACTGTGACTTCCCTACCCTGTTCGTGGGCAGGAGAATTCTATCAGTATGTTTACTCTGTCTAATATGAATACCAAAAATCATCCATAAAATGATGTTACTCAGAGGGTCTTACCTTTTTAAGAAGTCACAGACCCCTTTCAGAATCAGGTAAAATCTATGGCATTTCTCCACTGTGTCATATCCATCTAGGCATACACACAAAAATTTGCATGGAATTTCATGGGGATTAGGGGTACTTTGAAGGTTATTATTAAGTATGGTCTCTACAATAAGAATGCCAATCTGAAACAACATAGCTTAATTTGTACATTTAGTTATAATCATCTTTGGGGATTATAAATTCAGGATGTGTATTCTCCACTATTCCAATTAATTCTTTACTTAATCCAAAACTACTTCTCTTAAGGTTCAAGAGAAGGTCGTTCAACATCTTATATTCTATCAGATAGATTTATCACCTAGATGCTTTTATTTATAAGTAACAGAAAACCCAGTTCAAATTACTTTAAACAATGAAAGTGTTTATTGGTCACATTAAGTCTAAAAGCAAAGTGGACTTTGAACATAGTTTGATTTGGATTCTAGCTATTTCTCTGTAATTTTGTCCTATTCAGCTTTGCCCTCGGACTGGCATTGCCAAGATCACAAAATAGCTGCTGCATTTTCAGGCTCCACACCAGCACGTTACATTCAGGGAGCAAAAGCACCTATGACACAACAAATTTTCAGCAAAATCACAAATGGCCCTCCAACTGAACAATACCTAAACTAATCCTTGTAGAGAAAGTAGTACAAGATGCCAATAGATTTAGGCCTAGACAACTTGAAAGAATCACTGTAGCAAAAATCCAATCAAATCTCACCCTTGGAGATGGATTGGAATCAGTTCCACCCAAAGTCATGATCCTTCCCATGCTCCCCTTTAATTTAATCCTTGTTGTTTTTAGTCACTAATGGGAAGTGAATCTCGCTCAGTCCTGTCTGACTCTTTGCCACCTCATGGACTGTAGCCCACCAGGCTCTTCTGTTCATGGGAATTCTCCAGGCAAGAATACAGCAGATGGGTAGCCATTCCCTTCTCCAGGGGATCGTCCCAACCCAGGGATCAAACCCAGGTTTTCTGCATTGCAAGAAGATTCTTTACCAGCTGAGCAACCATACCCAATTCTTTTGCAGCCCCATGAAGTGTAGCCTGCCAGTCTTCTCTGTCCATGGGATTTCCTAGGCAAGAATACTGGAGTGGGTTGCCATTTCCTTCTCTGAGGAATGATCCCAACCCAGATATCGAGCCTATGTCTCCTGAACTGCAGGTGGATTCTTTAACACTGAGTCACCTAGGAAGCCCCATTTAATCCTTTCAATATTTATGAATGTTGCTCACATTCCTTGAGAATAAGAAATCCAAGTTTTTTTAGCCTAGCATCCTATTGTGGTTCTCCACTCCCTGGCCATGATAGTTTGGTATAGAAGTATGATTGTGCTTTTTCCTAATGTGTGGGTATTGAGGATCCATAATGAACCCTTCATTTATTTTCAATTCATGTTTCTTTCATTACAGGCACATTTGTTGTCCAAGTCACTGCAACTGATGCTGATGATCCAACCTACGGGAACAGTGCTAAAGTTGTCTATAGCATCCTACAGGGGCAGCCCTATTTTTCAGTTGAATCAGAAACAGGTTAGAATTCCTCTTGCATCTTCTTTTTAAGATATGTAATTTTAATTGACATGCTCAGCTGAGCTAGCAACTTTTAATAAAAACAATCAGTGTGATTGAATTTTCTTAGATTCATCTCCAAGCACCAGTGACATATTTGTAAACATGACATCCAGATCATTTTAATCAAGAAATCTGACAATGGATCTTTCATATACTGTGTTTATACAAGGGAGATTTGGAAAAATTACACATTACCTTACTATTTCCTCCAGTTTGAGATAAAACTAAAAGGCCAACCCCTTTTGATAGCCAAGATGGTTGTTTGCACATATTCTGATTCTTCTTTTTCTAGTTACTTAGTAGGATTGCATCTCTCTACCTTACAAGAAAGCTAGATGTAGCCATGTGATTTATTTGGGGCAATAAAATGTGGTAGTCATATGAGTCATTTCCAAGCAAAACTTGTAGACCTGGTGCATAATCCACCATTTTCCCTCCCACTTGCCACAGTGATCATGGATGGAAACCAGTATCAAGTGAGTCTTCAGCCTGAATGTCTACAGGTTATCATGAGCAGATTTTCTTTCTGGCCTACTCAGAGCACTTTAGTTTTGTTAAGTCACTGAGATTTTACTTTGTTGGTTGTCACATTGTCTAGCTTATCTTAACTGATACTGCCCTTTAAAAAAATGGATTGCCTTAACTCTTTTTTCCACATCTCAGTTTTCTGCACTTTCTCCACAAAGTAGCATAGTATCTATGATGAACTGTGTTTTAATATATACAATATATACACTGGCTTAAAACTCAACATTCAGAAAACCAAGATCATGGCATCCAGTCCTGTCACTTCATGGCAAATAGATGGGGAAATAACAGAAACAGTGACAGACTTTATATTCTTGGGCTCCAAAATCACTGCAGATGGTGACTGTAGCCATGAAATTAAAAGATGCTTGCTCCTTGGAAGCAAAGCTATGACCAACTTAGACAGCATATTAAAAAGCAGAGACATTACTTTGCCATCAAAGGTCCATCTAGTCAAAGCTATGGTTTTTCCAGTAGTCATGTATGGATGTGAGAGTTAGACTATAACAAAAGCTGAGTGCTGAAGAATTGATGCTTTTGAACTGTGGTGTTGGAGAAGACTCTTGAGAGTCTCTTGGACTGCAAGGAGAGCCAACCAGTCAATCCTAAAGGAAATCAGCCCTGAATATTCATTGGAAGGACTGATGCTGAAGCTGAAACTCCAATACTTTGGCCACTTGATGTGAAGAACTGACTCATTGGAAAAGACTCTGATGCTGGGAAAGATTGAAGGTGGGAGGAGAAGGGGATGGCAGAGGATGAGATGGTTGGATAGCATCACTGACTTGATGGACGTGAGTTTGAGTAAACTCCAGGAGTTGGTGATGGACATGGGTGGCCTGGCGTGCTGCCGTCCATGGGGTCACAAAGAGTCAGTCACGACCAAGCAACTGAACTGAACTGAACTTGTACTGTATAGTAAATTCCACGTGTATTTTTGCTATCATGTTAAGAGTCAAATTCCTTTTACACAATTTTCAAGCTTCCATTATTGTTTGGATGTCAAAACCTTTCTAAGTTACTATATCTAGTTGGAAATCAATGTAAGAGGTGCAATGAACTTGGAAAGAATCCCAAGGAGAAAGAAAATGTTGAGTTTAGAGACAATGAGGATGAAAAATTAGAATTATTCAACCTAAAGGACAAAAGGCTAAGGTGATCTCCGGTATTTAAATAGAGAAGTAATATTATTTGGAGAATAGAAAGCAGTTTCACTTTCACTGGAGCCAGCACCATAGGAAAAAGATTGACCTGTTGTCTGAGGTATTCTGTTAAAAATAAAGAAAGATATTTTCAGTCTCATTAGTCATTAAGCATTGGAATGTGCCACCAGAGAAGGTTATTAAGACTTCAGTGATTTTTGAAAGAATGTGGTTAATTTAAGCCTAAGCCTTACACAGAAAGTAGATGAAATTTTAGAAGTTCTTTAAACTAATTATTTTATAACTACCTAACAATAGAGATAATTTTTATCTAGCTGAAGACTGTTGGTCACTGCTAGGACCTGTTGAACTAAAGTTTACCTCAGCTTTAGGGAAAAGATACTCTAGGATCATACAAGATGATTATTATAAGAGAACCAATACTGTTTTCATAAGACCATAGTTCTGTGGTTTAGAAGATCCTCAGAACATTCATTATGGTGGGTATATTTGAGGAGGCATCAGTCAATTCCAATCAGTAAAGTGAAACTCAAGAGTCAATGCTAGTATACACACATACATATGCATGCTCAGTCAAGCCCAGCTCTTCTTGACCCGATGGACTGCAGCCCGCCAGACTCCCCAGTCCTTGGAATTTCCCAGGCAAGAATACTAGAGTGAGTTGCTGTTTCCTTTTCCAGTGGGTCTACCCATCCAGGGATCAAACCCACGTCTTATGCATCAGCAGGCAGATTCTTTACCTGCCTAGCCATTAGGGAAGTCTTTTCAAGTATACATGACTTTCTTAACAATTTCCTCATAATACACCTAATTGTCTTTTATTCTACTGTGGCATAGTAGTATACCACTGTGCCACATGCCAAGTTATGTTTTGCTGTGTCATCTTATCACACTTAACAGTTATACAACTTACGGTCTACATTACTGAAGGATGTGATTTACATTCGTTTTCATTCTTCTTGCATTATAGGTGAATGAGTGTGTGTGCGTGTAGGTTTTAATGTATCTACCTCCCCTATGTGGTTTTAATTGCCTTCAGTACAAAGGTCATCTATAATCAATCATCTTTATGGTCATCCATGACATCTGCATAGTGTTAGGCACATTGTGGGTGACAATCTATGTTTGTTTGCATAAATAAATAATTTTGGAAAGTATTTTTACTACATCCCTTTCCATTTCTGAATTTCATACCCACAGGTATCATCAAGACAGCCTTGCTCAACATGGATCGAGAAAACAGGGAGCAGTACCAAGTAGTGATTCAAGCTAAGGATATGGGCGGCCAGATGGGAGGATTATCTGGGACTACCACGGTGAACATCACGCTGACTGACGTCAATGACAACCCTCCTCGGTTTCCCCAGAGTAGGAACATTTGATTGAATGACTTTCTTCAGGGAACTTTTGTAAAACTGTAACTTTAAGAATGATATTTATTTTTTCTTTATTGTTATTAATTGCCAAAGTTAGTGAACTTAGTAAGAACTGGCACATTTATTAACAATGAGCTGACAGTACTAATGCTCAGTAGATGTAAACGTTTATCAGTAATTAACTGAGCAGTTGTCTGATATGTCTGTTATTATAAAAGCAATATCATTGTTTTATTTTTCTTTATTAATAAGACTACTACAGACATAAATATGCTTCTGCAGAACATATGTTTACAAGCATGCTGCTATTTGTTAGGAAGAAATCGACTGTATATTTTGTGAATTTAATCAGGCATATAATCTCCTTTAAGTCTTTGCAAGGGGAGGATTTATCATTTTACTGTTTCTAAAAATAAAACTGTAGAAATAACTATGTACTTAAACCATTTGTGCTCATAAATAGTTTTCCACATTATGGTTAACTGAGTTACCAAAAGTCATTTCTAAAATTTTTAACAATCATGATTAGATAAGATGGAAGATGAAGGAAGATAAGTGCCCACTCTTAAAGCAATACACTTGACCTTTTCACTTATAGACCTCAGGAGGTACTGGTTTTCATGTCATTTTTCTTCCAACATCAAAATTCCTTTCTGACCATAAGTCAAAGTCATGTCCGAATCTTTGCAACCCCATGGACTACACAGTCCATGGAATTCTCCAGTCCAGAATACTGGAGTGGGTACTCTTCCCTTCTCCAGGGGATCTTCCCAACCCAGGGATCGAATCCAGGTCTCCTGCATTGCAGGCAGATTCTTTACTGTCTGAGCCACTGGAGAAAACTATGTAATACCTGAATCCCTTCTTCTAGGAGAAAATAGTTGCCCATCATTAAGTACAAAACCTACTTACTCAAATGTGGCCGTTTTTTTAAAGCCAGTCAACTGATTAAGAGCTTCTTTTATAATGGAGATACACATGGATCAACAAGAAATACTTATATTTTCTTTACTGTTTTAAAAAAAATTATTTTTTATTGAAGGATAATTGCTTTACAGAATTTTGTTTTCTATCAAACCTCAACATGAATCAGTCATAGATATACATATATCCCCTCCCTTTTGAATCTCCCTACCATCTTCCTCCCCATCCCACCCCTCTACATCGATACAGAACCCCTGTTTGAGTTTCCTGAGTCATACAGCAAATTCCCATTGGCTATCTATTTTATATTCGGTAATGTGAGTTTCCATGTTACTCTTTCCATACATCTCACCCTCTCCTCCCTTCTCCCCATGTCCACAAGTCAATTTTCTATGTCTGTTTCTCCATTGCTGCCCTGTAAATAAATTCTTCAGTACCATTTTTCTAGATTCTATATATATGCGTTAGAATATGATCTTTATCTTCCTCTTTCTGACTTACTTCACTCTGTATAACAGGTTTTAGGTTCATCCACCTCATTAGAACTGACTCAAATGTGTTCCTTTTTATGGCTCAGTAATACTCCATTGTGTATATGTACCACAGCTTCTTTATCCATTCATCTGTCGATGGACATCTAGGTTGCTTCCATGTTCTAGCTGTTGTAAATAGTACTGCAATGAACAATGGGATACACGTGTCTATTTCAATTTTGGTTTCCCTGGGGTATATGCCTACAAATGGGATTGCTGGGTCATATGGTGGTTTTATTCCTAGTTTTTTAAGGAATCTCCATACCATCTACTTTTTTCAAGTATTTAATCATAGTTCAGTTCAGTTCAGTCACTCAGTCATGTCTGACTCTTTGTAACCCCATGAATTGCAGCACGCCAGGCCTTCCTGTCCATCACCAACTCCCGGAGTTCACTCAAACTCACGTCCATCAAGTCGGTGATACCATCCAGCCATCTCATCCTCTGTCATCCCCTTCTCCTCCTGCCCCCAATCCCTCCCAGCATCAGAGTCTTTTCCAATGAGTCAACTCTTTGCATGAGGTGGCCAAAGTACTGGAGTTTCAGCTTTAGCATCATTCCTTCCAAAGAACACCCAGGACTGATCTCCTTTAGAATGGACTGGTTGGATCTCCTTTTAGCTAAATGCAAAAACAGAATAGCTAACTGATTTCTGATTTAATGGGCAGAAGAAAGTTTTTATGAACCCTAAAACATCCATTCAGGAGCCTGACATGAAAAAATCAAGATCACCAACACTTTCTCCCAAAACCTCTTTTCTATGTGGGGATGGCTTGGAGAAGGCGAGCAGGAGGATTTACCCAAAGCTTGTTACCAGGGGACTTCCCCCTCTGCACTCTCTCCGAGAATAAACTGTGCTCCTTTCTGCATAATGTCCCAAGGTGAGGGATAGGAGAATACAGGAAGAGATTGGAGGCACCCAAGTACACTTCCACTTCCCTCATGATAAAACTGGCCTCTTCTATCATCTTATCAAGAATGAGCTCAATACTTAGTGAATTAAATATTATTAAAGTACTATACTTCAGTGGGCTTCCCTGATAG
The DNA here is from genome assembly GCF_029378745.1 of Bos indicus. Classification (NCBI taxonomy): domain Eukaryota; kingdom Metazoa; phylum Chordata; class Mammalia; order Artiodactyla; family Bovidae; genus Bos; species Bos indicus. Next base: position 42,165,618 of record NC_091779.1, on the reverse strand, counting down.
CTCAGTTGGTAAAGAATCTGCTTGCAATGTGGGAGACCTGGTTTTGATCCCTGGGTTGGGAAGATCCTCTGGAGAAGGGAAAAGCTACCCACTCCAGTATTCTGGCCTGGAGAATTCCATGGACTGTATAGTCCATGGGGTCACAAAGAGTCGAAACGACTGAGCGACTTTCACACTTTAGTAGTGTCATAGTGTAAATTTTCTTTCCAAGGCAATTTGTGTAAATGGTGGGTAAAATGTAATGTGTGAGAGTAGGATAACTTTTGTTTTGCTATTTTGGGGTGGAGGGTGGTGCTAAGGACCTGCTAGCCTGGCATACTTGAACTGAAACTCACAAGTAGTCTCCTTTGACTAATTTTCCAACATGAAGACATAAGAAAAGTGTATGTCTATATAATAAAGTTTTTAATCAGTAGTATAAATACAAGAATGGGAGCGATCCATGTATAAAAAGGACACTAATATTTAAAGGAAAAAAAATCAGTCAAACCTAGAAAAATTTTCAGAGCTTTATTCCTCAATGTATTTATCTATATCCTTAAATGCAGCTAAACCAGCTCCACATATGAGTGAAGGAATCTCATCTCTACTTGGATACATTCTCTGAAGTGCTATAATTTGTTTTCACCTTCAGTTACTATTAGCAATGACAGAAAGAATTCTCAAAGAATACCTAGTAACTGGCTTAAAGTCTCAGTTCAGGTTAAATTCTTTTCTATTCTTTCTGCTAGATTACTGCACCCTCCTCTAACAGTTCAGGCTTTCTCACAATCACACCATAAACTTGGAAGCCTACTTACAGGACAAGAAGTGTTTTCCCTTTGCCAAGAGACAAGTCATGAAATAGAAGAAATATTCTTAACAACCATGAAAGTAAAAACATTAAAGAGACAAGGGCACCATTAATGATTTTAAGGAAAGCACAAATCTGCCTGCATCCATGGTACTATCTGAACAAACTGCTAGAAAGTGGGTTTCGTTTTTATTATGATGAGGCGTAATTAGTCTGTGTTTGACTTTATCTGTCTGGTAATTAATAGGTACATATCAGTTTAAAACTCCTGAATCTTCTCCACCGGGCACACCAATTGGCAGGATCAAAGCCAGCGATGCCGACGTGGGAGAAAATGCTGAAATCGAGTACAGCATTACAGAGGGAGAGGGGCTGGACATGTTTGATGTCATCACCGATCAGGAAACTCAGGAAGGGATTATAACCGTCAAAAAGGTAATTCATTTTTTAAAAATACTATGCAAATGAAAGCATTTATTTTTCTCTGGTCCCCAAGTAACTGGGGGCAATTACATCTCACATGAACATTCCTCTCAAGTCTTGCTTATTAATTTTTTTAAGAGTAAGAGTGTTGCCTGCATTGCACACATGCTAAGATGCTTCAGTCGTGTCCTACTCTTTGTGAGCCCATGGACTGTAGCCCACCAGGCTCCTCTGTCCATGGGATTTTCCAGGCAAGAATACTGGAGTAGGTTGCCATTCCCATCTCAAGGGAATCTTCCCAACCCACTGACTGAATCCGTGTCTCTTACATCACCTGCGTTGACTGATGGGTTCTTTACCACTAGCATCACTGGGCTGCCCAATTTTTTTAAAGACCTAGTCTAATTACAGTAAGAGTTCTTTGGTTGGCTTTCAGGAGTTCTCAGTAATCTTATGCATTCATTAATTCTATACTTTTTAATAAATTTGTATTGAAAAGTTCCTAAGTAAATAGCATAAACAAATGAAACACATAAAAATACATGAATAAGTAGTATAACTGAAGAATAAATTTTAAAACAGACACCATTTGAATGTTGGAGATGCAATAGTACATTCAACAAGATGGTCTCTGCTCTCAGGGAACTGCTCTTATGGACAAGAAAGCAAATGAACAAAGAAACACATAGAACTACAAATTCCACTACATGCTTTGAAGGAAAGGAGTAAGACAAGCAGTGACAGAGATGGTTTGAATTAAAGAGAGAAGCTATAGAAAGACCACAGAAATAAAGTAACAGAATTTCCTGCAAGCTCTTTAGCTACTTTTTGAAATGCAATAATTAAGATTTTGTATTCTGAATTCCTATTTTTCTCCTATGTAATCACTACTTTGGAACATGCACACGAAAACTTTATGTTCTGAATTCTTATTTGTCCCCTATGTACCTATTTACCCGCAAAATTGTCATGGAGCAGTACACAAAAAAGTGGCAAAAATTAAAAATTAAAAATCAATAAACTGTGTGCTTCAAAGCTAAAAATAATATTAATTTTGGTTACTGTGTTTAATGAGTTCACTTTTGTCGTGTATGGTGTCATATTTTCTCTCTCCTTTGGTGTAATGTTTTATTTGCTGGTAAATATAAGCATAGGTGGATGTAAACAAGAAGAAAAATTTTCCTCTTAAGCTTTGGATTGTATGTCTTAATATCTGGGAACACAATAAAACATGTTTCAGTGACATTCAGATCAATGTTTTATACTATAATATAATTAGGAAGCCCATTAGTGTGCATTAACCTTTTTAATTTTCTTGGTGCCTTATCAGATTCATGCTGAAATTTTGCCTAGCCGACTAAATCACATTCACTAACATCTTGATTAATTGTGTTTCTAGTGAGCCTTGTCATATTATCATCTAAAACTAAAAGTCAGCAATAAGCATTTGGGTTCACTATGTCTCCAGAAGCAGAGATAACTTCTCCTACAGACCTCTGAAAACAATGATCATTGCTTTCTTTGGCAAGTAATTAGCCAGATGCCCTTATCTGGATATCACTTGGAATATTTTAACACCTCATGCCAAAAAAAAAAAAAAAATTTTAATCTATTTTATCTAAACAAGGAATAGAAAATTAGGCTGCAAACCAGCAGCTCTCCATCCTAGCTCTGATCTTAGTTCCTCCACCAGGGATCGAACACATGCCCCTATATTGGAAGCACAGTCTTAACCACTGGACCACCAGGAAAGTTCTTTGACAAATTTTAAACACTCAGTGACTGTTCAGTTAAAGCCAAATGTGATAACATCTGACACAGAATACTCTTCTACATATTTGCCAACCTGCCCCTGGTGTGGCTTCTGATAGTCAGATATAAGGACTTTTATAAAAGGGGCCTCTTTAGGTTCTCTCCTGCTTCTAGGTGCCCTCTCCTGCCCATCATAAACTTTCATTCCTGGTGCATGATTTCTGCCCACAATTTCATCAGGATTGGTGGCATCTGAACTCCCATGTCTTTTCCCAACATTATGCTGTGTAGTAATGTCTCAAAGCAATATGATCACATTCATTTATCAGTGGTTTGCATTAAAAATGGCTCATGTCTTGACTTTCTGTGTCTTGACTGCTTTAAATATGTCATTTCTTCCTCCCCTCACTTCCCACAAGCTCTTGGACTTTGAAAAGAAGAAAGTGTACACCCTCAAAGTGGAAGCCTCCAATCCTCATGTTGAACCCCGCTTTCTCTACCTGGGTCCATTCAAAGATTCAGCCACGGTGAGAATTATGGTGGAAGATGTAGATGAGCCGCCTGTTTTCAGCAAACTGGCCTACATCCTGCAAATAAGAGAAGACGCTCAGATAAATACGACAATAGGCTCGGTCACAGCCCAAGACCCAGATGCTGCCAGGAACCCTGTCAAGTAAGCACACTTCTGTGACATGTCTCTTCCATAAGTTTGTTGATTTAAATTCAAATATTCACTTGCAAATTGGAAAGGATGAATCCTTTTTTCCAATTAGTTGTATCTTCCTTTAAAAACTACTTTAAAGTACTTTTACTACCTTTACACTTCTTGCACAATATAAAATATTATTTTAGCAACTAAATAAACCTTAAAAACTCAACATTTGGGGATTGCCCTGGTGGTTCAGTGGCTAAGATTCTGCCCTCCCACTGCAGAGGGAATGGGTTCGATCTCTGGCTGGGGAACTAAGATCCGTATGCCTTCAGTCAGCCCCCAAAATTATATTTTTAATTTGGGAGGAAGGCATAAAATGAGCTGTAAGGAGTTTATTGTTTATATGGGAGTGGTACAAGGTAATGCAGTTGAATGGGCTGGGATTTCTTCTCAGGTCTTAGATTTGTCAAAGTTGGTGGAGGAAGCACTTTTAACAAAAAAGGCACTAGGCTTGAAAGTCTGTTTTTCGAGTGCGGAAGAACCTACCATATAACACTTACAGGCAGAATTATGCTCCATTTGGATGTGTAATTTTTTTCCTTTTGCAGACATGGATAAAAACAAGCACAGTTTCATGATATATGTCTGGGAAATCATGGGGAAATTAATAGAGTTGAGTCCAAATATATACCAAGTAAGCAAGCTCTATTTTCCCTGTACATCTTCACTGTAAATTACATTGTAAGAAGGCCTCATGGCTCTTTGAGACCATCATTGCTTAAGTATGCTAGAATCTTATCACAAAAGCACTGGAATCCAAAGCTTCAAGCCTTTACCCATAGCTTAGTTGACTCGCTGAGAAAAGAGCTAAACCAGAATAGTATTGTGTCTATTATTCCCCGTGAAGAAAGTAAGCAGGCTGAGAAGTTGTGCCAGTGAGTCCAAAAATTTCTGCTCAGGGCACTTGCCATGTGCCAGGCTTGTTCCAGGCACTAGGGATATGAGTGAGAATAGTACCCAGTCCTGATTGCAGGGAGCTTGCATTCTAACTGGGGAAGACAGAAATAAGCAAACAATAAATATGTGACAATGTTAGTTGCTCAGTCATGTCCAACTGTAGCCTGTCAGGCTCCTCTGTCTATAGAATTCTCCAGGCAAGAATACTGGAGTGGGTTGCCATCCCCTTCTCCAGGGTATCTTCCCAACCCAGGGAATGAACCTGGGTCTCCTGAATTGCAGGCAGATTTTTTACTGTTTGAGCCACCAGGGAAGCCCTGTGATATGTCAGGGCTTACACTAAAGTGTAAGCAGCAAAATAAGACAGAGAAAACAAAGGGTGGGATTTCCCTGGCAGTCCAGTGGTTAAGACTCCATGCTTCCAATGCAGTGGGCTTGGGTTCAATCCCTGGTCAGGGAACTAAGATCCCCCATGCTGTGTGGCATGGCCAAAAGAAAGAAAGAACACAAAAGGCATCTGGATACTATCTTAGTGCAGTCAGGCCTGGCCTTGCTGGAAATCATTTGAGTAAAGCTTTGAATGAAAGGAAGGGATGAACCACACTAATATCTTGGGGAAGAAGGTGCCAAGAAGAGGGAAAAGCAAGGGGAGGATCTGATATCAGAGCTTGCCTGGCATATGGGAGGAGAGGCCGGCCAAGCTGAGAGCAGTCGCAGATGAAGAGAAATTACGGTATCAGGTATCAGGCAACAGAGGTTCAGTAGGTGGTGAGCAAGGCAGGTCCTACTGGGATTTGTGGGCCCTAGAAGGAAATGGCACCCCACTTCAGTACTCTTGCCTGGAAAATCCCATGGATGGAGGAGCCTGGTAGGCTACAGTCCATGGGGTCCCGAAGAGTCGGACACGACTAAGCAACTTCACTTTCACTTTTCACTTTCATGCATTGGAGAAGGAAATGGCAACCCACTCCAGTGTTCTTGCCTGGATAATCCCAGGGACGGGCGAGCCTGCTGTGCTGCCATCTATGGGGTTGCACAGAGTTGGACACGACTGAAGTGACTTAGCAGCAGCAGTAGCAGCAGTAACCACTGTATTTTATTCTGATTGAGGTAATAAGCCACTGGCAAGCTTTGAGCAGACTTAACTAATCCAAAACTACTGTCTAAATGGATCGCATTGGTTGTTGCATGAAGAATATTTTTTTTGCAGATGAAAGACTTTGAGGTTCTAAGGCAGTTGTTTCCTAACTTTTCAGCCACTGAGCCCTTTGTTCAAATGAAATCTCATGGCAAGTCCCACAACTAAAACACCGAAATGCCTGGCTTATTTTCAGAGAATAATTTTAAATATTTGGGAAAAGAGACTTTCTTGTTTTATCATTCTACTGGAATATCTCCTTGAATGGCATGATGGGCAACCCAGAGTAGCCACATGAGAGCTCATGGGTCAAGGGCTCTTCCATATACATTTAACATTATTAATAAGGAAAATGGGCTTCTCGGGGAATGCTAGTGGTAAAGAACCCACCTGCCAATGCAGGAGACATACCAGACATGGGTTCGATCACTGGGTCAGAAGATCTCCTGGAGGAGGCATGGCAACCCACTCCAGTATTCTTGCCTTGAGAATCCCATGAACAGAGGAGCCCGGAGGGCTACAGTCCATGGGGTCTCAAAGAGTGGGACACAAGTGAAGCAACCTAGTACGCAGCACGCAGCACACACGCAACAAGGAACTTAAACGATGGCCTTTGCTTACACAACAGGAATAACCTTGAGTACTTTCACAACGTGCTTTTACTCAAAGTTTGTGTGCTGCATAAGAAAACAATCTTAGTAAGTCAATATCAAGACCAATTTAAATGGGCTAATGCTGGAAGTTTATAAATACGAACTTTGATTCCCTTTTTGATCAGTCAAAATATTTTTAATGAAAGAGATAATGTCTTCTGGGAATTTAGGCTGCATTTTTGTATCTGTTTTACTTTTATACCACATACCACTTTTACCCATTGTATTTGTTTCATTATAGGAAGTAGTTAGCTTGTCAGAAGTTAGGTTGGCTGTCAACTAATTTTAAGATTTTTTCTGCCAGTCTTTCTTTGGTACGTATGGATTTCATGTAGGGACATAGATTGAAAGATAAAAATATATATAGATACATTGGTACATAGATGTATGTTCCAGTGGTTTCTTATATAGGAGAATTATAACTGATTCTTATATTCAGAAAGTACAACCATATATAGTTTTTGGTTATTCAAGACATAAATATGGAACAATTAAGTGTTAGATGCCATCTTAAGTATAATTAATACTAGAGAATTCTTTCCCAAATGTTAATTTATCATTATTTTAGCACAAATCTTTACTTCTTTGCTGCTGCTGCTAAATCGCTTCAGTCGTGTCCGACTCTGTGTGACCCAATGGACGGCAGCCCACCAGGCTCCCCCATCCCTCAGATTCTCCAGGCAAGAACACTAGAGTGGGTTGCCATTTCCTTCTCCAATGCATTAAAGTGAAAAGTGAAAGTGAAGTTGCTCAGTCGTATCCAGCTCTTCGAAACCCCACGGACTGCAGCCTTCCAGGCTCCTCTGTCCATGGGATTTTCCAGGCAAGAGTACTGGAGTGGGGTGCCATTGCCTTCTCCGCTTTACTTCTTTAGTCACATAAAATAATTTTCTTTCAACAACTTTATATCACGTGTCCTTTGATTTACATGGAAGTCATAAAATGTCACTCTGAATACTTATTCTGAAAATTTTACATGCAAATACATCATCTTTTCCTGACCCACAAAGCCCCCCTTCAGGATACATAAGACAAATTATTGAATCACAGAATACAATAAAGTTCGAGGGGAAAAAAGGAGGTACCTAGCAGAATGATCCACTCTAATCATGAAGAATTGATTACCTTTTTCCTTACCAGTTATTATGACAATTAATATGACTGACAGTAAATTTCTGAATATAAGTAGAAATTACTTTGGAAAGAAAAACAACAAACAAATGAGGCTTTGTGTGACTCAAGTGAGTCACTTTCCTAAACAACGTAGACATTTTAGGTCTTCTAATGATTTTTAAGTCCCCCAATTAAGGAAAGAAAATAATACAGAATTATGATATTTCCTAAATAGTCCTCTCTCTTTAAAATCAAAAGCCACCTTTAGGACTTCCCTGGCAGTTCAATGGTTAAGACTCTATACTTCTACTGCAGGGGTCATGGGTTTGATCCCTGGTTGGGGAACTAAGATCTTACATGCCACATGCCTGGCCAAAAAAATTAAGCAAGTAAATAAATAAAATGAAAAGCCACCTTCAACTAAAACTTCCTCACCCTTTATTTCAAAGTTTGATTGGAAAATATGATTACTTGTAAAACTTAAAACCATAGCAGGAAGGAAAGAGACAGAACAAGAAAAGATTTCTGCTGTGTATAACTGTTAGAGCTTATAAAAGCAATAAGCAGCATGTCTTAAGCTTGACATTTTTCATGAAAGAAAAATATATATTTGTAGAAAATAATTAAATTCCTTACAAAGGCTATGAATACTGAGATTTCCTTTTTGGTAATAATGTCCTATAAATATTTGTCATCTTCAAATTAAAAATGAAGAAAGGTGATCAAACAAGTTCATTGCAATTGATTAAATTCTTAATAAATGCTGATTCATGACATAAATGACAAAACAATAGCTCTTTCATCTGTTTCAATACTTTTGATAATAAGATTTATATAATCTTATAATTTATATAATCTTATAAATCTAGATTTATATAAACTGAAACTAAAATTCCAGCTTGATATATATGTATCCATTGTGAACTTCATTAATTCTCTTTAAAATCAGGTTTAAATACCCTACAATAATTGAGTATCTATTTTTCAGACATCTGCTAGATGATGAAAAGAGATTTTATTAGGATAACATATATTGTTTATTATTATTCACTAGTAGTACTTTAAAACAAAATAATTGAAATAGAATCTTAGAATATAGTACACTATTTACAAGTTAGTAACAAATTTTTTTAAATGCATAATAATTCCACACATGTATGACTAGGTAAGACATTTACTTAAAATATATTTCTACTGAGCTGACATCTTAAAATCTCCTATCATGATGTACATTTTGAGAATGCAGCTGAAACGGGCAACTTTTTTGTTCCTAATAGCCTTCACATATCAACTTTCTTCTGAGTTTTCTCTTTAGGAATCCTCTATAAAACAGGGTGTATTATATATTTTCCTCTTACTTATGGCTATTCCAGAAGCTAGTGATAAATTTATAAAGAAGATAGCATTTCTCAAAGTCTACTCCTCCTCCATGAATTTCAGTGTTGAAGACTGTCCTTTTTTGGTTTCTAAAACACCTCTTGGTTTTCCTTGACTTCTCCAAACCCTCCTTTTTAAATATGTATCAAATTCTTACTCTGCTCTAGGCACTGTTCTAGTCCCTGTGGGTCTCTGTTCCTGTTCGTCCTTTAAGCAACTCAGTTCCTCACATTTTTCCCTCTTCTCCTCTTAGACAATTGACTAGAAAATCCAGATTGTCAGTCCAAATGTTTATCTTGAGCTTCCTGGACTTTCCTAAGGCACCTCAGCCTCAACATGTCAAAACTGACCTTCCCCAAATCCTCTTCTTCATGCCTATCATTTGTAATATCACCATCCAACCATTCTCCTAATTCAGCCAGTGATCTTTATTAAGCATGAGTTGGACAGTGACACTCCTCTGCATAAAATCCGTTGAAGATCTACATCAAGTTCAAATAAACTCCAACTCATTCCCATGGCCAGCCCATCCCTCTACAGTCCCAACTGTGAATCTCTTTCCAAGCCTATCTCCTAACTCCCTCTCCAGCCTCACTAACCTCAGCCACATTTACCATCTTTTGCTTTTTCAACAAAATGATTTTTAAAATAAAAATGAGTAATAGAAAAATAGCCAATAATCCTACTTATGCAAACATACATGTTAAAGTTCTAAAGATCTAAAAAGCTAAATCATAACAATTAGTATATAAACTTGATCCAAATTACATTAAAAAAAATTTGGTGATGATACTCAAAAATCATACAACTTGTCTAGTGGGTTCTATTAACACCTCAACTGTAAAGCAGTAATTTCTCAGAATATCTTCCTTAATGTTCAGTTCAGTTAAGTTCAGTCACTCAGTTGTGTCCGACTCTTTGCGATCCCATGGACTGCAGCACACCAGGCTTCCCTGTCCATCACCAACTCCTGGAGCTTGCTTAAATTCATGTCCATTGAGTTGGTGATGCCATCCAAGCATCTCATCCTCTGTCATCCCCTTTTCCTCCTGCCTTCAATCTTTCCCAGCATCAGGGTCTTTTCCAATGAGTCAGTTCTTTGCATCCAGTGGCCAAAGTATTGGAGTTTCAGCTTCAGCATCAGTCCTTCCAGTGAATATTCAGGATTGATTTCCTTTAGGATGGACTGGTTGGATCTCCTTGCATTCCAAGGGACTCTCAAGAGCCTTCTCCAACACCATAGTTCAAGCATCAGTGTTAAGTTACAGATTTTCAAATATGTGCTAAAGCTACAAAAAATTTCATGTAACCGATATTCCGGAATAGTTTTAGGATGTAAAAATAACAAATACAAAGAAAACCTTCCTAAATTCTACTCTGCATTTTCAGGTATTCTGTTGATCGACACACAGATATGGACAGAATATTCAACATCGATTCTGGAAATGGTTCAATCTTTACATCGAAACTTCTTGACCGAGAAACACTGCTGTGGCACAACATCACAGTGATAGCGACAGAGATCAGTGAGTCCACCCTTTTTCCTCTACCATCCCCAGTCCACAGAGAGCATCTCAGCAAGGGCTAGTGAAGCCTGGCTGGAACTCGTCACTGCGTATTGATGATCCTGCTCAATACATATTGAAGGAGAGAGCTCTGTAATGATTTGTACTAAATGTTTCTTCCAAACACCTGTTGGTTCAATCATAAATGCAAAGGCAACTGTGGAAGTTCTGTAATTTGGGAACAATAAAATGGGAATGCATCTCTCAGTCTAGGTACATGTTGGATTTGATTCCAAAATGCTTGTAAATCAGAGTGTCACACAAGCTGCTGAAAGAAATGGGCTCCCGGTTAGACACTGTATGTGTGTGTCAGTAGTGGGGGAGTGGGGATCAAGGATAACCTACAATGTAGGCATTGCTTAGAAATAGTTCTTTTAATTTCAGCAACATAACCAGTATTATTTTAGCAACATAATTATATGAGAAGAAAGAAAATGATGAATTTAGACAACAAATATTTGTCAACCTTCTGTCAGTTAGCTCTCTCTACGTGCATTTTTAAAAAGAATTGCTATATATAAGCTTTCATTGCACTTTATCAATTAATATATACCAACACAATATTTATTAATTAATATTTGTTTATCAAGGAGGACTTAGTATAGAAATCTTTTGGCTATTCACCTCTTAGCTTTCTGTAGAATGTCTGTTTCAAAATTGTTACAGAATTTTTTTTTTTTGAGTTGCTCAGTCGTGTCCGACTCTTTGCGACCCCATGGACTATACAGTCCATGGAATTCTCCAGGCCAGAATACTGGAGTGGGTAACCTTTCCCTTCTCCAGGGGATCTTCCCAACCCAGGAATCGAACCAGGATCTCCTGAATCGCAGTCGGATTCTTTACCAGCTGAGCTATCAGGGAAGCCCTGTTACATAAGAGATATCAATTTTTACTTTTCCATGGAACACCAAATGAGCAATACTAACCATCAAGTAATCCACAGAGTATTTAGAATGAATTTTATCACAGTCTCCATTAAATGTAAGGCAAAGAAAAACACTGCCAAAGGGATACTTCAAATAATTATACACAGTGAAACCTGTGTAATATATACACAATGTGTAGACTTAAGTAAATTAAAGAAAGAGGATTTTTAAGATAGCATTTAAATGTTTAAAAATAGACATCTAAGTTATAGCTCATTTTTTAGCTTTTGTTTTTAGAAGTTCAAATGATTTTAGCTCAGGTATCTAGTGTAAAATGGTCCATATCAAATGGTTTAATACAGTAATATTCTTTGTCAGTATAACTCATGCAATTTGAAGTGGCTGAAAGATATTGAGTAGAATAATAAGTAACCAATGTGGACAAAATGAAACATTGCTTTTGTGTAGTGGTAAGAATTTTTCATTATACATTTGTTAGGTAAGAATTTGATCTTCAGAATTTATGTGGAGGGACTACTGTGGATACAAAGGACAGAGCATACTTAAAGCGTTAAAATTACAAAATTATTTCCCAGTTAAAAAGGATCATTTTTATAACATCATGAAATTTTATTTTTTACTGAGGTAGTCATCTTAAGTGTGTTTTAAGCTTTGCACTTAAAAATTTGTTTTTAATGTTTGCTGTTTCTATGATATATTTGAAAATACTAGTGATAAAGGCCTTTTAAAACTCACCTTTGAAGCTCTGACTTTGGAAGAATAATGTGAGCAGTATTTTAGATGCAAAGGAACCTAAGAATCTTATTGTCCAAACTTTTTCAGTACCTTTTATGCTGAGTCAAGCTTGTATTAAACCAGCTCTCTCTCACTCCAGGCCAGTGTACTTGCCATTTCCTTGACCTCGAGAGCCAGAAACACTCACATGGCTTAACCCATCTCTTCATTCATGTCTCTATGCAAATGGCATCTCATCAGAGAAGCCAGTCCTCGTCATCCCACACAAAGCTGCATCTCCGTCTCTCTCCGGTCCCTTTTACCTGTTTAATTTCTCCATAGCATTTGCCATCTGGCACATTATATATTTATGTGTTTACAGTTTGCCTTCCTCCTTTAGAACAAAGCTCCAGGAAGCAGGATCTTTGTTATAGTCCCAGTGTGTCCCAGCACCCCAAATAGTGGCTGGCACAAGCTAGTACTAGATGCTCACTAAATATTTATGATGAGAACAAACAAATAGACATATGAGTGAATGAATGAAAAGACCTGAGGTGAGAGACTCCAGCCCCTGATTCTTAGAACAGGAACCTATCTTCCATACTTCCCAGGAGATTATCAGAGATGACAGCAAAAACACTCCATTTACTGCAGGTCTTCAAACACTGATTAGGCTCTTTCATTATATGAGATGAACAGCCTCAGTTTTGTGGTCAGACAGACCCAAGTTTGAATCTAGGATCCACTCTTTATTATTAATTTCTCTGTGAATGTGAACAAATTACCTAACTCCTCCATGCCTCATCTATAATATAATGAGTTTCCTCATCTATAATATGGGGGCAATAATTATATCTATCTCAGAAGTTTATAAGGATTAAATAAAATAATATAACAAAGTGTTTAGCACAATGTCTAGCTCTCAAACTAAAAAACTAAGACCATTCACAATCATTATTATCCCATTCCTTTTTCCTTCTGTCCACAGAAAAGCCTACTTCCCTCGCTTCCTTTAAAATCTGCCTCTAAAATTCCTTTTCTGGATAGCTCTTCTTTATTTTCTGTTAATCTGGGATTTATTATATGATTGCACTGTATGGGCTTCCCTGGTAGCCCAAGAATCTGCCTGCAATGTAGGAGAATCCGGTTCGATTCCTGGGTCAGGAAGATCCCCTGAAGAAGGGATAGGCTACCCACTGCAGTATTTTGGGGCTTCCCTGAGGGCTCAGATGGTAAAGAATCCACCTGCAATGTGGGAGATCTGGGTTCAGTCCCTGGGTTGGGAAGATCCCCTGGAGGAACGCATGGTAACCCACTCCAATACTCTTGCCTGGAGAATCCCCTTGGACAGAGGAGCCTGGTGGGCTCCAGTCCATGGGGTCACAGAAAGTCATATACAACCAAGTGACTAAGCACAGCACAGCACTGACTGTACATAAAGGTAGCTTTGTCCCCTATATATTTCCTTCAGGTGTATCCTGGTCCAGAAGTACCAAAGAATCGAATTCTACTTTTTTGTGACTCTGATGATACATAATGCCCTGTGGTACTCACAGGAGCCTTGGGGAAACTATGTATGAATGAGAAAGGAGTGAGTAACCATCATCTAAATGGGATCACCCATCAACATATAAATGCCTGTTCCTTTCTTTTGGGCATTTTGCAGATAATCCAAAGCAGAGCAGCCGAGTACCTCTATATATTAAAGTCCTAGATGTCAATGACAACCCCCCAGAATTTGCTGAATTCTATGAAACCTTTGTCTGTGAAAAAGCAAAAGCAGATCAGGTGAGTTTCATAAGAAAGCAAATTAATTAACTCAGACAAATTTAGATCTTCTAATAATTCAGATGATACACAGAGCTGAAGGCAAGTTTTGAATTATCTATGAAATAAATGCCAAAAAAATTAATACTATAAATAAGAACCATGATGAATGTTTAACTTGCATAAGAAAACAAACAGTTTTTAAAAACAGGAAGTTCGTTAGTCTCACAGACTGATGCTAATCCCAAATTAGTCTTAAGTTTTCATGAAAATATATCAGTCATTGCATTATTGGAAAAATCTTTATTGGTGAGCAGATACTTTAATTACAATATATACTGAAAAGTACTAGCTAGAACATATTTTACAATTGCCTATAATTCATAGTTTCATTTATTTACATTGCCCATCTGTACAAGTAATACAAATTCATGAATGTTTTACTGTTTTACACATTTGTCCCCACCTGAAATCAGTCTTTTCTGCCAGTGATATAAAAATTATGTTAGTTTGTCAAAATAGAAGTGCACTGTTAAAATACATGTTAAAATGGGACTCTGAAGTTGTGGGTTTTATATTCAAACTAGCTCTTTAGCAAGTCGATTGCTTATGTATATGCCAAGCTTGCATTTCTAAGCAAGCTGTCCAAAGAGTGCCTCCCTTTACTTAAGTTGCAATGTTGTCATAAACCGCTGTGATATTTTAAGCTTGTTATCACTGTAGGGCTATGTTTCTCAACCCAGGTGATTTTGCCCCACACCCCCACCCCGCCCCTCCCACCCCCGCCAGGGACATTTGGCAATATCTGGGGACATTTCTGGTTGTCACAAGGAAGAGGGTACTACTGGTTTCAACAGATGAATTTAGATTTGCTGCAATAAATACTGTTGTAGGGCTGTCCCTTGCTCTATTTCCAGCCAATCAGTTCTCTGCCTAGGGTGGATTCATTGTAAGTTTTCTAGAGGCTATCATTGTAAAATTAAAATTAGATATCATTGAGTTAAGCAATTTACTGCAAAGCTGTAAGAAACTCTTTTGAGTTAGTAAAACTTGATAACAGCTTTATGGTTTTGATTTTAGTTGATTCAGACCCTACGCGCCATTGACAAGGATGACCCTTACAGCGGGCACCAATTCTCGTTCTCTTTGGCCCCCGAAGCAGCCAGTGGCTCAAACTTTACCATTCAAGACAACAAAGGTAAATGAGCCCAAGCTGCCTGTCTGTCTATATATTTATGTCTGTATCTATATCTATCTAGTCTCATCAGAATTGATCCCATATATAACATGATTTCTGCTTCCATTCACCGCTTTGCTTTCCGGTTCCAGACAACACAGCGGGAATCTTTACTCGGAAAAATGGCTATAACAGACACGAGATGAGCACCTATCTCCTGCCTGTGGTCATATCAGACAACGACTACCCAGTCCAAAGCAGCACTGGGACAGTGACTGTCCGGGTCTGTGCATGTGACCACCAAGGGAACATGCAGTCCTGCCATGCGGAGGCCCTCGTCCACCCCACGGGACTGAGCACGGGGGCTCTGATTGCCATCCTTCTGTGCATCGTGACCCTACTAGGTAAACTGCTTCTCCCTGCATCCTATCTCCCCATGCTGAGGGGCACACACTGTTACTGTGGCTCTCTAGATTTATCCGCCTCCCCCATTAAGGCATACAGCCTGATCTAGGTGAGTAGAGTTATGTGCTGGGAATCTTATGTGTGTTCACCCATGAACTAGTTTTTGCTTGAAAAATGGCTTTGGAGAATGAACAGTTGTGAAACTTGCCCATGTCTTCCCCCACTGAGGGAGTCGTTCCACCAAAAGAATCTCTTGTCTATCAGGCTGGGAATGAGTTGCAGGGGGATTTGAGGGCAATATAAATACACCCTTTCCATTTCATTTGTTATTTAATATGTAACCTGGCGAACATTCAGTTTTCAAAGAACAAAAGTTGTTGGGTGTGGAGTATATATGATGAAGGCCATTTCCATCAAGGTAAAGTTTAAAGATCAATGAGAAACTAGAAAGAGAAATGCAATGACTTTTTTTCTCTCATACAGGAAAATAAATAGTGGTGAATTTTCTTGAACTCAGCAAACTTGCTTGGATCCACCCACTTGAATAACTACCTTCTTAGCATTGCTCTCTGATTACCACATACACAATGTCTATTATTTCTCAGACTCTCAAAAAATAACTTCTGTGACTAAGGAAATAAATCTGGGATCTAAAAGAAATGAATGTAATCAAACGTCTAACAGTGATTTGACGGAAAAATTTTTATCCCCAACCAACTAATTAAGCACACAAGTTGAGCTCGGAATGCTCAAAAGTCCCTTGATTGTTATGAAATAAGAGATCAAATATTAGCTAATGCACCCCTTCAAAAAATAAAAGTTAAAATTTGTAAAACTTGCCTACACCATGGAGGGGAAAGTAAGTCAGAGTTAACCTGGATTTCACAGAGGCAGACCAGGGAGTCATTTTTTTTTAATGGCAATGTAATGACTTTGAGAAGAGGAAAGGAAGACTTCCATTTCTCCAAGAAGAGAACGCCTAGGGATCCCTGCTCAAGAGTTTCATATCCCAGGTTGACTCTGCTAATTATCACAGAGCCTTGAAACCTGGCTACAGAACTGTGATTCTCTTCATCAACTAAGAGTTGGAGGAAGTATTTTAAGATATGAGGATAAATAAAAACTGACAGTTTGCAAAGACAAAACAGTGTTCTAATGGTGTGAGTCTGTAAATGTTGTTTTCCAAGAGAAAGATATGAATATTCTTTTTTGGTTTAAAAAAAAGAGGTTTTTAAATTTATTTATTTTTATTTTGTATTGGGGTATAACTGATTAACAATGTTGTGATAGTTTTAGGGGAACAGCAAAGGGATTGAGCTCTACACATACCCATTCTCCCTCAAAATCCCCTCCCATTCAGGCTGCCACATAACATTGAGCACAGTTCCCTGTGTTACACAGTTCCTTGTTGGTTATCCATTTTAAATGTACCAGTGTGTACACGTCGATCCCAAACTCCCTAACTATCCCTTCCCCCCACCATCCCCCCTGGTAAAAGAGGGTATTTTTAGAAGGGCTAAGCCTGGAGGCTGTATCATATAGAATTCCATGGATCCCTGGTCTATGGAGAAAGAGCTGGTCTTCATCTCATAGAGGTCACACTTCCCTTCTCTCATCATCTACCCACTTTCTCCACCCTCTTATTTTCCTTCTAACCAGCTCCCTATGACCTCTTTTTTCATCTCCTTCCTCCAATGAATTTGCCGTCTCCTCATTACTCCTAATTTGCCTCCGTGTTTCCCACATCTTGTCTAGTCTCTTTGTAATTCTGTACCTAATTAAAAAGGAGAAAATGGGATCTAACCTTTATTAGACTCACATCATAGGCTAGACACTGGACAGGAGGGTTTACAAATGTTTTTCTCACTTAATCCTCAGAACCATCTGGTCTATATTTATCTGCATCTTACATATGAAAGCTGAGGTTCCAGGATGTGAAGCTAAGTCACACAGCTAACAGGTGACAGAACCAAGTTCCAAACCCAGGTTTTTGCCCCCCAAGCCCTGGTGCTTCCACACTGTACCCTACTTTCTTTACAAGCTTATAGAATGCAGTGCAACTTCCACACTGAAAGAGAGCTTGAACTAAATATGAGGTGACTGAACAAATCTGGGAGCCTGTAAGAGGAAGAAAGTGGCATTGACATAGGAGGAAATCTGCCATCAAGAAAGTGGATCATGTGGCATCTGTTGTTTTTGTCAATAAAGCAACAGTAAAAACAACTACATCTTGTGCCTCTTTGGTGCTTTCGAGTTGGCATAACTTTCGCATTGGGCACTGTGTTATTGCTTCTCTTTTACAGAGAAAGAAACTGACTTAGAAAGGTCAGATTGTTTAACTGAATCTAGATCTGCTCATCTCAGATACCTTGCTACCTTCTTGTTTTATGATGGGATTTGAACACAAATTGGTCCAAGTACTCCAGCCCCAAAATTTCACTGCGGTCCTCTGACCTCAAGGGGGTAGAGAAAAGGAAAGGGTCAGTTACTGGGAAGACAGCATATTAGTTTCTCAGAGTGTTTTTATTCCAAGTGCTTAGAAGTCATACCTTCAGTTTATAAAAGTTAGCTTTGAAAAAAAGACCTTCCTTTTAGATGATTATGCTCTCAAGAAATTCTGTTAGATGTGCCTTGGGCCAGGAAGAAAAGACAGGCAATTGTAGCAGTAGGAGAATTAGGCAGTGCACAAATGCCTTTGAATTACTGAACATGCCCTCTGTCTTCTCGACAATTGCACTTTCAGGTGTGCGTAGGACTAAAAGACAAGATACAGGCAACTTAAGCTAGGGAAGAATTAGGAAGTGATAAATGCCTGCTATCTTGCCTGAAATGGTGGAATGAACCTCTGTCTGTCAGAATTTATTTCCCTGAGAGACAGTTAGCTTGATTCTATTCTCTATTCTAAAGAATGGCCTTACTTACAGCCCTCTGTTTTGCAAATCTGTGTCACACTGGAAACTAGCATAAAAGGTAGATTAAGGGACTTCCCCTTAGCTCAGTTGGTAAAGAATCCGCCTGCAATGCAGGAAATCCCGATTCAATTCCTGCATTGGGAAGATCCACTGGAGAAGGGATAGGCTACCCACTCCAGTATTCTTGGGCTTCCCTTGTAGCTCAGCTGGTAAAGAATCCACCTGCAATGCAGGAGACCTGGGTTCAGTCCCTGGGTTGGGAAGATTCTCTGGAGAAGGAAAAAGGCTGCCCACTCCAGTATTCTGGACTGGAGAATTCCATGGACTGTATGGTCCATGGGGTCACAAAGAGTTGGACATGACTGAGCCACTTTTACAGATCTCCTTTGACACAAGGGACTTCCTTGGTGGCCCAGTGGCTAAGACTCCACGTTCCCAATACAGGGGACCCAGGTTCAATCCCTTGTCAGGGAAGTAGACCCCACATGCCTCAACTAAGAGTTTGCAAGCCACAAGTAAAGACACCGCAACTAAAGATACCATATGCCGCAACGAAGACTGAAGATCCCACATGCTGCAACTAAGGCTTGGCATAACCAAATAAAACTTTTTTTACAAAAAGGTAGATTAAGAGCATCTTTCCACCCAAAACCCTGCAATTTTCCAACCACTTGGACCCCCAGGGTAAAGTGAAGGCATATGGAGCATCCACAGCCCCACCTGACGTGGCCCTTCCTACTCCTCTCTCCCCACCAACCCCACACCTCACACACTCCAAACACACCCTACTCCATGGCCTTGTTCCTAGCTCTGTCCTCTCCTCCAGACAGCACCCTGGATAACTCCTCATCTATTTGCTCAAATGTTACTTCCTTAATGATGCACTCTCCCCCCCAAAACACAAAGAAATATATGCAGCCCCTCAAACATATACAGAAGTCCCTCCCATCCTCCTTACTCTGCCTTACGTTTTCTTATTTATATTGCACTTATCATCTTCTAATAATTTCCTTATTTATTATACACATTGTTTTTTTCTGTCTCCATCCATCCACCACTACCCCCACTACCACCACCTCTGCCTACCTTATTCAGACAAGACTCTTGATCAATTTTTTTCATTAATACTGCCTAGAACTCCACCTGGCACAGAGTTGGCAATAAATAAATACTTGTTGAATAAACAAAAAATACGTACCATGAATGAAAGGAATACATGAGGCACCAGGATACTCTCTGGCAGCAAAAGAGAATGTTTACATTTATACAACCACATGCTTGAAAACAGCAGAACTGCATATCCTTGTGAAATAGTCTATAATCCAAACATGCTTCAAAGCATGGTAATTAAGTGTACAAGCCTTTTAGTCTGCCTGACCTGGATTTCAATTATTTGCACACATCACATCTCTAAACCACAATTTCCTTATGTAAAATGGAGTTATAATGGTGGTACCTACTTTGTCAAGCTCATTATGATAATTCAATTAGATTCTGTATGTAAAGCACTTAGCACAGTGCTTGGCACATAGAACTGTCCCAACAGGTAACCAATTATTAATACCATTAACATCTGAAATATTAAATATATAGACACCTGGGTGTGCATATATCCATTATTATATAGGTAGAGATGCACCTCTACCAAAGGCCATTATTCTGTAATTGTTATTGTGATAATTCAATTTTCATGGCGCATAAAAACTGGACCATGTTATGGATGAAGGAGTAAAGAGATATTACTGGTACTAATCTCCCCTGGACAAACCCAGCTTAACAATGCATTTTCTGCCCCAGGTGACTGTTTTCTCTCTAAGCTGTCTCTATGTTTTTACTTTCTCATCCATATGTTCATTCGTAGATGTGTCTCTTTACAGGTAGCCAGCTGTGTTCTTCCCAACCAGCTGTGAAGAAACATCAGGAGCTATTTAAATACAGTTCTTGCTTTGCCTCTAATTTGAATTAGGAAAAATCAAAAGAACAAACATTCTGGTCAACAAACTTACAGAACATGAAACTCTGAAAGATTTTCTGTTTTAAGTTCCCACAGAAATATGTTTGTTTTGTTTAGCCTAAGCACAAATAATCTGGCACGCATACTATTACCTTTTCCCTTCAAACTGGCTGATCTTGAAGTCCAAAATGGCTTTCTGAATTGTATCTGGGTCTCTCCAGGTATTATCTGTACTTATACGTAAGAAAGGTATGCAAACATTCACATCTCTACTTTGGGCTTTAAACTAACTTTACACTTTTCTCGGGGAAAAAAAGAAAAAAGAAGACATCAGTGCCAAAGTTATTTTAGAAGTGGAGTTATGCAAACCCTTCAACACATCCCCGAAGGTGCCAGCCTTGTGCTTATAAGCAGTTTCAGAGCATTTCAGGTGTTCAGCATAATTTTCACTCTTTTTGCAGTACTCTCACTGTGGTTGAGCTTTTTTATTAGTATTTTTTTCCCCTTATCTTGAAACTAGTCTGCCATTTCAAAGCAAAAAGGAACTACTGACAAAACATGAAGGTGTTTTATCCTCTAGTTAAATTCTTAAAAACTTTCTCTCAAATATTATATAGTTACTCCATTGAGGGAGTGGGCGAGGGCCCTGATTTGATCAGGTGCGGAGGCAAGTGCAACCTTAAACAAGAATAGTTTCTTGGAGAACTTTGAAAACTTCACTTTGTGTTTCTTCCTGATGTTAATTGGGCGGCAAATTAACTTTCCCTTCCCTTGCTGTTTTGTTTCTGCTTCCAGTAACAGTGGTGTTGTTCGCAGCTCTCAGGCGGCAGCGGAAAAAAGAACCTTTGATCATTTCCAAAGAGGACATCAGAGACAACATTGTCAGTTACAACGACGAAGGAGGAGGAGAGGAGGACACCCAGGCCTTTGATATCGGCACCCTGAGAAATCCCGAAGCCATAGAGGACAGCAAATTGCGCAGGGACATTGTGCCCGAAGCCCTTTTCCTACCCCGACGGACTCCAGCAGCCCGTGATAACACCGACGTCCGAGATTTCATTAACCAAAGGTTAAAGGAGAATGACACGGACCCCACCGCCCCGCCCTACGACTCCCTGGCCACCTACGCCTACGAGGGCGCCGGCTCGGTGGCCGATTCGCTCAGCTCGCTGGAGTCCGTGACCACGGATGGGGACCAAGACTACGATTACCTTAGTGACTGGGGGCCTCGGTTCAAAAAGCTCGCGGATATGTACGGAGGGGTGGACAGTGACAAGGACTCCTAATATGATATGTTGCCTTTTTTTTTCATTTTTCAATACGACACTGAAAGATGTGAAGTGGCTATTTCTTTCTATTTATCCACTGCTCCGTGAAGGGTCCTCTGTTCTATCCGTTCCAAAAGTAAATGGCTGCAGTCCGTGTGGATCCAATGTTAGAGACTTTTTTCTAGTACACTTTTATGAGCTTCTGAGAGGCAAATGTTTATTTTTTAGTGCATCCTGTTAACCATGTCTGCCCAACAGGCGCTGGGCTGCAGAAGAGGATGGGTCGTCATCTTTTCCCCTGTACTCTTAGGGCAAGTCAAACACAGCTCAATTCCACTGGCCTGGTCTCTTACTACACTGCATTGCATTGACTCGAGGTCAGCTGACTGCTCTGTACATTTCACATGCTAATGGGATAAGGGATTGTGCTTTAATGATAAAAATACAGTTTTAGTAGAAGAAATGAGGGAGGAACCATTGTTCCTGGTGTATCAGCTCACAAGGAGATGATGAACTATATATGGGTGTGTGTTTCTGTCACAAAGAATTTAAAATGATATTTGCCCATCCTGTTTGTCCTTCATAATCTTTTTCCGGCACCAATGATTATTCAAAACATCAGATCCACCAGTGTTTTGAGATTCTCCTTCCTCTTTAGGAAATGATGCCAATTAAATGGTAATGTTCAAAAAGAACAACCAAAAAAAAAAATCTTAATACGACCTCATTCCTTGCCCCTGGTTCATAAGACATGCAAAAGTTTGCTGTTGCATCATATAAAGGGAAAGGAAAAATAGCTAATAGATGTTAACGAAGGAAATATTTAGCGTATTTTAAAGTTTGGTTTACCAAATGTGTCATGGATCACTTGGAATTATTTCAGCCATCAGTAGGCTAATTACAAATAAGTCTAATCATTTAAAAAGTTCTTGAAGGAACTTTTCTGAGACAAAGTTTAACTCCTTGTCTGTAGTTGTCAGTATTATTCTAATATACTTGAAAGTAGCAGTGTGACGTACAATAACTCATATGCTTCAGATACTTCTTACACAATTAAGTTGCATTAGTAAAAGTAGATTAAATAAAACTCAGATCCCTCTCTCAGAGTTAAATGGGGAGGTAAGAGCCAGTCACACTTGAACTTGACACCCTGTCCTTCACATTTGAAAATATCCATATATTTATATAATGTGATATAGATGAATATTGAAATCATGGTGAAAACCTACATATGTTTGGAAGACGCTCTCAAAAGGAAAACTTGGATTCCCTACAACAAGGGTGTTTAAGATTGTAATTAAAATGATAGTTGACTTTCAAAAGCATTAAAATTTTTCATTGTTTTTAGCTTTGTTTCCATGGCAACACTGCCATCCTTGTCTTTGAACTAATGATAAAGTAATGGTCTCAAACTACAAACAGAAAAGTAATGTACAATCCATCGAATCCATTATTTCTCTAATTATGCAATTAGCGCCATAGTTATTATCCAGAGGACCCAACTGAACTGAACTAATCCTTTTGGCAGGTTTAAATCATTTATTTCATACGCTGTTCTAATGATTTTTGTCATTAGAATCTTACATTGTGCAGTCATCAGAAATTTCCAAAGTACTGTAATGAAAACATCGTTTTGAAAACTTAAAAAAAAAACAAAAACAGGTTCTATATGTATATAATATGTACTTAAGAATATGCTGACTTCCATTAGTAGTCTTAGGGATTTATTTTCAGTTAATGTTAATTTTCTGCAGGTAATCTTAGTGTCATTTCCATTTGGGGATAATGTCATATCAACACATATTTTCTATTTGGAAACACACTGTTGTTTTGTTAAGTTTTAAATAGATGTATTACCCAGGAAGTAAAGACAGCATCTTTAAGAGACATATAGTCTTTGGGGGCTACCCAATTAGAGTGAAAAATTGTTACAACCGTATTATTCCTTGTGTTTCCTGAATGGATGGACTTCCCTGTATACTAACAAGTATTTTATGCTTGGACCGTTTCTTGCTTACAAGGTTCTCTTTTCTAGTTCTTCATACACACACAGACACACACACACAGAGAAGAATGCAAACAAAATACTACAGGAAGGCTTCACTGTAAAGAATCAGTATATATCATAGTCACAGGTAAGTGTTGAAAAAAGATAGCTTAGTAAAGTTAATTAATAAAAACTAGTTACTTATAGCAATAGAACAGCACCTTAATCACACAACTTACTGTAAAAAGAGCTCTCTATCCTCATGTTTCATGTTATGTAATAAATTATATCAAGAGAGATAGTCCTGTAAAAAGAAAAATATCATCAGAAGTCTTCCTTTTGAACTTTCGGCAGTAATTGGAATGTCTGCGGGTTGATGCCAGCAACTTCAAAGTTTAGGGGTAAAATTTACATTCTCCTCATATAAGTGAAAGTAAGAAGTTCTGTAGTGGGATTTCTGAGGTGTGATTGGAAGGTATCTTCTACAGTTATACCAAGAACAGGTTAAAATGACTAAATATTTAAATAACTACTAAATCTCTTACCACAAAACCTGATGATGAGGTGAATCTCTAAGAAAGAGAATAAATTGAGACTGGAGCTGAATATTTTGCATTAGGGTCCTATAAATGTCAAGGTTGAATGATGTTTTCCTAAAATGAAGGCTGTCTGACATCATGGAAACAAAAAAGAGCCATAGTTTCATCATTCTGTGCTGGTTGCACTTCCTTCCCCTAAGCTATCAGGTCGAGGACCCGGGTCAGACATGAATGATTTCTGGAGAAAGCATTAGTTTTCAATTCAATTTTCACATTGTCTCTGTCCTGGTATTAGCTGTTTGCCATGAAAAAGAGGGAAGGAGATTGGAAAGAGGTAAAGTTTTAATATTTGCTTTAATCACAAAGAACCTAAAGTTCATTAAATATAGGAAGATTGCTTTTGTGGGTTGTTTCAAGGACTTTGAGGCCCTTCTCACATTATTTTTCACCCTCTGATTCAAAAGGGAAAGTTTCTTCAAATCACTGAGATATTCCCTAGAATAAGCTGGAATTTTAAAAACATTAATCTATTGTGCATAAATTTAAAGCCCCTCCACTTCATGGCATGTTCTTCCGAAAGACCTGGAAAATTTTCATTCCCAAATAAAAAACTGAATCAAAAAATGAAAAGGAGAATTGAAAATGGTTCCGCAGAGCCATGAGAGAGGGGATCTGGACCCAGAAAATATATGTTTTTGTAAGAACTTTCTTAGCTTTACAGTTTAGACGCATAAAGGTTTGGATACAAATTTGGATACAAATTGACTCCATTTTCAGATGGAATAAAATCTGCTGATTCAATTCTCTGTATAAAAATTTTGGTTTGATAATTCATTTTCAGCTCCCAAAAAGTTGTACAAGAGCGCTTATAAGTTGAATCTCTACCTTTGAAGCAGCCAAATTTTACAGATCCAAATTAACTTTAGAATGCTTTCATTACTTTCACTTTAGGTAATTTTTAAATTTAGATAGTTAAGTAATACATAGATTTGAGATATTTGATTTGCTGAGCAATACCTTTTATCAAATGCTTTGCCTTGAAATGATTATTTCATTGGCAATAATCATGTATAAACTACGAATTGGGCATTCCTCAATTTTATACACTTGAGGACCATTTTTTTTAAAAGTATGCAGTTTGAAAGGAAAGAGAAAGCTAATTCCTGAGCCCAAACTAAATGTTTAAAGCAGGTACAACTAAACTCATTTTCCTCAGGAACTGAACTAACCAACAAATTATTTTGTCATAGTCACTAGTGTTGAAGCAGTGTAATTACTTTGGAAAAACACTAGAAAGTCATGATCTCCACTATTTTGAAAGGTATCCTCTGAAAAGAATCATTTTAGTGTAATTTTATTCTTTTTTTGTTTTTATATAGACGAAATCTTTTTAAATTATTACAGGAGATTAAAACTCTAAGCTGTCTACTGTGTTTACATTAACACTACAAACAAGACTCCTTTATCAGACTATAAGAGTGGAAAGATTAAGAGTTAGTGTGTGGGTCTTCCAGAAAATGAACTATTTCCTAAGGTCTGACTAGCAGCTTTCTTTTGTAGAGGATACAAAATTACAATATGGTCTCCCTAAAAGTTCAATGATTCTTATGGTTGCAGCATTTTTAATATCCCTTTGGCATCTTTATGGAACAATTTTCTAAAGGGATAATTCTCTACTAAAAAATATTAGACCCTGACCATATTTAACACGCAGAGAAATGCCTTGGACTCGCACACTTGTTAAAAGTTAATAAAGAAATAGTTCATTTTTAAAGCCAGGAGTTTATGGTCTCTGCATCGTCAATTTAATTTAAGCATTGCTGAGACAATCTTTAATCTCCTCCCCATTTGGTAATACCTTATTTATGATGCATTTTCAGTTTTTAATTTGGGGGAAACGTTTGCCCAACAGAGCCAGCAGATGAAAGTGCCGAAAGGAGGTCAAATGGAAACAAAGCCTATTACCCACTGTATTTCAGACAGGACCAGGCACTTAGCCGAAGAGCCACTGGGTTATTAGATTAATTTCAAAAGAGCTTTTACAAGTTGCTTAATTCCATTTTTTTAAAAACCCATGGACCACAAACTCAAATTTCTCTTCAAATGGGGTTAATTTGACAAATGAGGCATGGACCCAGCGTTGTGGAAAAAGCATTCCACTATAATGAGATCTTGGTCTTTCTTGCAAGACTACA
This sequence comes from Bos indicus, assembly GCF_029378745.1. NCBI lineage: Eukaryota > Metazoa > Chordata > Mammalia > Artiodactyla > Bovidae > Bos > Bos indicus. The sequence goes on along the minus strand of NC_091779.1, from coordinate 42,139,390 downwards.
CTATTTATGTAAATATGTCTAGAGGCACCTACTATAAGCTTTTAGTTTTCTATGATCTATTAGTTTAGTGTTTATTAAGGAATCCATATGTATAGAATTACTAGGCTTTCAGGAGGAATGCTGTGTAGCAAACGTAAAAATGATCTGTTCGGGAGAAACATAGGAGCGCTTTCAAACCACTGTACTATTCTGTGATTATTTTCCTTGCTTTGAAAGTAAACTGCGTAAGAATAGGATTTATAATAAATGCTACGGGCGTCTTCAGTAGTATCAAGCTAAGGCAATTTGGCAGTCTCCTACCGTGATGTGTGATTTAAAATCCCCCAAATAAAAGCTTTTTGGTATTGATTGTTTTTAATTAAAAATACTCCCAAGTATAAATTGAAGCTGATGCCACCCTCGAAGATTTACCGCCTGGAGTCCTCAGTTCATATGGTTTTCTCGGTGTCGCTCGTGTCTCTGGCAACGAGAACACCTAGTGGAAACAATCGCTGCTCAGCTTTCATCCACATTTCCAGCTTGGGAGATCTTTCATAACTTCACAGATTACATGAGAAACTTTTCTGTATTAGAAGAATGGGGTTGAGACAATTACCTTTTTAGCTCAGTGTGGCGGGACCATTCGTTGTAGTCAAATGGCAGATACACGCTCCTTGAAACGGCTTCTTTTATTTTTCCTTTATTTTCTTGGAAGTATACATTTAAAAAGAATGCAATTTAAAAAGTGATTTCTCACAAAGAGTAAATATGCCTTTTGCAAATCAATTTTTGTAACAAGTTATTTATATGATATTACTTAATAAACTGGTTTTTTTTTCTAACTTGTTTTTTTTTTTTCAATTCTCTCAAACTATTGTTTGTAATCAGAGATCTTTTAAATGTACATACTGATACACACTTTATCCTTCCAAATCTGCTGTTTTAACCTCTGAAAGAGCTAACTAAAACCAACTTACTGTATGATAATTCGCTTGTAAACAATAGCTTCTCCCAATCAGCGACATGTATCATTGGCACAGTCCTGCAGACTTCTTACTGCTGGGACATCAAGAATTCTACTATTACTTATAAAATTACTGTATTACAAAGAAACTCGTTCACCTTCATGGAAATTGCTTTAGATTAAAAAAGACAGTTCTATACTTTTGCCCATCCCATATCTCCATCCTTTATTTCACTCACATAAAAACGATTGTATACAGATTTCTGATTTTAAAAAGAAACAGCAAGAGTCACACCAGAGGGGACTAAGAATAAAATCCTTCCAGCATTCTGACACCATAAGTAAATAAAATGTTTTTAGCATATTCAGAAGTATAATATTTTACATGCTTATTCTTTTTTAAGCTGCCTCCTATTTCTACAGAGGCAGTTTCATAATTTTTTAATGGGGAGAATTGAATTCATAGCTTTGCAAAGGAAACTTCCATGTATTCATTCATTTGCTCGATATACAGTTGGCCTGCCACTGTGTGCTATGGAATATTCAACAATAAGCCAAATATATTTTTCCCATCTCTCCAGAAGCTCATGGTCTAGGAGGAAGGGCTGCCATAAATTCATCATTAGGGTACCTACAAGAAGGTGACATGGAGACATCTTCAGAGAGGTATATATGAAAATCTTCATAGGATGGAGAAACTCTTTCTGCCCAGGTAGAGAAGTCAGGGGGAGGTTTAGGAGTTAGTGGGATTGACATCACGGGAGATAAGAAATCAGAAAAAATAACAGGAAAAAGAGAGAAAAGAGAGGGCTGTTTAACCAATGCCATTGATCTCAGCTGAGGTTTCCTGAAGGAAACTGCTGCTGCTGCTGCTAAGTCGCTTCAGTCATGTCCAACTCTGTGTGACCCCATAGACGGCAGCCCACCAGGCTCCTCTGTCCCTGGGATTCTCCAGGCAAGAATACTGGAGTGGGTTGCCATTTCCTTCTCCAGTGCATGCATGCATGCTAAGTTGCTGCAGTCTTGACTGACTCTGTGTAACCCTATGGACAGCAGCCCACCAGGCTCCTCCATCCTGGAGTGGGTTGCCATTTTTTTCTCCACCTGAAGAAAACTAGGTTTGGAAAATTCACATGTCACCAGAACACAGAGGATCACAAGTGTCACAGCAGCAGGCTTTTGTTGTTTCTTTACATTTTTGTTTATTGACATTTGGTTTAAAGATGACTCGGTGAGAAACAGAAAACCATGGAAAGGAATGATGCTGTCAGAAATACACTTGTTGAAGGATATGCATGTTGTACAGTAGTCTGCATGGTAGACTAAAGCCAAGCCACCCCCACCCCTCCCCAGCTCTGGGCCAGCCGAAGGCAAGCATAGCCTACAGTATCTAGGAAAATCTCCTGACCTAACAGTAACATAGGCAGGAAGGGCAATGTGCTTTCTCAAGGAACCAGCTGAGGAAGCAGATTTCTGCAAACATTCAGTGGGACTAAGCCCTAACCCATTGTCTTAGCAAACTACTTCCCATAATGATATTTATAGTAATTTATTCTAGCTGCCACAATAGACAAACTCCAGCACCTCTAGAAAATGTGTGCCTCACTCTTGTAGCTACATCATCTGGAGCATGCTGCCTCCAAGGTCTAATGTGGTGGGGAAGAGAGCAATCTAGTAATCATATGAGCTGTTCCTAAGGGCGGGGCATACTGTCTTAGACTACTTCTGCTCACATCTCAATCATATAGCCCCAGACTCACTGGACAGAGGCTGGGAGATGTAGAACGATGAGCACATGTGAATCTGTCAGCACATTTACATGTATCTGCCACATTTAAAGTCAGTCTCTGTCAAGCTTGCAGTATCTCTCCCAATCTCTGCCCCAGTTATGTTGTTCAGTTCAGTTCAGTTCAGTCGCTCAGTCATGTCCGACTCTTTTCGACCCCATGAATCGCAGCACACCAGCCTCCCCTGTCCATAACCATCTCCCAGAGTTCATCCAAATTCACGTCCATCGAGTAGGTGATGCCATCCCATCATCTATCTCATCCTCTGTTGTCCCCTTCTCCTCCTGTCCCCAATCCCTCCCAGCATCAGTCTTTTCCAATGAGTCAACTCTTCACATGAGGTGGCCAAAGTATTGGAGTTTCAGCTTTAGCATCATTCCTTCCAAAGAACACCCAGGACTGATCTCCTTTAGGATGGACTGGTTGGATCTCCTTGTAGTCGAAGGGACTCTCAAGAGTCTTCTCCAACACCACAGTTCAAAAGCATCAATTCTTTGGCGCTCAGCTTTCTTCACAGTCCAACTCTCGCATCCATACATGACCACTGGAAAAACCATAGCCTTGACGAGACGGACCTTTGTTGGCAAAGTAATGTTGTTATTTAGTCGCAAAGTCATGTCCAACTCTTCCAGACCCCATGGACTGCAGCACACCAGGCTTCCTTGTCCCTCACCATCTCCTGGAGTTTGCCCAAGTTCATATCCATCACATCAGTGATGCCATCCAACCATTTCATCCTCAATCATATCCATAATAATCTTGAGTGTGTTATCAGAAGAGCAGGTAGGAAGTCATTTATAGGGAATTATTTGGCAGTCCAGTGGTTAAGACTCAGTGTTTTTGTTGTCATGGTTCAATCCCTAGTCAGAGAACTAAATCATTTTTAAATTCAACCTTCAAGTTGAAAAACCTTGTAAGAGGTGCTTGTCTGCCATCCTTGAGTCTAATGCCCATGGTAGGCATTGCTAATGAATTGATTCATGGATTTCTAGCCTTATGCATCTCTAACAGAAATGCCCCAGCAGCTATCAACAATAGAACAATGTTGACCTATTTGCTATCACAAACCTTAGAAATTAAGCTCTCTAGTAAAAGACTTGCTTTTTTTTGTTATAGTTCTAAGTTTTTTTTACTACTCACCACTGACATTTAAGAAGAGCTTTCTGGTCTTGAAGTTGTAAAAAATTCAGAAGAATTAAGGAAGCCGAAAGGGCTCAGCTTGTCATTATAATTAGCTCACATCTTTAGTTCATAAATCTGAACAAACAAGCATGTATCTTTTTCAACAATTCAGATGTTAATTTCAGCCTTGTTGATGCATTTCCCTAAAGTGATACTGTGTGCGCATGCTCAGTCATGTCTAACCATTTTGCAACCTCATGGACTGTACCCTGCCAGGCTCCTCTGTCCATGGGATTTTGCAGGCAAGAATACTGGTGTGGGTAGCCATTTTCTTCTCCAGGGGATCTTCCCAACCCAGCAATCGAATCCACATCTCCTGCATTGGCAGGTGGATTCTTTACCAACTGTACCACCTGGGAAGCCTATATAGTGATATTCATGAGCCTTTACATTCATTCTGCAAAAATTATCTGAGACTCTACAATGGGCCAGGCAGGCTTCTCTGGTGGGTCAGATGGTAAAGAATCTGCCTGCAGTGCAGGAGACCTGGGTTTGATCCCTGGGTTGGGAAGACCCCCTGGAGAAGGAAGTGGCTACTCACTCCAGTATTCTTGCCTGGAGAATCCCAGGGACAGGGGAGTCTGGAGGACTACAGCCCATGGGGTCGCAAAGAGTAAGACACAACTGAGCAACTAAGACACAAACACTCACACACAGTGAGCCAGGCATTGATCAAGGTGATAGGAATATAGGAATAAAAAAGACACACACCCTGCTCTGTGCACACCCTTCCTTCAAGGACTGCCATGATTTAATCTCCCATTATTAATCTTGGTTTGCTTGACTAAACATTTTGTATGGAATGACACCTTGATTCTTTAGATCGCTTTTCTGGTCTAATATTCCTGAATTCAACACTTTTCTAAATATGCTATGAATAGATATGGTTCTTTAAAAGAAGTAGATTGTCTCCTACTTCTGTCTATAAAATACTTATTTCTTTTTCAAAATGACTCCCTTGACATATTAGATCATCTTTATTGCTTCCTGAACCATTTAGTCTCAAAAACTTAACTTTTAACAGTGAATGTCTTGTTTGCACATTGGTAAGAAAATGTCTTCTTATAGTCAGTAAAGGATAGGTTTTATTAAAGCTTTTAAGTTTGCCTAGCTGCCTGATAATACTGCCTTACTTTTATGTAGCACTTTAGAAATAACTACTATATATATGACTTAATATAATTCTCACAAAAGCCCTGTACACTAGGCTGTATCATCCCCATTTCACAACAAAGTGGGGCTATTTGTCCTTAGGTCGCATCACAGGAATTAGAATTAAACTTAATTCTTTAAACTCAGGCTCTGCAATCACACCACTAAATCACCCATTTCCTCCTTTTTATGGATAGTCCAATCCCATCCATTTGAGATAAATACTTATTGGCAGAAAAGAAAAGGCTTCCTTTTTCCTTTATATAAATTCAGATGAGGCTGGAATCCACTTATGGCTTCAAACTTAGAGACATTCCTCTCTATAACATCAACCCAAATGCTCCATGAAGGAAAAAAGAACTTGAAAAGCAAAATTCTGCCTGCTGACCCAATTACTCAATTGATTCCTACCATAAAACACCACTGGGTCAGTGTTTCCAAAGAACAATTGTCCCAATAAATATAAATTCCTCCCAAAGCCGCCAAAACTCTAGTTGTTTATATAATAATCATCTTTACAGTAATGATAATTCACACAATGAAATTGTGGTTAACCTTCTGTAAGGTAGCCATGTCCTTCAGGAGGTGGGAGAGAAGGAAAAGAATTAGGACTTCCTGTTGCAATTCAGATTTCATGAGTTTAGAGGGACAAAGGAGACTTGCTCTATCCAGAAGCATCCATTAAATCCAAGTACCCACCCCAATGGGCTCCCCGGAAGGTTCTACTGGTAAAGAACCTGCCTACCAATACAGGAGACATGAGACATGGGTTTGATCCCTGGGTTAGGAAGATCTCTTGAAGGAGAGCATGACAACCCACTCCAGTATTCTTGCCTGGAGAATCTCATGGACAGAGGAGCCTGATGGACTACAGCCCACGGGGTCCCAAAGAGTCGGACATGACTGAAGTGATTTAGCACACACAGACATACACCCACACCAGTAGCCTGGTGTCTGCTTTATCTCTGGAAAATCCACCTACTCAGTTAGGTGGTATCCATGTACCAGAGTGGTAGCTACAAATCTTTGTTTACAAAATAAAAGTAAAGTACCTTTCATACTTTTCTGTAACTGAACAAGGTAAGACATGACTTAGAGACTAGACAATAACTGAACTTCATCTCTATTTTGAAGATGTTGCTCACTTGATTCCTGTGAGCAACAGAAGCTCAGCTTTTAGTCATTTAGATTTCTTTCCATATTGTAATACTGATACTGCAATAACAGTAATTTTCCATACTGTAATACTGCAGCCAAGTTCTAAGGGGTCAAGGTAACCTTCAAGAGTGGGGGTCAGGAGAAAGATGAGGCATAGTCAAAGCTTAAAGCTCATCTGCTAAGGGAGTTAGGGGGAGTAGATGGATTCCAGAAAAAAATATGATAATTCTCTTAACTCTCCCTGTCTGTTTGCCTACCTATCACAAAATGGGGAAGCTGAAGTTTATTGATCAGAACTGCTTTTTATGTTATTGTCATTTCTTATCCTCAGAAGGTCAGGATCAAAAGCTTAAGAAAGACACCTGATTCTTTCCTGACTTATGGCTTTGGCCAAGGTTCAGAAAGCGCTGAAAGTTACCTCTGAATGTCACTGTGTCAAATTGAATGCTAATTTATAACAGTGTTTTTCCTACGCTTTACTATCACAAGCATTATAAAAAGTATTCATGATAGTATTAAAATATAATAGTATATAAAATTGAGCCAGTCTTCAATGATTTCTGAATATTTCTTATGTGATGAGAACTTTACTACCTGCTTTATTTATAAAATATATTTTTCCTTTATCATAAATCAAGATCATGACTAAGTATTTTCTGATTTGTGAAAACATTATGCAAAAAAATCTTGCAAAGTTACAAAAATCAGATCACAATCAAATAGATGTTTAACAAATAACTTGTATTGAAAAAACAATAACATGATTCAGACTGGTTTCCTTTGGATCCAAAGATCTGTATCTACCTTAAAAGAATTTGGCCAAATGACACCAAGATTCAAATGGTATCTCAAGTGAGAAAAGGTTGAGGGGCAGATTGATTTTGGCATTAAGACATGAGCTGGGCCCCAGCAGGAATGCTAGAATCTACAACTGTCCCTGGAATTCAGTTGCTCTAAAGTGCAAGTTCACTGGTCCACTCCAGGAATAACCAGAGCTGTTTTATGTACTCCATAGGCTGTAGGCTTTCTGAAGTTCGCATTATATTAAACATTAATGTATACCCACACTAAAAAATTATATTGAGGTATAGTTGATTTACAATGTTATATTAGTTTCAGGTGTGTAGCAAAGTAAATCACTTATATGAATTTGAATACATATATCCACTGGGCTTCCCAGATGGCCCAGTGGTAAAGATTCTGCCTGCCAATGCAGGAGACTCCAGAGACGTAGGTTTGGTCCCTGGGTTGAGAAGATCACCTGGAGTAAAAATGGCAACTGCCAGGCTCCCCCGTCCCTGGGATTCTCCAGACAAGAACACTGGAGTGGGTTGCCATTTCCTTCTCCAATGCAGGGAAGTGAAAAGTGAAAGTGAAGTCACTCAGTCGTGTCTGACTCAGCGACCCCATGGACTGCAGCCTACCAAGCTCCGCTGTCCATGGGATTCTCCAGGTAAGAATACTGGAGTGGACTGCTGTGCCTCCTCCAGGGGATCTTCCCAACCCAGGGATTGAACCCATGTCTCATGTCTCCTGTATTTCCAGTATTCTTGCCTGGAAAATTCCATGGACAGAGGAGCCTGGTGGGCTACAGTCCATGCAGTTGCAGAGTCAGACACAACTTAGTGCCCAGGAGTGTGCACACACACACAATATTCTATTGTATATATTTACCACATCTTCTTTATCCGTTCCTCCTTTGATGGACATTTAACTTCATCCCACACCCTGGGTTTCTCCCATGCCCTAGATATTGCAAATAGACCTGCAATGCAATCCCACTCCTGGGCATATACCCAGGGAAAAATATGGTCCTAAAGGATACATGCAGAGAAGGCAATGGCACCCCACTCCAGTACTCTTGCCTGGAAAATCCCATAGACAGAGGAGCCTGGTAGGCTGCAGTCCATGGGGTCGCTAAGAGTCAGACACGACTGAGCGACTTCACTTTCACTTTTCACTTTCCTGCATTGGAGAAGGAAATGGCAACCCACTCCATTACTCTTGCCTGGAGAATCCCAGGGACAGGGGAGCCTGGTGGGCTGCCGTCTATGGGATCGCACAGAGTCGGACACGACTGAAGTGACTTAGCAGCAGCAGCAAAGGATACATATACCCCAGTGTTCATTGCAGCACTGTTTACAATAGCAAAGACATGTAGTTTTGATTTGAATTTCTCTAATAATTAGTAATGTTGAGCATCTTTTCAGGTGTTTCTTGGCCATCTGTATGTCTTCATTGGAGAAATGTCTATTTAGGTTCCTTGCCCATTTTTTTGATTGATTTGTTTGTTTTTAAATTATACCCACACTTAACATTGAAGATGTGACCACCAAGGAAGCCCTTGAAGATGTGAATCAAGTTGCAATTCACTAGTTTACATGACATTGTTATATATACTATTAGACTTTCACTGATTCTATTTTTCCAAATTCCTTCTCTATTTTAAAGCCCCTTTTAACAAAAATTTAGGCTTTTGGGGGGCCACAGCTCATCTGAGAGCATAAATAGGCACTGTGTGTACTATGAGTAATGTATTAAAAGATGCCATAGAGAAACTAAAGACAGGACTAGGAATCTGCATTTATAGCAAATTACCCAGTGATTTTTATGCACAGCAGAGTTTGAGACAGAGCAACACTGTTGAGGTAAGAAAGGCAAGGCATGCTCAAGGAACTTTGGGTAAATCTCTTTGACTAGCAAAGCAGGTTCTAAAAAGAGTGAGGATGGATGGAAGTTGTAATAGTTTTGCTCGTGCCTCCCAACTTTCCTTTGCTTATTGACTGCAATGAATGTACTTGTCTAACAAAAGATAAAAGGATTAAAACAGGTGTCCTCCCTAGAAAAGTTTGCAAGTTTCCAATTAAAATACCAGGAGTCATTCATACACATTCATTTAAAACCTCAGGTGTAGCTCTTTACTCTTCCATCTTTTTTTTTTTTTTTTTCCAGAACTTTTCTGGCTACTTTCCCTGCATGTGTCAGTCAATAAGTAAATAATTGAAATCCCTATAGAGTCAATTCTCCGGTCTTCCTAAGCATTAGCTTGTATTTCTCTTTTTAAAGTCAGCTGTTATTCTGTGAGCCTCAGCTGGGGAACTCCTCCTCTCCCAGGGCCCAATCCAAGTTCCACTTCAATTAGCTTAATTGGAAGAAGACACAACCAAATTTCCAATTAAAGTTCTAAATGAGCTATTAGAACAGACTATTTTTGTCTTTTCAGAGAAAGCTCTCCTAATAGTCATTTTTTAAAAGGTAAAAATCCTTAACGGAGAAAAGGTGAGCACAGTCAGATCAATTAATGCTGTTAATCATTCTTCCTTGTAAAATGGGGTCTTTTCACTTAGATAATTTGGAAGTAAGCCACTTATTCATCCCTTTATTAATTTTAATTTTTATTAAGTCAATATATGTATGTAATCTAGAATGCCTAATATTGATAGTTCTATAAACTTATGGCAAAAACTCCCCACTCAACCCTCCCTCACTTACCCAGAGGTAATACCCTTCAACTCTTTCAGATAGCTGTATTTACTTCCACATTTCTTTGTTGTTGTTGTTCAGTCGCTCAGTTGAGTCTGACTCTTTGCAACCCCATGGACTGCAGCATGCCAGGCTTCCCTGTCCTTCACTATCTCCCAGAGTTTGCTAAAACTCATGTCCACTGAGTCGAAGATGCCATCCAACCATCTCATCCTCTGTCACCGTCTTCTCCTCCTGCCCTCAATCTTACCCAGCATCAGGGTACTTTCCAAAGAGTCAGCTTTTGGCATCAGGTGGCCAAAGTGTTGGAGCTTCACCTTCAGCATCAGTCCTTCCAATTAATATGCAGGGTTGATTTCCTTTAGGATTGACTGGTTGGATCTCCTTGCTGTCCAAGGGACTCTCAAGAGTCTTCTCCAGCACCACAGTTTGAAAACATCAATTTTTGGCACTTAGTTTTCTTTATGGTCCAACTCTCACATCCATACATGACTATTGGAAAAATCATAGCTTTGATTATACAGACCTTTGTTGGCAAAGTGATGTCTCTGCTTTTTAATAAGCTGTCTAGGTTTGTCATAGCCTTTCTTCCAAGGAGCATTTTCTAAACAATGCTTACATTAGGTTGAATCATAACAACTTACTATTTTTTAAGGTGAAAAGTGGTTAACATCAGCAATTTCAGATAGTTCAACTTCATATACTGCTATTTCTTGGGTTTAAGATTCTGAACATTGTCAATTGGCTTCCCATTTGGAGAGAAAGGATTAGATTTACTACAACACCACCACGTGCACACACATGCAAACACACACACACACATGCTCACTTCTCTCACATCTTTCCCATATAGTTATAGCACAACTAGTGATGAAGAGTTTACCTTATTACTCTATATAAATATTACTCACAGTTGAGCCTGACACTGTACTGTGATTTCACTTCCTTTCTTACTCAACTTTGTTTTTCCCTGAGGTTAGTAATTGCCTCTTTTTAAAATTTGCTTAGCTTTCTATATACCTGTCATAATTCAGCCACAATCTTCCTGATGTGAATTTCAAATTCCTCTCAATCCTGTAAGGTAATCCATCAATTCTCTTTTGCTTAGAGTATCTGTCTAGAAACTGTCGATCTCTCTGATGTCATGAATGGATTTTTTAAAATGTTTTCTTCTATTCCTGATAGTTTATCTCTATTTTTTTTTCTTTTCTGCTTGCTTCGGTCTTTGTCTTCCACATTAAACATCTTCCTCAAATGTCTATCAATCCTTAGCCATCTGTTCCTAGTTAATAGTGAGGTGCTGAAAAGCTAGTTCAGTGGTAAAATAGCTGCCTGCCAATGGAGGAGATGTGGGTTTGATCCCTGGGTCAGGAAGATCCGTTGGAGAAGGAAATGGCGACCCACTCCAGTATTCTTGCCTGGGAAATCCCAGGGACAGAGAAGCCTGGTGGGCTACAGTCCATGGGCTTGCAAGAGTTGAACACATCTTAGCAACTAAACAACAACAACTTAAAAGCTGATTAGGTTTAAGTGTCAATTGGTGGTCTTTCCTATTTCATGCTTGAAGGAAACTGATGATTTCACTGGTACACTCAAATGACAGCATTCATGAATATTTGATCTTGAGTCCATCAGTTTCCACTGAGAAGGAGCCTCCAGTTTCTTCCCTGTAAGTCCAGTGCTGGCTGTCAGTATTTAGAAACCTTTCTACAAGGAAGGATCTAGAGGAATTTCAATGTTCAGAATAGAGATTTTCATGTAATTTACCTTTAAGGTACAGCTCTTACCCCTGCCCTCAACTGTACCTCTTGTTCCTGAGCACAGGATCTCTCTGATTAAGCATTTCTAGAGAGTAAACCTCTTACCTTCTGCTGGGATGGAGAAAGAGTAGTGAAAAAAAAAAAAAACCAAACAGATGGATGCGCAGAGTAGGAAAGAAGATCTGGAGACTAACTGCTCCTGATGCAGATTTACAGTCAGTCTTCTTCCAGCCACCCCCACCCCTGGCAATCAAGTACCTGGCAGCTCCATGCCTTGACCTTGTTGCATTATGAATCAGCTTGCTTCTTATTGCATTCCCACCCCACGCTAGAAATTAGGCTTCAGTCTCTCCATTCTGCTAAGTAAGTTGCTACTCATTTATCCTCCTTTCACCTTCTAAATTCATCCATCAGTGAATATGAAAAAATATTTATGGTGATAGATGTTTGAGATTACAACTTTAAACATGACAGACACTTGGGGTTTATAGTCTAGCAGAAAAAAAACACCAAATAATTAAATAAGCCGTTATAATAAAGTGCTATGATAAAAGTATGGAGGGAGGAGGAATGTGGATACAAATCATGTCTTCTGAGAGGAATAAATGGTTATGTTAAACAGTGAAAAATTGTCAGGCATGAGAGGAAAGAAAGAACACCCAAACAAAATGAAGAGTCAATGAGAAAACTTAAATGTGGCAGAGACCATAGTCCATTTAGATAACACTAAAAGTTTGGTGTGACTGAAGCATAGTAAAGTGGGATGGGCAGGGGATATGTGTTATTTTTATTCAGTTGCTAAGTCCTTCGCAACCCCATGGAAGGCAGCACACCACATTTCCCTGTCCTTTACTATCTCCCAGAGTTTGCTCAAACTCATGTCCATAGAGTCAGTAATACCGTCCAACGATTTCATCCTTTGTCACCCCTTTCTCCTCCTGCCTTCTATCTTTCCCAGCAACAGGGTCTTTCTCAGTGAGTTGGCTCTTGGCATCAAGTGGCCAAAGTATTAGAGCTTCAGCTTCAGCATCAGTCCTTCCAATGAATATTCAAGGTTGATTTCCTTCAGATTGACTGGTTTGATCTCCTTGCAGCCCAAGGGACTCTCAAGAATCTTCTTCAGGACCACAATTCGAAATGATATGGTGAGATATAAAAGAGGAGAGTGTGGACAAGGCGGTGACAAGTTATGTAAGACGTTTTAAAGGGTTGGGGCTTTATTCTAAAATGGAAGCCAGGGACTTCCCTGGTGGTCCAGTGGTTGAGTCTGCCTGCTGATGCAGCACTCATGGGTTCGATCTCTGGTCCAGGAAGATTCCACATGCTGAGGGGCAACTGAGCCCACAAGCCATAATGACTGAAGCCGGTGCACCTAGAGCCCATCTCTGCAACCAGAGAAGCCACTGCAATGGAGAACCTGTGCACTGTAACTAGAGAGTAGCCCCTGCTAACCCCAACTACAGAAAACCCAAGAAGCAACAAAAACCCACTACTGCTGCTACTGCTAAGTCGCTTCAGTCGTGTCTGACTCTGTGCAACCCCATAGACGGCAGCCCACCAGTCTCCTCTGTCCCTGGGATTCTCCAGGCAAGAACACTGGAGTGGGTTGCCATTTCCTTCTCCAGTGCATGAAAGTGAAAGTGAAGTCGTTCAGTCGTGTCCAACTCTTAGCGACCCCATGGACTGGAGCCTACCAGGCTCCTCCATCCATGGATTTTCCAGGCAAGAGTACTGGAGTGGGGTGCCATTGCCTTCTCCGAGTCTAATGGTCTCCTTGTTTAATTAATTCTTACCATAGTGAGAACTCTTAGATTTTATTTTTTTGTTTCTTTTTGGTATGTTTGTTTATTCCTTTTTTAATAAAGAGACTTAGAAGCAGAGAGTTGAATAACTTGCACAACATTGTAGAGAGGTGTTTTGAACTCATGTAATTCAACATGGTTTAGAGACTGCGTTTATAAGCAGTATGTTATACTGATGCTCATGCAGGTGAAACTTTCTCAATCTCAGCAAAAACCCAGCACAGCCAAAAATAAATAAAATAAAATGGAAGCCATTGTAAGATTTAAAAAAGGGGGATGACATGATAAGATTTTCTTTTGAAAGATAACTCTGACTCTAACATGGAAAAAGGCTTGGAACAAGATGGAATTACAAGCAAATGAATACAACAGGAGGCTAATTTGGTTACTCAGAAAAAAAAAAAAAAAAGGTAAAAATAGCCAGTACTATCACAGTCTGAGCAGTGATTTTATTTTTATGGCCCCGGATTCATGAGATTTAGAACGATTTTCCCCTTTGACTGGGCCGTGGACCATCCCTACATGTTTCTGGACTGAAGCATTTATGTAGGTTGATGTGCTATCATAGACAGGGGACAGGAAAAGGAAAGGATTTGAAAGAAAGATAATCTGTTCAGTTTGAGCTTGCTAAATGGGAGGCATTTGTGTGTCACTGAAGAGAAGTCAGGCAGCAGTTGAAATATATGGGTCTGAAGTTTAAGGTGAACAATTTGGGATGTAGATGTAGCTTTGAGAACCAGCAACATATATATACCAATTTCAGGCATAGGAATGGATGAGATTGTACAGCAAGAGTCTGTAGAGTGTGAAGAGGTCAAGACACAACCTACCGGAACACCAGTATTTAAGGAATAAACAAAAATAAAAGCATCTGTGAAGCAGACTGAGAAAGATTTTTCTCAAGAACTAGGAGAAAAGCAGAGGAGTCGTTTCCAATTTAGAGCAAGAGATATAATAAGAATGGAAGGGTTAACAGTACCAAACATTACCCAGGGGTCAACTGAGGTAAGGATTGGAAAGTTTCCAGTGGACACAGAGAAGAGGAAGTAGTGGATCACCTCGACAATAGCAATTTCAGTAGAGATGGGACATTAGCCAAGGTGTAATGGGTAAGAAGGTGAAGTCAGTGAACTTTGCCAACTTTCTGTGGAAGCTAGAAAGTGGTGAGAGAGTATGATGACAAGGATGTGAGGCACTGATAAGATAATAGATTTGGGGTCAGGAGGTTTTGTAGTTTCTGTGGAGAAGCAGGCATAGCTACTTGTGTGAAGAGTAGGAGCGAGATGACTGAAAAGGCTTTCCAGGTATTACAGCACAAAGCTCCAAGTTAGTGCTCAGGACCATGAATTTATAGTAGCTCTAGTCTCTAGCCTGATGTGATTAAAGTTTGAATCATCTCCTTTCCCCACAAAGCCAGAAAGATGTAATGTGATATAAAGTCATTCACCTTTCCATCAAACATTGTAAGATGTGTAGAAAATTTAGGGAAATGATTGTACTGTATTTTATAGAACAGTTCAATGACATATTCAGCAATGTTAAAATTTCAGTGTCTTGATCTAGTTCACAGTTTGGAAGATCATGTTTCTTCGTAGAAAAAGCCTTTAAATGATTCTCTTAAACAACTTATTTGATTATTCTTCCTCCCTTAGTTTCAAAGGCTGTTCATCAGATCCTTAGAGAATGAGCAACTTCCTGTTCATGCCAAAAAACAATCCTTCTAATCATGGGATTCTAATGTTGCATCCCATTGACACTTTTTGTTTTAAACTGTATGATTATCTCAGAAAACAGATAACCTCTATAATCAGGTCAGACTCATCTCACTTCACTTGAAATTTTTTTAAGGCCTTGTGCTCATATTATTTATTCTTAATCAAATTTGATCTAGGTCTACTTCCTCCATAGAAAAGTCATTTTAAATTCTTCTTGATTATTGATGAGTAATATATAATGGATCTTTGGAGAAACAAGGTTGTTAAAGGTATGCCTGGTCATGTTACTACTGTACATAAAAACTTTCAACACCATTTACAGTAATCAGTCCTCCTCATTTCTGCTTTGTCGGCAAAGCCCTCTAGGAAATGATATACACATGGTCAATATGGTGTTATACATCCTTGCTATCCATCAATGTATCTGCCACTTTATGTATACAGTAGGCTCCCAATGAATATTTATTGACTACCTGAATGAGTGAGTTTTTATATCATTGAAAAGGAGTTACTCTTTAACATCTATTCTTCAAGAATGTCAAGCTGCGTCTAAAGGCAATCATGTGACAATTGTAATATTTTCCTAAGCTTCTATACCTTAACCTACATGCTTTCACATTCGCTTTCAGATGGCAAGTGCATAAAGCATTTTTTTCATATTTGCAATGATCCCACACAGTCAAGATTCTCAGTGGTGCTATGACACGTTGACCTTGAAATCCACACGTTACAACACTGGATGGTGGCTCAGGAAAATACATCTGTGTGTGTGTGTTGTGTTGTGTTGTTTTAGTGTTGAATATTGTAGCTGGGCTTCTTAATAAGGAGACAAGAGGTTGAATACCTGGGGGACAAATGCTATACATGCACTGAAAGGCTATGCTCATCTCTTCTGAATACTTAATAATGGAGAGGAGACTGGTGCTGAGCAAGCAGGATATTCAGGATATTAGTGTGGACCATGGAAAACTGCTGCACAATCAAAACTGATGGAAAAAGGCTCATTGATCAGCTTTGAAAATATATTTTTTATTTCAAAAACTAGGTAATTTTTCTAAAGATTTGGGATTAAGATTGCTTTCTGAGATTTTGGGCTTCCAGGTGGCTCAGTGGTAAAGAATCTGCCTGCCATTGCAGGAGACGCAGGGTTTGATCCCTGGGTCAGGAAGATCCCCTGGAGTAGAAAATGGCAACCCACTCCAGTATTCTTGCCTGGGAAATCCCATAGACAGAGGAGCCTGGGGGGCTACAGTCCATGGGTTCACAAGGAGTCGACAGGACTTAACCACTAAACAACAACAATGAGAAAGGAAGCATTGTTTTCTAAATTTGGCTGCTTATGTCTATTGGTCTATTATTGGGGTGAAATGTGACAAAAAGAGATCATTGAAGCAGAGCACCAGAAAGTTTGAGCCAGGGAAAAAAATTTTAATCACTGCTTTAAGACAAAAATGATCATTTCCATGAAACGGATAACCGTTTACATGTAAAAACGATTTTGTTCTGTTTACTCTCGGTATCCCAAACATCGAAGACATTTAATGTGCGTTTTGCTTTAAGCAAACTCTTGTACTAACTTCTTTTTGTTTCAGCATTCCATTTTTCCAGTTGTTTCTGAAAGCATTTGTCATGCACCTAGTTCCATGCAAAGTTCTTTGCAAAGTCATGCCAGAGATAAAAAGAGAGCAGGATTCTTGTTTATCCTGGAAAAGTTGTTAAATATTTTCATGCTGGGAATGGTTCCGCACTGTTCATTAAAAATGTTTGCATATACCCTCAGCAGTTAGAAGAAAACATTACCTGATTCCTCTAGCTATTTTACCCATAATGGATGCTCTTCTAACTAGTCTGTTATATAGTGTGAGTTGATAAACTCCCAAGGAGAAATTAATAGGCTACATTTCCATTTGCAGAGTTGGATACATTAAAGCATGCTTCTAAGTATTTCAAACTCTTTTACTTTGCACTATCTTGCAAAGAGTGAGAAAAGAAAAAGAAAGGATTACAATAAGCATTTTTCTACTTGTAATAAAATTTAAAATAGTACAAATTCTGAATGTCCTTCATATAAATTAATTTCAAGAAATCAGAGGGATAATTATTTAAAATTAAGTATGTAAGCATTTTTATTGATGTAAAATAGTATTTGAGGTAGCTAAATGCTTCCCTCATAGCTCTGTTGGTAAAGAATCTGCCTGCAATGCAGGAGACCCTGGTTCTATTCCTGGGTTGGGAAGATCCACTGAGGAAGGGATAGGCTACCCACTCCAGTATTCTTGGGCTTCCATTGTGGCTCAGCTTGTAAAGAATCTGCCTGCAATGCTGGAGACCTGGGTTCAATTCCTGGGTTGGGAAGATACCATGGAGAAGGAAAAGACTACCCACTCCAGTATTTGGGCCTGGAGAATTCCATGAACTGTATAGAGTTGGACACGACTGAGTGACTTTCACTTTCACTTCAAATGTGTATAATAATCTGATATGTATTTTTTAAATTATTTTCTTGTCTCTATATTTTCTGTGGAGGAAAAATTTGTGTTTCTTTCAGATAATTTTCAAATTTGGAGGAAAAGAGTATACCTTAAGTGTGTTGATAGAGCAGAGTTTTTATTACAACTTTCACATTATTCCATTTGATTAGGCAAAATTATGTTACAAATGAAGCTGCATCAAATATTTTTCCCAAGTACCAAAATAACCTGTAATTAAGGACCATACTTAATTATCAGAGTTCATCGTCCTTTGAGAATGCATGTTATATCTGCAAAAACCAAGTATGATAATAATTCATATGAACAAAAATCCAAGATATAAAACCCTGCATTTAATAATAATGCTAAACCAATATTAGATGGTTTAACATCATTGAATTGCCTATTGGAAGTGAGATATTCACTATAAATAGAAAAAAAGATGAAGGACTTTCAAATGTATATAAGCTTGTTGAGAAACAAATGGGTAAACCAATGAGTATTTCGATTGACACCCGTAGAGGCCTGTGACCAGCCTTTAATACCTGAGGATGGTAATCCCACCCCAGCATGATTGGGGTCTCCTGGCCACAGCTGATTAGACAAATTCTTTAGGGCTCCCTGATAGCTTAGTTGGTAAAGAATCTGCCTGCAACGCAGGAGACCCTGGTTCGATTCCTGGGTCGGGAAGATCTGCTGAAGAAGGGATAGGCTACCCACTCCAGTATTCTTGGGCTTCCCTTGTGGCTCAGCTGGTAAAGAATCTGCTTGCAATGTGGGAGACTTGGGTTTGATCCCTGGGTTGGGAAGATCCCCTGGAGAAGGGAATAGCTACCCACTCCAGTATTCTGGCCTGGAGAATTCCAAAGAGTCAGACAGGACTGAGCAACTTCCACTTAACTTTAGGTAGCTCAAGTTTTGTTTCTATTGCTTATAGAGTTACTTAAATAGTTTGCTTGCATTATTTTGCAGAGAGCAAGGAAAGAAAGAATGTTACTTTTGCTTCTGTTAGTCACTCAAACAAAATGTTACTTAGAAAACTATGAAAGTGGTAGTTTGGGGTACAAACAATAGGCAGTGGTCAAACCCCAGAAGTCTCTGCTCAAACACCAAGATGCTGGTAGCCCAAGGAAGTCTATTTTATCATCCCAGCCCCAACACGGAGGAGAAGCTCTGACTTCTGACATGGAGCGGAAGCTGGCTGTGGCTGAGCATCTAAAGCACCGTTAAGTGCAACAAAGACTCTATGCTGCTAGCCACCAAAGCAAAAATAGCTCCATGAGGTTGTTACCTCAGTACAAAGGAAACCAGCCAAGGCCTTTGCGCCAAATCTCTTTCCATTCTCTCTGTCAGACACTCAGGGGCAGGTGGAACAAATTCTGGTGCCTGCCACCTCACAACCCATCGCAGTTGTTCAGTCTTTGTGGCCAACTCTTTGTGGCCCCATGGACTGCAGCACGCCAGGCCTCCCCATCCTTCACCATCTCCCGGAACTTGCCCAAGTTCTTGTTCCTTGCATCAGTGATGCCATCCAGCCATCTCATCCTCTGACACTCTCTTCTCCTTCTGCCCTCAATCTTTCCCAGCATCATGGACGTTTCCAGTGAGTCATCTGTTCACATCAGATGACCAAAATACTGGAGCTTCAGCTTCAGCATCAGTCCTTCTGGTGAATATTCAGGATTGATCTCTTTTAAGATTGACTGTTTGCTCTCCTTGCTGTCCAAGGGACTTTCAGGAGTATTCTTCAGCACAACAGTTCAAAGGCATCAATTCTTGGTGTTCTGCCTCTTTACAGTCCAGCTCTCACAACCATACATGACCACTGGGAAGACCATAGCCTTGACTATATGGACTTCTGTTGGCAGAGTAATGTCTCCGCTTTTCAACACGCTGTCTAGATTTGTCATCACCTTCCTGCCAAGAAGCAATCGTCTGCTGATTTCATGGCTGCGGTCACTGTCCTCAGTGATTCTGGAGCCCATGAAGAGGAAATCTGTCACTACTTTCACCGTTTTCCCCTTCTATTTGCCATGCAATAATGGAGCTGGATGCCATGTTCTTAGTTTTTTTAATATTTAGTCTTAAGCCAGCTCTTTCACTCTCCTCCTTCACACTCATCAAGAGGCTCTTTAGTTCCTCTTTGCTTTCTGCCATTAGAGTGGTATCACAGCCTGCAGATGGCAAATATTTCAGCAGCAGCTGCTGCTGCTGCTGCTGCTGCTAAGTCGCTTCAGTCGTGTCCGACTCTGTGCGACCCCATAGATGGCAGCCCACCAGGCTCCCCCGTCCCTGGGATTCTCCAGGCAAGAGTACTGGAGGGGGGTGCCATTGCCTTCTCCGATTTCAGCAGCAGTGTCAAATAATTGCTTCAGGAAGAAGAACCACTGCTGAAGTGAAAATGCAAGGAATGGCTGTAGCAGCTGACTGCCTTGTCCCATGCTGAGTGCCTGGCTCCATGGCACTTGTGAGGACATCCTTCAAGGGAAGATGGTCCATTCCATCCACGAAGGTGGGCCATGCCTGGCTGAACTTGAGTTTCTAGCCCTTTCCATCCTCATGGAACCACTTCTCAGGGCAAAAGCAGGCCCCACGTAAACCTGTTCAAGACCATTTCAGCAGCACCCAAAGTCCAGCCTGTCACAGCTCTCTCAGGACTCAGACTAGCACTATGGGAAAAGTCTTGCTGTCCTCCCCTGTCATAGGACATTCATCAGGTCAAGCCTGTAAACCCCAAGGTCTCTACAAACTCAAATTTCAGTAAAAAGAGATAGAAGAGTGATAAGCCCATCTCTCGCAGACAACTCTGAGTTGCCTATGCAAAATGCCTCATTCAGTTCTCGTAAGCTAGCCATACCCTAGCTTAAAGATCAAATTACACCTCTGGGCTTAAACTAGACCTTGTCTAATGCAATGCATATCTGCCTGAGCCTGGTCTAAATCCAGAGTCTCTTTACATATTGGGAGAGCAGTAGTCAGAATCTGTCAGTATGAAGAAAAGAAAACCCCTATTAAGGTACCCCATTATCTAATGAACAGGAACCCACAAGAGAAGTGTCTATATCTAACTCACAAAACACCTCCTGGAAAGGGATGAGGAGTTTTAAGGATGAACAGCAATTTTCCAGACAGAATTGGCAGTCGTCTTCAAGCACAAAGTAGTGCAAATATATGCTTCCCTGTAGCAAAGGCAAGCAATTTGGTATGACTAATGCTAATGTGGGAGAAATTTGAGCTAGAAATACTATGCCAGGGAGTCTGGATTTTCTCCTGAAGGCTGTAAGATGTCCTCAAAGGAGTTGAAGAATGACATAATCAAATTAGGGATTCAGAAACCTCAAAACAAGAGCAATGCAGATAATTGAGTAAAGCCTTAAATTAGGAGGTTGTTGTACTTATCATCAATAAGTAATGAAGGCTAAAAGAGTAGATCTTAAAAGTTCTCATTACATACATACACAAAAACCGATGTGTGAGAATGCGTGGTGATGGGTGTTAGCTAGACTTATCGTGATGGTCATTTTGCAAATCACTATATGTATAGTTTATGCATCTATATAACATTAGATAGATATATCTCAATAGATAAATTGAGATGGGGAGGCATGGGTAAAAGAGTTAAGACTATATTTTGGTTTAGCCTCTCTTTGCAAAAGCATTGTAATATTGCTTTTCCCACTCAGGATTTATCATCCGATTTTTCTCCGGAACATATGAAGTTAGTGACGATGTTCATATATTAGTTTTCCATTGTTATGGAAAAATTATTACAGATTTAGTGACTTTAAACACCCAATTATTAACTCAGAGTTCTATAGTTCAGAAATCTGGCATGGCACACCTACCTTCTCTGCTCAAGTTCTCATAAGGCTGTAATCAGGTGTGAGCTGGGCTGGGCTTATATGGAAGCTCTGGTGAAGAACCCACTTCCAAGTTCATTTAGGTTGTTGGCAGAATCTAGTTCCTTGCAGCCGTAGGACTAAAGTCCCCAGTTACTCGCTAGCTGCCAGCCAGGGGCTACTGTCAGCTTCTTGAGAGAGACCACCTGCATTCCTTGCCATATGGCCCCTTCCATCTTCAAAGCTAGCAATGGTATGTTGTTCCTTGCTTAAGGCTTTTTTTTTTCCTTTTTTGGCCATGAGGCATGTATGATCTTAGTTCCCTGACCATGAATCAAACTCTTGCTTCCTACAGTGGAAGCAAGGCATCTAACCACTAGACCACCAGAGAATGCCTGAGTCCTCATTCTTTGAATCTCTGTGACTTTCTCTCCTGCCACTAGCCAGAGAAAACTCGCTTTTAGAGGGTTCATGTAATTAGATCAGGCACACTTAGATACTCTTCCTTTTGCCATATAACATAATATCGTGGGAGTGATACAAGAGGACAGTGATCATGGGTACCATCTTAAAATCCTGCTTACAATATCTGAGGATGGAGCTAAAAGAAGTGATTCTCCTCCAAAACCAGGGTACTATGAAGAGGGATATTAAGATCAGAGTCAAGAGTTGACTATGTGGGAGAAGGCTAGGGTGGAATGATATGAAATAATAGCCTTGAAACATGTATATTACCATATGTAAAGTAGATGACCAGTGAAAGTTCGATGTATGAAGCAGGGCACTCAAAGCCGGTGCTCTGGGACAACCCAGAGGGATGGAATGGGGAAGGAGGTGGAAGGGGGGTTTCAGGATAGGGGGACGGATGTGCACCCATGGCTGATTCATGTGGATGTATGGCAAAAACCACCACAATATTGTAAAGTAATTATCTTCCAATTAAAATAAATTAATTAATTTTTTTTTTTAAAGAGAGAGTTGAACAAAAAGCCAGGTTCAGAGAGCTAAAAGGAGAAGTCCACAGATCTCCAAAGAGAATGTTCAAAAGCAGAAACTGAAACAACGATATGGACCCAGAGGAATAAGAGCCAGGAATACAAGAGTCTTATGAGTCAAGACAAAATAGAAAAAAGAAACTTTATGTAAAATGGTGACTTGAGCAAAAGTGTATCTAACCTTCTTCCCAGGCCCTTGTTATAGTGACACAATGATTCTGAAAAGAGCAAACAAGCTGTCTCAACATTTGAACTAGGAAAAAATTTCCTCCACATGCCATGGCTTCAAAGAGAAAAGATTCAGATGGAACCAGATGAAAATAATAAGAGAAGGTCTTGGGAAATCCCAGCGACATCCTTCGAGTTTGAAGACCAAAGAAAAGAACAAATCCTGGGCCAAGCAGGAAATGTGTCATAAGAGAACCACAATCATTTAGAAGCAACTGTGCTGTGAGCCCATGAGTGTGCACCAACCTACCTAGCAGAGAGTTGGGTGGTGGTTGGGCTGCATGACAAGATGGGTATAAAAACTAGACAGACACAACTCTATGGCTTGTGCCTAGAGTAAAGGTTGAACCACACGAAAACCAAAATACAGATATTTGGCGCCTGGAAGACAATTAGCAGAGATTCAACATATAGATAAGTGGAATTTCTGAAAAAAAAAAAAAAAAAAAAACAGAACAAATGGAACAGAAGCAGGGCTCAAATGGTAGCTAGCATTCGTTGAGAACTTATGATCGTCTGTGTGCTATGCTAAGCAAAGAACATATATTGCCTCTAGTGGTACTCCTTCAGTTGTTCTTGGGAACAATCACAGCCTTGTTGATAACTCATCCAACACTCTGCCTTCACAGTTCTTAATTAGTTCACTTCCCTGAGTTGTCATTACAACTTACCTTGGGTGATACCAACATGGCAACCCCTGCTTCCTTTTTGCTCGCATTGGCCTTGATCAGTTGTGGGGTGTTTGGGGCCAGCAAGGGAGAATGGGGGGTTGCCACATACCTTTAATTTTCAAATGTACTGCGTTACTTTGTTGAGATGTGTCTCTTTTAGACTTCCTCTTGTGGAATTACAGTTTTTAAGCAATGTGAGATACGAGGAGTTCTTTTTGTCTTTCTCGCAACAGATTGTTTACCTCATTTACATTTATTGATCAGATACTATCTTTTGTCTTACTTCTTTATGTATTAAATATTTCCATTGTTTTCTCTATTTTCCTCTGTGATCTGGGGTTCTCTATTTTGTTTTTGTGGGCTTTGTATTTATAATGAATTTTTAGTTTTTAGATTTTTGAATAATTTTATATTTTTGAATAATATATCCAAATAACTTTAAAACTTATTCATCCACCTTAAACAGTATCTACCAACTTCCCCTAAAGAAGATGAGGAAATTATCATACATACCTCTCCTCCCAAATTTACACACCCTCTGCATACATCACTTGGTTATATTGCCATTTTAATTTATTCTGGTGTTATCTTTATGCATTAAAATAACACACTTAAACCTTCATAATTTAAATTACCAGCATTTGTTAGAATTTCTTATGCTCCATAAGGAAATAAGCGGAAACAAACACTTCCTCCCATCTCTATTTCCTTCTGACCTCCTGATTATTGTACTGAGATTATTGTTTCTGTGTTGTTGCAATTTATAACCTTTGCATTCTCTTCTAATACCATAATTTCCAGGTGTTTAGTCTTGGTGCTATATCTAAATGGCATCAGTATTCTCATTTTTCTATAATTGAACCCTTTATTTTTAACTCTTATCTTGATTGGCTGGACATCCTAATCAAATAGATTTTTTTTCTCCCCTCCAAAAACTAATGAGTGTCGTGTTGCCTGAGTTCTTCGGTGTGTCAAAATAACCTGTTTGTGTTCTATATGTTTGAATGACATTCAACTAAGTAAAAAAAAAAAAATCTCAGAATACACTTTCATTCCCTGAATACATTATAATAATTGCCCCTACAGCTTCTAGCATTTTTACCAAGAAGTTCAATGTTGGCTTGGTTTTCCCTTGGTATAGGGAATTTCTTCATTTTCTGGCTTAGTTTTACTCATTAATTCTATGAGTATCAGTTGAGTGTCTATTATAATAGATACTTTTCTAAATGCTAGGTCCACATCAGGTTCTGTATTCTTGATGTCCAGCAACTTTACCACTATCAGTTGTCCTACGGCAGTGCTTTTTTTCCTTTTACCTTTAAATTATTATGGGGTTCCCATGAATTCAATTCTCTTTTTGTTGAAAAGTGTTTGAAATTTTATTTGCTTCATAGTTTAAATCATTTTCTGATGTGTTTTATCCATTTACCCTTTTAAATGTTTTTTTTTTCCTCCTGGTCACTCTACTGGCTATTTTTGTTTGTTTGTTTTCTTACTTTTTATATCTTTCAAATATATATACATTAGTCTATGCTAGTTTCTAACTATGATGCATGATTAAATGAGGGCAGTTCCATCTTAGTCAACTCTATGCACGGAGTCTTATCAGCAAGGAATGGGGCAGAGGGAAGAGAGCCAAAATCACAGAGCCTCGCGGAAGCAGTGTCTTCTTAGAAGACTTTCTCATCAGCTCTGCTGTGCCTTTGCTCCAAGCACACATCTCCTCCCCATCACCTGCATTCCTTCTGGAAGGGAACAGAAAGCCTCGAGGCTTACGGGGAAACCCCATGAGGCTCAAGTTCTCTTGCGGCGACTTGACATTTATTTTCATTCTCCTTTAGCTGAGCTTGAGCCACTGATCAAAGCTGATTCCATGAACACCATAAAATTCAGGGGTGTGGCGGTTAAGAGGACAGGCTCTCTAACTGACCACTAAAACCAGGATCGTGATTGTACCCTTAGCATAAGGTTACTGTGAGGAGAACCCAACTTGGTGGATATACACCATTTAAAGTAGTGTCTAGAACATTTCCTGCCTGCATGCTAAGTCACTTCACTCATGTCTGACTCTTTGTGACCTTATGTACCAAAGCCCACCAGACTCCTCTGTCCATGGGATTCTCCAGGCAAGAACACTGGAGTGGATTGCCATGTCCTCCTCCAAGGGATCTTCCCAACCCAGGGATCCAACTCGCATCTCTTCTGTCTCCTGCACTGGCAGGCAGGTTCTTTACCACTAGTGCCACCTGGGGAGCCCACCTAGAACACAGTAAGCACTTACACAGCCAGCCATTGCTATTACTGATATTGCTGTCAGTGGTATTGCTGTTTCCATTGTATGCCTCCAGGATGTTTCCTGCAAAGTTAACAGGTTTTTCTCCTTCAAGTCCCACTGGGTCTGCAGTTCCTCAGTGTAGGATGTGGAATGAATGTTTTCTAATAAGGGGTAACTGGTGAAGTGGTTCCGAGCTTTGCCAAGTCTATTGGAAAACTCTACAGTGTGCACGTAGAGTATCAAGTGTGAACCTACTTTTGGCATCCTTCTGGAAATGAGGCCAAATGTCCCTATATTTAGAAGCAATTATTCATGGTTTGGGGTTGTATCTGTCTCCTGGTTTCATTAAAGATGGACTCTTTTTTAGAATTTGTGTTGCTTTCAGTTGATATTAGAGAGTAGAGCTTAACACAATTATCTTTATGCTGCCATCTTCAAGCAGAAGCTCTTAATGTTTTTAAATCCAGGAATATTTTTAAATAAGTGACAGAATGGTTAGCTCCTCTTTTTCTCCACTGAAGCTTAAATATGAAGACATTATAAGAAGGATTTAAGAGTTAATGCAGTTTAAAAGGACAATTTAAACCTTAAAATCAGTTCCTAAGGGAGGTTATTAAATCTTATTCCAATTTTATACTTGTGACTAAATATTTTTTATTTAGAAAATGGCTTTGCATTCCAAATGGGAGTATGGCTATAAAATCTTGGTAAATACATTTCAAGTTGTTATTTAAAGCTTCTGTGAAATTTCATCTGTGTATAAATAGATTTATTTTTACATTTCTGTATAAATATTAATATCTATGTATGTGGCTGTGCATATATATGTGCATATGTATGTATGAATACAGATACTCAAAAGATACATTTCAAATTACATCAATCCAGTTTCAGTCCATTTTACCCAGGACAGAGTTTGGATTTTATGGACTTTACTTCCTTTGAGTCTGTGTCTTACTTCATATATTAAGGAAAGTAAAATAAAGCAGTTGATGGTTCTTCATTATTTTCATGATGGGGATGATGATAATCTCACACTACATTTGTAAATTATCTCATTTCTTTTTCAAACAACCACATGAGAAAAAGCAATCTTTATGTCTTCTTCACAGATGAGGAAAATTAGGCTTAGGGGACAAGTCACATGCTCTGAATCATCCAACCAGCAAGTTGCAAATTTATCAAGCCAAGCTGGCTCAAAACCTACACTCCTTAATAAATAATGTGTTAGACTACCTCCCCTCTTTCTCCAGTCCTACCTACTTATGTTGCAATACTTACTTTACAAGGGGAAAAAGGTAAATTTCAATTCAGTAATTGTCCAAGGTCACCCAATGCAAAAGAGAAAGAGAAAAGATGCTCCTTTCACTACAGCTCTCAAAAATTGGAAAATTGAGGCTATGTGTCTCAGAATAAAGAGCAATTTATAACATTTTTAAGACCTACTTTCCTATACTAAGGCAGGGCAGGGGGTAAACGCTCTCAAGAATGTTCTTTTCCATCTATGGCCAAATCTTAGAAAAGTATGAATGCATCTCCAAAACAAAGGACCACTAGGCTATTAGACACAAGGGAAAAGAAATTGCTCTGAACAGCAGTGCATATAAACTGAATTTTTGAGGTATAATAAATATGATTCTCCTTGAAGGTGATTTTTTAAAAATTCAGGTTGGTGAAGTAAGTCAAGAGAGACAAATACAGCTCTGCACTTCTATATGCTGAGGTTAATCATAAAATGCATCTTTGCTTTAAAATCCCATGAATGTCACAATAAGAAACCATCCAGAGTCACTTCATAAATGGACCATTCTGTTTGAAACTTTGACAAATGACTCCCTGGCTTTGCTTCTCTTTGCTGAGGAAGGAAGCAGTGGCCTTCCGGGGCAGCTCCTTAAAGATATTTCTATGAGATTTATGTGGCAAAAAGCACTCTCAAAGGCAAATCGATATATCCAGGTTGAGCATTCTGATATAATCACACTGATCAAGAAAAGTGTTTCATCGCCACAGATCTGTCATTTCTTCCCCTCATTGTGTGGAGAGGCCTAAAGATCACATGTCCCTGAAACAAAGCTCTGAATGACTGTCCTCAGTCATGTAGGATATTAACAGAATTCCATAAAATCAGCCATCACTCCGGCTGCAGAATTTATTTCTCTTGGGAAAACCATTCAAACTCAAACATGGTGGGAGAAGTACATATCAGAGAGCAAAACTAATGAAGAAAGACAGGCCCAAGTTATGGCTGTGAATCTAAATATACATAAAACCATTAACTTTGGATACTTTGCATGTGTCACTTCAGTCACTTCTGACTCTTTGCAACCCTGTGAACTTCAGCCCACCAGGCTCCTCTCCATGGGCTTCTCCAGGCAAGAATACTGCAGTGGGTTGCCATGGCCTCCTCTCCAGGGGATTTTCCCCACCCAGAGATCAAACCCACATCTCTCACATCCCCTGCATTCACAGGCAGGTTCTTTACCACTAGAGTCACCTGTAAATTCCATAGGGTTGTGAAAACGCTGGTCTCATTTCTCCACACTGTTTCTGAGGGGAAGAAGTACAGTCGTCTTGATTACCGGGTGGTCAGGTCCTTACTAGGCTCTGTCTTAAACTCTCTCCAGTTTCCAGAGGCGCATAGTCCAGCAACCCTCCTAATGGGATCCAGTCTCTAAGTGTCACTGATCTGCTTTTTCTTTAATGAAACTCAACAGTGCCCTGATTAAAATTTTCCTAGTTCCTGGCATTGAAACAAAAAGAGTGAAGGAAGAGAAAATTTGGTGTAGAATGTCTTTGGGACTTCCCTGGTGGTCCAGTGATTAAGAATCCGCCTGCCGATGCAGGGGACAGGGGTTGATCCCTGGTTGGAGACAATTCCGCATGCTGCGGGGCTACTGACTCTGCGTACCACAGCTACTGAAGCTGGGGTCCTGGAGCCTGTGCTCCGCAACGAGAGAAGCCACTGTGATGAGAAACCCATGCAGGGCAACTAGAGAAAGCCCTAGCGCAGCAACTAAGACCCCGCGCAGCCAAAAATAAATAAATAAATATAATTTTAAAAAAGAGAGAGAGAATTAATTAAGAAAAGAAACAAAAGAGAGAGAGAGAGAGAGAGAGAGAAAAGGAACAGGATAGGGTCTATGGATGAAGTTTGAGAGGATGAATAAACACCCAGTTCTTTCCCTGTTACGGGCTGAATAGTGACCCCTCCTCCTATTCATATGTTGAAGACTTAACCCCAGGACTGAAGAATGTGACTGTATTTGGAGAGAGGGCCTTTAATGAGGGGATTAAGCAAAAACTGGGTCCTTGGAATGGGCCCTAATCTATTATAACTGGGGTCCTCATAGGAAGGAAATTTGGACACAGGCAGCTCTAGAAGGACAATCATGTGAGGACACGGGAAAACAGCCATCTACAAGCCAAGGAGAGAAGCAGAAGAAATTAACCCTGCTGACAACCTGACCTTGGATTATTAGCCTTGAGAACTGTAAGAAAATAAATTTTTATTGGGCAAGCCACCTGGTCATTGATACTTTGTTATAGCAGCACTAGCAAGCTCAAACACTCTCCTCTGGAGCTCTGAACCAACTGATAAATAAGAGATGAGAAACAGAGAGATGGGAGCAAAGGGTCAGCCATATTTTTGATTTGGGAAAGTGACTTTGCATCAGCAGTTAATATAAGATGTGCATTAACAGCAGACCTGGGACTTCCCTGGCTATCCAGTGGTTAAGACTTCCCCTTCCAGTGAGAGGGAGCGGTATGCAAGTTCGATCCCTTGGCAGGGAGCTAAGACCCCACATGCCTCAATGCCAAAAAAAAAAAACCACCAAAAAACATAAAACAGAAGAAATATTGTAACAAATTCAATAAAGGCTTTAAAAATGGTCCACACCAAAAAAAAAAAAAAAAAACAGCAGGCCTTCTCTGGAAACTGTATGTTGGAACCTAGGAGGCACTCTGAGTATAGATAGATCTGAAAGAAAGAGGACCACAGCCAGTCTGGAAGAAAGAGAATGTGAAGGAGTGAGTGATGGGCAGAGAGGTTGGGAGTGTTCTTCCCTAACCTTTCTTCTCTGGGTGCATGCTCAGTGATGTCCCGCTCTTTGTGACCCTACGGACTGTAGCCTCCAGGCTCCTCTGTCCATGGATTCTCCAGGCAAGAATACTAGAGTGGGTTGCCATGTCCTTCTCCAGGGGATCTTCCCAAACCAGGGATCAAACCTGCATCTCTTGTGTCTCCTGCATTGGCAGGCGGATTCTTTACCAGCTGAGCCACCACAGAAGCCCTCTTCTCTGGGTAAGGTCGTGTAATTAATTCCCTCCCTCGATGGAAATGTGAGGAGTGGGAAATGAGCGTCTCCAAGCCCCGACCCCCACCTATCTCATGCTTTATTTTGCCCTGTGCTTCACAAAGCTGAGGGTATCTCTGCTCATCTTCACCTGGAAATGCCACATGCAACTGAAGTGTCCCAAATGAAATCTCACTTCTCACCCTTCAACATGCTCACCTTCCTATAACTCTTTCCTTGAGGAATGACTTCAATGTCTAACCAAGGGCCAGAGCCAGTCTCTGGGGATTATCCAGTTTTCTCTTCTGTCTACTTGTAGCCTCTTGGATTCTTCCTCTTGGTGGTTCACAGACCTGTCTGTCCTGTTCCAGCCCATGGCCTATCCACATGCCATTCTGCACACTGTCATCAGAGTGAATTTTCTAAAACTCCATCTAACCAGAGCACATCAATTCAAATCTTTCAAACTCCTTATGTAAGTGCTAGGAAATCTATCTGATCAGACTACCTCTAGTTTTCTGTCCAAAAGAGCCAGGGGAGCCAGAGTTCAGAGGCCACCAGAAGTCAGGGACCTTGGGTGTTGACAAAGAAGAAAGGGAAGACAGTTCTGCAAGAACTCATGGGGAGCCCCCACTGTCAGTGAGGGACCAGACCCCAGGACTGTCCCCTGTGCCCCACTCACCCGTTCCTCCCCAGGGAAGAGGAAATACCTACTGGTGAATGAAAGAAACAGACCGGTATGTCCCTCTTCTCTCTGGGACCTGCCTGCCCAAAGAGATTGTGCCATTCTCTTAGGACACAGTATAGGTTTTCATTCAGAGGCTCCATCCCTACAGGAGCAATCCTGCCTCCCCCAAATGGATACTAAACCAGTGAGTCTAAATTCTTACTTGGCGGCCATCTAAGGCAGTCAGTCTGAACCTTGCATTAAGTCACTTTCTCCAACGGCTTTATCAGCACTAAAGATACTATTTTGCTCGCCATCCATGTGACTCGAGTTTCAATGCTGAAGCTGCTTAGAGACCCCTATTGTTTGCTCTTGATCCTGCCCCTGGGTAATGGCTCTGTGATGTTAATAGCCACTGAAATGACACAGTTTAAAAAAAAAAAAGTCACAGTTAACTATTTAAGCTCATAAAAGAGGTGAATTATAGCAGAGGGGCCCCTTTGCTTCTCAAGCACTTGGGGATCAGTTGCCATGGGGGCACGCAGTCGTTACTGCCCCCTTGTGGAGCTTGCTGCTTTGCAGTACACCTGAGCCTTCGAGAGCTCATCTTCATGAATGATAGTTCCCACTTTCTTACTCATCGCAGTGACATCAGAGCTTCCATCATTACTGCTCCATGTTTAACTCTTTACAATGAATTTATTAGTGGGCTGTGAAGATTCTGGACTTCCCAGGTGGCTCAGTGGTAAATAATCTGCCTGTCAATGTAGGGGATAAAGGAGACTAAAGTCCAATACCTGGGTTGGGAAGATTCCCTGGAGGAGGACATGGCAACTCACTCGAGTACTGTTGCCTGGAGAAACCCATGGACAGAGGAGTCTGGTGGGCTACAGTCCATAGGGTCACAAAGAGTCAGACATGACTGAGCAACTGAGCATGCACACACACGAAGATTCCACCATCTGAAGTCTCTCATGCCCATCATCTCCTTCTACCTCTTAGCTACCAGCTGGTTTCATGACTTTTCTTCTGAACGTGACAACAGCCTCCTTACCCATCTCCCTGAGTTGTGTCTGTCTGCTGCAATTCTTCCAGCTCATTGAAGACAGATTCATATTTCCAGCAGGCATATTTAGTTACATCCTTCCCCTATTCAAAACCTGTCAATGGCTCCCCACTGGTTTCTAAATTAAATAAGACTCCTGCTGGAATTCAAGGAAAGCCCTTCACAATAAGGCTCCAGTTTTCCTTTTCAGCTCTGTCTCCCAGCATTTTGTGCTGGAGTCGTGCTCCATTCATTAGTGTCCCCGTAAGACAACTCAACAGTTTTCTGCTTCTTGTTTTTACTGCCATGTTCCTACTTCCAAGGATGTCTTTTTGTCCCTCCAAGATTGGCCTTTAAGGATAAGCAGAAATCAGTACACAACTATTCAATGAAATCTTTTCTTATCTCCCCAACTCTGACAGAAGGTTGACCCTTTCTCTTTTTGACACCACAGTATAAGTACTTTGTGCTTTTCTTACTGCATTTATTGTATTTTACTATTGTATTGACTCACCTCTTTCCTTCAACAGGGCTTCCCCAGAGGTGGCTCAGATGTAAAGAATCTGCCTACAATGCGAGAGACCCAGGTTCCATCCCTGGCTCAGGAAGATCCCTTGGAGAAGGGAATGGGCTACCCACTTCAGTATTATTGCCTGGAGAATTTCATGGACAGAGAAGCCTGGTGAGCTACAGTCCATGGGATCGCAAAGAGTTGGACACAACTGAGTGACTAACACTTTCACTTTTTCCTCCAATAGGACACCAATCTTTCTTTGGATGGATGCTCCTTTCCTATTTTCAGCCATGTGATTTGGGTGGAATTTACTCCTCCTTTGTTTTCATAGGAAGAACATAGTTCAATCCACTCACTCCATCTCTCCCTCTCCCCCATCCCTGAGTCTTGATATTTTGTTTAGGAATGAAGACATGATCCAGTTAAGACCATGAGGGATAAAAGATACTTACTGGAGCTTTTACAATAGAAGCTTCCCTTGTCTTCCAAAGACAGTACATTCAAGAAGACATTCTCTCTCAGATGGTGGTTGATGATATGAGGTCTAGAATTACCAAAGCCTTTTTACTCACATGAGGGGAGCCAGCCTGCAGATAAATCTGGCACAAAGAGAGAGGGGACAACTAAAACAATCATGAAGGAAATGTGATATTTGAAACTTCTGTGTGAGACAGCACTTGGAACCAGGCCTAGTTTTAGACTTTTCAGTTAAAGAAGCCCTTTAGGTAATAATGCCACAGTGTATATTTGGGTTGAGTAGATCTTCAAAGTTCTCATCACAAGAAAAAAAATGTTCAATGGATGTTAACTAAACTTACTGTGGTGATCATTTTGCAGTATATATAGATATATCAAATCATTTTACATCATATATTTAAAACTAATACAATGTTACATGTCAGTTATATTTCAGTTAAAAATAAAATAAAACAAAACATTCATTCAATCACAAAAAAATGATGACTGCTGATGTCAGCCATTGACGAAGAAAATATATATAAACATAAAAATATTAATCTTGACATGCTATTATGTGTCTATACCACATGTATGAGAATTTAAAAATTCCTAAATTTATTTAAGCCAATCTAAGTTTGGTATTCTGACTCCAGCAACAATTTTTTCTTCTTCATACTAGACATATGGTATCTTCTTTAAAGTTTAAAGTTACTGGAGAGCTCATAGTAACTTACATTGCAGGCTTATAATAGACATCTTTTAACAAGATTGATTTTTGCAGTGGGAAAAAACGTTCGCATGAATTCACTGAGACAAATTTTTTAAAAGAAAATAGAATAAATATTCATTAAATCATGGCTGAATTGAACGGGATACACTGATACTGACTAAAGGCACATTTTACAAGCAGATTGCTTATGGAAAATAGCTTTCAAAGTCATTTTTTAAATTTCTGGTTGTTTAGGCAAGTAATCAACAGTCTCTTTCTGTTAAACTAGGTACATATACACCAAGTTTTCTCAAAACTCCCAGTATATTAACAACAAAATTATAAGGACTCTGAGGACATATGCTTAACTTCAGAAAAGCCAGTCTTTCATAAAGTTCAAAGTCCCCAAGGGTAATTCCTAAGAGTTCCAAAATCTGTCCTATTCACAGCTCATCTCAGAGGGTGGGCCGAGCTCTCATGCATATGTGGCTCCAAGTAAGAGTTTTCACTGTTAACTGAGTCTCACTCTTATAAAAGCTGGAGTCCCTGTGCCCAGAGTTGGCAAAACTGCAACAGCAGCTCAGGCTGCTGTATCAGTTACTGCCTGCTGTGTAACAAATCACCATCAATGTAGTGTCTTAAAACAACACCACTTTATTAGCCCATAGCTCTGTAGTAAGAGGTCTGGCGTGGCATGGTTGTATTCTGTGCTCAGGTTACCAAAGGCTGACAGCAAAGTGCTGTCTAGGTTGAGTTCTTATCTGGAGACTCTAAGGGAAAATCTGCTCCCAAATCAGGCATATTGTTGCCAGAATTCTGTTCCTTGTGGTTATACATCTTAGGTTCCTGTTTCCTGGTTGGCTGGGACCACTCTCAGCAGCTCAGGGCCACCCATATTCCTTGACATGCAGTCTTCTCCACCCTCCAGCCAACATTTGTGTTTCAAATCCCTCTTGTGCTTTGAATCACTGACTTCCTCTGTCTCTGACCTCTAGACCCAGATTTGAAGGGCTCAGGTGATTAGATCAGGTCAACCCAGGTCACCCTATCCAGTGCCAACTGATTTGAGACCTTAATTACTGCTGCAAAAATTCCTCCATAGCAGCATCTAGATGACTGTTTGACTGAATAACTTGAAGAAGGTGTGTGTGCACCAGTAACCAAGAATCTTGGGGTCACCTTGAACTCTGCCTGCCACACCAGTAGAGATAACCAAATGCCAGCCCCTCTTACCAGGATCCATCAGGATCTCTTGGGCAGTAACAACTCCTCTGAACCTCGGGTGTTTCTGCTCATTCTTCACTGGCTTGATCTCTTACTGCCCTTAAACCAGGTTGATATGAAAAATCAAGCTTTACATTCTTTCTCTTCAGATCCTTTCAGTGTCTTAGTCTGCTCAAGCTGCCCTAACAAAACACTGTAAACCGGGAGGTTTGAACAACAGAAATTAATCTTCTCATAGTTCTAGAGGCTGGAAGTCCAAGATCAGGGTACCAGTGTGGGGAGGTTCTGCTGAAACTCTCTTCTTGGCTCTCAGATAGTCACTTCTTGCTGTTTTCTCACATAGTTGAGAGGGAGAGAGAGAGGAAACTTGCTGATGTCTCTTATAAGGACAACAATCACATCATGGGGCTCCACCATCATGACCTCTTCAAAACCTAATTAGCCATCCAGAAACCTCATCTCCAAATGCCACTGCATTGGGGGTTGAGGCTTCAACATGTGAATCTGGGGGCACAACAGTTCAGTTCACAGCAGTACCCCCCCCCCAAAAAAAAATGACAGCAAAAATTCCACCCATCACTCAGGGATGATCAGCACTTTAGACACAATGCCATTCCAACTCATAGAGAGCAAAAACAGAAATATCTTCCCACCACTATCACTACCCTATTCCACCACTTCGCATTATTGCCTAGAGACACATTCCCATCTAGGCTGAATGCAGGAAGGTCAGCTTCTCTGGTGGCTCAGTGGTTAAGAATCCACCTGCCAAGCAGGAGACCCAGGTTCAATCCCTGGGTCAGGAAGATCCCCTGGAGAAGGAAATGGCAACCCACTCCAGTATTCTTGCCTGGAGAAGTCCATGGACAGAGGAGCCTGGTGGGCTACAGTTCATGGGGTCGCAGAAGAGTTGGGCACGACTGAGTGAGTGTGTGTGTGTGTGTTAGTCACTCGGTTGTGTTCAACTCTACATGATCTCATGGACTTCCCTGGTGTCTCAGAGGGTTAAGAATCCGCCTGCAATGCAGGAGATTTGGGTTCAATCCCTGGGTTGGGAAGATCCCCTAGAAAATGGCATGGCAGTGCACTCCAGCATTCTTGCCTGGAGAGTCCCCATGGACAGAGGAGCCTGGCTGGCTAAGTTCATGAGATCACAAAGAGTTGGACACGACTGAGTGACTAAGCACTGTGCTCCTTCTACAGGCTCTAGGGGAGAATCCATTTCCCCATTCTCCAGCCTTTTCCAGCTTCTAGAGGCCATCTGTGTGATGCTGGTCTAGTGGTCCCTTCCTGTATCACTTTGACCTCTGCTTCCATCATCACATGGCTTCTTTGACCTCCTGGCTCCCTCTTATAAGATCAGATGAGATCAGTCACTCAGTCGTGTCCAACTCTTTGCGACCCCATGAATCGCAGCATGCCAGGCCCCCCTGTCCATCACCAACTCCCGGAGTTCACTCAGACTCATGTCCATCGAGTCAGTGATGCCATCCAGCCATCTCATCCTCTGTCGTCCCCTTCTTCTCTTGCCCCCAGTCCCTCCCAGCATCAGAGTCTTTTCCAATGAGTCAACTCTTTGCATGAAGTGGCCAAAGTACTGGAGTTTCAGCTTTAGCATAAGTCCTTCCAAGAAATCCTAGGGCTGATCTCCTTTAGGATGGACTGGTTGGATCTCCTTGCAGTCCAAGGGACTCTCAAGAGTCTTCTCCAACACCACACTTCAAAAGCATCAATTCTTTGGCACTCAGCCTTCTTCACAGTCCAACTCTCACATCCATACATGACCACAGGAAAAACCATAGCCTTGACTAGACGAACCTTTGTTGGCAAAGTAATGTCTCTGCTTTTGAATATGCTATCTAGGTTGGACATAACTTTCCTTCCAAGGAGCAAGCGTCTTTTAATTTCATGGCTGCAGTCACCATCTGCAGTGATTTTGGAGCCCAGAAAAATAAAGTCTGACACTGTTTCCACTGTTTCCACTGTTTCCCCATCTATTTCCCATGAAGTGATGGGACCGGATGCCATGATCTTTGTTTTCTGAATGTTGAGCTTTAAGCCAACTTTTTCACTCTCCACTTTCACCTTCATCAAGAGGCTTTTTAGTTCCTCTTCACTTTCTGCAATAAGCGTGGTGTCATCTGCATATCTGAGGTTATTGATATTTCTCCCGGCAATCTTGATTCCAGCTTGTGTTTCTTCCAGTCCAGTGTTTCTCATGATGTACTCTGCATATAAGTTAAATAAGCAGGGTGACAATATACAGCCTTGACATACTCCTTTTCCTATTGCAATTACCCTGGGCCTACCCAGATAATCCAGAATAATCTTCCCATCTCAAGATCCAATCACATCACATCTTCAAAGTCTCTTGTGTCATGTAAAGGTAACATAGTCAAACATTTGGAGGTATAAGACATGGACATCTTTGCGGGGACCATTGTTCTGCCAACCACACTCCATTTCCATTATACCAAAGCATAATGACTTTTGTGTCACAAAGCAGGCTAAATAAATGTGCTATAAGAATTATCCTTTCAGGATAATTATCCTTTCCGGCAAAGACACATCAATTATCAGGCCAACAGTTTCTAGATAGAGAATATCATCTGGAACCAATTTGAATTGTGTGCGTGTTTGGATGTTTTGCTTTGTGGACCTATACTGAGCAAGAGAAATGAAGAGGTGGTATCGTCTACTAACCTTCAGTCTGTTGTACCTATACTATTTCCATGTCTTTGGAAGCTCTCTCACTTAGCCTTTATTTTTCCCTAAAGGATTTTATCTGTGCTTAAATTTATTTTTTTAAATGCAGTCTGAGTGCCAGATAACCATGAGCCCTAAGATAGTTAAAAATTGATGAAGAAAGTAGTGTAATGTAAATGTGTAATAAGCCTCCATTATATTTCATTTGCAAATTCTATTTATATGTTTTCTAATTGTTTATTAAATGATTGTTTTCATTATCCAATTGATACATTGGTGTCTCTGAGAACATTGTTTGAGAACCTTGACTGAGAACAGAATCCCTCACAACTAATGGAAATATTTTTCATGTGGCAGCTTTTCACTTAATGGCACGAATTTCAGGAAAGAATTCACAGTGATAGAAGAGGGTTAGGTGTATTTCTGTGTAGTTGACTAAACAGCCTAGGGTTGAATTTCAACAAAGGCACCCTCTTGTAGGTATAAAATATGTGTATGGAGTCTGATTTTTTTTACTAAACCTCTTTCTGTATTGTCAGCTGTGAATAAGGCCTCCCGTAGGTGGCCAGACCAATAGCCAGAAAGCCATGGCCAGTTTTCAGGTATTGCATTCTAGGGAAAGCAATCTACCCCCAGTGCTTCCAGAATGCTGTTATTGAGAAAGCAAAATTGCACTGTTAGAGGTCAGAAGCTTCCATTCACCTCTCTGTGGCCACACAAATAGAATTGTTCTTTGATAGATCCATAATATAGTTGTGGAATAGCATGATTATAGCCTTGGTGTCATGGGTCAAAATCAATTTTTTAAAATAAATCTAGTTCATGCTCTGATTTTCAAGAGTTGCTTCAAATAATTTGAGAAATTTTTCCAGGCTTAAAAGCTTGACTAATCCTACTAATTGCTGTTACCAATCAATAAACCAACTTGAATTGATTTGGAATCTAGAACATAGACTTGCCGTGAGAGTGAAGTTGGTAGCATGTTGAAAAGGCTACTTGGCATGCACTGCCTGAAGAATACCTGAACTATTTTTATGTCTTCCAAGGTGCTCTCATGGTTAGTCTCTATTTTTCTCTAAAGACATCTATCTGTACTTGCATTTATTTCTAAACGATCTCTGAGTACAAGATAACTGTAAGTCCTAAAACAGTTGAAAAAGTGGTGAAGAACACAATGTAGGTAGATATTCCTTGGGGGTCCAGTGGTTAGAACTCCACACTTTGACTGCAGGGGGCACAGGTTCCATCTCTGGTCAGGGAACTAGGATCCTGCATGTCACATGGCCAAAAAAGGAACAGTGCAGGGGCAAAGTGTAATTAGCCTCCATTACATTACATTTTATTTGCAAATTCTGTGTTTTACAACTGTTGTTTCATTTTTCAGTCACTCACTCATGTCCAATTCTTTGCGAGCCCATGGACTGCAGGATACCAGGCTTCCCTGTCCTTCAATATCTCCCAGAGTCTGCTCAAACTCATGTCCATTGAATCAATGATGATATCCAACCATCTCATCCTCTGTTGTCCCCTTCTCCTCCGGCCCTCAGTCCTTCCCAGCATCAGGGTCTTTTCCAGTGAGTCGGTTCTTTGTATCTGATGGCCAAAATATTGGAGCTTCAGCTTCAGTATCAGTCCTTCTAATGAATATTCAGGGTTGATTTCCTTTGGGATTGACTGGTTTGAAGCAATTGCTGTTTGTTAACTATTTAATTTTGTTTCCATTATCCAACTGGAATGTTTCTCTCTCTGAGAAAATTGTTTGAGAATGTATTTCTACTCCAGGGTTCCATCAGCCCAAGAGATAATGAAGGTTGTTGGTCACAGTTATTGATACAGAAATCATTCAGACTTAAAAACAAAAAGTGGTCTCAATGTTATTACACAGGGATGATGTGCTAGACAATACTAAAAGGAATTGCAGGCTGTTTCCTAGATCCCTGTCAAGTCATAGCCTTTTGCTCCAGGGACCTTATGTTTTGGCATGGGTCAAATGACCACTGATTTCAGGCATAACCCCCTGTCAGCCCTCTGCCTCTGAGAGGACAAGGGCAAGGTTGGGGGATCAGAGTGTCACAGATTTGCTTGCTTCTGGGGGCTTTAATTGAGCTCTCAAGACCCTAAGGGCTATGTGAGAAGAAGACGATGATTAGTGGCCAAGAGCACAAGCTAAACCCACTGTGTGTGTGTGTGTGTGTGTGTGTGTGTGTCTGTGCGCGCGCGTAAGCCTTAAAAGTCATGCCAGTGCATTTCACAAAAAACAATCCAACTGTTACATTCCGATGTTCCACAGCTCCAACTGCTTTGACACCATGTGATCTGTCTCCAAATCACTGTTTGTCCTTCTCTTATTCTTTTGCCTCTTGAGGGCCATCCTTTTGGTCTGGTGGTTGCTGTATTTGCCCATCATGCTTGCATGCTTAGTCGTTCAGTCGTGTCCAACTCTTTGCAACTCCATGGACTATAGTCCACCAGGCTCTTCTGTCCATGGGATTCTCCAGGCAAGAATACTAGAGTGGGTTGCCATCTCCTCCTCCAGGAGATCTTCCCAACCAGGCATAGAACTTTCGTCTCCTTTGTCTCTTGCATTGGCAGAAGGATTCTTTACCACTGAACCACTTGGGAAGCCCTGTATTTGCCTATTGTTTTTGTTTAGCACTAAGTTGTGGTCGATTCCTTTGGAACTCCATTGACTGTAGCCTGCAAAGCTCCTCTGTCCATGGGATTTCCCAGGTAAGAATATTGGAGTAGGTTGCCATTCACCCATAGAGTCTAGGAATTCCTACAGAATTCTTGCAAAGCCACTTTGCAATGTATGGTAGTCCATATTCTCAGAACACTTGAGTATACTTTCATCTTTACTGTGAATATTCTGTCAGCCTAACATATACTGTATTATGTTAGCCTACAACATAAAACACAAATGCACTCAGGCTCATAAATAATTTTTTTCTAGTCTATATCACAGTAACACAAGTATGTTGTAAGAAAAAATCAAATAG
Source organism: Bos indicus (assembly GCF_029378745.1). Taxonomy (NCBI): domain Eukaryota; kingdom Metazoa; phylum Chordata; class Mammalia; order Artiodactyla; family Bovidae; genus Bos; species Bos indicus. The sequence continues at coordinate 42,099,311 of NC_091779.1, read as the reverse complement.
CAAAGAACAATTTATGATGGAAAGAAAACAGTCTCCTACCTCCCCCTAGTCCCTTTCCGAAGAAAAACCTAACTATTTTTTAATTCTTATATTTGTTACTTTCAAAATACTAAATAACATGAATATGAGATTTGTGGATGTATCAAATTTATATTTAGCCTATTGTCTTCCAGGAATGAAAGATGAGGATTAATTAACTTTTATAACTATGCTCTTTCTTTTTATACTATGTGATGTATTATCATCTTTATTTCTTTGCTTGTTTATCTTTAATTACCTTAAATAATATACTTATGCCTCAATTTCTTATGTAACAGGTTCAATTTTCTAAAGCCATGTTCTTGGTCGTAAAAAGGATTAACTTTATTTTCTCTAACTGAAAGACCCTATTGTGCTAGCTGGCAGAAACTTCAATCATTATTAATTCCATGCAAACTCAGTTATTTTACATTTAAACTCTGTAAGTTCAGATTTAATTCCTCCCTTCCCACTCACAGTTCATGGGAGGGTAGGTCACTTCCGGAGGGTCGCTGTGGAGCTAAAACACTGACAGCAGGTTGGCTTCTACTGGTGATTATAACCTCTGGCCTCTTTGGAGAGTCCTTATCTTCGGTCACTGACGTCTGTGCTGGCATCCACTGTACTGATCAAGGCACCACCTGATTTCTGGTTACTAGTCCACACGGTTTGTATCACCCAAGTTTTGATAAAAGCTCCCATCAGATCCACTCACCATCTTTAAAAAAAATTAAAAAAAAATATATATATATGTATTTTCCACTTTCTGCTTTAAGGAGAAAGGGGCGGCAGAGGATGAGATGGTTAGATAGCATCACTGACTCAATGGATGTGAATCTGAGCAAACTCCAGGAAACAGTGAAGGGCTGGGGAGCCTGGCTTGCTGCAGTCCATGGGGTTGCAAAGATTGGACAAGACTCGGTGACTAAACAACAACAATATATTTTTTCAGACATAATTTCTTTCTTTTTTAAAAAATTATTTTTGGCTGCACTGGGTCTTCGTTGCAGTGTGCCAGCTCTCTCGAGTTGTGGCACACAGGCTTCTCTTGTTGGGAAGCACAGGCTCTAGAACGCATGAGCTCAGCAGTTGTGGTCCATAGGCTTAGTTGCCCCTCAATTGTGGGATCTTAGTTCCCTGACCAGGGATTGAACCCATGTCCCCTGCATTGGAAGGTGAATTCTTAACCACTGAACCACCAGGGAAATCTCTCCACTAGCCATCTTAACCCTGCTGTGGTCCCTTCTCACTCATGGACAGTTTTCTGGTTCTCTTCTATTACTGTGGGTAAAAAGGAAACTCAGCAGTGCTATCTCGGGCCCCCTCAGCCTTGGCCGGCCCCACTGTAACTCCCAATTTATGGCTAAGGGACCATTCTCTTGAGCATTGAGAGGACTTCTGTAAGGGTAGCTTGCTGCCTCCCAGGAGTTGAATGCAGACAAGCAGGCACTGTTCCCCTCCTCTCTTACTTCCTCTTACTCAAACCTGTCTCCTCTCACCCAGGACTGGGGTAGAGGGTGGTGGGCAGAGTACAAGCAACTTCCCAGGTACCTGCTTACTCTCTAAACCTCTAGTCTCCTTCCTCAGTTCAGGCACACCCACTTTTAGTCCCTGATAGCTTCAGAGATTTTTCCCTTTGTATATGCAAAGGCAATCATTTAGAATTCAATACTTATTCTTTCTCAAAAATCCCGGCTCTTGCAAGCTGGGTGAAATTTTTGGCTTTCTAGACAGTGAATTTCAAATGCATACTCAGAATCTCAAAAGCCAATAATTTGATTTGTGCATGTGGCTATGTCAGCCATCCACTACTAATAAGTCCAGAACGTCTCAGCCTGATACATGATATTTAATACAGAGAAGAGCTTGGGATTAAAAGCAAAAAATAGTGAGGGTAGGCAGATAATTACCAAATAGTACCATAGACTGGGGTTCCAAAGACAGCATCAGTCAATTTCATTGCACCTAAGGTGAGTCTCGGCAATGGCACCTCACTCCAGTACTCTTGCCTGGAAAATCCCATGGACAGAGGAGCCTGGAAGGCTGCAGTCCATGGGGTGGACTAAGAGTCGGCACGACTGAGCGACTTCACTTTCACTTTTCACTTTTATACATTGGAGAAGGAAATGGCAACCCACTCCAGTGTTCTTGCCTGGAGAATCCCAGGGACAGGGGAGCCTGGTGGGCTGCTGTCTATGGGGTCACACAGAGTTGGACACGACTGAAGCAACTTAGGAGCAGCAGCAGCTGCAAGGAGAGTCTATTTGCATCTCTGTCTTTCATTTCTGTCTTCCTCTTTCACTCTATTAATCCTTTGCTATTCAGTTTCAAGTGATAAAATACCTGACTTATAATGACTCAAATATACTTGACATAAGTTACTCGAGTACTGATAATTTGAGAGATAGTCAATTCATAAGTGATAAAATTGGATAATAGTGGTATGGAAGACCTAGACTCTGTTCACCCACTGTACCATCCTTAGCATTTTGGCTTGTTGTTTCAAGGCTTCAAGATAACTGGTTTCAGGAATCACCTTCATGAACCAGGAGGGAAGAAGTGGAGACAGGAAGAAAGGACTGGGACCAGTTGCATCTGTTTCCTTAATCAATAAAGCAAATGTTTCCCTAGAGTTGGTCTCTCCCTGAACTTCTGTTTATGTCTTATTGGTCAGAGCTGTGTCATGTGGCTCTCACAAGCTACGTGGGTGACTGGGTAAGTATGTACACTTACAGCCTCTATGGAAAGACAGAGAAGAGTGCAGGAGGTTGGAAATAGAGGTTGTGTAACCCAATTTGTAATGTCCTCCAAAGTCTTCCCTTTGGCTCCTCAACATCCACATACACTAGAGAACACACTCACCGTATCACCAAGGGAAACACCCACAGAATCTCATTCCACTGCTGCACAACCTTGAAGATCAGAATTTCTGAGTGATGGCTTGTCCTCTGACGAGTGTAGATGGTTCTCCTTGAAGTCAGGTGGTCTATGCTAAGAAACAATGGAGAAGAAGAAATAGGATAACTGAAAAACAAAAAACAAAACCAGCAAGCTACAAAAATAAAACAGAACAAATACCCACCCATTTGGGAAATGGTAGACTAGGAAGTATAGCGACGTTACTGTTCTACTACACACATCAAACCCCACTTTAGCAAGGTCAGTCTTGGCTCTGCTTTCTATGTGAGTTCTTCTGCCCTTGGTTTTGATCTCTATAAGACTCGCTGCTGACCATTATCTTCAATGGCCTACTAGCGACTGGTCAAGAAGGTGCCCCTCCAGAATGGTTTATGACTTTGCAGGGATGCTGCTAGACAGTCTACAATACACAGAACCACTCCTCACAACCAAAAATTATCTGGTCCAAAATGTCAGTAGTGTGAAAGGTGAGAAACCCTGGCCTAGGCCATTCACAATAGTCTCATTCCCATTTCTAATGATTTTATAGGCATAGGCATGAGACCCAATTTCTGAGATCCAATGTGACTGTAAGGAAGAGCTCCTGGGACATTTATGGGAATGATATTCTCACTAATTATAGTGGCACATGGTAAAAAAAATTTTTTTTTAAGCAATCTCCTTCATGTAATACCTACTGCCATCTGTAATCATGAGGAAAGAAATTACTAACATACTAAGGATAGTGGACCAAAGATGAAAATCCCAAGTCCTTGATGACAGTGCTGAGCTACTCCATTTAGGAATGCTCCATCTCCAGCCTTTTATTTAGATGAGAAAATATATGTCCTCCTTGTTCAAGTCCATTTTAGCTGGACTTTCTGTTACTTGCAGTTGAATGCATCTCAGCTAATACAGACTATCTCTTGGTCCTTCTTTTCTCTATGGTTGGGTTTTGTCCTATGACTGATGAAGTTCATTCATATTCAAGAGCAGAAACCAGAAAAGCTGGTGTGACCTTCCTCTACTGTTGTGTGTGTGTGTGTGTGTGTACTTAGTTGCTCAGTATTGTCCAACTCTTTGTGACCCTATAGACTGTAGCCCACCAGACTCTTCTGTCCATGGAATTTTCCAGGCAAGAATACTGGAGTGGTTGCCATTTCCTACTCCAGGGGATCTTCCCGGCCAACCAACCTGAATCTTCTGTGTCTCCAGTATGAGGAGGCAGATTCACCACTGAGTTACCTGGGAAGCCCCTACTGTTGTGTATGTAGATCTGTATCCCAAAGGCCCTCTCCTTTTTTAAGGGAATTCTGATTGACAAACTTGCTAACATGGATGATGCATGCCAGTTGACTGTTTTAATTTGGAATGGGTGAAGGGGCAATCTATGTTAGGCTGTAGGTCTATGACAGGTAGAATAAAGAATGGCCTAATTTAGGCACCAACACAGAGCTGGGACCGTGACTTTTTCTCAAAGTTCATATTTGTTTTAGAAAGCATCCTTCTATTTTTGTTGATTGGTTGATGATTGGTTGGTGGGTAGGTGGACTGGATGATTGGTTGGTTGGTTGGTTGATTGGTAGATTGGTTTGGCTTACAGATAAGTCCTAGGCCTCTTGCTGTTCTGCATACAGAGTCGGGAGACCCAACTGTGCAGTTCTTCCATCAGCTTATCTTTGAGTAGTGCCTTCACGCCTGTTTTATCCCACTGTTTGATGTAGAAAGTGTGAGTCACTCAGTCATGTACAACTCTTTGTGACCCCATGGACTGTAGCCTGCCAAGCTCCTCTGTCCATGGAATTCTCCAGGCAAGAATACTGGAATGGATCCTTTCTCCACCCAGAGATCGAACCCAGATCTCCCACATTGCAGGCAGATTCTTGGCGTCCCTGGTGACTCAGATGGTAAAGAATCTGCCTGTAATGCAGGAGATCAGGGTTCAATCCCTGGATCAAGAAGATCCCCTGGAGAAGGGAATGGCTACCCATTCCAGTATTCTTGCCTGGAGAATTTCATGAACAGAGAAACCTGGTGGACTACAGTCCCTGGGATCACAAAGAGTCAGACACAACTGAGCAACTAACACTTTCATTTGATGTAGAGTCTACAGTCTCTGCAAGGTTGTTGCCTCCCACTGGCACCTCTGTTTTCCACAGCATGTTGTAGCCTTTATTCCCTCGACACACTTTCATTCTTTGTCTGTCTCCCAGAAACTCATTGAAATTTCTGACCCGTTGGTGACACACCTTTCCTTGCCCTTATCTTGGTCTTGTCACTATGGGTTAACTACTTCTATATATCTTTTTCCACAATGGTTTTGGAGAAATGTCAAAAGGCAGATGTGTGCTCAATCTTTCTTCTTAAAACTGAAGTGCATACTTGACAATATATCCTGATGCACCCTGCATTGTCTATGTCCAATGATGACTATGATCTTTTAATTTGTTTGAAGTAGTCAGCCTATCAATCCTAGTATTTCATTAATTTTTAATCCAGCTGCATAGTTTGGTGCCTGCCTGTGAAATAATATATGGATCTGCAGAGGAGGAACAGAGTTGAAGTAGTCTATGGAGCTTATAAATCCAGCACTTGTGGCTGGAACAGAGTTTGACAAATGGGTCTCATGGAAACTTTCTCTTTCATTAGCAATGTTACTACGGCAACATGAACATTGGGTCTGATCTTAGAAGCTAATCTCTAAATTTGAATTCCCATGACACTCAGATGATACAGGAGATGTAAGAAATTTTCTGAATAATTATTTTTAAAGTCTCTAGAACTATAATCTTGTTCCAATTTCCAACCTCCATTTCACAAGTTTACCTAAGAAAGAATCTGAAGGTTGGATGATGACCATGGAGCAGAGAGGTCAGAGAATGCCAGAGATAATGTGGCAAAACTCCATGAGAGATCTGAGCAGAGTAACAAAGGGGTGGGATCCAGAATCATGGTGAATTGTTTTATTTCCTGCTCTAGTGAAGTACTAGTTTGTGCTTCTTCCAGCCCTGCGTTTCTCATGATGTACTCTGCATATAAGTTAAATAAGCAGGGTGACAATAGACAGCCTTGACGTACTCCTTTTCCTATTTGGAACCAGTCTGTTGTTCCATGTCCAGTTCTAACTGTTGCTTCCTGACCTGCATATAGGCTTCTCAAGAGGCAGGTCAGGTGGTCTGGTATGCCCATCTCTTTCAGAATTTTCCACTGTATATTGTGATCCACGCAGTCAAAGGCATTGGCATAGTCAATAAAGCAGAAATAGATGTTTTTCTGGAACTCTCTTGCTTTTTTGATGATCCAGAGGATGTTCGCAATTTGATCTCTGATTCTTCTGCCTTTTCTAAAACCAGCTTGAACATCAGGAAGTTCACGATTCACATATTGCTGAAGCCTGGCTTGGAGAATTTTGAGCATTACTTTACTAGCATGTGAGATGAGTGCAATTGCGTGGTAGTTTGAGCATTCTTTGGCATTGCCTTTCTTTGGGATTGGAATGAAAACTGACCTTTTCCAGTCCTGTGGCCACTGCTGAGTTTTCCAAATTTGCTGGCATGTTGAGTGCAGCACTTTCACAGCATCATCTTTCAGAATTTGAAAGAGCTCAACTGCAATTCCTTCACCTCCACTAGCTTTGTTCGTAGTGATGCTTTCTAAGGCCCACTTGACTTCACATTCCAGGATGTCTGGCTCTAGGTCAGTGATCACACCATCGTGATTATCTGGGTTGTGAAGATCTTTTTTGTACAGTTCGTCTGTGTATTCTTGCCACCTCTTCTTAATATCTTCTGCTTCTGTTAGGTCCATACCATTTCTGTCCTTTATTGAGCCCATCTTTGCATGAAATGTTCCCTTGGTATCTCTAATTTTCTTGAAGAGATCTCTAGTCTTTCCCATTCTATTGTTTTCCTCTATTTCTTTGCATTGATGGCTGAGGAAGGCTTTCTTATCTCTCCTTGCTATTCTTTGGAACTCTGCATGAGAAACACTGGGCTGGAAGAAGCACAAGCTGGAATCAGATTGCCGGGAGAAATATCAATAACCTCAGATATGCAGATGACACCACCCTTATGGCAGAAAGTGAAGAGGAACTAAAAAATCTTTTGATGAAAGTAAAAGAGGAGAGTGAAAAAGTTGGCTTAAAGCTCAACATTCAGAAAACGAAGATCATGGCATCTGGTCCCATCACTTCATGAGAAATAGATGGGGAAACAGTGGAAACAGTGTCAGACTTTATTTTGGGGGGCTCCAAAATCACTGCAGATGGTGATTGCAGCCAGGAAGTTAAAAGACGCTTACTCCTTGGAAGGAAAGTTATGACCAACCTAGATAGCATATTCAAAAGCAGAGACAGTACTTTGCCAACAAAGGTCCATCTAGTCAAGGCTCTGGTTTTTCCAGTGGTCATGTATGGATGTGAGAGTTGGACTGTGAAGAAAGCTGAGTGCTGAAGAATTGAAGCTTTTGAAGTGTGGTGTTGGAGAAGACTCTTGAGAGTCCCTTGGACTGCAGGGAAATTCAACCAGTCCATCCTAAAGGAGATCAGTCCTGGGTGTTCATTGGAAGGACTGATTTTGAAGCTGAAACTCCAATACTTCAGCCACCTGATGCAAAGAGCTGACTGGTTCGAAAAGACCCTGATGCTGGGAAAGATTGAGGGCAGGAGGAGAAGGGGACGACAGAGGATGGATGGTCAGATGGCATCACCAACTCGATGGACATGAGTTTGGGTAAACTCCGGGACTTGGTGATGGACAGAGAGGCCTGGCGTGCTGCGATTCATGGGGTTGCAGAGTTGTACACGACTGAGCAACTGAACTGAACTGAGTGAAGTACCAAGCAGCAGCATGGGACGTGGACAGCCCAACCGGTAACCTGCCTTTTTCCTCATACTAAACACTGCTCAATGAGCCACAGATTCATTCCTCCTACACTAAGGGACACGGTCCCCAGTGGGCACTTGGAGTTTTTTCTTCCTGCAATGAAAGCCCAGGAAGTGACTGTTGCCCCTGGTGACAACAGCATCCAGCTGTTCGTCATAGCACCTGTGCCTTCAACTACTGTTTCCCCAAAGCTCTGAGCTGAGCTGCTGGCCTCCCCACAGAAATCTAGCATTTATAGTCACTTTGTGCTTCATATAGTCACTTTAGGGCTTCCCTTGTAGCTCAGTCGCTGAAGAATCTGCCTGCAGTGCAGGAGACCCGGGTCAATCCCTGGGTCAGGAAGATCCCCTGGAGAAGAAAATGGCAACCCACTCCAGTAGCCTTACCTGAAAAATCCCATGGACAGAGGAGCCTGGTAGGCTGCAGTCCATGGAATTGCAAAGAGTCAGGCATCACTGAATGACTAACACTTGTGCTTCATATTCTGCATGAAATATGCACAAGGGAAAACCATTTCATGTTCACCTTCTTGCTTCTATAAACACCCACATGTATTCATGGTAAGAAGAGTGTTAATAGAACTCCTATGAGAACTGTATAGATGCAAGACGAAGTGAAGGTCTTTCTTAAAAATATTTCCAGTGTGGACATATTTTAAAGGTCTTCCAGGGGAGAAAGCAACTACTTATTTACAACATTCTGCTGGGCACTTATTCCCCTATAGTCACTGGATGGCTCCTATTATCTCATTACTCTTTAATGGATAATAAGGCATATTTAGAACAGAAGAGACCACATAGGAGGGAATTCTGCATGAGATTGTCACAGGGCGACCTAGGTGGAAAATAACAGACTATTAGTGAAATGCCAAACTGGAAAATAAGTACCTGAACACAACATCTGCAAGGTAACAAAGATAGAGAATGACACTGAACTGTTTAAGCTCTAATCAATCTAAAAAGAATGCCAAAAATAGCTAAAACAAGGCTGGGGACCTGTTACAGTTTAAAAAGTGTTTGCTTGCAGTTAGTTGGAGTATTTTCCATTCAGCCTTAAATTCTTTTTTTTTTTTTTTCACATTCTCACTCTAAGGCTGTTTGTACAATAACCACTAATTATTCTTTTCTTATATAAATTTCAGGTGTCACTTAGTCTCTTAGTTGTGTCCAACTCTTTGCAACCCCAAGGACTGTAGCCCACCAGGCTCCTCTATCCATGGGGATTCTCCAGGCAAGTATGCTGCTGTACATTGCCATTTCCTTCTCCAGGGGATCTTCTGACCCAGGGATTGAACCTGCATCTCCTGCATTGGCAGACCGCTTCTTCACCACTGAGCCACCAGGGCAGCCCTCAAGTTCTCATGCACGCTTGGTTACTTAGTCACGTCCAGCACTTTGTAACCCCATGAACTGTAGCCCTCCAGGCTCCTCTGTCCACAGGGATTCTCCAGGCAAGTATACTGAAGTGGGTTGCCAGTCCCTTCTCCAGGGGATCTTCCCAACACAAGGATCGAACTCAGGTCTCCCACATTGCAGGCAGATTCTTTACTAGCTGAGCTACTAGGGAATGTACAGCACTATAATTTGACATCTGAATACACTACAAAGTAATCACCACCACAAGTTTAGTTACCATCCATCACGATACAGTTGACTCACTTCACCTACTTTATTCACCTCCCAAGTACCTTCCTTCCTGGTAACAGGTAATCTGAGCTCTGTATCTGCTGTTATTGTTTGTTTTGTTTTTAAATTCCACACAGGAGTGAGATCAGGTGGCATTTGTCTTTCTCCATCTGACATTTCAATTAGCATAATACAGTTAAGGTCCATCCATGTTGTTGCAAATGGCAGGATATAATTCTTTTTTATGGCTGAGTAGTATTTCATTACGTATATACACCACGCATTCTTTATCCAGTCATCCATTGATGGACACTTAGGTTATTTGCATATCTTGGCTATTATAAAGAATGCAACAATGAACATAGGGGTGCATGTATCTTTTCAAATCATTGTTTTCATGATCTTCAGATATAGTTCCAGAAGTGGAATTGCTGGATCACATGGTAGTTCTATTTTTAATTTTTTGAGGAATATCCATACTCTTTTACATAGTAGCTATACCAATTTACATTCCCACCAACAGTGTACAAGTGTTCCCATTTGTCCACATCCTCTCCAACATTTGTTATTTCTTGTCTTTTCTACATTAACCATTCTAACATGTGTGAGGTGACGTGGTTTGATTTGCATTCCCTCATAATTAGTGATTTGAGCGTCTTTTCCTGTGCTTGTTGACCATCTGTATGTCTTCTCTGGAAAAATGTCTACTCAGAGACATTTTAAAATTCAAATGCTTAAATTGAATTCAGATTATTTGATTTTGGTTATTGAACCACTATTATTCTTAAACCAATTGTGCGTGTGTGAGTGTGTTCTGCAAAGTAAAAAGTTTGCTGTATGTAGTTCATGGCCCCACTTGCACATGACCAGAATGGCAATAGCACATTCTTGGAAGGTCTCTGCTAACTGTGGCATCAGTTGCTTTTCACACTGGTGATTCAAACTGTTCAGTCAACTAAAATGGATAACAAGTGACCTGGTCTAAATTACAGGAATTTGCAGGACAAGCTCCAGAAAGCACTCAGCCAAATGCCTTTGCAGTTCTATGAGACAACCCACAATTTCTTCTGGTAATGGTCCAGAGGCCCCCTTGACAAGGAGCAATTCTGATTCAGGGCCTCTTTAAGCCCATCTTGAAGTAAACAGAGAGCATTCCTTGAGCAGTGAGTCACTTCCAGAGCTGAGGAGTGGCTGGGTTTTTAATTTATCTATTGAACTTCAGTCATGATGAGTAATAATCCTATAGGAAATATCTCTTCTTCACAGGAATGTCAATACCTGAAGCAGAGTGAGTGATCTGTGCACTTCCTCACAGGCCTCAGGAACACCAGGTTTTAAATGGCCAATGAAAAATGCCTTTTACAGTTATGATAATACAAGAGAACCCCGAGATCTTGTGCCTGGTTTTTGTCTTTTGTTCTTTTCATTTTTTCCACGCACTATAGTATAGCTCATAAATATGTTCTTGATTTATAAAAGCTAGGAAAATTGAGTGTTCCTTAATTGCCTTTCTTCTCCCATAATTGCATTTTCACTTGTGGTGATGCTCACAGGAAAGGGAGGGAGCAATTTGAAGTCCTCTAAACACTTAACATTGTCAGGTCATATTCCAGGGCTTCACATATTTTATCTCACTTAACTCATACACCACCCTAGAAGATATGAGGTCTTATTGCTTCATTTTTGCAAAGAATATGAGATTCAGAGAAGCTATTTAGCTCTCCAAGGTCACAACATCAGTAAGTTTTATATAATCTGTCTGACTTTAAAGACCACACTCCTCCTATGACCTTGTTTCCTTGAACCAGCTCAAAGTATTAACTAAAAATGGTGAAACGGTGATTTTTCTTCTTGACCTACCATAAAGATGAAACCCACGTTGGTTGTGCTCTTGTAGATTACATTATTATGCTAAGCTGTGACAAAAATCAGAGAAACTCATTGTCTTGTTCTTTTTTTTTTTTTTATCACAGGTGCAGCTTGCTTCTTTGTTTTGTAGATTGAATTCAAGATTCATTCTCCGTCTACTTCCAAGATAACCCAAAGTAATTTACAAGCTGAAGCACAATGTGAAATATGACATTTACATCAGAAATAGAACTGAGCTGGTCAAAAGGAGCTAATCCATTCATTCAGTCGTTCAGCAAGTATACATTAACCAGGTACTTCTCTAGAAGTCATCTTACTAGGAATCTATTACTATAATTAAGTATAGAGTAACGCTCTGTAATAAGAGGGAAAGGGAAGTGCGCTATATTACAAGTCTGCATTTTCTAATAAGTTAAAACTATAAATTTCACACTGGGGACAAAATATTCCTAGAACAAAAATCAAGTAGATAAGTCATCTGGATCTTTATAGACAGGGCACGAGTAACCTAGTGGAGAAAATCAACAGTACCATTTTGCAAAGGACAGGATATGCTGATCAAATGCCCAAGTCTTGAATCAATTTTCCATATGCTTACTCTCTACAGGAATGGCAGTCTTAGTCATCAAATAACATGGATCAATACCTGGCTCTGACGGACTTCCCTGGAGGTTTAGTGGTTAAGAAGTTGCCTTCCAATGCTGGGGACATGGGTTTAATACCTGATTGGAGAACTGAGTTCCCACACACTGCAGGGCAGCTAAGCCCACATGCCACAGCTGGAGAAGCCTATGTGCCACGACTAAGCCCCAAAGCAGTCACATAATAAATAAATAGATATTTTAAAAATAACTGGCACTGAGAAGCGTCTCTGAACAATCAGACAATAGTACAAATTTCCAGTTCTCACACTACACAGGGAAAATATCCTCATCCTAGAAAACTTGTTTTTCAACAATGAATTCAGTACGAGATGATACCTATCATCTATATATGCTATGGTAAGCTTTCAAAATAAATATGCAATAGGTCTAAAATATTTATCATCACAAGTGTTAGGTATTGTTTAGTTTTTGTGTTGTGGGATTTGGATGACAACTTCTCAAGATATAGAAAGAGGAAAAGAATGTCTAAGACCTGTCTGAAGAAGCACTATTTGTTTCTTTGTGACTGACCCCAATTCTTCCAGCCTCCTTCCTATCTCCCACCCCATACATTTCCTGATTTGAAGTTGAGAAAAAATTGAACATAGTAAAGAGTCCTTCATGAAAATGCAGGGAGATTGCAAACACAGAGGTAATACAGTGGTAAGATGAGGTCTCCGTTTCATGATCCTTTGATCCTTAAAATATTGTCATCTTTCTTGGACCGCTCCCTACTTGATATTCTGCAAGCCTTTGGCATTTCTGACAACCCTGGGGTTTTTTAGATCCTGTCCTCACTGCTTTTAGGATATAAGTGCTCTAGTGATGATCCCGTTTGGATCGCTTCCCACCCTTACCCTCTCTTCTCTCAGCAACATACTGGCTCTGCCATGTCCCACTGCCCCCTTGCAGACAGACACTTGACCCTCTGCTCAGCTCAATCTCCCTCTTCCTGAGGGAAGCTTACTCGTGTCTACTGTTGCCACTGACCCCTCAGTTTCTCCATGAATGCTCTCTTCCACAGAGTTGCAGCTTTGACTGTGCCATCTTGCTCCCACTTGCCTGGCAGCTATTTAATGGGTTCTCCCACCAGCACCTCAAACCCAACATGGAAGAAACAAAGCACATTTTCTTATACTCTGTCTCATTCCACACACCGTGCCGTAGGCAAAGGCACCCTCATTCGCCTAGATACACAGAAAATTATTTGCCTATGTTGGTCACTATATATAACCTCAATAGTTTCTAGGAAGGTGATGTTTTAACCGCATATTGGTCATGAGCCACTTTGGGCATCCGATAAAGGTCGTGTGCCCCTGTGGTGGTCGTGAGACCAGGGCTCTCAGACCTCCAGTTGCAGGGAGCATCATTGACTGGGCACCCTGATTGCTGTGCTTAAAAGCAGAGCTGCTGCCTTTGCATCCCAGCTGTGCCTCTGACTGGCTGTTCCCAGACAATTACTAAACACAGCAGGAATACTAAGGCACAGCCATTCCTGAGAGACAAACGACTCCTCTGAGTAATTTGGCTGGAAGATCCCTCTACAGCTTTTTTTGAACCTTCCTTAGATGGAATAGCATTCTAAAAGGATTCTACCAGAACTTCCTTCCTTCCCTCTCTGAAGGTTCTCCCAGCCTCTCCCAGGTCCCTCCCCATTTTCTCCCACAGGAATTTTGCAAAAGAAAATTCTTAAATGTTTAAAAGGATCTTGACATCTGCTTGTTGGGGGATGCAGTCTAAAAGAATCCTCTCCCCAGTTAAATTCGCACTTGCATTTCCACAAAATCTGACACACAAATTTGAGATTTGTGCATCCCCTTAGTTCACTCATGGGACTTATAGGAGGAGCCCCTTGGCCACCATGATTGACCAGAGACATATTAATATATCTTTTGTTACCCAAACTTCACTGACCAGAGATGTATCAATACATTTTTAGAGAATTATACAATTGACATTACTATATGAAGTTGTTAGAGCTTAAAACTGACCAAGGATTCATTATACAACTTACAGTTGTCATTATCATTCACATTTTGTTCCATTTGGCTTTTGTTTCAACCTTCTGTATATTATAAACATAAAATTCTCAAAAGTAATACATTACAAGATGTTGAGTGAAGATTTTTTTGGTGAAAATTATGTAGATGCTTTCTCTGATTGTCCAAGTGACATATTTACTAATGTCTCAGAAGATGATAGTTCTTCAGATAGTTCTTCAGAATATAGTTCTGATTCAGACAATGTGAATATTAGACCCACAAAAAGACAAAAAAACCTGGGACTTCCCTGGTGGTCCAGTGGTTAGGATGCTGTGCTTCCAATGCAGGGATGCAGGGGACATGGATTCGATCCCTGGTTGGGGAAGTAATATCCCACAGGTCTTGCTGTGCAGGGTTTCCAAAAATAAATAAATAAATAGACAAAAAACCCGAGTGATTGATTCTAATGAGAGTGAAAATTAAACTTGCAGGGCTGGAGAATGCTCTACAAAAGAGTGAATTGGAGACATCTCACAAAAATTAGAAGACTTTGCAGGTCTGTCAAGTATGTAGGTCTTCCCGGATGGTGCTACTGGTAAAGAACCTACCTGCTGATGCAGGAAACTAGAGACAGGGTTGGATCCTGGGTCCAGAAGATTCCCCTGGAGAAGGGCATGAATCCACTCTAGTATTCTTGCCTAGAGAGTCCCATGGAGAGAGGAGCCGGAAGGGCTATGGTCCATAAGGTTGCAAAGAGTCAGACACAACTGAAGTGACTTAGCACATCACACAAGTATAACTATAGAATGCGGTAACCCACAAAGTGTTAGTGAAATAGCACAATTAAGTTTTGGCCAGCCAAAATAAAAATCGCTGGCCACAGTTAGTTTCTGAAAGAATCCCCCAGTCAATAATAAGTTAAGAACTCTGCTGAGAACCTGCCCTTTTCTTTCCACCCCTACTACATTCCCTTTACTTCTGACTCATCTTTCACCTGATACATAAGACAGTCTTATAATTTATATCTCTCCTTCCAAATATCTTTTTGAAATTCATTATTCATGATCCTTTAACTTTTTTCTAAAGAGAAAATCTACTTGCATCATTCACCTGTTCATAAACTTCCATTACTTGGAGGATAGCCCATTGATCAAGGTTATGTCTGCTCCACTCAACCTTCCATATTCATCATCCTGCCTCAGGCACAAGGAAGGTTTAGTCATCCCTTACATGGCTCCCATATTCTAAAATGGCCTTTCTCTTAGCTTTGCAGGTTAAAAATGATCCTCCACCTTTAAGGCCCAGCGTGACTGCCACTTCCCTCCTGAATAATACTTTATACCTTCATCTCAACACCCATCATAAGTGGTTTTATGAGGAGCTGCCTTCCCCCCTACAGTGTAGATTCCACACAGACTGCTCATGGATGTTTTCCTCCCCACAGAGCAATGCCTTTCCCATAGCAAGTGCTGAGTAAGTATTTGTTGACCTGAACCACACCCAAGCACCTACAGAATAAACTCCGTACTTGTCACACGGGCATTTAAGATCTTCCATGATCATGCTCCTTACAGCACTTTCTCCACCATGACAAGGTTGTCCTCAAGAAAACTTACACAAGGATGACTTTTGTGCCAGCAAATTGACCGTCTAGGGTCTGGTAGTCAGCTCTCAGAAACCAAAAGCGTGTCTTTCTCATTAGCCAGAATCATGATGCAGAAAACCAGAATGCCAGTTTTTTATCTTATGGCAAGAAATTCTTATTATGGAGATTGTGCATGCTTAGTCATTCAGTCATGTCCAGCTCTTTGAGACCTTGTGGGCTGTAGCCCTCCAGGCACCACTGTTCATGGATTTCCAGGCAAGAATACTGAGTGGTTTGCCATTTCCTACTCCAGGGGATCTTCCTGATACAGGGATCAAACCCACATCTCCTGAGTCACCTGCATTGGTAGGCAGATTCTTTACCACTGAGCCACCTGGAAAGACTAGAAAACCTAAAATGTCTACAATCAGTAATTACCTCTCTGCAGGCAAATCTAAAAGGATGTTAAGTTACAATCAAAAGACTGATTGGTGAGTCAGAAAGAGAAGAAGAATCAGATTAGTTGAATATTTAATAAGATCATTGGTCCATTTATTTATTCATCTAACTGAATATCTACTCAAGCCCTTTGATGTTGGCATTTCCCCATACTATATTCTTACCTATGAAGCCAAAAGACTATAAATCATTTGGGTAAAACTCCCTTCTTCTTGACAAGAGTTTTATGGGGATGGCCAAATATCAGTTTCTAGGTTTTAAAGACTGACTACCCTCCTTTTTCTGATGGTTTTATGTGTGTTAATTTTACATATTGTATCTGGTTGCAGTGTAATCCCCTAGGTCAGTAATACCGCTAATATTTAAGGTGATTCGGCATAGCTGAACTCTGGCCCATTATGTATTGACAGTCTTCTCTCCTCTGTGTCCTTGGGAGAGTACATTGTGCAGCCTCCTTGCTGTCCTTCAGGCATCTTCCACTTGCCCCCTTTATAGAGGGGCCAGCCCTGGCCTGCCTGCCGTATTTTTCCTGATAACACAGCTCACTCAACGGAAAGCTGCCTCTTACTACTGCTGACCCTGGTACATTCTTCCTATCTGACACACCCATCCCCTGACCTCTTCCTCTCCAAAGCCTGCCCTCTCCTTCAAGATTCAAATCGGATTCCAGTTTCTCCTTGTCCTCTCCTCCAATCTGAACTCTCCCTGATTAGAACTCTCATTCATTCTGGATACCACTTATTGGTCACTTTACCCTACTTGAGTTTTTACTTAACCTTCTGTTGAGGGAATATGATGCATCATCGACTAAATTGTAAACTCCTTGAAAACAAGACTTTTGCTTATAATGTGACAGTTCAGATAACTATAATGCGTTTACAGAGACAGGGAAGACTTTCCTCAATACCGCTCTCTCCAGGACCTTCTGTCATCATGATATTGCATCCTCTAGTACTCTCCTCCTTGTCAATTCTCCCCTCTGGCCTTGATGTTCCTCTCACTTACTATGGACCTTTCTGCTGTAGTCCAGGCTTAAACCCTACTGGCTCCATCCTCGCATCCTGTTCCCCATCTCTGCCTTCCTCTCATCCCCTAACCTTTCCTGCTGCCTTGGCAGAGCCTATGGACTTCCCACCCATCTCGCTCCTTCCTCAAACTAGCTCCAGAGGCACACCCTGGCCTCCAGACTAGGAACCTTAACTCCAAGCTTCTTATCCTCCATCCCATCTGTGCCTCTACTCAAAATAAAACTGCACGTTCTTGCTGAGTGTGCTGCCCTTAGAGCACCTATCCCCTACTCTCCATCCCCAACCCCAGCTGGTGGGTCAGCAGAGGATATGTGGAGGCATAGTTATGACGGCCCCTCCTAAGTAGCAAGTTACTTGCTACAAGTTACTGACTACTACTACAAGTAGTCATTCCATCAGAACAGGGTGTTCTGCTCCATTCCCTTGCATTTGCAGAAGACTTTGTGTTGTGCCACCCACACAATCAGCACCTTGGCCAGCACCAAAGGAGTCTGGCTTCACACTGTAGCAGAATGGATTCTTCCCAGGCCAAGGCCATGGGGTTAAGACCAAGGATGACCAGGTCAACAGATATGGGTTCTAGGACTGAACAGAGTCATGGTGACCACCAGGCACTCTCCACCATTCAAGGAAAAGGAAGGATCTGGGCAGTATTGATTCTCACATGTGTGTTCATGGTAGGAGCTGGAGACTGGGCATGACTAGGTCTGAAAGCCTGCCTCTTCTGCTGACTCTGGCAGCAGCATTCAAGATTGTGAACAAGCAGAGGATAGAGAACTCAAATTTGGGAAAGTGGCGGCTCTCTGCTGCTGCTGCTAAGTCGCTTCAGTCGTGTCTGACTCTGTGCGACCCCATAGATGGCAGCCCACCAGGCTCCCCCATCCCTGGGATTTTCCAGGCAAGAATACCGGAGTGGGTTGCCATTTCCTTCTCCAATGCATGAAAGTGAAAGTGAAGTCGCTCAGTTGTGTCCGACTCTTAGCGACCCCATGGACTGCAGCCTACCAGGCTCCTCCGTCCATGGGATTCTCCAGGCAAGAGTACTGGAGTGGGGTGTCATGGCAGCTCTCTAGGTCCCATCATAGAAGACAAGAAACAAAGTAGGAGGCTGTCCACTTTAGCCTCACCCAGGAAGCACTCTCAGCCAAGTCTACCCTCTAAAGAGCTCTACTCTGAGAACCCAGATGTGGCTGAACCAATAGGAATCGATAGGAAATGAACTGGGCCAGTCCCTTGGAGTGTAACTGGTGTACTTCCTGGTCTTTTCTTTGGCAAAACTGAGACTGAAAAAGTGTAAGACTCTGAGACAACAGCCAGAAAGAGAAATGCCCTTTGGAGGGGTTGTTCTCCCATAGGTAAAGAGCTGCTTTGGCAGCCTCTGTACATTTCAGCAGGCCCGGTGGGGCCCCTACTGTACTCTTTCATGGTGGTTTACCCTCTACCCCTCCTCCCCACTAGTCAGATAGATATCAGAGAGGACATGACATCCACCAAACATGAGACTCCAGAATGAGGGGAGTTGGCAGACAATGGGGTCCCCAGTGGTGCCCCTCAGATGCAACACTGATATTCTCCACCACAATGGTATTCGTGGTTTTAAAATGGCCTGTTTTTCCATTAAAAAAAAAAGGTATTAACAACTTGCTTGGAGTCACACAGCTAGTAAGAAGCAAAGCCAGGACTTGAATTTGCTTTGTCAGACACATAACCACTACATAGAAGTTAACTAAGTAAAGGTCAAAAATATTTTTTCTATTATTTTAAACATAGTTTAACAAAAATCTTTCAGAAATGGAGTGTTCATTTCCATAGATTCAAAAATAGAGAAAAGCAAACATTTCTGCCCCCTAGTCACTGAACAAAAACAGAGACTGTCATGGTACGATCCCGATTTAACTCACACATCTTCAAAAGAATTCCCCTAGGCCTTGCCTATGGGTGAACAAGAGGAGAAGACAGAGGAATCCTACTCAACCTGCACTGCCTTCTTTACATGACTTTGTTCCCCCCTCATCCCCCAAACGTATGCAAATGCACATTTAGGGGCTTGTCTCTGTGTACAACTGGTCCCCCAGCCCCAGTACACCCTGGGAGCAGCCTGCACTACCCTTGGGCAGTGTCTCTGTGCTGCCGGCTTCTGTGTACAAGTTTCCTTGTGCAGGCTCCTCCTTGCATGAACATACCTTTCCAGGAGTGGCGTGTGTGTCTGGAGCTTCCAGTCTTGTTGCCTGGTGGTTCCTCCTTGATGGAAACCCTAATGCCGGTGGTTTTTCTCTAAGTCGTGCGTAAAAACACCGCATTGAGCTCCTGTGACCCAGATTTTGTGAGAAGCCAGAGGCTTACTCTCTGTTACGTCCTGTGGAAAGTGGTTGCTGTCAAATCAATGTTTTTCTTCTTCTTTTTTTTCTTCCATTTTTCTCTTACTTTTGGTCCACTTTTGGTGCAAACCTGCTTTCCTTCATATGGTAAAATCTACTTCCTACTAGAGTATTATTTACCTGTGAGTTCACCGATATATTTTATGGTCAATTTTAGCACATTATTTAATGCTCTGGAAGAGCATTTTAGCCAGTTCTTCTTGATTCAGAATTGTCATCATGAATATACAGTATTTGATTCTTCTTTTAAAAATAGGGGTATAGTTGTTTGACAATATTGTGTTAGTTTCTGCTGTATGATGAAGTGAATCAGCTCTATGTATACATAGACATATGTATATGTATACTTATGTCTATAGGGGGTATACGCCCTCCCTCTTGAATCTCCCTCTACCCACCCACATCCCACCCATCTAGGGTTATCACAGAGCACCGAGCTGAGCTCCCGGTGCTATAGAGCAGGTTCCTGCTAGCTATCTATTTTACAGATGGTAGTGTATGTATGTCAATCCCAATCTCCCAATTCATCCCACCCCCCATCTCCCCACGTCCACACGTCTGCCCTCTACGTCTGCTTCTCTATTCCTGCCCTGCAAATAGGTTCATCTGTACCATTTTTCTAGATTCCACATACATACACTAATAGATGAAATTCATTTTTCTCTTTCTGACTTACCTCACTCTGTATGACAGTCTCTAGGTCCATCCATGTCTCCGCAAATGACGCAATTTCATTCCTTTTGTTGGCTGAGCAATATCCCATTGTGCATACGTACATCTTCTTTATCCATTCATCTGTCAATGGACATTTAGGTTGCTTACAGTATTTGACTTTTATATAAAGTATGATTCCATGTCTAGAATTTTCTTTATTATTATTATTACGGCTCTAGACTTAACGTTTCACTGGCTCTGACCACATCTGTAGCTCCCATTGAGACATCCTCTTTCTCTTCCTGGCTTGCTGCACTGCTTCTCATCTGAAGAGGAGAAACCAGAGCCAGGTACACGTTAAGAAGCTTGGTCCAGGAGAGCCGGTAAATCTGAGAAGAACCAGGGAAGTGAATACATGGCTTTGTTTGAGTCACAGTTTCACATGTGAGGCTTTTTAAGACTTCCTTCTGAGTCAGGGCTTTACTTTGGAGAGTTGAAGATGTTAGGCAGATAAATGGGGTATCTTATTCCTTTGGTGACCCCAGAGCATCCCAAAGGACAAAGGTGATCTTTTGTTGACTGACAACAGACTGGATTCCATCATCAACCTGAGGCTAAAGCCTCACATTTGTAGTTGTGCTCATGGTATCTTGGCTGAGCAAAAATGTGTAAAGCAAAAAGACAGAGATACAATGTGCAACCATTACAGCTTTTTTCCCCAAGCTAAATTCTGGCCAACAGAGTGGTTAATATCTTATTTGTGAGGTTCAGATACTTCTGGACTTACTAATGTGGCATCCCAATTATTTGGGTAATGTAAGGCCTGGGGAATGTCCCCTCACATTTCTTTTTGTTTTGTTACCTTGTTTTTTAAAATTTTTTAAAATTATAGGGTAATTTCTTAACAATATTGTGAAGGTTTTTGCCATACATCTACATGAATCAGTACTAGGCATACATGTCCCCTCCCCCTGGAACGTCCCTCCCACCTTCCTCGCCCTCCCACCCCTCTAGGTTGTCACAGAGCAGTGGCTTTGGGTTCCCTGTGTCATACAGTGAACTCCCACTGGCCATCTAGTTCACATATGGTAATGGATATGTTCCAATGCTATTCTCTCATATCACCCCACCCTCTCCTTCCCTCACTGTGTCCAAAATGTCTGCGTCTCCTTTGCAGCCCTGCAAGTAGAATCATCAGTACTATCTTTCTAGATTCCATATATATGCATTCCAGTTCCAGTCCAGCCACTCAGTCGTGTCCGACTCTTTGAGACCCCATGAATTGCAGCACACCAGGCCTCCCTGTCCATCACTAACTTCCAGATTCACTCAAACTCATGTGTATCTAGTCAGTGATGTAATCCAGCCATCTCATCCTCTGTCATCCCCTTCTCCTCTTGCCCCCAATCCCTCCCAGCATCAGGGTCTTTTCCAATGAGTCAACTCTTCACATGAGGTAGCCAAAGTACTTGAGTTTCAGCTTCAGCATCAGTCCTTCCAATGAACACCCAGGACTGATCTCCTTTAGGATGGACTGGTTGGATCTCCTTGCAGTCCAGGGGACTCTCAAGAGTCTTCTCCAACACCACACTTCAAAAGCATCAATTCTTCAGCACTCAGCTTTCTTCACAGTCCAACTCTCACATCCATATATGACTACTGGAAAAACCATAGCCTTGACTAGACAAACCTTTGTTGGCAAAGTAATGTCTCTGCTTTTGAATATGCTATCTAGGTTAGTCATAACTTTCCTTCCAAGGAGTGAGTGTCTTTTAATTTCATGGCAGCAATCACCATCTGCAGTGATTTGGAGCCCAGAAAAATAAAGTCTGACACTGTTTCCCCATCTATTTCCCATGAAGTGATGGGACCAGATGCCATGATTTTAGTTTTCTGAATGTTGAGCTTTAAGCCAACTTTTTCACTCTCCTCTTTCACTTTTATCAAGAGGGTCTTTAGTTCCTCTTCACTTTCTGCCATAAGGGTGGTGTCATCTGCATATGTGAGGTTATTGATATTTCTCCCAGCAATCTTGATTACAGCTTGTGCTTCTTCCAGCCCAGCGTGTCTCATGATGTACTCTGAATATACGTTAAATAAGCAGGGTGACAATATACCGCCTTGACGTACTCCTTTTCCTATTTGGAACCAGTCTTTTGTTTCATGTCCAGTTCTGACTGTTGCTTCCTGACCTGCATACAGGTTTCTCAAGAGGCAGGTCAGGTGCCATCTCTTTCAGAATTTTCCACAGTTTATTGTGATCCACACAGTCAAAGGCTTTGGCATAGTCAATAAAGCAGAAATAGATGTTTTTCTGGAACTCTCTTGCTTGTTCGATGATCCAGCAGATGTTGGCAATTTGATCTCTGTTTCCTCTGCCTTTTCTAAAACCAGCTTGAACATCTGGAAGTTCACGGTTCACATATTGCTGAAGCCTGGCTTGGAGAATTTTGAGCATTACTTTACTAGCATGTGAGATGAGTGCAATTGTGCGGTAGTGTGAGCATTCTTTGGCATTGCCTTTCTTTGGGATTGGAATGAAAACTGCCCTTTTCCAGTCCTGTGGCCACTGCTGAGTTTTCCAAATTTGCTGGCATATTGAGTACAGCACTTTCACAGCATTTCAGGATTTGAAATAGCTCAACTGGAATTCCATCACCTCTACTAGCTTTGTTCATAGTGATGCTTTCTAAGGCCCACTTGACTTCACATTCCAGGATGTCTGGCTCTAGGTCAGTGATCACACCATCGTGATTATCTGGGTCGTGAAGATCTTTTTTATACAGTTCGTCTGTGTATTCTTGCCACCTCTTCTTAATATCTTCTGCTTCTGTTAGGTCCATACCATTTCTGTCCTTTATCGAGCCCATCTTTGCATGAAATGTTCCCTTGGTATCTCTAATTTTCTTGAAGAGATCTCTAGTCTTTCCCATTCTGTTGTTTTCCTCTATTTCTTTGCATTGATCGCTGAGAAAGGCTTTCTTATCTCTCCTTGCTATTCTTTGGAACTCTGCATTCAGATGTTTATATCTTTCCTTTTCTCCTTTGCTTTTCACTTCTCTTCTTTTCATAGATATTTTAAGGCCTCCTCAGACAGCCATTTTGCTTTTTTGCATTTCTTTTTCTTGCGTATGGTCTTGTACCCTGTTTCCTGTGCAATGTCACAAACCTCCGTCCGTAGTTCATCAGGCAGTCTATCTATCAGATCTAGTCCCTTAAGTCTATTTCTCACTTACACTGTATAATCATAAGGGATTTGATTTAGGTCATACCCGAATGGTCTAGTGGTTTTCCCTATTTACTTCAACTTAAGTCTGAATTTGGCAATAAGGTGTTCATGATCTGAGGCACAGTCAGCTCCCAGTCTTGTTTTTGCTGTCTGTATAGAGCTTCTCCATCTTTGGCTGCAAAGAATATAATCAATCTGATTTTGGTGTTGACCATCTGGTGATGTCCATATGTAGAGTCTTCTCTTGTGTTGTTGGAAGAGGGTGTTTGCTATGACCAGTGCGTTCTCTTGGCAAAGCACTATTAGCCTTTGCCCTGCTTCATTCTGTACTCCAAGGCCAAATTTGCCTGTTACTCCAGGTGTTTCTTGACTTCCTACATTTATCTTTCTCTTTCTGACTTACTTCACTCTGTATAATACACTCTAGCTTCATCCACCTCATTAGAACTGACTCAAATGTGTTCCTTTTTATAACTGAGTAATATTCCTTTGTGTTTATGTACCACAACTTCCTAATCAATTCATCTGTCGATGGACATTTAGATTGCTTCCATGCCCTAGCTATTGTAAATAGTGCTGCAATGAACACTGGGGTTCAGGGTATATGCCCAGTAGTGGGATTGCTGGGTTGTATGGTAGCTTTATTCCTAGCTTTTTAAGAACTCTCCATACAGTTCTCCCTATTGACTATATTAATTTGCATTCCCAGTGTAAGAATGTAACTTTCTTACAATGTAAGAGGGTTCCCTTTTCTTCACACCCTCTCCAGCGTTTATTGTTTGTAGACTTTTTGATGATGCCATTCTGTTGGTAACCTCTTTTTTTTTTTATTTATTTTACTTATTTATTTGGCTGCACCAGGTTTAACTGCAGCATGTGGGATCGAGTTCCCCGACCAGGGATTGAACCTGGGCCCCTGCATAGGGAGTCTTAGCTACTGGACCACTAGGTTAGTCCCTGTCGTGGTCACCTTTTAACTCTTGTCTTTCTTCCTTGGTCCTGTCTGTGAACGCTTGTCTTTCCAACTAGAGGCAGGGGCCCTGTCCTAAACCCTGCAACACCAGCTCTAAAGCACCATGATTAAAGTTGAATAGTCCTCAAAGCCAGGGATTTATGGTTCAAATTCTCCCAAATTACATTCAATAATAAGCAAACCCTTCTGATCCAGAGGACCTCCAGTTAATTAATTACAGGACCCAACTAAAATCATTTTTGGCAGATGTCATCCAAAACCTAATTGATTCATATCCAATTATCTCATAAAACAGGTACAGTTACTTAGAAACTAAAACAAGTACATCTTTCAGTTAATGCATCCTGGCAGTTTCATCAGAACACTGCTTTGATCAAAACTATGTTATCTGTGGGCACATTATCCAGGTTTTAGACAGTCATTGAGGGGAACTAGTAACAAGTGCTTGAATACTTTACAGGCCCCAAACTTCTTTTCATGCTCTACAGTGTAAAATTTTCAGGACTTAATTAATCATTTTCTGAAGTACCAGAAAAGCCCCCAAACTATTTCTGAATGCAATTCTAGTTTTCTGCATCTGGCCTCCGTGCAGTGGTAGGATGGCTGTCAATCCAAGTAGATAGCATATTTTTCCTACTCACATTTCATAAAATAGTATCAAATTTCCATCTGTTTATTTTTTATTTCCAAAGGACCCTACTCCATCCCTGATTGACATATTGCTTGCCTTTAATATAAGACAGTGCCGAAAAATACAATGCCGAACTGTCAACTGTCCAGTTCTTATAAAAACCTCAGGTTGAGATTGTTGGACAGTCATTTGAAATATATGACATATATATGACCCAACTCCACACAAAGTCTATCCTTCGATCAAAGTTGACATCAGAAGGTGCAGAACTGAAACAAGTGGCCTTGGCCTCTGCAGAATTGTCTTTCCTGAGCTGTACTTCAGGAGTCATGCCCTTGAATTTGATCTGGAGACACTAGAGGAAAAGTCTTATAAGACTACATGCCACATGTGCTGTAGGAATATGACTTGAAGACATTTACTCTCAGTCAGAGCCCCTTTTATGAACCTACTGTGAAATGCATTTTAGAATCCAAGCTAACATAATCTATAGCCACCCGAGGAGAGATAAACCTTGTTAAAAGCACAAGTGTCACTTACTCGGCTGCAATAATGGGTAGGTTCCTCCAGTCTGGATATCAATATGATGGTGCCTGGAGAAGCTCCTTAATTCAGGACCTTATGGATCCGTTAAAAACTCCAGTGGGAACTATATACTTTATACTCTCTTGTAAACTTGAACCTTGCTTAGTTACAATGACAGGGGTTTCCAGACCATGAGGTTGTGGTATCAGCTCCCAGACCTGAATGAAAGGATTGGCTGTTTGGGACTTTGAGAATCATTTTGTTTTCCTTCTCTTGCCTTTCTCCATTCCTGCTCTACCCTGTTCTTGCCCCACCCACCTCTGAGTTGGAATCTTCTTTCTTGTTTCAGAGCATTTTCTGTGACAGTCTGTTGTGCCCTTACTCATGTTTACGTCACAAGAGCCTTTGGCAATTGTGGGCTGACACCTCTGCAAGTGCCCCACGCCAAGTTCATTTCCCAGCCCAAGCAAACTTTCTTTCTATCCTCAATACCTCCACGAAATCTGATACAGCTTGTCTAGCACCAAGGCAACGAGAGGGTTTATGTCTGCTTCTATGTCCTTGGAAAAGTAATTTTCTGTTGAATTGCACATTGAGCAGAAAGTTAGAGCACCAAGACAATCTCTGTCCAACTCTTCTAAGAAGCAGCTTCCCCAGCTGCTGCAGCCCAGAAAAACACTGAAGACTTTTACTGCTAGCTGTGGTGGGAGAAACAGGGCTGCGGTACCTTTGGACTTGAATTTGGAGCCTGGCTTTGTCTCCTATTCATAGGAAGTGTGTGATCCCCGGCAAGCTAGGTAATCTCTCTGAGGCAGCTTTATTTACAAATAGTACTTACCTTGGGAAAATTGTATGAAGCCTTGCAAACTCTTGCTTCTCTTGAAGAAAGGACAGGGGAGGGGGAGGTGGGGACAGGAGAGAGCAAGATAGATCTGTACATATTTTTTTCAATGAGAATGAAAATCTACATCTCCCTTTTTTTCCCTTGGACTCTGAGAAAGCTTAAAAGATAAATTGGATATTCAATTTGAACAGTGAAGTAGATAAAATCTTCTGACCTATAATTTCGAATGTTTATTTCTCCTGGATCTTTTTGTTCCCACTTTCACCTATTTCTGGGTCCTCCTTTAAAAATCATATTTATGGTTCATTATTTCATGTGGATTTTTTTATTCATGTGGGTTTTGAGCTCTGCTTGAGATTTGAAGAATGTCTCAAATCTTTTATGGAATGAGATGTGGCTACACATAAATAAGCATATATTGCTTGTTCAGAGACGCTGTGAACATTTTTGTGGCTGTCTGTAATAATACACTGGAGAAAGCCATCTCGCACCCTGTCTTTCTTACTCTTCCCAGTGACCTTATGAAATAGATATTATTAACTCCCATTTCTGAGAGGAGCAGCTCGGGCTCCAGGAGTGTCTTTCCTCAAATTATTTAACCTCTCCCAAGGGTCAGAATTTCACAGGCAACCCAAGCCTTTTGGACCCCAGGCTAATGCTCTTTCTTTCACCATAAAGCTGCATCTCCAGAGAATTATTAGCTGTTTCAGATTTACTGTTGGGCTTAATAAATAATACCCATGGCAATAGCCCAGGCTAAGTTCTGGGCGTTTTATACGCACTATCTCACTTAGCACTTCCCACAGGCCAACCACGTAGCCACTGTGTTAGCCTCTCTTATAAACCATGAACTACATGAAGGTGGGGGCTTCCCAGGTGGCTCAGTCAATAAAGAATCTGTCTGCAATGCAGTGGAG
The DNA here is from genome assembly GCF_029378745.1 of Bos indicus. NCBI lineage: Eukaryota > Metazoa > Chordata > Mammalia > Artiodactyla > Bovidae > Bos > Bos indicus. The sequence goes on along the minus strand of NC_091779.1, from coordinate 42,072,169 downwards.
ACTGCCTGCAAAGCAAGAGACCTGGGTTCGATCCCTGGGTTAGGAAGATCCCCTGGCAAAGGAAATGGCAACCCATTCCAGTTGGATGATCCCATGAACAGAGAACCCTGGTGGGCCACAGTCCATAGGGCCACAAATAGTCAGACACAACTTAGCTACTAAACCACCACCACATGAAGGCAGGCTTCCCAAGGTGAAGGTCAGTAAGGGGAGGGCTTAGGATTTGAACCCAGGTTCGTGCAACTTAAGAGTTCTTGCTCTTAACTACTACCCTCCAAGAGCACCAGCTCTGTCACTGAGCGACAGTTCCTGGGAGCCGTGTTCAAAGGACTCTGGGCTTGTGTGATGTCGCTGTGCAGCTGTGATAGAAGCAGACAGCAGCAGCAGGCTGGCCCTGCTCCCCTGACCTCTCCCTGGAAGGAAGCTGGCTCTAGGCAGGCTGCGGATGGCTGGGCCACTAACCCACTGCCGCCCATCAAAGTCCCAGGCCTCTGTGATCTCATTCGGGTCTGTGAGGGCCACTATCACTTCCTTTAAGTCCTAATTCACGCTCTCCTTAAGGGTCAACCTGTGAGTTGTGATTTTCTTAGCATTCTCTTTGCTGCCTGCTCTAAGATCTTCACATATATGATAATAACAAAATACGCATTCCAGGTACTGGCCCTTAGAAGTATCCGGGGACTGTTTTTGGAAGTATAATTATTACCTTGATGTCTCTTCTTTTTATCTTTGGGATTTATTCAGCTTTTGGAGGCTTTTACCTTAAGATATGCTTTTGGGTTACAATAAACAAGGCTAAATATTTCTGGAAATATTCAAAGAGGGAGTTCTTTTTCATCTTTTTAGGTGTACCAATTCTTTTCATGTGAGTAGGATTATTTTCTCTGTGGGCGGTTGCCCCTCTTGACCAAAGCTCCAGGTTTGCCTTTTTTGCTCTATCCCCAGCTCCTAGCCACACCTGAGGTCCAACCTCCATCCACCAGGGCATAACTGATTGCAGACAGCTGCACAATTACTTGAAGCCCTGGTTGTGTTTAGGTTCTTTCCAGTCATAAAAGGGTTATAATACCACCCCTTCTACCTCTTGGGGGGAGTTAAGAAGATCTAATGAGATACTGTATGTTAAAGTGCTTTGAAAACCATATGCTGCCATAAAAATGTAAGATCACCACCATGGTCCCTGGTGCGGACTTCTGTTAAAAGGGCACATGCTTAATGGATCGGCCAGCGTTAATTACCAAAGCACTTGGGCCTGCAGCCTAATTATCTGAAAGAAGAGTTGAAAATTCTACAACTCTGTCATTTTGCCTACCTGTTATGAATCACAGGCATTGATTTGGGAACAGACGCTTTGATGACCAGCATTTTTACCCAGATCATAACAATCAAGTCTGCAGTGACTATGAGAAGAACAGGGCGATGTGAGTGCTGCTTCCGTTACGGCGACACGTTTCACTCTTCCTGGAACGGGGGTTGGCAAATTACAGCCAATGGGCCAAATGCAGCCCACACCTGTTATTTAGACACCCCACACGCTAAGAATGGCTTCCACCCTGTTAAATAATTGAAAAAAGATCAAAAGAAGAATCATATTTTGTGGCATGTGAAAATTATATGGAATTCAAATTTCAGTGTCTATAATGCTTTGACTTTTTTTTACCGGTAAAATCTGTGAAAATGTGTTTTCTCTCCCATTCTATAAATACCTACATAATATTCTCAATTTTGCCTGTCTGCCAGCAAAGTCTCAAATATGTACTATCTGGCCCTTTACACAGAAAGCTTGTTGACCTCTGTCTGGAAGCATTCATTCCGCACTCGCGTCCAAGGCACTCAGAGGTTCTCAGCAATCTGAGTGCTGCCATGCCACCCAGGGACTTAATTTGTGCAGAGATTCTATGGGAGAGATGTTCTATATACAGAAAAGGCTGAGGCTTATGCACCAAAAGGGCAGAAGGATCTGTCTGGGCCTCAGTCAGGATGGGAATGACCCAAACAGAAGAGAGATGTATCGACATAAAGCTAACAGTGGAAGGAAGCAGCTCCCCAGTCCCCTTGGTGATGTGATGTGACCCAGATATGACAAGACCCTGCGTTTGGTCCCAGTTCTCTCCCCACTCGACTCAACACTGTTTATTCCATTGCTGTCTTCCTTTCATTACTGAGCAATAGGTGTTTTACTAAGTCTCTCGTGGGAGACACGGAAGGAGGGAGTTTGCAAGGCTGAACGCACAGCACTTAGTGTCCCCTAACCTCCCCTGGGCTTTTCTCCCTGCCTCATTGTCTGCTGAACATGCCCCAGCTGTCTGTTCAGCAGCCCATCCTCCTCTCCCACCACCTGAGTTGCTCCCAGCCCCTAAGAACCTGCCGGCCCCACCAGTCTCTGCCTCTCGCCTTCTCTCTGGGCCTTTGACTCCCACTAGCTACCCCCACTCCCAAGTCTGGGCCAGCCCTGCATCTCCACACTCACCAGTTAACTCTGCCTTGAGGTTTGCCAGCAAGTTCCCTCCTTACTGGGGGAGGAGGCAAATAACAACTTACGAGCTTTCCCGACCCACAGAACACTGCAGAGTGCGGCCGTGCCATGAGCGCCTCCGTCGGCGGTCTGGAAGTATTGGCCAGGGGCGCCATCTTGGCGGATTTCTTATACACGGGAGGGCAGCGACGTGGCTGAGGTCAACGGAACCGGGCCCGCAGCAGAGATGGAGATCAAAGCCTGAGGAATATTTTCCCCGCGTCTGCCAACACCCGGTGCGTGAAGTTGAGACCTGGAGAAACTGGAAAGGCCAGCTCAGAAGTGACTGGAACTGTGCCAGCCTCGACAAAAACATCTGGAACCGCCTGTGGTTCTGGGGGCTGTCTGCCCACCAGTGTCCAGTCACATCAGGCTTTATCTAGTCGGCAGTTCACACGCACTCGGTGTGATGTGCGATGTTGCAATGTCAATTAAGCTACTTCACATAGCTTAGCTGATGAGGGATGGACCCAGGAGAACTGAAGAAGGGGAGGACAGTGCACAAACCGCCCAAGCTCCACGCAATTAATGACCTGGGTACATTCACTGACCAGCCCTTTGATTAAGGAGGGGCGCAATCCCGGGGGATCTGGGAAGACAGTTGAGCCACCTGTGAGACCAAGGACAGAATGTCACAGAGGACTTCAGGACAAGGGCCCTTTCCTGGGAATGTGCTGTTGTGAGAAAATGAAAGCTTATTTTGCCACCAACTCCTGGAAGCAGAAATGAAGTCTCAGGGAGTAAAATAACCCTGATTAGCATGGCACTACAGAGAAGCCTCCAGGGTCTGATTTCACAGCCCCTCTGGACTCTCTCTTCAGGCAGTTAAGCACTCACAAGAAAATCCCTTCTCTTTATGTGGCTTCTTCAGCCGCATCATTTTGTGAAACAATTTTTGAAAGACGGAACACAATAAACCCCCACGCTTGTGTTTCTCTTATCTGTGATGCTTCTTGAAATTTTCAACTAATCTTTAATATGCTTAATTTCTGCCCCCCCCAAACCTCAACCATTAAAAAAAAAAAAAAAAAAGGTGGGCGGTGGAAAGCTGAGGTCCCTTGTGTTACTCAGCAAGTGTGTGATTTGTAAGATTCTAAAAATCCTTCCAGCCCTGCTTATTTTGACAAAACTACTTAACACCTCAAGCAATGAACTACGGGGCATAAAAGTATAATCTGCAGAGAAAACCTTAATCCTCCATAGTAACCTATTTGAATCTCCTCAAACACATTTCGGTGTGTAGGCCTAGAGAATTAAGTCAATTGTTTGATCTGAGAAGAAAGGCAATTAGGGCACTCTCTTGATCTTTCTGGTTGAATTCTAGTCAGGGGCAGCCACTGTTCTCAACAGCTCCATTTGAGACCCCTATTATTATAATAATAGAGGTGAGCATTAGAATTGCTACATTTAAGGGTCTTGCTGCATTTTCATTATGAGTTGTTTTATCTGAGAGTTTCCAGTGGTGATGGGCTAATATTCAGCATACAAATATTAAGCTGGGCTTTTTGTGTTTTTGTCTTTAAACTTCATTTAAAGCTTTTTCTTTAGTCGGACACATATTTCAGCAGAAATGAAAGAAAACTTTCAGAAGCAGCTATGGGAAGGCCGGACAGATGTGTTCATTCATGGCTGGGTTGTGGACAGAGATCTGATGGGGTCTTCAAAGGGACGTCTCTGGGGCCACTAACAATGCAAGACAGAGATGGAGAAGCCGGTTGGGGTAGTCATGAGGGAAAATGGGAGTTCCACCCTTATTTGCTTACAGCAGTTCCTGAATTTCCACATAGGAGCAACAATGTAATTGGAGGTGCCAACTGCAGCTGTGCTTCGATATACAGTTGTGTGTGTGTGTGTTGGTCACGTCCGATTCTTTCCGACCCCATAGACTGTAGCCCACCAGGCTCTTCTGTCCATGGAATTCTCCAGGCAAGAATACTGGAGCAGGTTGCCATTCCCTTCTCCAGGGTATCTTCCTGACCCAGGGATAGAACCCAGGTCTCCTGTGTTGCAGACAGATTCTTTACCATCTGAGCCACCAAAGAAGCCCTAGATATGGTTATATGGGACTAAATAAAGATCTTCAGTATTTGTCCATAGCAAGGGAGCTGCTGCTGGAGATGATGGGATCAGGTGACTAAAGCCTGTCCCAAGACACCCATTGGTGGCATCACTGATGACCAAGCCTTTCCTCAGGTTTCTGTGGCTTATCTCATCACCTAGAACAAAGCTCCTAGAGTTATTCTTTGTGCACTGATGTGAACTCCAGGCCTCAGAGAGGTCTGAGGGCAGCAGGTTCAGGAAGACGAAGGAGGTCAAGCTCCCCTGCTTCCTGCCAGATCCCACTGGGCTCAGGCTCTCCTCCTCCAGCCCCGAGCTCCCAGCCAAGTCCAGGGGCAGGAGGGCCAGAGTGGGTGCAGATGCTGTGCTCTTCAATGGCACATTCTCTTCACCTCAGACTCAGAGGTCCTGCAGGAGGGTGGCTCAGAGGAAGCTGGAGTTCTGCTCTAGAGTAGTTGAGGCTTGTGAAAGCATGGCAAGGAGAAGTCTGGCTATTTTTATTCAGCCCCCAGTGACAGCAAGCCCACAGAGAGCCCATGGTTCAAAGGTGGATTAGTGATGGTCCAGTCTGCCAGGACCTTGTGGTCTAACAGGCAAAGACGGGTGAGTCAAGAGATGGTAACAACAGTGTGACAAATGTGGCTCAGGCAGGGAGCCCAAGGATATACACTTAACCTACATTTAAGGTCCAAGGGAAGGTCTGCTAGACATTGTTTCTGAGCTGAGGCTCAGAAGATGAGTAAGGAGGTGGCCTGTTTGGGAAGGGGAGAGAAAGGAGCAGGTGTTTATGTATCTGCAATTTGTTCTCTGAGGCTGGAGTGCAGTGTGAGGGGGCGGGGCCAATAGGAGAAGCTGATGTCTGGGTGGGAGAGGATTGAATGCCAAGATAAGAAATTTGGGCTTTATCCTACAGGGAAAGAGGAACCCATGACATATTTTTAAACAGGATAGTAACACGAAATGATTAACCATTTAGAAAGACAAAGGGAATGTGTTCACTTTCCAATACTGCAAAACAAATGACCACAAACTCAGTTGCCTAAAACACCATCCCTCACTTAGCCAAGGTGACACATGAATTAATCATCATGGTCATCTAGTCCCCCAAAGAATTAGAGAACAGGCACTGCTGAATTGATTATTTCAGGGATGAGGGGGAAACCCTGAAATACACATGTGCCATAGAATTTAAACCTAAGCCTAAACTTGAGCCTGCAGATATAATAGAGAGAATAAAGGATAAATGTGAATGACACCATGAGAAAGCAATGTATCACATGCAGAATGTGAGAAATTCCATGGAACAAGGGGACTGGAGGAAAGTTCCAGATTAAATATTAGCTCAGTTGTGTCTGACTCTTTGCAACCCAATTACCTGCAGCACGCCAGGCTTCCCTGTCCAATACCAGTTCCTGGAGCTTGCTCAAACTCACGTCCATTGAGTTGGTGATGCCATCCAACCATCTCGTCCTCTTTTGTCCCCTTCTCCTCCTGCCTTCAGTCTTGCTTAGCATCAGGGTCTTTTCCAACAAGTTACCTCTTCACATCAGGTGGTCAGAGTATTGGAGTTTCAGCTTCAGCATCAGTTCTCAGTACTGAGAATAAGACCCAGATTCCCCCACAGCCAATCCCTTCCATCAGGAAGCTTTCACAAGCCTCTTATCCTTATTCATCAGAGGGCAGACAGAATGAAAACTACAATCACAGAAAACTAATCAAACTGATGATATGGACCACAGACTTGTCTAACTCAATGAAACTATGAGCCATGCCATGTAAGGCCACCCAAGATGGACAGGTCATGGTGGAGAGTTCTGACAAAACATGGTCCACTGGAGAAGGGAATGGCAAACCTCTTCAGTATTCTTCCCTTAAGAACCCCATGAACAGTATGAAAAGGCCAAAAGATATGACAATGAAAGATGAATTCCCCAGGTTGGTAGGTGCTCAATATGCTACTGGAGGAGAGGGGAGAAATAACTCCAGAAAGATTAAATATAAGAGACATAAAAATGAAGGCAACACATGGGTCCTGTTTGAATCATCACTTGGACACACCAGCTATACGTTTGAGTATGGGCTGGTTATTAGAAGTTATTCAGGAGTTCTTGATAGTTTTTAGGTATCATAATGACACTGTGGTTAAAAATGAAGTATGTTTGATCTGAGAAAAGATATTTTGTCATGGGGAGTATGGGATGGTGGAGTCAATAGCTGGGTGGATTTGATGCTGTCAAAATCAAACTAAAGGTGGGTGTCCTCGGACCCACCCTCCCTCTCTCTGATTCCCTACATAACGCCTTATGTGCATGCGTATACAAGCTTCCCCTTCTCAACAGTGAGATTCCTGAGAACAAGGATGCTGCTTTCAGGATTATAGTGGGTGCTACAAATACCAATAAATCTTAGAATGAGCGTTCTCCAAACCCCTAACCCAAATTTAAGAATTTACTTCATTTTGTGACTATTATATTTTATCATTTCTTTCCATATAAAGGAATATTTCTGAACCATATATAAGCATGTTACAATTAAATCAGGAGTGTGACAGCATTGGTTCAATATAGTATCAGTAACCGGTGGGGGATGGAATTGCAGTTGAGCTATTTCAAATCCTAAAAGATGATTCTGTGGAAGTGCTGCTCAACAGTGGCCACAGGACTAGAAAAGTTCTGTTTTCATTCCAATCCCAAAGAAAAGCAATGCCAAAGAATGCTCAAACTACCACACAATTGTACTCATCTCACATGCTAGCAAAGTAATGCTCAAAATTCTCCAAGCCAGGCTTCAACAGTATGTGAACTGTGAACTTCCAGATGTTCAAGCTGTATTTAGAAAAGTCAGAGGAACCAGAGATCAAATTGCCAACACCCGTTGGATCACTGAAAAAGCAAGAGAGTTCCAGAAAAACATCTACCTCTGCTTTATTGACTACGCCAAAGCCTTTGACTGTGTGGATCACAACTAACTGTGGAAAATTCTACAAGAGATGGGAATACCAGACCACCTGACCTGCCTCCTGAGATATCTGTATGCAGGTCAAGAAGCAACAATTAGAATTGGACATGGGACAACAGACTGGTTCCAAATCAGGAAAGGAGTACATCAAGGCTGTATATTGTCACCCTGCTTATTTAACTTATATGCAGAGTACATCATGAGAAATGCTGGGCTGGATGAAGCACAAGCTGGAATCAAGATTGCCAGGAGAAATGTAAATAACCTCAGATATGCAGATGACACCAACCTTATGGCAGAAAGTGAAGAACTAAAGAGCCTCTTGATGAAAGTGAAAAAAGAGAGTGAAAAAGTTGGCTTAAACTCAACATTCAGAAAACGAAGATCATGGCATCTGGTCCCATCACTTCATGGGAAATAGACGGGAAATAATAGAAACAGTGAGAGATTTTATTTTCTTGGGCTCCAAAATCACTGCAGATGGTGACTGCAGCCATGAAATCAAAAGATGCTTGCTCGCTGGAAGAAAAGCTATGACCAACCTAGACAGCATATTAAAAAGCAGAGACATCACTTTGCCAACAAAGGTCCAGCTAGTCAAAGTTATTGTTTTTCCAGCAGTCATGTATGGATGTGAGAGTTGGATTATAAAGAAAACTGAGTGCCAAAGAATTGATGCTTTTGAACTGTGGTGTTGGAGAAGACTCTTGAGAGTCCCTCGGACTGCAAGGAGATCCAACTAGTCCATTCTAAAGGAGATCAGTCCTGGGTTTTCATTGGAAGGACTGTTGCTAAAGCTGAAACTCCAATACTTTGACCACCTGATGGGAAGAACTGACTCATCGGAAAAGACTCTGATGCTGAGCAAGATTGAAGGCAGGAGGAGAAGGGGACAACAGAGGAGAAGACAGTTGGATGGCATCACCGACTCTATGGACATGAGTTTGAGTAAGCTCCAAGAGTTGGTGATGGACAGGGAAGCCTGGCATGCTGCAGTCCTCGGGGTTGCAGAGTCAGACACGAGTGAGCAACTGAAGTGACTGACTGACTGAACAGATGGGTAAACTTTAAAAAAAAATATGGTTGGGCTGGCAAATATTAAGAGTTTTCCATGGGCTGCCTCAGACAGTCTTGTGTTAGTGAAGGTACCACAAGTGGCTATAACAAATAAATCCCCAAATAGTGGTTTAACACATAGTTTGTTTCTCACTTTAGAGAAGTCCAAGCAGGATTCTCCTATCCTTGGAGGGGAGGTGGGAGTTCCCTGGTGCCATTCATGTTCTTACTGAGGGTGCTTTTCAAGGTCACCCTCCCTGGATGTCAGCATCCAGCCAGCGAACGTGAGTAAGGGGATGGAGAGATGGCAAACATATTTCTGGCGCCACAGTCCAGAAGTTCTTCACATTCAACCAGTGGGACTCTGTCACTTGGCCTCACTTCAACAAAGGTGGAACATGGTCCCCAGTTGGGCATGCTCTTCCTGACAATTTTACAAGAATAAACATGTTTTGTGGCCAATTAAGTGTCTCTTCCACAGGTTGTTCTCTTAAATGTCCTGATATTTATACAAAAGAAATTATAATGCCTTATTGTGCTTTATTTCATCCTTTATAAAATAAATAATGAGGATCTAGGGAAGATTTGAGGACCAGAAGTTAGAGGGAATGGGATTCCCAGGTGGCGCTAGTGGTAAAGAATCCGTCTGCCAGTTCAGGAGATTTAGAAGATGCAGGTTTGATCCCTGAGTCAGGAAGATACCCTGGAGGAGGATGTGGCAACCCACTCCAATATTCTTGCCTGGAGAATCCCATGGACAGAGGAGCCTGGTGGGCTACAGTCTATGGGGCTGCAAAGAGTCAGACATGACTGAGCGACTAACATTCACAGCTATGAAGAACATACCTGCAGGACTTTAGTGTGTTGTTACTCCCTGTTCGGAACAAGTAATTCATAAAGAGTCCTCTTTACTTTGTACAAGTTGATCAGAGGGAAATTTCAAAAAGACTTCACAAACAAGTATGATGACAGAAATAATTCTGAAATAGTCATTTGGTTTAAGACAGCTCATCTAAAGCTGAAATAGTTCAGATGGCAGCCTTTGTAGATGTACAAATACCACTGAGGTTTGTGTTGTTGTTCAGTTGCTCAGTCGTTTTGGAGTCTGTGATCCCATGGACTGCAGCACACCAGCTTCCCTGTCCATCACCAACTCCCAGAGCTTGCTCAAACTCATGTCCATTGAGTCAGTGATGCCATCCAATCATCGCATCCTCTGTCATCCCCTCCTCCTCCCGCCTTCAATCTTTCCCAGCATCAGTGTCTTTTTCAATGAGTCCGTTCTTCACATCAGGTGGCCAAAGTATTGGAGTTTCAGGTTCAGCATCAGTCCTTCCAATGAATATTCAGGACTGATTTCCTTTAGGATTGACTGGTTGGATCTCCTTGCAGTCCAAGGGACTCTCAAGAGTCTTCTCCAACACCGCAGTTCAAAAGCATCAATTCTTCAGCACTCAGCCTTCTTTATGGTCCAGCTCTCACATTCATACATGATTACTGGAAAAATTATAGCTTTGACTATATGGACATTTGTTGGCAAAGTAACGTCTTTTCTTTTTAATATGCTGTCTAGGTTGGTCATAGCTTTTCTTCCAAGGAGACTCGTGAGTCCATTTCTAATCTTGAGCTCAGTTATCTATGTTTGGCTATAAAACCATGTATGCACCTGTTTATTCATCAGCTTCACAGAGACATCCCACAGGCTCTCAAGTTCAGTAAAGCCAACTCAACTCAAGACCCAATTCTGCTTTAGTTTGGATATAGACAGTACAAAAATTAGCCTGGTGTTCTTTGCTTCATTTCCCCTATCTGGTTCTGAGTTAGGGATGATTTTGTCTGCAGGGGACACTTGATTATGTCTGCAGACATTTTTGGATGTCAGAAGTGGGCAAAGAAATGCTGCTGATATCTAATGAGGAAAGGCTAGGGATGTGGTTAAACATGCTAAAATGCAGAAGACAATCCCCATCTAGCCCAGAATGTCTCTGGCGCTGAGGCTGAGATGCCATGCCCTACTCCATGGCCTGTAGGTCCTAGCTCCCATGTATCTTTCAAATCAGTTCTATCCCAGCAGCTCCATCTCAATGCCTCAGTGCAGGCCTTCACCACATCTCTTGTGGAATACAGTAGGATCCAAACACACTTTCTTCCCGCCCAGTCCTGTTGCTTCCTTGGAAGGAAATGTCCTTCTGTTTCTCACAAGCTCCCTCTCAACTTCGTGGTTCAGTTAACTCCTCAAGTATTAACTCCTCTCAGATGCCTTCCCTTTCTGGCCTACTCTGCCCCTTCTTCTCCAGTCCAAGAGGCCCTCTGTAGGTAGCTGCACCATCACACCATCATTGTCTGACTAGAACCTAAATGACTTAGAGAAGGAAGTTTAATAATCAGCCTCCATAAATAATAACACAGCACAGTTGAATTAATGCGTGATGTGCATTCTCGCTGGTGCTTCTCATGATCACAACTGGAAGGTGAGGAGACTGGATTGGATTGGATCAAAGGCAACGTGGAACCTGTGGCCACAGTGGCCTGCTGAGTTGGTCTGTGTGGCTACTGAGAGTTTGGCCACCGGCCTCATTACTGCTCAGGAGAGCCACCGAAGCTAACCTGCCCTCATGTGCCTTTGATGTGTTCCACTGCAAGAGCTTTTCTACTGTGTTATGGACTTCACTTCTTCAGGCTTCAAGAGCCATCAATATGGAGAGAAAACCTGAAAAAGGTCAGAAAACTACAGAGAGGAAAAGTGCAGGTACAATGGGAAGTCCTGAGCTGGCTTTGGCATTACTTTGATGCCCATGCAAGACTAGTCAAAGTGCTTGTTTAAAAAAGTTCAAATATTTTCCCTTGCTTTTTTGCTCCAACATTTTCAAGGCTACTGATGAATTCAGCATTCTTTCCCTCCTAGTCCTCCTGTGGCAGAGAGGAGCCTCGGGACAACTTTTTCTTATAGGCACCATCTTACATTTTTACGATTAACAAGTTAACAAATTCTAGAGAGGTCCTCTCTCACTCCTCTCTCATGTGTGTATGCACACACATGTGTGGATGTGTTTATGTGTGTATGTGACAGTAGTTTGACAGCAACAAATTATCCACGACCTACATATTTTTTCAATAGATTAGCCAATAAATGTATAATCTGGCACCCAATATCCACATTAATACGCAGCCATGAATATAAATGTGGATTCAACACTGAGAGATGAGTTATTAGTTAATAAAAAAGGATATGGAAATCACATACAGGGTATTCTATTGTGAAGGTGCACTTGAGCACATGTGCATACATGTGTGTATCATAGATGATCTGACAATATGAAAACCTCTGGGTGACAGATTCATACATGACTTATTTTTTCAGCTTATGATTTCTACTTTTCCACAATATTTCCAAAGTAACCTTTGTTTCTTTCTCCTGCTAGTAAAAGAAACACATAACACTTTCTCCAAATTGTCAATGAATGTGTAACATTTCATAGTTACATATTAACACAAGAGAAGACTCTACACATGGACATCACCAGATGGTCAACACCGAAATCAGACTGATTATATTCTTTGCAGCCAAAGATGGAGAAGCTCTGTATAGTCATATACAGTTTTTGCTGTATAGTCAGCAAAAACAAGACCGGGAGCTGACTGTGGCTCAGACCATGAACTCCTTATTGCCAGATTCAGACTTAAACTGAAGAAAGTAGGGAAAACCACTAGACCATTCAGGTATGACCTAAATCAAATCCCTTATGATTACACAGTGGAAGTGAGAAATAGATTTAAGGGACTAGATCTGATAGATAGAGTGCCTGATGAACTATGGAATGAGGTTCGTGACATTGTACAGGAGACAGGGATCAAGACCATCCCCATGGAAAAGAAATGCAAAAAAGCAAAATGGCTGTCTGGGGGAGGCCTTACAAATAGCTGTGAAAAGAAGAGAAGTGAAAAGCAAAGGAGAAAAGGAAAGATATAAGCATCTGAATGCAGAGTTCCAAAGAATATCAAGGAGAGATAAGAAAGCCTTCCTCAGCGATCAATGCAAAGAAATAGAGGAAAACAACAGAATGGGAAAGACTAGAGATCTCTTAAAGAAAATGAGAGATACCAAGGGAACATTTCGTGCAAAGATGGGCTTGATAAAGGACAGAAATGGTATGGACGTAACAGAAGCAGAAGATGTTAAGAAGAGGTAACAAGAATACACAAAAGAACTGTACAAAAAAGATCTTCACAACCCAGATAATCACGATGGTGTGATCACTCACCTAGAGCCAGACATCCTGGAATGTGAAGTCAAGTGGGCCTTAGAAAGCATCACTACAAACAAAGCTAGTGGAGGTGATGGAATTCCAGTTGAGCTCTTTCAAATCCTGAAAGATGATGCTGTGAAAGTGTTGCACTCAATATGCCAGCAAATTTGGAAAACTCAGCAGTGGCCACAGGACTGGAAAAGGTCAGTTTTCATTCCAATCCCAAAGAAAGGCAATGCCAAAGAATGCTCAAACTACTGCACAATTGCACTCATCTCACATGCTAGTAAAGTAATGCTCAAAATTCTCCAAGCCAGGCTTCAGCAATATGTGAACCGTGAACTTCCAGATGTTCAAGCTGGTTTTAGGAAAGTCAGAGGAACCAGAGATCAAATTGCGAACATCCACTGGATCATTGAAAAAGCAAGCGAGTTCCAGAAAAACATCTATTTCTGCTTTATTGACTATGCCAATGCCTTTGACTGCATGGATCACAATAAACAGTGGAAAATTCTGAAAGAGATGGGCATACAAGACCACCTGACCTGCCTCTTGAGAAATGTGTATGCAGGTCAGAAAGCAACAATTAGAACTGGACATGAAACAACAGACTGGTTCCAAATAGGGAAAGGAGTATGTCAAGGCTGCATATTGTCACCCTGCTTATTTAACTTATATGCAGAGTACATCATGAGAAACACGGGGCTGGAAGAAGCATAAGCTGGATATCAAGACTGCTGGGAGAAATATCAATAACTTCAGATATGCAGATGACACCACCCTTATTGCAGAAAAGTGAAGAGGAACTAAAAAGCCTCTTGATGAAAGTGAAAGAGGAGAGTGGAAAAAGTTGGCTTAAAGCTCAACATTCAGAAAACTAAGATCATGGCATCTGGTCCCATCACTTCATGGGAAATAGATGGGGAAACAGTGGAAACAGTGTCAGACTTTATTTTCTTGGGCTCCAAAATCACTGCAGATGGTGACTGCAGCCATGAAATTAAAAGATGCTTACTCCTTGGAAGGAAAGTTTTGACCAACCTAGATAGCATATTCAAAAGCAGAGACATTACTTTGCCAACAAAGGTCTGTCTAGTCAAAGCTATGGTTTTTCCAGTAGTCATGTATGGATGTGAGAGTTGGACTGTGAAGAAGGCTGAGTGCCAAAGAATTGATGCTTTTGAACTGCGGTGTTGGAGAAGACTCTTGAGAGTCCCTTGGACTGCAAGGAGATCCAACCAGTCCATTCTAAAGGAGATCAGTCCTGGGTGTTCATTGGAAGGACTGTTGCTAAAGCTGAAACTCCAATACTTTGGCCGTCTCATGTGAAGAGTTGACTCATTCGGAAAGGCTCTGATGCTGGGAGGGATTGGGGGCAGGAGGAGAAGGGGACAGAGGATGGATGGTTGGATGGCATCACTGACTCAATGACATGAGTTTGAGTAAACTTCAGGAGTTGGTGATGGACAGGGAGGTCTGGCGTGCTGCAATTTATGGGGTCGCAAATTGTTGGACACGACTGAGTGCCTGAACTGAACAGTTATATAAAAAAGAAACCCTCTATCCTTTCTCAGCCTTTTGGCTAAGATCAGGTGTAAAAAGAAACCCTCCAGATAGCTAATGGGTCACTCTCCTTCCCATCTTAATTCATATGATGCCCTTCTGGGCGGCTTCCCCAGCCACCTGATTGAAAATGGCACCATGTTACTCCCTACTTTATTCTGGCCATCATCTACGTCACCTTGTGACATAACACATTTTATTTCCTGTCATTGTGTGTCTTCCTGTACTAGCACGCTCCCCCAAGGGCAGGGAATTTTATTTTTTTCACTGCTATAGCCCCAGGGCCTATAACAGTGCCAGACACAAAGCAGACATTCACTAGATATCCATTAGAGTAATGAAAAAAACATATTTGTTTTAAAAAAGAAGTTTTGTCTTTGTTAATAAGAAGCCAGTGAGGTTCAGTTTAAAATTAACATTAAAAAGATGTTACATCTTTTAATGCAATGTTAGCCCTTTATTACAGGGACCTAATAAAGGAGCTGCTTGGAGCTGCCAAAAGCTATGAACCCTCCTCTTCCTTCTGCCCACTCCCTCCCCAAATCCAACATAATTTCAAGATATTCTGAGACATTCTTGAAGTCTGTCTATAAATTTCTAAAAGGGTCCACTGACCCCAGGGTAAGAGCACCTGGTTTAAAGTGTCATCTGGCTTGGAATCATGATTTCTCCTGATTCTAGTGATTCAAGGAACATATGTGACTCAAATATCAGTCTTTCCCCCTCCCATTAGCCAGTTAAATGTTAAAGGGATTCCCTCTACAAAGGACTCACTGGTTAGTGAGGGTAAGCATAATGTTTGCAGCTGAGAACCTGATAAACACCAAGATGAAAGCTGAAAATGGAGATTAATCCAGAGATTTCAAACAGTACAGGTATTTATAGAGCATAATCCAAATATGTGGTAAAGTGATTTTTTTTGCTTATCCACTGAAAGTCTGGAGTCACAGTCTCAGAAAGATAGAAAGAATAGGATCTATTCCACACAGAATATACATTTTTAATTTTATTGTTTAAAAAGCAAAATAACTGGGAATAGACACATTTATCCAAGTGAAGTTTTACATTAAATAGAAATCAAACACTTTGTAATAAAGGCCATCCAGCTAAAAACCAAATATGAGATCAGTAAAACGAGAATGATGTGACTTTGTGTTTTATTTCAATGGGCAGCCTTCATTCAGCGTCTCCACAAAAACTAGGCTAGGTCTCAATGGGCAGCAGTCACAGTTATTAGGCAAGTAAATACACCACCACTTCCGTCCGTGCCTTCCTCTATTTCTTTATGTCTTCGGTCTCATCTGGCTCCTTCTCTTGATGCTCTCTTTCCCACCTCATTTCTTTTAACTCTTGTCTGTATTTCCGTTCAATGAACCGTTTCTGATGGGCCATCTGGGGAAAGTTATCTGACACAAGGAGATATATTTTACACTTAATAAAGGAGAGCTACCAGTGCACAGAATGATGCAAACTAAATGCAACACACACGCAAACAAACATGTATTTCACAGGAATATAGAGTTGCACTTTGTAAGGCAAGAGAAAAAAAAATTGCTCATTTTCTTCTAGCATTCAGGAACACAGTGGAAGTCTGCATGGGCACCTGGCTCTGGATTTCAATGTCTGATGTGAACCCGAGCATAAAAGGCACCAGAACACACAGCTGTTAAAACAAGCATGTGACTTCAGCATGTTTCCAGCTAGGTATTTTAACACGGTTCTCCTAGCAACAAGTGACTTTTAGGGAGAGATTAAAGGCTATAGCAAAAATGAGTTGTATATTTTTACAAAGCTTAAACCCAAAACTTCAAACAAATAACAATATTATCACATCATTATTTACCAACAATTTCCCTCTTTCTGAATAGAGGAAAAAGATCAGACAGACAAAAGGAGGAGGCCACATCTTAAGTCACCGTTTCTGATAATTCAATCTGTGAAGTTTCCTCAAGAGACCCAAAGCTTATGAGCAATAGCAACCCAAGTACAGCACCTTCATTTGGTGAAAGGACATGTCCCTCAGTAGCACAGCTGAAGCTATATTTAGTTTGATATTTGACCCCGTTCAAGGGTGTTGACAGGGTGGAAATCTTGATTAAGATGTAAAAATTTTACAATTCAGTTGTTACTTGTGATATGTAATGAGTGTAGCAATGGAGTAAGAAACCAAACATGGAACACGAAAAGAGTCATCTCATACACTTATTCGACAAACACACACTTCAACAACAAACATCACAGAGAGACGCATGAGCAAATGAGAGGGACATGAGCTGTCTGGTAACTGGGTACAGGTCTGTTCAACTCAAGAGGTACTACTTCATATTTAAAAATAAGGAGGGGACATATGTGTTCCTACTGCTGATTCATGTTGAGTACGGCAGAAACCAACACAATATTGTAAAGCAATTGTCCTCCAACTAAAAACAGATAAATTTTTAAGAAAAGTAAATTTTAAAAAAGTTAAAGAGAATCAGAGAGCATGGCATATTTGAGAGAGTGCTTGATTTTGTTACGGATGAAGCATTATAAACATATACAGTATATTCCCAAACCCTCCTTCATCTTCGCTCCCAATGAGTGGAAGACAGGGAGCGACAGGGTGGTGGGAAAAGAATATGAAAGGCAAGAGGCCTAAGGTAAGGGCCTAAGAGTCAGTGATTGATTTTAAGCAAAAGAGAAACATAATGGCATCTGAATTTTAGAAATAAAATAGCAGTAAGATCCTATTGGCTAAGTATATTAAATTGATTCCTTATGTACTGTACGAAACACAGGTTTCAAATACTAAGAGCATAATCCCACCACTCAGATATAACCACAGATAAGCTTTTAGAATATATCCTTATAATGAGCCCTTTTCCTATGAAGTAAATTTATACGTGACACACATATACACAATGTAAATGTGTACATATATGAATTAGACACACAAACACTTAAAATCATTCCCTGAGCCCAACTTACACTGGGAGAGTACAGCTATAAGCACACTTTGATGGATACACTTTTTTCACTTATTCTAGTAGTATAAGCATTTTCCCGTATCATTACTCTTCAAAAATATTTTGATATTACAACATTTGGACAAAGCTAGGGTTGGTAGACTACTGTCTACGGGACAAATCTAATCCTCTACCTGTTTTGGTAAATACGGTTTGACTGGAACACAGACACTAGCCATCTGTATTCTGCCTGAGTCTATGGGCCACAACATCAGAGCTGTGTAATTGTGATAAGAGTATTTACTATCTGGTCCTTTACAGAAAATGTTTGTCAACCTCTGGGATAATTTATCTAAACATTTCTCTATGTTCAAACACACAGTCTGAAGGACTGATTGATTTTTTTAACTATTATAAGTCAACTTGTCACAATCATCATGGTTATGGAAACATTCACTCATAATGCCAAATGTTTTCTTAGGTTTGACTTCTAGAAAGGAAATCTCTAGATCAAAGGGTACGGACGTCATTCAGGACCTGACCGTACCGTCAAACTGCTTTCCTGCACTTTAAACTTTTATCTCCCACCAGTTCAGATGTGTAGGCCAGTCTTAGAATCAGCCATCTCTCCAAGTACTGTTTTATGGCTGAAAGCAAACAAATGAAAACTCCAAAGATTACCTTTAACAATCTTACAGGTGGAAAAATGGAGTCTCATTTTCATTACAATATATGTGACTGTAATAAAATAAATAATAAAATCCATATATATAATGGATTTTAAAAGCTCCTCAACAGAGTCAACAAAACTCTTAGTGAAATGGGGAACACGTGTACACCCGTGGCGGACGCATGTTGATGTATGGCAAAACCAATACAATATTGTAAAGTTAAAAAAAAAAACAAAAAACTCTCAGTGAAGATTCCATGGACTTGGGAGCCTGGGAACGACTCCCCTCCCCTTGGCCCCCAAGCTCTCATCTGCAGATTTCCGCATGGCTACTTGGCCCTCCTGCCTTTCTTGGAGATTCTCCCAGCTGAGCATCCAGAGCCTGTTCACTTTCAGCTCTCCACACTTTGCTCTCGCCCACGCTGAGCTGGCAGCTGAAGCCTGATGGAATTGCACTGTCAGGTTCTGCCCACAGGTTTTGCTGGGCGGCACGATATACCTCAGAAGAAAACTTCCTTGTGCTTCAGCCTTCAATTTACAGAAGACTCTGCAGTTCCCTACAGGGTCAATTATGTAATTTAAGTGTCTTCAACCCAGCTATCCTACCCTTGGGAATCCATCCCCCAGAACTAAAAGCACCAATATAGAGACTTTTAGTATCAACAGTGATAAAAAGACAGAAACAGTATCCACCAAAAATTTTAAAAGCTGAATAAAATACAGCATATCCACAGCATGAAATATGATACAGCCTTTAAGAAAGAATGAATTGGAGCTACTATGACCTGGAGGGCTGCCCATGATGTATTATCTAGCAAGAAAAGATGGATGCAGAGAAGTACGTAAATATCCCACTTTAATTAAACAGTGGCCAAACACCAAAAAGAAAAAACCTTCACAGGTTTAAGATTTTAGAACTATAGAGAAATATATAGAATGAAATATACTAAGTCACTCACATGGGTTACGTGTGCTGAGAGTGGGACTCTATGCAAAATAGGAAAATGAAAATCAAAAAGCATTTGGGAATACTTTTTTTAAAATTATAAGCCTATTTTATACATATCTTACATTATACTACACTCTGTGCGGAGAATAATTATGAAAAAAGAAGATCACATTTTATCAGTACTTACCATTTTTCTACTTTCCCATTTTCTATCCATAAAACACTCATTACATTATGAACATATAATTACAGAAAGAGAGATAGGCTTACATTTTTCAAGTGCATCCATTGCTGCTCCCATTTCTGCTTGCTGAATACTATTAAAGAAAATGAAGACAAGGTACACTTTAAAGACTTTTTTTCCCCAAAACACAAAATATGGCTCCAATTTATTCAGGCTAGTTTTCATGTTTGGTGCATACAATTTTATCTGATTATTTCTACTGTCACATACTGAATTGCACAGATAGGAATATACACAAGGGCATGCAGAAATGTCATTTATCTGTACAAAGCCTGTTTAAGTTATTCGTTCCACACTTTCAACACTGCAATAAAACGCCTTCCACTTATATTAGGTCTGAAGTACTTCTTACTTAAATTTGAACATCCTCAGTGTAAAGTTTAAGAGGCAAAGAGTAAAAAAATACACATACAGACAGACTTCAAATCACTTCTCAGTTTAAGATATAAATTGGAAGGTTCAAAGAAAGGTGATAACATATGAAATTCTTTTTACCTGAAGATGTGAGCATTTCCACAAAGCTCAAGTGAATAGTAATAAGAGATCAAGTGTCTAACGGCTGTGTCACGCACGGCATGTTTCATAAAATGCTTGCAGCAGTGAACAGACCTTACCTGTGTGCACACCTGCTAATGTGGTTTTCTCTAGGCAGCCAAAGCCCTTTATGCAATGGCATTCCCACTGCTCAAGGCCAATTCTCAAGTCTGGGGCTGAGTTTGGTGGGGATATTAAGCCTTGAGATTCACTTTGCTACTACCCTTGAACACTCTAAACTCTAAGTTCAAAGAGACAGGCTGCAGAGTTTGGAAATACCAAGCAGATATGAATACTTCTCAGACACACAGGATGTTCATTTGAAGAAACTTAAAGCATCGTCCTCTCATACCTTGGTCCTTTCCCACAGCCAATTCTTTCTCCCTTGAAGTAGACAGCCACAGTGTAGGTCCTCGCGTGGGATGGCCCCACTGTCTGCAGAGTCCTGAAAGGAAAAGGAAAGAGCAGTAATTATGTAAAGTGCGACTTAACTGTTACTGCTCATACATAACTCCACGAAAAATCATGTGACTTACTGCTGAGAGAGAGGAAGGCAAAAATAACAAGAAAATTAAAGGAGTACAGTTTTGATTTGCTAATATGACAAATATAGACAGCTCTGAAGTAGGAAATTTTTCAAATTCTATAGTGAATCTTGTGTATGTGTGTGTACATATATATATATATATCCTCAAACCATTATGAACAGTATCTGAAGGCAAACAGTAAAGTATAAAATATTTTTTAAAAATTTCAAAGTGTTATTCCAAGTATTATAAAATTAAAGTTAGCCATTTCAGTCTGTTCATTGTATTTCAGTGCTAATCACACGGCTAAAAATCACAAATATTTGGGTAATACACTGCAAGCCCCGTGTGAATAGCATCACATCCTTTATGGATTCTTTCTAATGAGAAATCAGAGATCATTTCAAGGGTATGTTATAATCGGAGTACACAACACAACTGCCAAAAAACAAAACACCGGGTACGCTCGATATTAATGACAGGGTGCAGATCGCAAGTGTGGTAAAACTGATAACTTCATGGAAAAGGGAAATTAAAAGTAGCCGGCAAAGATAATGGGACGAACACAGTAATCTTGGAAAAAAACTATGTAAAACAACCCCATCATCTTGATAAAAAAGAACAAGCTCGTCGCAGGCTTTCATGGGGGGATTTATAAGAAGGGGGCAGTCATTTCCTTTGTCTGTACTCACTGGGATGAAAGAATGCGGATGGCTTCTTAAAGGTAGCGCTTATTATAGTAATCATGCCTGCACTATGAGAAGTTTATCACCCTCATTTTACTTATTGAACTTTAATTATCACTTTGATGAGGAGATACTTTGAGCCTTTCACGTAACACAGTCTGGATGTTCATTATGCTTATTAGACACATATTAAAGTGCTATTTCTAAACATTTGGGGTTTTTTCCCAATAAATAAAGGAAACATTGTTCAGCAGTGACAGCTTCTTGGGACAATTTATAGCAGCCTGCTGTGGGGTGACTCAACCTTTTCTTGGCCTCAGTTTTTCTTTAGTGAAAAAGCCTATAACGTGTTGTGACTATTAAATAAAAACATAAAAAAGGATTTAAAATTCCCGGCTGCCACTCTGGTGTTTTCCCTTGAGTACTGTGAAGTCTGAGAAAGTCCACAGGATGGGGGTGGTGGTGAGGCTTTTATTTCATATGAAACACACAAACGTGTATACTTGTACACATATGTAAACAGAGACGGGGGTAACCCAGTACTAAAGCTAGATATTTAAACATCCTTAAAAACACATATCCAGACCATACCTTGGGAGGCAACCCACTTATTTTGATAATCCCTCCCTTTTATAATTCCTCTTTGAAACCAGCTTCTGAAACCACCTTCTGAGTGTCTCAAGCTAATTACCCAACTTCAGAGTCAAACCTCCTGTTTTCATCGAAACCGGTGTTATGTGTGCAGCAACCTGCATTTCCTTTGAATGACTTTTGGCTACTCCTCAAAGAATAAAGATGTGTCACTAAAGATATTCAAATGTACACAGCAGCTTTTGGTACACATCCTGGAAAGAAAAGTTCCAAATATTTGAATAACACAGCCGCGGTGAAGAACTGCCTGGCTTCCTACGGCGACTGCCTGTCAGGCGATCGGGACAGATGCCAGCAGGGCTTGAGAAAGAGAGACACCCAAGTACAGTTACAAATAAACAAGCACAGGCCGCCTGGGCTAGGTGTGCAGGCAGCACGGACTATAAGAAATAAGAAGACAAACAAGAATGTATATAAGACAATTTAACCCAAATTTCTCTTATCTTGATCTCCTCATCTTTCTCCCAGGGAGCAGTTCACCGTATTTTAGAGATGGAGAAAGCACAGATAATTGCATGTGACCCACTTACTTAGAGCAAAAAGGCTCAGAGGCCCAGAGAGTTTCAGTGCTGGGCCCAGTCAGAGTCACGAAGTCTCCCCCCAGGGCTCTCATGACCACTGCTGCACGCAGTTAGCTCTTCCTCCTGGCACACGGAGGGTTATTCTAGGCTTCCTGGGTCCCACAGCCTGTGGGCAGCACATACTCACTTGTATAGCGGAATGTCTGGTTCTTTTCCTTCTGTCCTAAGAGTCAGGCAGCACTGCTGAAGCTGGGACTTGGGGTCGTTCCAATCCTGATTCAAAATGAATTCCTGTAGCAAGTCCCCCAAACAGTACTTAGTAAAGGATTCTAGAATCACCAAGCATAGAGCAAACAACTAATTTAAATTTTATATGAGCTTACTTTTAATCGTGGAAAGAAACAAACATTCATGAAAGTATGAACGTATTCCAAGTCTTTATCAATGTACAGTGCTGCAATAAATGCTGAAAAAGAGAAAGGGTAACATAAGCCCCAATGCACTGCCATTTACTAGAAAGAGTGAGACCGAGCCTTTTAAGAAACATTTTAATAAGGTTTTCACCTTCCAAGCCCTCTTTATTTTTTAGCATTACCATTTCATCTTGCTTCAAACAAGAACTACTCTTTATCACTAATATTAGAAATAGCAATAGAGATGTGTGATTAAGATGCAAAAACCACAAAGACCAAATTACATTTGTCTGAGGGCTAAATGAACAATTAGTTAGAACGATACACAAAATGCTGCTGTATATAGCAGGGAAAGAATGACATCAGGGAATGCAACCATGTTTACATCAACTAAATCAAAATAAAACTCAAAGATCAGATACAAGGCCAGAACAAGCACATCCGAAGGCCTGCTATTCTTAACACCAATCTTGAGATCACCCATTGACAGGGTCTGTGTCACATTTCATGAACAGAAATGGGACCATCTATGCATTCAATCTGCCGAAACGGAGGAAAAATAAATACTGGGCTTAATGACAATATAACCAAATTTGCATTAATAAATGGTGACCCCAAAGACAACTTCATTATAAAGGTTATCTTAACCATGTAAACAAATGGTGAGTTTTCAAAGAAGGAGTTAAAAATAAGCTTCTGTTGAGCAAAAACAAAGGCTACTGAGACTGATCACTCTACTTACTTTTTTTGTACTTTTAATGTTAAGTTACTTTTCTTTAATTGAAAAAGAGATTCTTTTAAGTTCCTTAATCAGACTGCCTTTACACTTTGTAAATCAGCTGATTTGCATGGTAGACTTTAATATTTGTGTATAACTGTAGTTGTCAAAAATACCATAATATTAAAATTTTAAAAAAGGTTCCAAGGCCCAGTGAATGGCCCACTTACTTTAAAGTAGTATCAGAAACAATAAAATTGTGCTTATAATCCTTTAATTAGCTTAACAGGATTACTTATAATGCTACTAGACCATATCAGAAACTGTAAAAGATGACAATGTTGTCCATAGAGCTTTGAGTTCGTTCACAATAGATAATAATTCTAGTATTTCCTCTATGCCCATATCTAAAGGTTGCTGGTGGCAAAAAAACAGCTATAATTCACTATTACTGGTCTTCACATTCTGCTACTGTTTCACACAAAGAGATTTGATGGCTAAGCATTAAGACGGAGGGGGTGGGGGCGGGGGCACCAGTGAACACAGATGGAACATAAATCCATTATTCACATGTTTTCATTCCAAATCATTCTCTTTCAAACAAGCTTTGGAGAGAAGCATAAATCAAAATTAAAATAGAAAAGAGGTTTCTTTAGTCAGAATATCATAATAATGAGAAGTGGCAAACTTTGAATCTGCAGGTTAAAGAAAAGCTTTCTCTGTAGGACTCACATTCCAAAAGGTCAGCCAAGGTCTTGGTTCTCAGGGCGACAGGTCTTTTGGTCTTGTCGTTGGTGATGGCGTATTCCTGCATGCCCAGTTCCTCCGCCACCTTGGCCTGAGTTCTGTTATTCACCAAAGAGCTTCGCAACAGCTGGCCAAACAGAATTGAGATACATTTAGAAGCCATTTCACTTCCGGTCTCTCTCTCGTTCCTGTGTTGGGTCCAATCAGCCTAGACCATCTCACTGACAGGGACATCTAGGCAAGCAATGGCTTATGTTTTCAACCACCACCCTCAGGCGGCAGTGACAAACTCGACGCGCTTCCAGCTTCTTAATAACTTCCCCTGCTCCTGAATTTTACCTAACTGACCTTTAAATAGTTCATTTAGTTGTTTAGTAGCAGTGAGCGGTCTTGAGGGAGAGGCGGTACTATAGTAAAGGTCAAAGATTCCATTAAGTTTAATGTTACTAAAAGAAGGAACATTAAAACTAGTAAAAATCAACTTATTGAAGTATAATTTACATCCAACAAAATACACCCATTTTAAGTATAAACGAGTTCTGACAAGCTTCTACATTTCCATCACCCAAACAAGTGCTTTGGCCCCTTGGTGATCAATCAATCCAATCCATCTACCACCAGGCGAACTTGACCTGCTTTCTGTCACTGCATACTAGTTTTAAAGGAGCACTCTTTAAAAGTCAAAAATAAACTTCATGTTGTACGGCACTGATGCTAATTTTGATAATACAGGATTTGTGGAAGTGATGCTTTGGTATTAATTAAAATATTTAAATTATTAATTTACATCGTTACTTTTGTTCTTTTAAAGATTTATACTATATATTGTGACTCACAGTTTTTCAAGCTGAGATCCTTTATTTTTAATCAAATTAATATATAATTTTCATATTTCAACTTCAGGAATGCCAAACAAAAATTTCTACTAGGAATTTCAGTCAGCTAGGAATCCTCTAAGGACTATCTAAGCAGTAGCATTAAACAGTGCGTGAAAACTGTACAACCAGTCCATAGTAGAGGCGCCCATAAAACAAGCATGGCGTAGGAATTTAACAGTCACTGATCACTCACTAGGGGAAGGTAGGGAGGGAGGCCGGGCAAAGTGGATAGACACAGAGATGAGAACTCACCAAACAAAAGCTGAAAGTCATCAACCCCAATCTGCAAGATCTGGGGAAATAATGTGTCTAAAACTTGAAGTTTTTCTTACACAGATAAAACAAACCCGTGGTCTAGTACAGTTCCTGCTAAGGAATCCCTGATGCCAGGCCCAAGGCTCAGGAAGCAGCTGCAAGTGATGCTGGTATTATACCCTCCGCCGTTCCACATCGCACTTTGCTTATTAGATGCAAGTTTTATGCTCTGTGGCTCCATAGTGTCAACTGAGCTTATGAAAATCAAGATTTATTCTCAATGCCTGAGATTGCATCCTTGACAACAGATAAATAAGAAACAATATGTTCTTAATTTGTCTGACAATGATTCATGAAGCAGAAACACAACTTGATCTTCATAAGCCATGCTTGCTGTTGAGTTACAGACTATTATTATTCTTTGCTTGTCTCTGTTCCTTTCCTCCGATCTCCCCCTAACTCTATCTTTTCTTCAACACAGTGTTTCATTAAAATTAATATCCACAGAGAAGTTCAAAATTAAAAAGGCCTAGCATAATAACATTTAAAGAAGACAGGATCAGGGAATTCCCTGGTGGTCCAGCAGTTAAGACTCAGTGCATTCACTGCAGTGGCCCCGAGTTCGATCCCTGATCAGGGAACTAAGAAATCGCAAGTTGCCCGGTGCGGCCAAAAACAAAAACACAACCAATAGAGTTGTGCGCCCACTAGTCTAAAACCTGAGCTGAAAAGGAGACAGCTTTTTTAGTTTGGATTTATAGTCAGGGAGGTTCACATAGTAGAGGCTGTTGGAGAACAGGAGGGTTATTTTGAGAATGCTTAGCGAACTGGGTTCTCAGTATATGCTTTTGGTGAGAGAAGAAAACTCTAATATGGGCTGTGTGTATGGAGATTTCACGCCTTAGAATCAACAAGCCTGATGTACACACATGTGAGCACACAAACCATAACACATCACTTGGTTACTGGGCCCCAGCCGCTGCCTTCCAGCGTCAGGGCTCCTCATTCAGTGCTGCGCAGTGATGCTGTCAGTGAGGATGGAAACAGAAATGCTACCAGTTAGAAACACTACCAGTTTTATTTAAGATACGCCCTGACGGGTCTTAAAGCACCAACCGGTGGCCAGCAGAAAGTGAGATCTTTCAGTTCTCGCCAAAGCGTAAAGCCGGAACCAAAAGTCAGGGGTGCGGAGAAGGAAGATATAAATCATCCACACTTTTAGAGTCAGTTTATATTTAGAAGGAGAGTTGAAAAGAGGTAAGGTCTTGCTCTTTACTCAAACACGAAAGTCTGAAGAAAGCCAGTTCTTTAAATGACAACCTCCATCCCTGGCCTTTGCTGAACTGTATTTCAGAATAAATCATGCTATTTGCCAATGAGTGAGATCAGGAGGGGATCACAAGGCAAAAAGCTACCAAAATATGGTCGTTCAGAGCAACAGTTGTAGAGGCTGATGCTAGGCTAGGCCCCGCACTGCCAGCTGAAGATCCTGAGATGACCAGCATCCCATGGCTGCCCTCCGAGAGCTGCTCGTCTCCAAGGGAAGCTGCACACAGGTGGCCAAGGTGACAGCACAGCCCACAGCGCACGCATGTACTCCTCTCCAACCAGGTCTTCCAAAGGAGGGGACCTGACCCCAGAGCAGCAACATTTCAGAGGCTTGATGATCTGGCTGTTGTATCAGAATCACTAGGTAGTTCTGACACACTGGTACTTAGGCCTCTTTCCAAGAAGCAAGGAATTAGAATTTCAGGACATGTACATTTAAAAAAACTTCAGGTAGGTGGACTCTGATGAATATTAAAGAGTCAGAACTGAAAAGAATGAATCTGCCAGTGGCAGAAGAATGGGTGCTATGGTCTGAATGTTTGAGTTGCCCCAAAATTCAAATGCTGAAATCCTAAAGATGATGGTATCAGGAGGTGATTAAGTCATGAGGGTGGACCCCTCATGAATGGGATCTGCGCCCTTATAAAAGAAGCCCCATACTGATCTCTAGCCCCTTCCACCTTGTGAGGAGGGTACAGTGAGAAGTCTGTGAGCCAGAAGACAGCCCTCACCTGACCATGCTGGCACTCTGACCTCAGACTCTAGATCTCCAGAACTGTGAGCAATAAATTTCCGCTGTTCATAAGCCATCCTGTCTGTGGTACTTTGCTATAGCAGCTGGGATAGACTAAGACAATATGAAAGGGTTTTCTAGGAAGAGGAAACAGCTCATTCAAGAGCAAGGAGCCAGGATACAGAAAGATGATTACTGGGTAGAACTGGAAGAGAAATCTCAGCCTGGTGGGGAGGAGCTGATGCAGGTGAGTGAGGCTGGCTAGCCTCTGGGCGGGGAGAGCTGGCTGACCTCTGGGCAGAGAGTCTGGTAGGGGAGGTAAAGAAGTCTGTCTTTCCTGTAAGGGAAGAGGAATCACAAAGGGTGTCAAAATGGGAGCAGTGGCAAGGTAGTCTTCTGATTTTAGAAAGACTATTTTGGTAGATGGGTTTGGATGGGGTAAGACACAAGGTTTGCAGATCCTGACGCTATAAACTACCATTTTACAAAGAAGAAAAAAATTTAGTAGAAATCTAGAACACCAACATTAAGCACCCAAGTGAGCATGAGATACTTATTAGAATGTTTTGCAAACAGTGCCTTGAGTTAGATGTACTGGATTGGCCAAAAAACGTGTTCAGGTTTTTCTGTAACGGCTTACAGAAAAACACGAATGAACTTTCTGGCCAACCCAATACTTGTAAAAAAGCAAACGGCTTGGCGCCAAGCTGCCTAGGTGCAAAGTGTGGCTCTACCACTTCCTCGCTAAGCGATCCTGTGTAAGTTACTAGATCTCTCTGAGGCTCAGCTTCCACTTCCACTGAACGGAGAAAACAGTCCCTACCTCACAGGGATGTATGGAGAAGTACAGTGAATGTGCATACAATCTAAGCACAATGACTGACACATAACAAACACACTGGAACACTAGCTGCTGTTGTTTGGCACTGCCGTTATCAGCTAAGACATGCTCAACTCTGGTTATGGGGAAAAGGTTATAGAAAGTTCTAGGAACTCCTTTGGATTTGTTTTCAATGCAAATATTCTGGATACCTGTTCATTGTCTTCAAAGCTCTCCATTTTACTAACTCTAACCTGTCCTTAACAACTTTTTTTAAAAACACTGCCTTACTCCCACCCACCAAAAAAAAAAAAAAGATAAAATTTAATTTGCAATCACCGGAAAAAAAACAAGGAAAGCTGTACTAAGGGCTCACTATAAAGCTGAGAGGAAGACTGCTGAGTTCTTGAAGCAATGGCAAGGATCGACAAATTGCAAATTGTGATTTTGAGAATCCAGGGTGCTTAATGTTGGTATATTATCTCAACACAGCAGTCTTTCCAAATTCAAATTTTACTAAGAAAAAGGTTTACTGGTTTAAAATAAGCAAAGAAACACTCTGGCACTCTTCCTTCAACTTCTACTCACTCTTGATTCGAAAGAGAAAAACCACAGCTGTGGGACATGAGCTACCGAAGAGGGCCCCCTAGTGTAAACAGGAGAGTCTGACTAATTATCCTGAAGACTTTAATGTAAGAGCATGGGATGAAAGACAAATGTATTATTAAAAACGACAGTGATGTGCCTCACGGGTCTCTCATACCAAGAGTGGTGGCCAGATGGCCTCCATTTCCCATGAGAACCGAATAAAAGGTAGGCAAGTGCTAGCAGCCAGAGTGCAGGTCAGGGCCGCACAGCCAGTTTACAACAGTGACGGACAAGTTCTCAAATAGGAGCTGCGGAATCTGCCCTCTCAGAGATCTGTCAGCTCACACACCTGTTCACCTGATTCATGCCTCGTGCTGTCTGGAGGCAGCAGGGAAGGATTAGATCAAGGCTTCCCAAAGTTTATCTGTAACCCTCGCTTTCTCATTGTCCCAGTCATTCCTCTGTTTTGTTTTGTTTTTCTTCTTTTTCTCTCTTTAATCTTTTGGCCACGTCACAAGGCACAGGGGAGAATCTTAGTTCCCCGACCAGGGATCGAACCTACGCTGCCCTGCACTGGAAGCATGGAGTCCTAACCACTGGACCACCAGGGAAGTCCCCTCCAAATCATTCCTCTAAAAATAAAAATTTCAAGATACAAATGAACTTACCTACAAAACAGAAAACAACTCACAGACTTAGAGAACGAACTTATGAGTGCTGGGGAGCAGGATGGGAGAAGAAATAGGGAGTTTGGGAGGGACAGGTACACACTGCTGTATTTAAAATGGGTAACCGATGGACCTACTGTAAGACCGACTGTACAGCACAGGGAATTCTGCTCAATGTTACGTGGCAGCCTGGATGGGAGGGAGTTTGGGCGAAAATGGATACACGTATATGTATGCCTGAGTCCCCTCAGTGTTCACCTGAAATTACCACAACGCTGTTAATCAGCTATACCCCAATACAAAATAAAAAGTTAAAAAAAAAAACTTAAAAATAAATAAATAAAAACAAAAATTTCTGCAAGTTCACCTTGCTTGTGGATACCAACACTGGGCACAGGGCACACTGTAGGCATGAGACTGACAAGTATCTTTAGCTCCGTAGTTTGCAGTAAAGGCTAAGACAGAAGAAGGAAATAGACACAAAAACTCAAATGCAAATGTTAAAAAGTTGCAAGTGTGACAAGAAAGGCATTCTTGTCTGAGTAAGTGCTCTTTGAGACCTCCTCACTATTTACCCCCTCACTATTTACCCTGACTCTACTGAGTAGGTTCTACCCTCAAAAGCCAAAAGTTCTATGAAATAGAACCTCCTTCCTCTACATCCCCATTTGAACTCTCATCCCTAGACAACTGCATAAGCCTGACATTCCTTCCCAAACAGGCCTGCTTGAACATCCAACTTACAGAACACTCTGTTTTCCTCCATCAGCATTCAAAACTTGAAAACTGCAATTTCATTTGTTCAACTGTCCTTAGTCTCTATGAAACAAGCGTGCAAGGGAATAGCTCCGGGCTAACTAACGCCTCCCTGCAGTTGTGTGCTCTTTAATCACAATAATGATTTTTAGCCATCCTTTCCCTGCCTCCCACCCAGCCAAATGCAACTGCAATAAGCAATCCTTCACAAATTTTAAATTACTTTTAACCCTTAGACATTCATAAATTAAGTTTTCGGCTTCTTTCCTTACACATAAAACATGCTATTTCTCTCCAATGCCACTTCCACTTCCCTTTCTATATGAGTTATCCATCCACAAAACTCTCATTCTTCTACTTATCAAATATGAATTGAGAGCTCACATATGCCAGACACTGCCGGGCATACAGTGATAAATAAAAATATGCTCTCACATAACTTTCAGGCTTGTGGGACAGGCAAACTCAAAAAATAAGTGTCAAGAAGGAGAAGAACATGGAGATTTGACTAGAAGGTTCCCCTTGCATGCAGCAGTCACGCCGGAGCTGACATCTCAGGCAGAGGAGGAGCTAGCAGGCAGCTGAGAGGAGGGGCTTGAAGTAGAATGGTCTCCAGGTAGAACAAACCCCACGGCAAGAGGGGGCATAGAGGAATGCGAAGCAGGCCAGGTGAAAAGGTGCAGAGTGAAAGACAGAAATGTGACATGAGGTCAGGCAGGTGGACAGGCTTGTTCTTTAGTCACTCTCCAAAGAGCAAATGAAGAGCGTTAGAGTGGACTATGGTGATCATTCACTCAGCCTATTTGCCGAGCACAGACACGCCAGGACTGTTCAAACATCCAGGGAACCAGGGATGAAGAAGAGAGACAAAATACCTACCCTCATGGAGTTAACACCCTCATGAGAGAGCACAGACGGTAAACAAGTAAAATATATAGTCTGTACTAAGGAGGAGAAGGAAGGAGAAAATGGGAGGTGAGATTCTAGACAGGAGGAGGAGGGGAGCTAGGGATGAGGATGGGATTTTCCAGGTGAGAGTCCTGGAGTGGATTGCCATTTCCTTCTCCAGGGGATCTTCCCAACCTAGGAATCAAACCCGGGTCTCCCGCATTGCAGGCAGACGCTTTACCGTCTGAGCCACCAGGGAAGCCCACTATTCAAGCAGAGTGAATGAAAGAAGGCCTCACTAGTGATGACATGTTAACAGAGAAGAGGGATATGGCCATAGCATGTGCAAAGGCCCCAAGGCAAAGGCCGGCTTAGTGTCCTGCAGGAATCTCACAGAGGCTAAAGTGAAGTGTCTAGGAGAAAAGTTAGAGATGGTAGCAGGAAGGCCGGTCATACAGGGTCTTGTAGGTAACAATGCTATCTTTTACCCTTGAGATGAGGTATATTCAAAAAGTTTTGCACAGAGGGGATTGTAATCTGACGTTTCTTTAAAACCAACCCCTCGAGATGATGTGCTGAACACAGACAGAGGGGTGGGGAAAGATGTACCAGTTGGGAGGCTATGGTTGTAATTTAAGGTAAAGATAATCATGGTCCAGACCAAGTTGGTTTAACAGTGAAGCTGGTGCAAAGTAGTCATGTTTGAGACAAACTTTTAAGGTAAAATCAACAAGCTATGCTAATGGGTAGGAGGTGTTAGCATGAGACAGAGAAGAGTTAAGGACAACTCCAAGGTTTCAACCTGCGCAACTAGAACAGAATGGTCCTTACTGATATGGAAAACACCAAGGTTTGGGGGTAGAAATCAGTTTTGTTTTGGCCATGATAGGTTTGAGCTGCCTGACAGAAATTGATCTAGAGATCTCTGTGGATCTATATAACCAAGTACATATACAGATATGTAGACATATGAGTTTAAAGTTAGGGGGACAAGTAAGGGCTCAAGACATGAAACAGGAAGTAATGTATAGGCATACTCAGACTCATGGAGAGGAAGTCAACGGAAAAGAGAAGAGGCCTGAGAATGGGGGCACTCCAATATTGAGAGGTTGGGGAAGTGAAGAGGAACAACCAAAATGGACTAAAGATGAATGGCCACTGTGGACACAATAGATGTATTGTGAAGATGCCACAGGCCGCAGCAGGTAACCTGGCCTGTGTGGAGAAAGAGCTGATTCAGGAAAGTCAGTGTAGGAAGCCATAACCCGTAATGCAGTCCAATAGGCCTGAAACCTGAGACAACATCCCCCATGGGAGAGTACAAAAATGCCCACAGGAATGGCGAGGCCAGCTTTTCCAATAGTAACACACATCTCAGGGAGAAATCTGAACCGGCTGCCTTGCCTACTGCTTTGGATAAGCACAACCCTAAGATTCCTATCCTTTGCAATGTGCAGTAAGTGCCACCGCCTCTAACCAGATCTCTTTGTCAATCATATTCCTATAACTCTGTGTCAGCTGTGCAGAAACTACTGCCATGGTCCAGGTGATGGCAGAAGATCTGGGTGATGAATTGAGGTGGCTACTCCAGCAGTAACATGGTCAAAACTTGTGAATAGTCTATGCTGGAGGGAATGGAGGAAGCAAAGATGATTCCCAGGCTGCTGACTTGCCACACTGGATGGGTGATGGTGCCCTTCAATTACTCAAGAAATAACTGGAAGAGGACCCAGATTTCAAGTTCAGCCTTGGATACACGGAGATGATGAGCAGGCAGCTGACACTGAAGCTCAGAAATGAGATGGGATTGAAGAAATCCATTCAGAAGTCTGCCTACAGCAGGAAACTAATGTTATATTTACAAAGAATACCTATAAGAGTAAGAAGAGGAAATGCCTAGGAGTGAGCTTTGTGCATCCTGGAATATTCACCAGCTCTACAGAATAGGATGAGCCTGCAAAGGAAGCTGAGAGAGTAGCTCAAGAGCCGAGAGGAAAACCAGGAATGTAAAGCATCACAGCATTTAAAATACAGATTTTAAAATCTATATTTCACTTATTTTAGATAATCTTTGTTTTGCCAGCAGATCTGTTGGTCCTGCTGATTTCTACCAAAGTCTTCTGTGAATACAGTTCAAAAAACCCTCCATATCAGAATTTTGTCATCTGTTAACATCTTTCTAATATCCCCAAATTCTCTAATTTCAAGGAAGCAAGGCCAATGATAAACACATTTCAGATCAAATTAGTTATGGCACTGAAGTCACTTTGGAAAGAACACAAAACTGAGTCTCCAGCATAGTCGTGCTTTCACCTTTATCCAGACCTGGGCAGGGCTCATGCCTTTCTGAGTCCTGGTTTCAATATCTGTTCAGTGTTGGGGTTGGGACATGTGTGCAGTGCCAAGAAGGGAAGCAATACATCTGTCAATCCATACCCTCCTCCTCCACAAAATTCTGGAGTTCACTATTGATTGGTGGGAATACAGGGGTAAATTGGAGAAGGCAATGGCACCCCATTCCAGTACTCTTGCCTGGAAAATCCCATGGATGGAGGAGCCAGGTAGGCTGCACTCCATGGAGTCGCTAAGAGTTGGACACGACTGAGCGACTTCACTTTCACTCTTCACTTTCATGCATTGGAGAAGGAAATGGCAACCCATTCCAGTTTTCTTGCCTGGAGAATCCCAGGGACAGTGGAGACTGGTGGGCTGCCATCTGTGGGGTCGCACAGAGTCGGACACAACTGAAGCGACTTAGCAGCAGCAGCAGTATAGGGGTAAATGTGTATATTGAAGTCACATATTTTCAGCAGTGGCCTCTATATGCCCATAAAATGAATGACTGCTTCAAGCCATTTGCTTTAATCTGGCCATTTCTCAGACCAACCAGATACTCTGACAGCTATGAAGTCTATTCCCTAATGGCAGATACAGAACCGAGCATTTATTGATTCCTGGATGCAGAGAAAGACACTAGATACTAGTTTATTTCCGGTAAATGCTCATATGTTCTTAAGAATTTAATATTAATTCAAAAGGAATTTCTTGTCAATCCAAAAGCAGTTAATTGTAAATGGTCATTAAACTGCTAATTTTAAACTAATTTTAAAAGTAAGAGTACTCCTGATTTCCCACAAAATGATACATGGGGCTTAGTAGAAACATAATAAATATTCATTCAATGAATGAATGAAAGGACCATATTTTGTTGGGTTTAGAAATTCTGCTGAAAAATTACATCTAAACATAGTCAATTAATCATATTCTCCCTAAATTCAATATCTGTGTCTCTCACATAAACTATTTCCAGGGTTCAGAGTTGCAAAGATAATATCAAATTCTATTCAAAGCAAAACATGCACAGAACATGTAGAGATGCAAAGTATGAAAGACTTATTATTTACCTCAAGCATAATGAAGAATGTCTGTACTCACAAGATGTCTTATGGTGTCTATTATTTTCTTTGCCCAGTAAGGTATTTGCTTTCTCAATGCCCAGTCCTAGAGGGACTTCTCAAAGGTTATTCCTTGTGCCGGGAGATCATCATCACTGACTTCTAGGCAGGTTTTGTTCTCCATTCCAGTTTTATTATTGATTGGTTTCACAGAGTAAAAACCGTACGCAGCAAATAAAAAAACTCAATAAAGTTTTATAAAACGAAACAAAAGTGAGAGGAATGGGAACCATTTCACTTTGTTCATAAATCAAACGTTTTCTCTCAACGTCCCTTTCAACTCCACACGGTCCAGCCAAACTAGGCTTCTGATCTTTCATGCTGTGCCCTTGTTTCAGCAGTCCTGATGCACGTAATGTCTTTGCAAAGAAACTTCTTCCCATTAATTCCCAATGGCCAAATCCTACTCATCCTTAAAGGCTCAAACATCATAATAACCATGAAGCCTTCTAGAAACTCCACAGCCAAAAGAAATCTTACTTAACCTAAACAGCACACTTTCCTTGTATAATATTTAACGTAGTTCTCCCTTGTATTTATAGCTACTTATTTATACTTTTTATAGTGTACATGTATCTGTATACACACACACCTTAAACTATACATATATATAGACACACACACATATACATATGTGTATATATACAGAAAGAGAGAGAATTTGTAATTGTTAACTTGCATTTTTAATTTCTTCTAGTAGTTTTTAAACTTCTTATGGACAGACTACTACTACTAAGTCACTTCAGTCGTGTCCGACTCTGTGCGACCCCATAGACGGCAGCCCACCAGGCTCCCCTGTCCCTGGGATTCTCCAGGCATCAAGTAATATCTGCTCCCCTCATGAAGCCTAACTCAGTGTCTTGCACCAAGTAGGCAATCACTAAATAAAGGAGTATAAAATGAGCTCTCATCATATATTGTTTTTGCATACAGTTTACATAATGAAACAAAACCATATGATACGCTAAAGTCACCAAGAACTAAGTCACCAATTACATAAGTATATATCTGGCTCTTCGAATCTTCACTTTCTATTACACAGCAAACTTGTTGGAGGAAATGGTTTTACACAAACTCACAGTTAAGTGTCCTTCGTGATGATCTGGAAAATGAATGAATAAGTACTCCGTTGCTACCAGCTGCATTATGGAGTCACCAAGGAATTCCATCCTCTGATTGTGGCCTCTGGGGGGAAAAAACATCAATGTAAAGAGATCAATAAGCATTTGTAGATCCAAAAAAATAAAAATAAAAAATTTTAAGATATGATTTTAAAAAGCAATGTGTTCATCTTGCTTAAAGCACAAAACTAAACACAACTCCCCAAAGCCCCTCAACTGAGAAGAGATCTGAGTCAATATAGGTTCAGTTTCAAAGGAGAGTAAAGTGAGTACTACCTAAGGATTAAACAACTGCTGAAAGAAAGACTGGTAAATAGTACCTGGGCAGAAGCTGGGAAGAATCAATAGAAAAATAAAACACAGTTGAATCCTTGAACAACCTGGGGGTTAGGGGCAGCGACCCCCCAGGCAGTCAAAAATCCAGTTTAACTTTACAGTCAGTCCTCTGTACCATGGTTTGCACCTGCAGATTCAACCAAATGACACCATGCAGCACTGTAGCACGTACTTACTGAAAAATATCCACGTGTAAGTGGACCCATGTGGTTCAGACCTACGTGATTTAAGGGTCAACTGTATAGTACAGACAACAACCTTGCACAATCTTTACACAGACAAAATACAGCAAAAAGATCCAAGAATTTTCTATGCTAAATCTTTACCTTTTCATTGAAAAATAGACTCCAGTTTTCAAATCTGAATTCCAGGATAAGGACTAAAAAAATCTATGACAAGATTCTTTGGTTTTTTCAGTGTAAAGACAACTGTGAATATCTAATTTGGGGAAGAAAACCTGATGAGTGTGTGTTAGTTGCTCAGTTGTGTCCTACTCTTTGTGACCCTGTGGACTGTAGCCCGCCAGGTTCCTCTGTCTACAGGATTCTCTAGGCAAGAATACTGGAGTGGACTGTGGGGGAAGAAACCCAAAAACTGAATTAAAAAACATGTAAAAAAAAAAAAAAAACAAAACAGTTTTGGTTATTTTATCAGTTATTTCATTAGGTCATGTTCAAATCACTCACTCACAGCAGGGACTGGAGGGCCAAATTCACGCTATGGCCTGTTTCAGTAAATCAGGTTTAATTGGGACACAGCATGTTCATTCATTTATACTTTTCCTGTGGCTGCTTTTATGTTACTTTTGTGTTACTTATGAATCATCATGACTGTGACCACCTGGCCTATCTCTTCATAGGAAAAATTTTTACTTCCTTCACACTTATAATTTATAAAGAAATAAGATTCATGGCAATGAGACCAAAAATACTGGATTACAGCACATGCCCTGGTCTACACCAGTGTCTGGCTGCTCATCCATCTGAAGATGTGACTTCCCTGGAAATATGTTTGAAAACCCAATTCCTTGAAAGGGCACACAGCAAAAGTTTGGGACTGTGTGTCCAAATAGTCATGTTAGAACTACAAGAGTATTTCTAACTCACAGGGTCAGATGGTTAAATCCCACAGTTCTCAATGTGAATGCTCTTGCCAAAAGTCGAACATGTGTAAAAATTACTCCAATTGCATCTTCAAATTCAGTAAGTTTCTGTAGAACTGGAGAAGTCTCAATAAGTTGTCGATCAGTATTTGGCTCTTGAAGCTACAAGAAGGAACAAATAAATATCACAGGCAGTTTTTAGTTACAAATGTAATTATCAATTCTAAGTGTTTTGTAAACTTCTCATTCCCACAGGCAGAAATTTCTGAAATGCCAATAAAACATGAAAGCTTCTTTCTCATCCCTTAGAATGGCAAACAAACCTAATATTTAAAGAAGGCTCAAATAATATTTTCCAACCTTCTATCAGATTTCAAGGCCAAATACTATACACAGATAGTTCAAAATCCTAAGTATTATACTAGCTCTCCAAGGAAGAGGCAAGCTGAAGAACCACTCTTAGGGAATCTATCTATCTGGTAACTCAGCAGTTCTCAAACTTTCTCAATTATCCCCAATTATCTATCTATCTGGTAACTCAGCAGTTCTCAAACTTTCAGTTCAGTTCAGTCGCTCAGTCGTGTCCGACTCTTTGTGACCCCATGAATTGCAGCACGCCAGGCCTCCCTGTCCATCACCATCTCCCGGAGTTCACTCAAACTCACGTCCATCAAGTCGGTGATGCCATCCAGCGATCTCATCCTCTGCCGTCCCCTTCTCCTCCTGCCCCCAATCCCTCCCAGTATCAGAGTCTTTTCCAATGAGTCCTCTTCGCATGAGGTGGCCAAAGTACTGGAGTTTCAGCTTTAGCATCATTCCTTCCAAAGAACACCCAGGGCTGATCTCCTTTAGGATGGACTCAAACTTTAGCACTCATCAAACTCTTGCAGTACTTGTTAAAAGCAGATGGCAAGGCCCTGCACCCAGAGTTTCTCACTCAGTATGACTGGAATAAGGACTAGGAATCTGCCTTTCTGGTAATTCCCAGGTAACACAGATGCTGCAGGTATGGGGATCAGCTTTTGAGAATCACTGCGTTGAATAACTTGACCGCTGTGTATCTTTCAAGGGGCTAATCTATTTTGGTAAATGATCATCATTAAACTGAATTCAGCTTACACTGGAGATTA
Organism: Bos indicus; assembly: GCF_029378745.1. Classification (NCBI taxonomy): domain Eukaryota; kingdom Metazoa; phylum Chordata; class Mammalia; order Artiodactyla; family Bovidae; genus Bos; species Bos indicus. The sequence continues at coordinate 42,034,108 of NC_091779.1, read as the reverse complement.
TTATATTAATACCACTAGGCAGCTGCTCCACGTAACAATGAGCCTTTAACCACTGCTGTTAAGTCTCTTCAGTCGTGTCCGACTCTGTGCGACCCCATAGATGGTAGCCCACCAGGCTCCCCCATCCCTGGGATTCTCCAGGCAAGAACACTAGAGTGGGTTGCCATTTCCTTCTCCAATGCATGAAAGCGAAAAGTGAAAGTGAAGTCGCTCAGTCGTGTCCGACTCTTAGCAACCCCAAGGACTGCAGCCTACCAGGCTCCTCCATCTGTGGGATTTTCCAGGCAAGAGTACTGGAGTACTTTAACCACTAGCAGAGAGCAAGTATAAAACATCTGAAATGAATATTTTAAGGAACTTTGGGCTAGTTCATATTCATAAAATACTTCTAAAATACTTTGAATTAATGTCACTTGTTACTGTGAAGCCTCTCATAAGAGAGTTCAGCCACTAGTGATGATTATTATATATATAATATATATACAAAAATGTATATGTGTGAGTATACATTTACATGTATATATTTATATATGTCTCCAAGGTAAAAGGGTAATAAAAGCAAAGAAGAGTGAGAATTTTTGAAACAACTGGGGGAAAGAGTGTCACCATATATAGATCTTTTAAATTCTAAAATCTTGAATAAAGTCATTATACTCTACTAAAATTTTAATTTACAATGTTTTATGCAACTGAAGTCAAATCTCTGAATTTCTAAGATACAAATTAGGTTACAATTTAGCAATGTTAATTTAGTATTTGTTCTACTTTGTAATAAGCCCAGACCTGCTTTCGTATTACTTTCCCTATAATAGCAGGCATGTAGACACACTGGAGACAACACACTCTGTCTTGAGTATCACTATTCTGGGGAAGAGAGGGGACCAAACCACAGCCAGTCAAGTAGCTCTTCCTGCCTTTCGAGCGATGGCAACTCCCAGTGCTTCGCCCACCTCACCCCAGACCACAAAAACACAATGCATGGCCTCGTTTTAGTATTTGTTCCAAAGTTCTCCAGTCTGATACCCCAGCTTAAAGTCATAATGCCACCGAAGGGAATCAAAGGATAAAAGCAGAAGGGGACAAAAGGCAAAGTGAAGCATCGTGAGTACCTGGAGTTACAAAGCTCACTGCAGACAGGAAGGTCACACTTACCTGGAGTGGGTGGAGAGGATAATTGAGCCAGACTTCGCGCAGGTCCTGGAAAATGGAGTGATGCCTTTAATGCTCGAGGGAGTCATTTAACACACTCTAGAGTACTAAATAAAATGCCATTATGTGAAATACTGAACTATTTCAGATGCTGACTCCACTTACTGCAAATTCGATAGTGCTGGCAAATGAATTTTTTAAGTGTTTTCACCACTCCAACTGCCTGTAGTGACTCTAATTAGCCTATTAAGCTGGGGAGGAAAAGAGCCACCCCCGCCCCCAGGAGTCAACAACACCTTTTAAAACTAAGTTACACATTCGCTTAACCTAATACAGTGGATTAAGCTGCTGCTTTAATTATATGTTTTAGTTTACCATTCCCCAGAAATGTTCATCGGCTGTGCCTTTTAGAATTAAAACTCATCTCGAATGGTCCTTTACTTGGGCACTAATTCATTATCATTGAGTAACTTTAACATGGGAGTGGAAAACACCCATATCTAGTTCCTAAACTCTTAGATTTGTGAGACCACACTTTTACTGGGGGTCACTACAAATGTATACTTGAAATAAGAGAATAAAAGCATTAATTTTGTAGAAAATCCTAATATGCTATTTTATCCACTGAGTTAAATCCAGAGGCATTTATAATAGACCTTCCTCAGGATTAAAGTGTTTTTCCTTCAGTTTTAGACTCTAGGGAGCCTCTAACTGAATCTCCTTTCAGGCCTTGACAACTGGTTTTTGAGATAAATGACAAAATTTTTTAAGAAAAAAAAAATTTTTTTTAATTTTTGAAGAGGAAAAGTATAGTAAAATGTATTATGATGTGATACAGATGATGACAAAGGGAAATAAAAATACCTGATAATTTTGTACATCTTGCATATTAAAATATGTCTAGGTTTTGTTTTTGGTATTTTATTTTTGCAAATTTTTTTTTTAAGTTTAAATATCAAACTGTTCTTTTAAAGCTTTTAAAGAACTTCTCTTAACCAATTCAATAACCTTTCCCTGGAATTCTGTGTAGCATAAATTACACTGAATGTCACTCCCTTCCTGTGACTTTCTCAAGTTCTCTCACTGCTTTTCTCCCCCTGCTATACCTGAAACGGACATGCACTCAACTTCCACCAAGAGCCTGACCTACCCACTACCTGTTCCTCTGGAGTGCCCGCCGCCCCCACTGCTTTAGCTGCTGCCTGTTTAAATCATCTGCTCACCTCTGCTGCAGTTCTGACCTCTCATCCAAGCTACACATCCGTACCTCTAAGCGCCTTAATTGGCGTCTTTTACCTCATATCCAAATGACCAAATCATCACTTTTTACCTTCAACTGGGGATCATGGTGTTAGGAAAAGCTGTAGGCTGAGGAGACAGGCTGCCTGATTCAACCCTGATTCCCTGTTGGCCAGTTTCTTCACCTCCCTTAAGCCAACCTTTCCTCAAGCGGTCGACAAAGATAATCACAGTACCTACTTCAGAGTGTTCTCTGATGCCTCGATGAGCAATGTACTCAAAGCACTGAACCCAGTGCGGCACACAGGAAATGCCAATATTAACAACAAGTACATCAACAATGATGATAAACAAGTATCTCTTCGGACCATCTCCAATCTCCAAAGCAGAAGATTCTCAAGGACTTTGAGATTCATCTTTCTCCTTTCTCCTATGTCTTTTTCACTCAAAAACACTGATTTCTCCTTTGATGTCTGCTGCCACCCATCTTGTTGTAATAGCTTTAAAACCTCACAACTAGCTGGTTTCAATGGCATCCATTTCCCTGACTGCACCCTGCACTGAGATACAGCTCTGCCGCACCCTCGTGTCAGAGAAACAGAACACACCTTGCTGGGTTCCCAGCTCTGCTTTCTGTTAGCCCAGGGACCTTGGAGAAAGCCTCTACCTCCAGTTTGCTCTTCTGGAAAATGTTCATCAACTGTTGGGACATTAGTTCATGCAGCATGTTTTTACTGAACATCTGTTAGGTATCAGCTAAGTAAGACATTGAATAAGACACTAGCTCTGTCCTCAAAGGAGCCTACTGGGGAAGAATAAGGGTTCAGTTCAGTTCAGTCGCTCAGTTGTGTCCGACTCTTTGTGACCCCATGAATTGCAGCATGCCAGGCCTCCCTGTCCATCACCAACTCCTGGAGTTCACTCAAACTCACGTCCATCGAGTCAGTGATGCCATCCAGCCATCTCATCCTCTGTCGTCCCCTTCTCCTCCTGCCCCCAATCCCTCCCAGCATCAGAGTCTTTTCCAGTAAGTCAACTCTTCGCATGAGGTGGCCAAAGTACTGGAGTGTCAGCTTTAGCATCATTCCTTCCAAAGAACACCCAGGGCTGATCTCCTTCAGAATGGACTGGTGGGATCTCCTTGCAGTCCAAGGGACTCTCAAGAGTCTTCTCCAACACCACACTTCAAAAGCATCAATTCTTTGGCACTCAGCCTTCTTCACAGTCCAACTCTCACATCCATACATGACCACAGGGAAAACCATAGCCTTGATTAGACGGACCTTTGTTGGCAAAGTAATGTCTCTGCTTTTAAATATGCTAACAAGGTTGGTCATAACTTTCCTTCCAAGGAGTAAGCGTCTTTTAATTTCATGGCTGCAATCACCATTGTAGTGATTTTGGAGCCCAAAAAAATAAAGTCTGACTCTGTTTCCACTGTTCCTCCATCTATTTGCCATGAAGTGATGGGACCAGATGCCATGATCTTCGTTTTCTGAATATTGAGCTTTAAGCCAACTTTTTCACTCTCCTCTTTCACTTTCATCAAGAGGCTTTTTACCTTCTGCTATAAGGGTGGTGTAAATGAGTACAATTTAATAAACTATAACAAGTTCTATAATGGTGATGTATATGTTCCGAGTGCTGAGAAGACTCTGCCTGGGGTATCAGATCAAGTTTCCAAGAGGAGGGGACTCTTCAGCTAAATTCTGAAGAACATGAGGAATTCCGTACAGCAGAGGGAAATGATCAAAAGCAGGGCATGGTACATACTCAAATAAAAGGTCTCAAAGTGCACACACACAAAAGCGTAGTTCTTAATAAGCAGAACACCGAGAATTTTAGGGCAGCAAAAAACATGACACCATAATAATGGCTATCCGTCATTATATATATACATGTCTGAACCCGCAGCATGTACAAAACCAAGAGTAAACCCTCAGGTAAACTATGGACTTGGGGTGATTATGATGTGTCAGTGTAGATTCATCTATTGTACCAAATGTATCACTCTGGTTGGGGCTGTTGATAGTGGAGCAGGCGGGGCATGTGTGCGTGGAGGGAATATATGGGAAAATTCAGGACCTTCCTCTCAATTTTTCCATAAATCTAAAAAACCTTTTTAATTTAAAAAATTTTAAAAAGTGATTTCTAGAATGGCACAAAGAGGGAGTGGAAAGAAAGGAGACTGAAAAAGTAGGTGGGAGTCAGATTATGGGAACTATGAAATGCTCTGTTGTGTAATACAGGCTTTGGCAGGCAATAAAGAAACCAAAGATTTTAAGCTGCAAAGACCCTAATCGAATCTGTGCATGAAAAAGAAGACAACGCTGCATGAATGATGGACTAGAGCTGTGGGGAACGACAACAGTTTAATTATTTCAGGTGAGAGACGAGGAGGACAAATGTTGAAGCAGCAGGATGGCCGAGACTAGGGGCCGAACTGCCAGGGGTCTGTGACTGAATGAAGACGGGGAGAAAAAGCTTAAGGACAAAAGAAGAGCCTGAGGTTTCTGGTTTACATCATAAACTGAGAGAAGTGTATCTGGGGGCTTAGGTGACAAATTCAAACACTAAACCTGTTGCGATGAGGTGTCTGTGGAACACCCACATGAAGCTGCCTGAAACCAGTCTGAAAAGACACTTTTTCCAGTTTCAGGAGCTCTGAAGAAAGGCCATGGTCAGAGAAACTGGAACCCACATGCAAAGACCAAAGAGGGTGTGCGAGGGGCAGTGGAAGACTAGGAAAGTTTATATAGGGATCGCTGTCTTTCTAAGAGGGTCATTGGATAGCTGAATGGAAACAACAGCTCTGAATGTACCAAGTACATTGGGTCACACAGACCTGAAAACACAGAACTGGCAGAATCTGCCTGGGGCTGAAAGAGTAAAAAGCAGTCCAGGCTGATAAAGAAAGATGACACAGAGAAAGCCAGCTTCCAAATCAACAGGACACCGTGCTTCCTCAAGGTCTTACAGAATCGGGAAAACCGTGGACGACCCGCTCTCAGAGGGGGACCGCTTTCCCACCAGGGCTGCCCTCTGACCTGCTTTGCTTTGCTGTGTCTGAGCCCTGTTCAATTTCACAAAAGAAAAGACACACTAAAACTAAGCTGAATGTCAGCTGTCCCACTGATAAGATAATGTTCAGACTCTGCTTTTTCATTTGGTCATTTATTCAATTCATTCCTTTAACAAATATTTATTAAACACTGCCCCTGCCAGCACTGAACCTGGTACTAGAAATGTAAGATAAGCCTGCTAAGTAGACAAGTGGGAGAGAAGCAGTTTAAAGAGAGAAAAGAATCTAAACAAAACTGAGGCTGTTAAGAACACCAGGTGAAAGCTGCGTATACATCAGGAAGGAACAGAGTGGATGGGGGATAGGGGCAGGAGTAGCTGGAGATGGGACAGGCCGAAGGGAGGAGGGGCTCACAGAGGCAAGACTGGAAGAGGAAATAAGGTAACGAGGTTGCTGAAATCGCCCACGAAAGATAAAAGGCCAGAACAAAGTTATTTTAAGATTTGAGAGAAAGACTTAAAATACATCTGTTACAGTTATAAATCAACATGCAGACTTGTTTATAGGTTGTAAGACAAAATGGGGGACATGGAACACTGGTGGATAATGTTCCCGTCAGGAGGAAATTCACACATATAAAATCATCACCTATCTCTATAAAAACAGGTAAAAGAAAATCAAATCCTCAGATATGAACATCATCCAGGTCCCATTTTTCAAAACCATTGATTCTTTTTTTTTTCAAACTATCCTAAGGAATACAGTAATAACATCTGACAGCCACTTAAGTTGAAGGTTTCACAAAGGCTTAAAACACTGGCTTGCCATGTTCTTTATTGCTCCGTGAGGGCTATTTCATTCAATTAAAATGACATTTCAATTTGGAATACAGAGTTGCCTCTCTCTTTAAATGTTAAATTGACTTGTTTTGGTACAAAAAGAATCTAGTATGCTCTATTACATGCAGGATTAAAAAGGTAGCCCTGGCAATATTAATAGCTTAATACTTTGTAACAACAGAAACTATTTTAGAATCTATCATTTTTTCTTATACTATAATTTGCTTTTAAAAAAAGTACTTTCATACTCTTATTCATAGCTCTATCAAAAACTCCCTATGAGCTGACTTTCTAAAATAAATATACATTTATCTAGTCTACATAATTACATAAAAACAAATCATAAACAGAAAAGTCAAAAGACTATAGCTTCAACTAAGCCTGCATGGGGTAGGTACCCAATGATTATTAAATATAAAATCATAATTAATTTTATGATACTTTAAAATAAAGCAAGGTCCTACCGTATTTGTATTCATATTTAACTTACAAGTGACTATGAGGAAAGATGGGGTTTTGGGTAGAGGATAAAGTCCTAGTGTAAATGTCCACAGATCTTAACCATCTGTGACAGTTGAATAGCTATTTTTGAAGTGCTTGAAATCTTACTATCTAGGGCAGATTTGGGGTTTTTGTTTCTCTTACATGCTCTTTAAAATACAAAGACTAATTGATATAAAATCCCCTATAATGATATATAACTGAGAAAAATCAAATGAGTTGAAATAAATACCGGATCATTAAAGAGTAAGCGTCCAAATAACTGCTTGGCTTCCTCCAGGCTTCCCTCCAAGTAAACAGCTCCTAGATAAAAGAAGAGAATGCCGAAAGGAAGGCTGCATTAATATTCAGAGAAAATTACATATCTCTATAAAAAGCAAAAAGGCAAGCCAAAACCCACTCATGGGAAAAATCGACCAGATCAGAAGCAATTGTTTTAAAGGTAGCATTTTCCCTCTTTTAACTGCGCTTTGTATTATAAGTTAGACTGAAATACAAAATTCAATTTACCAAAATATAAACCTAATTTTTTAAGAAAAACAGGCCAACTATTATCTATCATAAAGGATATGGGTATGAACCATTACTGAGGGAACTATACACAAATACTTGACTTTATGAAAATATTGTTTCTTTTTCTATATTTATAGTTTATATTTCAGGCCACAGACAAAATATGAGTACAGATAAATTAAGGCTTCTGCCAATAAAATAGTAGGATAAACTTTACCTTTAATTAAAAATAATTCTTAAAAATTTTTTGAAATAATTAAGCACTGTACACATATTTACCACTAATCATAACCAGTTAGTACTATAGTAACATTTTAACTGGGAATCAAACAACTCTGGAGTAGGGTGGTTCTTAAAATCATATTTTTCATATCTGTCTTCAGAAAGGCTATTTTCCATGTAAAATAGAAACTTAGTCACCTGGGCTTTTGATGACTAAATACATTGATTATTTATCAATAGAGGTAGTAATAATGATAATAATTATAACAGTGATGATGATGATGATCTTAGTAAAAGCAGGGGTTTGAGGAACCACTTATGCCCTAGGCCCTATGCAAAGCATTTTCACATTCTTATCTTCACCTTTAAGGACACCTCAGTAAGAAGATATTAGAAAAGACTTATAGGTTTGGGGTCCACAGTAGGTGATCTGGGGAAGGGGTAAAGGAAATGGAACTTTGCCCTGGATTTGCTGCAGTTAGGATCAGATATTAAGGTTGTTACAACTCTGTGAGCTAAGTGATACTATCTCCATGTCATAGATGGGAAAACTGGGGTTCAAAGAGATTCAGTAACCTGGCAAAGACACAGAACTGATTAATGACGCGAGAGGGAACTGAACCACGTGTGCCTGGCTATGGAGCTAACTGTAACATTAACTGTCAAAAATATGATGGGAAAAAAATTACAGAGCAGTCATTCCACATGACAAACCCTCTGAAAATAGACATATTTGTACAAAACAGACATAGCTGTGAAAAGACTGTGGATAATTATTAAACATTCTCTTGCTACCATCATCAGCATAAAACTATAATGGGAAGCTTTTATATTCATTTTCAAAGGAAGAGGGCAAAACTGATAAGGAAGTACAGAGGCCTTTGAAAAATAAAATGTATGAAATCATCTACCTAAAAAAAAAATCAAGGAATTGTCAATCTAACATCTCATGGTAAAGCATCCTTGCAATCACCAGCTAATTAACTCTTCATAACTTTCCTGTACAAACAGCTAATTATATTCTGGTTATAGGAAAAAAGAAACTGAGGAAGTAAAGAGCCTGAGTGTCTGCATTAGCCGTGCTTTAAGTGAATAAACAATAGTTGTAGAGACTCAGGCCCTGGGGTTTTTAAATATGCAGTGCCTTCAAGATGTTTAAAGCAGAAAATCCTGTAAAATAGCTTCAAATTTTGTTTAAAAAAAAAGTATTAGGGCCTAACCAGCAACTTATTTATGTATGTGATCCTGAATCAAATCTGGCAAGTAATCTATCCTCATATTAACTCACTTCAATTCAGTTCAGTATATACTAAGCATGTACATGACATGATACAAGAAATTCAAGAAAAGAAAGCGTGACTGCTGCTCCGGAAGAACCACAATAACTACAATACAAGGAGGCGGGTATCATACTGGGGACTTCACAGTATGATATGAAGCTTTGGGAACAAGTAATTTTGTCCCAAGGCTTCACACTGAATTTTATGTGCTCTCCAGACATTTCAGACATGCAAAAAACTAGACTATAAAAGAGAAATTACCTATTAATGCTTCAAAACAATTAGCCATTGCATGCCGAAGGTCTGATTCTCTACAAAGGTCAGGTCCATGAGCATAAAGCATAAACCGATCCAGTTCAAGTTTCTACAAAATTCAGAATGACAAAAGTTAGAGAATATCAGCAAAATCATAACTGTTATAACTCAGCATCTCCTAGGCGGTACAGTTACAAATTAACAGGCCTTAGGTGAAAGTTTAATCTACCATTCTTTACGAGTCCATACATACAGTTCAGCGCGACCAATTTCACATTTTCCCCAAGCAAGCTTCTATGAACTCTGATGATTCAAGCAGGTTCAGAATGGACCAAATCTGATCTGCCCAACTCCAAGTTCAGAAAAAGCACTAGCCTAAGTTTGGAATAAGACTCTTACAAGGCCATGCTTTTGAGTTTACCCAATATGTCTAGAGATACAAACTCAACCCAAAGTTAACCTCTTGGATTCCAAAGTTACATGGTACTGATGGTCTTTGTACTGTATGAAAAATCAAGAGATTTTTACGTGGTGGAGTAGATGGGGACTCTCGGAAGACTTAAAAATGCCTTATTTCTCTAAATCTTTTTTTTCATATTTAATAAGGATTTGGATTTGGGGAGCCATATATTTTTGTACTTGTGTCCCTTTGTGAGGTTTCCACACTCATCCTTCTGAAGGCTGAGTAAGAATCTGAGCAATGGGTTGGAACTACCTTAAGGGCTCTGGGAATATTGTTTGTAATGAATTATATTTTCTTTTTCTATTTGGCCTCAGACAAGTTTAGAGACAGATTTATGGTGCAATTCTGGAAATTGTATAGGACTGATGAACATATCTGGGTACAATAACTTTACCTCTGGCTTTATTTTACTATCTTACCCATATTTTCTCTTTGTTTTGACTTCAGTCCCTACTTATTTCTTTTCCTATTGTATCATAAAGGACAAATCAAGTCCTTTTAGAACTAGACACAGTATAAATGGTTTTTACAAAACTCTTGAGATTGAATAAATGGAAATCATAATTTGTTCCATAAAAGGAAAAGGACATAAACATTGCATAAGCACACAATAAATCAGTTTCTATTACCATATAATTCAATTCAATAAATACCTACTAAGCAATAACATGCCACATAATATGGAACAAGTCACAAGTCAATGAACAACCTAGGACAACATGAATCTCATCAGCTCTCAGACAAAAGAGACTCAGATATTGTGTCTTGGTATGTACGTTAAAAATAACCATATTCATTTACATTGAAAAAGAGACAATAAAATAAAAACAGGGCATATATGCTATCAGTATTTTGGATTGGTAGGAATTCATGAGTATATTATAAACTCAAATGAGAGTTTTGACTACCACAAATACAAGAGAAGAAAGCACCTTTTTTCAAAAACTGATCCCCAAGTACAAGAGTTTATGCTAGAATATGTAAATTTTACTTGTTTCACAACTTCACTGGGAAAATCCAATTGCTTGCTATCTCTGGAGCCCTGCTTTGAGAGTAGAATGCAAGCCATTTTTATATTATAAACAACTATTCTGGAATGTTATGAATTTTCTAACTTCTCATAATCCCGGCTCCATATCCTTATTTTTTCATGAAGGCATTAGCGGAAATTTTAAAAAGGAGAGTGATGTTCCACTGTGCATGTGTTAAAACGTTCACTGTCTGGAGTGCTGACCTAGAGCTTTTATTACCTTCTCAGAGTCAGAACTCTTCTTCCATCAAGTCTCTCCTCTCACATGGTTAAGAACCACTGCTCTAGAGAGAAGGGCAAGGATTACCACTGCCTTCTGCGGGAGCAGATGGGTGTTGAGCGCTATGGGTACGTCAGGGTTTGGGGTGGAGGAGGATTACACAGACATCCCTGAAGGGAAGAAATGGCCAGTGGCCACCCCCATTGTAACTCATGGCTCTATACACCACCCACTGTGCTGTATTTTCATTTTCATTTCCCACATTTTGAAAATATCCTCCCTACAATTGTTTGAAAAATAATCATGCAATTCCATTATACCTGAAACTCTGAAGAAAACAATGGCAGGGAGAGGTGGGGGAGAGTGTGCCGACAATCTACTTATTAAAGGTATTTCCAACAGACATTCACGTGAGCTATCAGGAAGCATCTTGACAATTAAGTCAACTAAACACTGAAGCACTCGTGGAATTTCATTCATTGTGAGCCTAAAAACCAAGTTGGTTTTTCCTGAAGGCATCACTATTTATATTCTCAAATGCCACTGAAGCTGGGTCAAAGCCTACCACCACAGTTACGATGAGGATGTTATATAAAATACAGCAGTACACTCTTGCTAACGCAAAAACCATGGGATAAAATTAACCGCATATTAAATGTAATTAATGCCTTGGCAAGATCAAATTAAGAAGTCAGTTGCAAAACTAGAATGGGTTTTATCTAGTCTTTTCTACCATATTCCAACATTTATATCAAAAATGAAGAAAAAAATAGAAATTACTTAAAAATCAAGGAAAACTCACAAAAGCTTTTACAACAGATCACTAATGTTCGGGAATTTAATAGCCACCGTTGCCCCTATTACTGAATAAACCCACAGGCCTATAAAATGTAATTGATTGATAAATGTAATTTATAAGTGGCAGCAGCAATAAAAACAACTAACTCCTCCTAATTTATTCATATGTTTATGTAATTACTATGAACAAGCATTGCACCAAGCACTTCATAAACGAATCACTAAAACTCAAATGGTAATCTCCCTAAATTCTCACAACCACCCTATGTGGTAGATGCTAACAGATCTCCATTCTACAGATGAGAAAGCTATGGCTTGGCAAAGAGAATATCAATTTGTCCATGGTCCCCCTGCTGGTATCCTGAATTCCCAAACAAGTGCCAGGGTCCTATCCGTTAGGATTTATGATAACAAGACACTGCAGAGAGACAGGAAGATCAAATGAGACAACACAAGCAACATGCCTACCACGAATCTAAATCAAGGAAAGGTTCTGTCAGTCAGTCGGCAAAGTCAATGTGGCTGGCTAAACAGCCTAAAACCAAAATCTTAATTAATAGGACTTGTGATCTGGGGGGATTCTCCAAGATCTGTAAAGTATCCCCCATGAATACAAATGGCCTGGAGTATTCTATTCAAAGCTATAATTCTGTCTGTTAAAATAAATTAAAAACAAATGTAATTCAGAAATATTACACAGAGGGAAAATATGAAATCTTTCATTTCTTTTGCTCTGTTCTCATGCTCCTTCTGTTCATGCACGTCTGTCAATTTTTTCCTCTTCTGTTACCGAGACACCTCACTGCGGAGTTCATTAGCTGCTGGTGAAACTCACTAAGGTAACAGGACTGATAAGGCTGAGTCCTTAAAACCCAAACAGACAAATAAACAAAAAATCCTTCCTCGTCAATAAAATATTAAACCCTTAATATACCCTAGAGTTACTGATTCAAATGCAAAGTTATGCACGGACTGAAGAAGAGAATGTAGACTTCACTGCAAATAAAGTGCAAACACTTGACGTACCTTTGCCAGCATGGCAAGGTGCTGGTTCTGAACGATGGCAGTCCGATAGGTTGCTAATCCCCCCTCTTCCAGACTGGGAAACAGATAGTACAAATGGACACTGCCAAAAAAAACCCACATGGATAAGTATGTATCACAATATTCTGTATGTGGTTCTGAGTCTAAAACAACAGCCCTGACACATAATATCTGCGCAGTGCATACAGGCTGGGTTGAACTAAACTGAAAGGTCTCTGAAGGGTTAAACAGTAAACACAATATATCTGAACGTGCTAAAACCCAAACAGCATCCACTCATCTGTTGACACTGACTTCTGTAAAAAGAGCTCTCTGAAATACGATGACAATGAAGACCTGAACAATCATTCATCCTGCTGAGAGCAATCCTATCTAACACTTGAAAAGTGAGCCTGGAGACAGAGAGCTTTGCTTGGGTTGGGTTATAAGGGCCCCTGAGGAGAGCTCTGAGCAGGGCAGCCAGGTGGCACATTTGTCACAAGTACAGATGGGGACAGGAACAGAACCAGGAGTGGCAAACAGAGACAGGGCTGCTGATCAGGGAAGTCCGGGAATTAGGAAGAAGGCTGATGGAAAACCAGGCCGGACCACAAGGGTAACTGCGCTCTCCTAATTCTCAAACTAGTTTCGAAGACCCACTGTTGATTGGGGCAGCTAAGCTAGTTTGGCCCTATTGTGTCCAGTGAGAACACGCTGAGAAAACTGTTCTTTTGCCTCACTTTGTCCTTCGTGGGAAAAGAAATGATTGAAAGAGAATAAAAATAGCTTGAGACAGTTCCAAGAGCAACATGTGTCATCTCCCTTTAAGAGAAATTTTATGAGTATTGAGAAACCAAAATGTACTTTCCTACCTCTACCTCCAAACTAAGGACCCAAAAACACTTCTGGGGAGAAAACACACAAACATACAGACACACATACACTAGACACACCCAAAAAATCTGGTTATTAAAATCCTCATAAGCTTTCCTTCCCTTGAGTTCAGAAAGAGTGAGAAAGGGATCAAAGACAAATCCCAGAAAATGAAATGACATTTTAAAATATCATCCCTTTCTTTATAAATTGAATATAAGCTCTGAAGCATCTAGACCAAGACAAGCTGATCTCTCGTGGCTGTAGCAACTTGAACATAAACTTGACAGGACAGAGACGCTAGCCTTTCATCTTGTAATCCTGCTCATTACGGCATCAGGGAGTGCAAGTTATCAGGGCAAGAGCCACAGACACGGAGCTTTTAAGCTCTGCAGAAGAGACCAAAACCACTGTGTTTCAAGGCTTTATTGGGCTAATTACAAAGAAGGTAATGTATTAAGTATGTTGCCTGTAAAATGCAATTATTGGGGAACAGCAGAAAAGCCTACTTACCTGGTCAGAAATTCAACGACAGCATCACCCAGGAACTCCAACCGTTCGTTGTGATTAATCCTACAGGAGAATTTAAAAGCTCTCTTGAAATAGCCCACATTTACATTTCCTCCCTCTCTTCTCAAAGGAAAGGATGCTGAGGGTTAGCTCCTTTAGTAATCAAAGCACCCTAACGAACTCCTCATAATCAAGGGCTCTGATGGCCATCCTGCCAGGGGGGTGCCTAGGAGGGAAGGGAGGAGGGAGCACTGCCTCCTACCACGGGGTTCAGGCTTTCTACCCTGGTGCCTCCGTCCCCTGGGAATCAGACTTAAGGCAATGAGACATCAGCCTAACAACTGTGAATCTTTCTACACTGCTATCAGGTGGACGAGAGAAGGGAGAATGCATTCTTAGAGTAAGAATAGTGGAAAATCAGCACTGGCACCATGTTCTAGCTTCCCAAGGTCCAAACTCTGAATTTGACCTCATGTCTAAAGTCTCTTAAAATGGGCCTAACCTACCTTTTCAGTCTGCTATCCTCTTCCACCAATGCCCTGGGGCCTTTTCCAAAACTGCCTGGTCCTCTCTGAAAAGTGCACGTGTGCATGCTAAGTTGCTTCAGTTGTGCCCGACTCTTTGCAACCCTATGGACTGTAGCCTGCCAGGCCCCTCTGTCCATGGGAGTCTCCAGGCAAGAATACTGGAGTGGATTGCTGTGTCCTCCTCCAGGGAATCTTCCCGACCCAGGGATGAATTAGCGTCTCTTAGGTCTCCTGCATTGGCAGGTGGGTTCTCTACCACTGCTATCCTTTCCCACCAATGCACTGGATCCTTTTCCAGCATGCCTGGTCCTCTCTGAAGAGGGCATCCCCTACAATACTCAGTGCCTCTGTGCAGGCCAAGCTCTGTGCTGCCCTGGAGTTTTCAGGTCTCCCCTGTACAGCAAGATTCCCTGAAAACTGACTCATCCCTCGAGGTCTAGCAGAATGTGAGCTCCACACGAATGCCCACCTGAGTCCCTTATCAAAATAAGTACACTCCCTTGGTGCAGAGACTGTATTTTATTTATATCTCAATTATTTTGAGGAAGGTGCATCTTACAAGCTGAGTTTCTCATGTTGGAGAACGAGGCTGAAACGGGCAGGAAGGTGGCTCATGGAAGCCTCCTTCTACCTGCGAGTCTCTCAGTGCAAGCAGGTCACCATCTCTCTGCTTAGCAGAGATGTGACCTGATCTAACTGAGGCTTTTAAAGGCCACTCTGGCTGCCTTTAGCAGAGACTGAGCACAGGAAAGACAAGTACTGGGGTGGATACTGCTGTGGTCCTGATGTGACATGATGGAGGTGCAGGCTGAAGAGGTAACAGAGGAGGGGCAGAGATGCCGTCAGATTTGGGAGACATTTGAAAGATGGAGCAGAAAAGAGGTACTGATAGTTGGGACTAGGAAGCTAACCACAAGAAAAGGATGAAGGGCAGTGCCAGACTCTGGCTCACATGGCTGGGTGGAAAGTGCTGCCATTTACTGCAATGGGAAGACCAAGAGGGGAACAGGTTTGGGAAGAAGCAAGAGTTGCCTTGTAGATATGCTAACTTTGAAATGTGCATAAAATATCCAAATGGAGAGATCCAGCAAAATGCTAGATATATTAACCTATTGTTCACAGGCAAGAACAAAGTTAGTAATAAATCTACGTGTGTGTCTCTTAGTCATTTCCAACTCTTTGCGACCCCACGGACTGTAGCCTGCCAGGATCCTCTGTCCGTGAAATTCTCCAGGCAAGAACACTACAGCAGTTGTCTATGCATAGACAGGATTTCAGATGCTGAAACTGGATGGCACTAGTGAGGCAGAGAATGCAGCTAAGCAAGGGGTCCCAGGACTGAGCCTAGGAAAGGGTCACGGCTGTGGTCCAGCAGAAGGGAAGCCAGCACAGGGGAACTGGCAAAGTGGTGGGAGGAAGAAGAGGTCAGTGCTATCCTGTAGCCAAAGAGAAGAGAATGTTTCAATAAAGAAACAGACTCAGCAAGATGAGAAGAGAGCATTGACTCATACCAGGGAGATGGCTGAAGCCACGGAAGGGCAAGCTCTGTGAAGTGGTGGAGACAAGCCAGACTGTGACCCGAGTAGGCTGGGAACTTGAGTGTTGTCTGAAGCCATGCAAAAGAAGATCCTAAAATAAGTTATTGCCTGAGAGACGATAGGAACTAAGAAGGAATAAATTTTTAAAAAAGAGAGAAATTAACATTATCCTATTCTTTCCCACAAGCCAGTAAAATAAACATGCATTTTCTGTGGTAAAGACTATCATCTTCCCAACAGTTCAAAATACAATACAGGAAAATCTAGTTAAGGTGGAAACCAAGAAACCCTGGCCAGAGTCCAGAGCGAAGAAGAACCATACTTTGGACTGTTTTATGCTTAACTGAAGAATAACAAGACAACGTCAAAGAATAATAGCTGCTTTGAGTCATATACTATTTTGAATTAAGTCATATTGGTATAAATTTTATTTAATTTCATTTATAAACTTTCAGGGAGACAGGAACTACATCGAGAATTTTAATAACCTTGAAGGTAGACCATTATTCAGTGTGTTAAAATACAAGGTCACAGTGCTAAACAAGTTTATTCAATAGTAATTCTGCCATCCATTAAATAATGTGTCCCCTATCCAGCATATGTTTTTTTGTATCCTCACTGTGACTAAACTCTGGCAGTAGGCCACAAATGAAAATGGGGGTTAAATACCACTTTAGTTTAGTATTATATCGGACAATTCCTAACCCAGTGGTTTATCTGGAAAAATGGACAGAGTGAGTTGCTGGTCCTTGCTGTCTACAGCGCCAAGTCTTTTGTTCCTTCTTCCGTTGTTTATACTTCCTTTAATCACCCCTGTTTAAATACTAGCAAGCTCCAAGATGAGATATTTACAGAGCAGTAAACATTCCATTTGCTTTTGAGAACTGAATCAACAGAGGCATTATGAAATTTAGATTAACTGTAGCAGTTAGATAGCACATTTGGTCTGTGGAAATCAAAACACTTCATAAAACAGAACAGTCTCCCTGTAATAGTAATTACTGTAAGGTGTCATCTACTCCATAGAAAACCATCTTGGGATGGGCCAAGTCCAAGGGTCACTGCTAGAGGGAGGGGACGAATGACATTTTCTTACCTTTGCATTCCAAGCCTCAAGGGGCAACTGGTAGGGCAGAGCTAGAATGGGCCTTGCAGGTCGACTGAAACTTCCACCCAGCCCAGGAATTCCTTCTGTCCATTACATCTATTTGTGGCTCAGCTGGTCAAGAATCTGCCTGCAGTGCGGGAGTCCTGGGTTCCTGGGTAGGTAAGATCCCCTGGAGAAGGGAAAGGCTACCCACTCCAGTATTCTGGCCTGCAGAATCCCATGGACTGTATAGACCATGGGGTCGCAAAGAGTCGGACACAACAGAGAGTCGAACATGACTGAGCGATTTTCACACTATGGTAATTATTAAAAAAATATTATAATAGAGACTACAGGCATACCTCATGTGGGGCTTCCCTGATAGCTCAGTTGGTAAAAAATCCACCTGCAATGCAGGAAATCCCAGTTTGATTCCTGGGTCGGGAAGATCCGCTGGAGAAGGGAAAGGCTACAAAATCCAGTATTCTGGCCTGGAGAATTACATGGTCTGTACAGTCCACGGGGTTGCAAAGAGTCGGACATGACTGAGTGACTTTCACTATTACATCTAACTGAACACTTGGGGGGAGAAGCCCTACTAGATCTCAGATCCAACTGGACCCATGGATCCCAGATTAAGCATCTATTCATATATAGTCAATGCACTGTTACTGGTTTTAATGATAAATACTAAATGTATAACTGATTGGAGAAGAAAATGGCAACCCACTCCAGTATTCTTGCCTGGAGAATCCCATGGACAGAAATAATTGGGCAGCTATAGTCCAAAGGGCTGCAAGGAGTCGAACACGACTGAAGCAACTTAGCATGACTGAAAGGGTACTCTGCAACTACCATTTCCTTAAATAGGCCTTAATAAACAGTCTACACGTGTTTCTCCACTGATCCCATAGATCCTCACACATTATGTCCAGCAATGACTCTACCAAGCAAAACAAAACACAACAAAGGAAAGCTGCTTGAGTTTCCTACTTTTCCATTACAGTCTCCTGGCCCCTCATTCCCAAAGGTCCTACTGATAACATAGATCCCCTGAATGAGACCGAATGCCTAATCCTTCAGAGACCTTCGCTGTGGTAACATTTTGCTGTGATTTGCATTACTTAAATATAACTATACACCTGAGATTTATGTGGTTCAACAGTGACATTTCAAAAAATGACAGGTTAACTTGTAACCATAAAAGCTAATTATTCTGTAGTTTTGATAGGCAGACAGATTTTTATTAATTTTAAGTCTTTGTGTCTTTTGTAAATGCTGCTGCTGCTGCTGCGTCGCTTCAGTCGTGTCCGACTCTGTGCGACCCCATAGACGGCAGCCCACCGGGCTCCCCCGTCCCTGGGATTCTCCAGGCAAGAACACTGGAGTGGGTTGCTATTTCCTTCTCCAATACATCAAAGTAAAAAGTAAAAGTGAAGTCGCTCAGTCGTGTCCGACTCTTAGGGACCCCATGGACTGCAGCCTACCAGGCTCCTCCGTCCACGGGATTTTCCAGGCAACAATACTTTGTAAATGCTGCTGCTGCTAAGTCACATCAGTCGTGTCCGACTCTATGCGACCCCATAGACAGCAGCCCACCAGGCTCCCGTCCCTGGGATTCTCCAGGCAACAATACTGGAGTGGGTTGCCATTTTCTTCTCCAGTGCATGAAAGTGAAAAGTGAAAGTGAAGTCGCTCAGTTGAGTCCAATTCTTCGAGACCCCATGGACTGTAGCCTACCAGGCTCCTCCGTCCATGCGATTTCCCAGGCAAGAGTACTGGAGTGAGCTGATCCCAAATCAGATTACGAGACTCACCAGCCATTAAACTTTTGAAGGCTCTGACCATGACCTTTCCTAATGCTCCCATTTCCCTGTTTCTAGTCAACAAGTAAAAAACCTGGAATAAAAGTAATATCATGAATTGCCTTCTTTCCTTTAAGACTTATTTACTGAGCCCCTGCTTTTTGAAAGGCACTAATTAGAAAAGAAAGAGAATTTGAAAGAAAGAAAAGAGAGAGTAGGATCAAAGACCTTCCAAATGCTCACAGTATTAAAAAAAAAAAAAACAACTATGACACAAAATATTAATAATACCTGGGAGAACTGAAACTTGCACCAGAAAAGAAATGCTGGCAGAATGTGAGCACAGCTACAATGACTGCCGGCCTTCAGGGAAGGGAGAGGGTATGCTCGAGTGCACAGGAAGCAGTTCAGTTTTACTGGTGTGCAGAAGGCCACGGGGAAGACAGCAATGTGCCTGGAAGAGTGGCCTGGGTCACCAGATGCTGGGATTGTCAGGTGAGGAGGTTCAGACGTATTCAGCAGGTGACATGATATCGCAAAAAGCCTTCAAGCAGTTTACAGCTACAAACTAGAATGGAGGCTCTAGAAATAGCAAGATGACGCCTGGAGAGGCCGTCTGGAGGGAGACCCAGCAGAACGCGGCACTAACTGCATGGCAGGATGGGCAGGGGTGGGAGGAGTGGCTTTCGGTGGGGCTGGGAAGAACTCCACCCAGCTCCCCAACCTGCCCTGTTCCTCCATCTGCAGCGCCGGACATGGATGCCCAAACAACCTACTAGCCTACTGGCTGTCTTGTTCGTTTCTCAAGTCTAAAGTTCTGAGCAGGCTTGCTTGGGAGGAAATATACCCACTGATGCTTGAAACTGCATAGTGTTCATTTCAAACATGTACAAATACTTTCAAGGAGCACACTACCGCATCCCACTTTATAACAGCAAACTAAGAAACAAACAGGGAAGAGGGCACGTTGTTTCAAGTGAACTCAATTATTCAAGCACATGGTATATAACTGACCCATAACCCCTGAACCACCACCAGAGCTCTCCTTGGCCCCACAGCAGTCTGGTATGGCTGTTGTGTTTTTGACCCTCACTGAAGCGCACAGCAGAGTCTTCCTTATATTATGCATGTTTATGGAACTCTTACCCCACCCCAGGTAGTCACACCTCCTGGTGAGCGGGGGCTATGTCTTACTTGCCTTTGAAAGAAGTGAAAACGTCAGTTGCACAGTTGTGTCCAACTCTGCGACCCCATGGACTGTAGCACGCTAGACTCCTCTGTCCATGGAATTCTCTAGGCAAGAATACTGAAGTGGGTTGCCATTCCCGTCTCTGGGGGATCTTCCTGGCCCAGGGATCAAACCCAGGTCTCCTGCATTGCAGGCAGATTCTTTACCATCTGAGCCACGATCACTAAGGGTATGGTCGTGCTGAGGAGGTTGGTAGGTGGCAGGCAGAGAAGAAGAACGAAGGCTTCCCTGACCAGGAACTGAACCCGGGCCCAGCAGTGATGGCGCCTAATCCTAACCGAAATACCTGTGAACTGCCTCAAACTCAAAAGGCACTGGACAAATGTCTGTTGGATTAAATCTGTCTTTGTTTCTTCAGTACAGCTCCCAGGGCCGTGCACAGGGGGATACTACACAGCCATAGCCAAGCAGCCACCAGACTGGCTGCCGAGGCAAGGAGGCTCTTTCTGAATAGAAAGCTGGGGTCAATTCTGCATCAGCAAAAAGATCAGACAGAAGGCAGGAGACTCTCAGCACAAGAGCCACAAAGGCCAGAACAGAAGTCTATCAGTGGTATCATTTTCAAAATGCAAATTCAGGAAGAACACAGTCTCTCAGCCATCATTCCCTTTGCCAGGGTAAGAAAACATAAACCACGAGGTTTAAACAGTGCTATCAAAAAGACATAATTTATATGCCAACAGCTGTGGGTGGCGTGGATGAGACAAAGATCACTTAAACCTGTGCTTTCATCACTGAAAAAGAATGGGTCGGTGGCATGTGTAGCCCTGCTGAAGGGGGCTGCAGGGGACCCAGGGTTCTACTTATTAAAATACAGAACTGGCCATCTGAAGACTTCACAGTATAGCAGGGTATAGGGAAACCAGGACCACGCTATCCCTGAGGGTGTGATTAAGGCTCCTCTAATTAGACAGTTCTTTTCTGATCTTCGACTCGCACGGAACACAGTAGTGAGACGTGTGATCATCTTCAAACTGGAATTTTAAAGTTTCGGCCTGCCTTTCTTTTTACCTCTTGATTGAAGAGGAAGAGACGGTTTGGTTCATGATAACCTCAAAAGAGAGCACCCTCAAGGCAAGCCTATTTGAAAAGAAAAGGGATACATGAAGAAAAAGGTAGGGGAGGAAGCTGTGCCAGCTCGACTGGGCATGCACCTGGCTGAAGAGGCCATTACCGGCTGCAGCAGTGTCTCACGTCTAACCCTGCTCTCCCCACCTTTCATCCATCTAAGTCTGCTTCCTAAGAGGGACAGGCCTGACTGTTCAACTTTTCAGTGCCCCGGGTTAAAAAGCAAGCCTCTCTCAGTCTCCTGTACTGGCTTTCAAAATAGAACCTGCTGTGCTTCACACACAAAGATAAGCCTCTTGAGAGCAATATTAGAGCCTCAGCAGCCATCAGGCATTTGTTTCCATTCCATTTTCCAGGATGTTAATGAGTTTATTTGGACCCCGCCTACTTCCTTCCCAGATTCTTCAGGGGCTCAAGGCCACACAAAAGTGAAAATATTAATGTATGAAGGTAGCTTTTAAAATCAAGAGGTAAGATAGGAGAAGTTAACACATAAAGCTTTCCAACCCATTATATGAGGCCAGTATTATCCTAATAATGAAATCAGACAAAAACATCAAAGGAAAGGAAAACTACAGGCCCGAAATCCTCGGCACGATACCAGCAGACTAAATTCTACCTAAACACACCGTATAAGGACTATACACCATGACCAAGTGTAATGTATCCCAGGAAGGCAAGGTTGGTTTAACACCCCCAAATCAATTAATATAACACACAATGTGAATAAAATAAAATTTTAAAAAGCATGGTTATCTTAATAGATGCAGAAAAAGCATTTGACAAAATTCAACACACCCTCACGACAAAAATATTACACAAAGTAGGAACAGAAGGGAACTTCCTCAATATGATAAAAGGCACCTATGAAAAACCCATACAAAATGGTAAAAGAATGTTTTCCTTTTAAGATTAAGAAGACGGCAAGGAGCCTCTCTCACTACTTCTACAGGATATTGTACTAGAGACGCTAGCTAGGGCAACCAGGTTAAGAAAATGAGATAAAAGGCATCCAATCTGAAAAGGATGGATGTGAGAGTTGGCTGGATGGATGTGAAAAGGATGTGAGAAGGATGGATGTGAGACCATAAAGAAAGCTGAGTGCCGAAGAATTGATGCTTTTGAACTGTGGTGCTGGAGAAGACTCTTGAGACTCCCTTGGACTGCAAGGAGATCAAACCAGTCAATTCTAAAGGAAATCAGTCCTGAATATTCATTGGAAGGACTGATGCTGAAGCTACAACACTTTGGCCACCGGATGTGAAGAACTGACTCACTGGAAAAGACTCTGATGCTGGGAAAGATTGAAAGCAGAAGGAGAAGGGGACAACAGAGGATGAGATGGTTGGATAGTGTCACTGGCTCAATGGACATGAGTTTGAACAAGCTTTGGGAGTTAGTGATGGACGGGGAAGCCTGATGTATTGTGGTCCATGGGGTTGCAAAGAGTCGGACATGACTGAGCGACTGAACTGAACTGAACTGAGTCTGAAAAGGAAAAAGTAAAATTATCTCTATTTACAGGTGAAATGATCATCTACATAGAAAATCTTAAAGTGAAGTGAAAGTCGCCCAGTCGTTCTGACTCTTTGTGACCCCACGGACTGTACAGTCCATGGAGTTCTCCAGGCCAAAATACTGGAGTGGGCAGCCTTTCCCTTCTCCAGGGGATTTTCCCAACCCAGCGATCAAACCCGTCTCTTGCATTGCAGACAGATTCTTTACCAACTGAGCTATCAGGGAATCCCAGAAAATCTTAAGGAATCAACTAAAAAACTATTGGAGCTAACAAATGAGCTCAACAAGGTTGCAAGATACAAGATCAAAATAAAAAATCAACTGCATTCCTATATGCTTGCAATGAACTATCTCAAAATAAAAATTATAAAAATAATTTCATTTAGAATAGCACTGTAAAGAATAAAATACTTAAGAATAAATTCAGCAAAAGACATACAAAATGTGTACTCTGGAACCTAAAAAACATTACTAAGAAATTAAACACATGTTCAGGGAACAGAAGTATTAAGCAGGAGACTTAATACTAAGATGGTAATCATTCACAAATTCACCCACAGATTCACCACAATCCCTATCAAAATTCCAGCTAGCTTCTTTGCAAAAGTTTAGCTAATTAAAAAATTCATGTGGAAAGGTAATAGGCCTAGAATAGCCAAAACAATCTTAAAAAAAAAAAGAAAGCTAGAAAAGGGACCTTGCATTTCTAGGCTGCAAAACTTATTACAAAGCTACAGTAATCAAGACAAACTGGTACTGGCTTAAGGTCAGGCATACAGATCAATGGAATGAACTAAGAAGCAAAAATACACCCTCATATATACCATCAATTGATTTTCAACGAGGGTGATTTCAACCAAGGTGATTTAGTGGGGAAAGATTAGCCTTTTCAAGAATGGTGGTGCTAGGATAAGTGGATATCCACAAGCCAAAGAAAGCAGCTAGACCTCTATGTCATACCAGTTCTAACTGAAACAGACCAAAGATCTAAATGTGAGAGAAAAAGCCATAAAGCTCTTAGAAGAAACAGATGTAAATCTCTGTGACTTTAGATTAGGCAATGGTTTCTTAGACATGTCACCAAAAGCAAAAGGAACCAAAGTAACACAATTTATCTATTATTTAGAATTAATCAAAACTTCTGTGCTTCATTAAAACCGTAAAAAGATGATCCACAGAATGAGAAAAATTTTTTTTACAAATCATGTATCTGATAAGGGATTTGTATCTGGAATACATTAAAAAAATGATTGTAACTCAATAACAAAAAGTAACTTGATTAAAAAATAGAAAAAGGATCTAAATAGATATTTCTCCAGCGGAGATATATGAATGGCCCAAAAGCACATGAAGAGATGCTCAACATCATTAGTTATCAGAGAAATACAACAAAACCACAATGAGAGAATATTTCATATCCACTAGGAAGCCCAGGTTCAAAAAGACAGATAATAACAAGGGCTGGGAAAGACGCAAAGAAACCAGAACCTTTAAATACTGCTACTAGGAATATAAAATGGTACAGACTCTTTGGAAACAGTCTGGCAGTTCCTTAAGGGAAAGGTGAAACAGAGTTACTATATCATCCAGAAATTCAACTTCAGTTATATACCCAAGAAAAATCAAACATGTCCATACAAAAACCTGCACACAAATATTCATAGCAACATCATGCAAAATAACCAAAAAGGAAAAAGAACAAATGACCATCAATCTGATGACCAGATAAACAAAACGTGGCCTACCTATACCATGGAATATTATTTGGCAATAAAAAGAAATGAAGAACTAATATGTACTACAACATGGATAACCCTTCTAAGCATTACATAAAGTAAAATAAACCAGTCACAAAAGACCACATATTGTATGATACCATTTATACAAAATGTTCAGAATAGGCAAATTCATAAAAATTAAAAGTAGATTAAAAGAAGATTGCTGGTTGCCTAGGGCTGGGCAACCTGAGGGAAATATGGAGTATGGGGTTTCCTTTGGGCATGACGAAAATGCTCTAAAATTAGACGGTGATCACAGGTACACCATTTTGTGAAGATACCACTGAATTGTATGCACTTTAAATGGATGAATTGTATGGTATGTGAATTCTATCTCAACAAAACTAATATAAAAAAAATCTACTTTACCTTGAGGGAGTTGGGTCATCTTGGCCAAGGCGTGACATAATATTTATTAAGGTGTTAATTCCTATTTTTTAAAAACAATCAAAAGTCAATATTGTTAGAAGCATTCTAGAACCATCATATGACATCCAGAAAGAAAATTATTTATCTCACTCCAATCTGACTTGCATGTGGACAAGTTTGATCAACTTAGTTACTTTAAACACTATTTGATAGGAGAAATTAAGTCTTCTCAAAAATGCATTCACTCTTATTATAATGCTGTGCTCAAAGTAAATGTCATTACATATGAGTCAAGAAGCAGTAAACACTGACAGAATGAAACAGTTACCAGGGAACCATTCCTGGTGGGGATTTAATTTACAACAGGGGGCAGAGAACAAAATAGGAGACTGCAATCCAAACGGACCTTTTTTCCGCATGTGCATGTGATGAACTTTTCTATCTCCATATTTGGGCTGCCGAATTCCACAGTTAGACAAAGAATTCCTGGCATGATCAGGATTCATTCCAAAATTTAAGTGATGACTTGGGTGGGTCATGGCCAGCTAAAATTCCAAAGACATAAGTTCAGTTTTAAAAACTCAGCATTAAAAAAATTTAATAAAAACCAAACAAACAAAAAAAAGCATAGAAGCACCATCACAAATGAAACAGGAAAGAGACTTGTTTATCCAATTAAATTTTTTTTTTTTTTTTTTTTTCTTCTTCCAATTTTATTTTATTTTTAAACTTTACATAATTGTATTAGTTTTGCCAAATATCAAAATGAATCCGCCACAGGTATACATGCGCTCCCCATCCCGAACCCTCCTCCCTCCTCCCTCCCCATACCATCCCTCTGGGCCGTCCCAGTGCACCAGCCCCAAGCATCCAGCATCATGCATCGAACCTGGACTGGCAACTCGTTTCCTACATGATATTTTATATGTTTCATTGCCATTCTCCCAAATCTTCCCACCCTCTCCCTCTCCCACAGAGTCCATAAGACTGTTCTATACATCAGTGTCTCTTTAGCTGTCTCGTACACCAGGTTATTGTTACCATCTTTCTATTAAATTTTAAGCCCCAAACTTTCCATTTTCTCCAGTGTCAAATTTCCAGAGCTTTGGTCCAAGCCCTCTTCTGCAAACAAACCTAAAAATCCACATCTTTCAGAGAAGAATTAGAATACACAGCACCTGGAAAGAAGAGTCACAAAAGAGGAAAAGATGAAAGAAGAGGTTTGGGTTTGACAGGCAAATCTGGAAGCTTTGGTCTATTTCTTTAGGGACAGTCTAAAAAAAAAAGTGAGAAAAGGGGTTTGAAAGTGGCAATCAGAGTAGAGTAATGGAGAACACTATGTTTTAGACATCCTCATCCTCTCCAGAATAGAGATTCTCCATATTCCACCTGTAACCTGCAAGATGAATTACTCCTATCTTGTTATTATATAAATGTACAGGAGAGTAACTCTCACCTGTAACAGACAACGATCTTGGAAAGTATATCCTATCAACTTGTCCAGATGCATTAGGCACTGGTGGTAGCGAATATGATGGGTCAGAACTGGCAGCATCATGGCATGCTAGGAAAAAGCACATTTCAATATGTTTAATTCTCTAAAAGTGTATTAAAAACATTTCATTCATTTTGCAGCAAACAAAAAATATTTTTACATCCCAAATCCCATCCGCCAAAGTCTTAAAACAGTGTACTGGCAGCATGGCACCCTGGCATACCCTCTGTGAGGGGCAGTGGAGTAAGTTGTTAGAGATACAGTCTCTGGAACCAGAGTGCCTGGGTCCAAATGCTGCTCTGTCACTCACCCATCCTGGGACTTACGGTAAATTACTTAACCTCTCTGTTCCTGTTTCTTCGCCTGTCAACTGAGGACAACTGGTGTAGCTACCTTCAAGGACAATTAAAAGGATCAAATGAGTAAATACAACAGGCTGCTTAGAAGAGGGCATGTGTGGCCCTCACTAAAGTAGGAAGAGCCCTGGTTCATCAGCAGCCAGCAGTGTAGCCTTGAGGAAGCCACAAAAATTTCTGTACCTCCTTGTTTCTTTAATTCTAAGGGAATGGATTAGGACTCACAAATTCTGAAACTTTGTCAGGGTCAAGGCACTTCTGAGATCTAAGGAAAATGAGTCTTTCCCCAGAAAAAGGCCTGTGTGCACAAACACGCAAAAATTTTATGGAATTTTAATGAGTTCACAGATCTCTAAAGCCCATCATTAGCCTCTGGGTAAGAACTTCTCAGCCAGATGATCTCGAAGGGCCATTCCAGGTTTAACACTCAATCTAACATTATGAGGATAACTTTTATAAAAACCATCAATACGGTTAAATCACCTGAGGACACAGAACTTTTATTTCAATCACTTTTCATTTGGCTATAGATTCCTTATTGGGAGACAATTTCATGGAGAGCGTATCTTTTTCCTTTTTTTAATAACGTTTCCCTAGAAATCAAGAGAATGAAGAAGTCATTCTTATTCATCAGAACCTGGAGGATGGGCACAGCCCACAGAATGACTGACATGTGCTTTCTATCATTTTAGTCTTTGAAGTATTTTAAGCTGACATTATTTAAAAATACATGGTAATGGATTTGCTTGAAATTACAGAAATCAGTTCCCTGTATTAACTTATAAAGAAAGATTAGTTCTCCCAAAAAAGGATCTTTAATCAACAGAAAGTCTTTCTTTCCAGTTTAATTCAGTAAATATGTATTGAGCACCTCCACATGCAAGGCTTATAATAGCTGTGGAAAAGAAAAAAGATGGAGACTCTCTTTTCGCCCCCGGGGGCTTCCCAGAGATATGCTATTCTGATTCGAATTACTGGCATTTTGTCCACTATGTTTTGATCCATGCTGTATTAAAAAACACAATAATAAGGAAACAAAGTATGTGGCCAAAATATAACACAGTTTCCCAGGCATCTCACCTGCATGGGACTCATGGGTATTGAGGCTAAGCACTCAAGGAGGATGGGTCATGAAGACTACACAGTGTAACTATTTTTCTAAAGTATGAATTCAAACTGGTGAGTTGTTTTCATACCTCCAGCGAGGAAGAGTCATTAACTGTTAAGAAAATAACTATCTTCAGAGTATGCTGATTATTAGAAAATAGTCTATCCCTCTGATCTACCCCAGAAAAGAAAATACATTTAATGGCAAAGTTCCCACATCTTCTCTTCACCAAACTAAGTCTTATTTACTTTACCCTTTACTCACATGAAACAGCTGTGAGTCCCTTCATCACTTTCTCTAAACTTGCTCCAAATAGAGCCAGGTTCTCTTTCCAAGTAAGTATGGTTCTTGTGAACACCATGGAAAGGTAGGGATGACCAAGGTCCATTTTGGATCCCTGACAGATAAGTCTCGAGGTTCTCTATAAGACTCTGGCTCACTTTGTTAAATGATCAATTTTTGCAATGTTGAGACCACACACAATCATTAAGCATCTCCCCTCATTGTATTCATTTCTAGAAACTGCTTTCTCTTTATTTACTTGTTTTATTTATTTTTATGTGGCTGTGCTGGGTCTCAGCTGTGGCACGTGGGATCTTTGATCTTCAGTGTGACATGCGGCATCGTTTTTCTGGTTGCAGCAGGTAGGATCTAGTTTCCAGACCAGGGATCAAGCCCAGGGCTCCCTGCTGATCCTGCATGCACACACTGTGAAGTTTCTCCATCTCCTCCATCACTTGTCCAGGCTCATTCCCTATTACCATCGACAGCATTGGCAGCAGCAGAACATCATCACATGTTCCATCACCTTGTCCTTGTACTTTAGAACCGTGCTGCTGGCTGAATAATTCACGTTATAAGAACGAGTGACGTCTACCACCTTTTCGCCTCACTCCACTCTCTCAGTTATTTTCACTTTTGTTTCCATCATTATTGCATGGCGCTTCTTAGCAGTACCAGCTACATCGCTGCTGCTTTTATGCTGCTCCCAGATATCCTGGGCTTGAAATAAAGATACTATACCACTGTACTCTATACAGTACTATATAGTAAAGTACACAGAAGCACAACTACCCATAGAGGATGCACACACGTGACAATGTACACCAGACACATGAACTAACTTACCTGGCTGAACATTCAAACACAAGTTTGCATCTTTGAAAGTTCACAACTTGCAGGTTTGTATGTAGTGGACTCACTGTAGCCCAAACACAACTCTCTGTCTACTCAACACTCACCACCACTCTGTTCTTCTTTTCAATTTTCTTCAGGCACCCTGCCTTCTAGTTTTCTCCAGTTTCACATGGGCCTAATACTGGTTATATGTTAAACTGACATAGTTTCTTTGCTCCTTTTTTGACGTCTCTGTGTGTCACATTTATCCATCCTCCATTCTCAGGATTCAGTTTATTGATTTCCATGGACCTCCTGCTTGGTGGCACAGGGCACAGGTACCTACTCTTCTAAGTCACCAAGTCAACTCTGG
The DNA here is from genome assembly GCF_029378745.1 of Bos indicus. Lineage (NCBI taxonomy): Eukaryota > Metazoa > Chordata > Mammalia > Artiodactyla > Bovidae > Bos > Bos indicus. The sequence continues at coordinate 42,004,784 of NC_091779.1, read as the reverse complement.
TGTGCAAAACCCTGTTCTTAAAGTACAGACACCATAGAGAGATGATACTTTTCCTCTTCTGAGTCATAATGCTGAATTTCTCAGCCTCAGTATCAGGTTTTGATTCCTGCTTTTTCTTCTGTATTACCCGGAATTCATTCTAACAAGCGGTTACACTGAGAAAATCTTTCAACAGTTTCTCTCTAAACATGGTTCAAGTCTGCGCTTAGCTGACATGTAATTCCAGGTTACAGGACCTCCTCTACATTTTCATTCCTCCTAACACTGGTTGGAGCATATCAGGTAGAATTTTCTAATCTCGTAACAACCCTCAGTAACCGCTCTGGTTGGGAAATTATGCTTCCAGAATGAGAAGCTGGGACTCAGGTTGCTCTGCCTTAGTTTCAACACAATAGTTTTATTGCCAGTGGCAGCCAGACAGCATCACAAGGCTTTTGCCAGCAACCCACCAGCAATTATTATTACCCCACCCGGCCCCCACCCCAGGATTTCAGAGATGCACTCAGCCATTTTCTCTTAAAACTAAGTATGAGTTCATTTTTCCACAGGCTTCAGGGTTACTCAGAGTATTCCATGTATACACTTCATTTAACTGCTATTTCTCAGTCAGATTCTTATTCTTCATTACCAAAAATACTAACCACATTTACTTCGTATTACATGCCACCTGAGCAAACCCCGGGAGATGGTGAAGGACAGGAAAGCATGGTGTGCTGCAGTCCACAGGGTCGCAAAAGGAGTCGGACACAACTGAGCAACTGAACAACAACACGTCTCCTGCCATCTTATTTGATGAAAACACATGAAAATGAAAACATGTATTCTGAGATAAGAAACTATAGTTAAGAGGCAATATAACTTGCAAAAAAATAGGACTGGAGGATAGAAGCCTGGGAACAGCAGGAGTCCTCCACGTGGAGGAACCATCATTACACAAGAAGTATTCACCTTTGACGAAGTCCTACTCAGGAACCTTGTCTCCAACCAGTCAAACACAGGAACTGATTGTTTTTGGCTATGCTCATGCTCAGTCACTCAGTCATGTCCAGTTCTTTGAGACCCCATGGACTGCAGCCCACCAGGCTCCTCTGTCCATGGGATTTTCCTATCAACCTCAAAATAGAATGTAAATGTAATATATGCAGAGATAGAGAGACGATAACCTAGTCATCCAGCTGCTTCCAATCCAGCTGGGAAGCCAGAGTCAGGTTCTTGTGACGCAGCTGAAGGACATAAAACTACAGGGTTCATTCAGGACCCCTATTTGTTTTACCAAAAGAAAGGGTAGAAAGAGCTCAATGTTTTTTAAAAAAAATTGTGTTCAGTGGAACTAAACTTATCTAGGAACTGCTCCACAGACAACGGGACACTCCCTCCACACCCACTAGTCACCAATCAATCAGTTGGTTTTTTTTTTTTTTTTTTATCTTTTTACAAATTAGGGTTTCACAGGGTTGTGTTTAATAAAAAAAACTTCACAGTTAAATCAAAAACATAAGTTTAAAAACCACTGAACTAGAAGAACTCTAAGATCCTTTCCAGTTCTCAAAGTTTCATAATTTCAGGATCTCTTAAACAATCAACTTTGACATCACTGAGATCAGCAGATGGTTGGACATTCCAGTCACTGTTACTACAATGTCTTAAGCAGCTATGTTGGGATTACAGTGCTATGTTGGTTTTGGAGAAACACTAGCAAGCTGAAAAAATGGGTATTATTACAGCTCCAAGTGGCCCTAAGAAACAATCAATGGAAGTAAGATATCCACTTCTGAAAGCATTTACAGTTAAAAAAAATTGGTCAATGGGTAATATAACTGAAGACTTTTTAGACAGACTGGCATCCACTACAGATGATTATTTTCAAACTACTTAGCAATACTGCATCAATAGCAGTTCATCTCAGCAAAAAAACATTTAGCTTCACATGGTAAATGAATTACATAGCAATTCCTTTAATGATAGGATTAAATTCCACTGTTCAATACAATAATTAAATGCCAGCATTGATTTAAAAAAAAAAAAACTCATTACAATGAAATGAATACCTAAGAGTGTCTGGACTCATTACAACTCTTACTACCATCACAAGAGACAAGTGGCAGCTTGGAATATTCTTCCAAAAGGCTAAACACAGCGAACTGCACTGACCCCAGTCTGCGTAATCATTTCCTTTACTTAATTACCATGGAGTGCAACCAATATCAATCATAACAAAAGAATCAAGTGAAGAGTCAAAGAATATGCTGGATTTGAGGGATGTCTCATTTGGTAAAAATTCACATTTAAGGAAAAAAACACCTCTTAGTGAGCCAGTTATATATTGCTGAAATGTTCCTCTATTAAGTCTACCCCTCCATCCCCGTAAAAATGGGCTGGGCTTCCTTGGTGGCTCAGTTGGTAAAGAATCTGCTTGCAGTGCAGGAGACTCACGTTCAATCCCTGGGTCAGGAAGATCCCCTGGAGAAGGGAATGGCAACTCACTCCAGCATTCTTGTCTGGAGAATTCCATGGATGGAGGAATCACTGAGACAGAGCAGACTGTAGACTGGCGAGCTACAGTCCATGAGATCACCGAGTCAGACATAACTGAGCGACTAACACGTCACAAAGAAAAAATACTATCCTTTGGCTCAAATATGTATACTGTTTCTGCTCATTTAATACTTTCAGCTCTCTGCACTGTAAGTCTGGGTTCCCAGTCTGGAATGTTTATACACACCACCTTCAGGAATCTGCCTGTAGAGCTGCCGGAGTATCTCTTTTGACAGGCACTTACCCACATGCTCAAACAGGCAGACACGTTTGAAGAACAGACCTGCCTTCCCTCAATGTGCGGAGACAGAATTGAGCATTACTAAGTCAGCGCCTCCCACGCCCTGCCATGCACACGCGCGTGCACCACACACAGCTAAACAAGACAACGTGAAAACTGACACAGAAACAGAACCCAAATGATAGAAAACAGTGTACTGTTGATGTTCCATTTAGCTACAAGGTAATACATTCTGCAGAAACTTCTCAGAATTAGGAAGACTTCAGTGCCAGATGCCTTTTAAAGGAAGAGACGTTTGGGTATAATTGTGTTCTCAGAAGCGTCATCACCTGACAGACATCAGAACGGATGCCAGTTTTCCAGAAGCCTTGGCTACTCAGCTCCACCGTTACTTCTCGCCTCATGGTATTCTTCTGTCGTATTTTTTGGAGCGCTTCCTAGAAAAGAACTCATTGTGATGAGTAACCTGACAGCTCTAAAGCAGTATTAAGCCAAACATCAAGCATTAGTAAATTAGCTGGATTCGTTCACCCTTACATTCAGGTAGTCAAAATTCTTCATGCCAAATTAGATTTTTAAAAAATAGAGAAAGGCCTTGGGAATAAGCCAGCTTTTCCTGGTAAATGGAGAAGGAAAAACTAACCTAAAGAAGCTACTCTGGCAAGTTCAAATGAAAAATGTCCTTTTGGGCACTTTTTGGTGGTCCAGTAGCCTCCCAATCTGAGGGGTTCAGGTTCAATCCCTGGATGGGGAGCTAGGACTCCACATGCCTCATGGCCAAAAAACCAAAACGTAAAACAGAAGAAAAATTGTAACAAATTCAATAAAGACTTTAAAAATGATCCTTGTCAAAAAAAAGAAAAATCGTGAAAAAAAAATGCCCTTTAACTGAAAAAGAAACAAAATGTGGTGTTTGGAATCTGAAATCTGCATGTAAAAATTATATTTAAATCAAGCCTTATGTTAAGCATTTACATATAAGAAAGACAATCAGTAAATTAACCAGAAACCCATGTAATTCTCAAAGATGCCTTCTAATTTGCAAACCCTGCAGCAAGGGTATATTTTATTAAAACAAGACAATGATTCAAAACTGCTACAATACGTAAACAGGAATTGACTCTTCCCTTTTACCGCCACCCTTCAAATAATTAATGATAAAAAATAATTTTATACTTGTATGTTTATTCAATTTAAAAAAATCTCATAGAATTCATAACAACAACAGGAACCACCACCACCTCCATCACTGATTAAGTTACTAATACAGGCCGGGTAGCTCATACAGTAATAAATCTGCCTGCAATGCAGGAGACCTGGGTCCTATCCCTGGGTTGGGAAGATCCCCTGGAGAAAAGAATGACAACCCACTCCAGTATTCTTGCCTGGAGAATTCCATGAACAAAGGAGCCTGACAGGTTACAGTCCATGGGGTCGCAAAGAATCTGATATGACTGAATGACTATCACTTTAACAGGCCAAACACTACTGGAGGAAAGTTAAATGGAATGTCTCCAAGTCCACACCATCACCCTTTTCCCTGAGTGCACTGACAGTCTCTTTTGGCCTTGGTTCCATCTTTTATAATGAAGCTGACTGGCTCAAGTCACAAAAAGCGACAATGTCAGAATTCAAACACTTTTCTCAGCTTCAAAACCTTGCTTTTACACAATGCAGCAGAATAAACCCTCACTGAGACAAAATCTATATTGATACTAAATCCATTTATTTTTATTCTTAAATATAAAACACAAGTGACCCTGGAATATAGATAATACTACCCATAATACTACCCATACTAAAGAAATACGGAATTTGGGATATAAAGTCTCACAAAATCAGTTCACCATACTAAACTAACAGATATATAGAAGATAATCTTTTACAACCTAAGACCAAGAAACTTGAAAATGTGGTCCTATGGGAAGTTTTAAAATTAACTTCTTAGAGAAGCTATATTCATTCCCAACATCTATTAAAAAACTGGCCTTTTTAAGGAGAAAATATGGTCCCTTAGCTACTAAAAGATGAAAAAAAATCAATCAGTATACTAACATAAGGAGGGGAGTGAAGTGTGATTTTTTTTTTTAAGTATCTTTCCATCTTATTCTAAAAGTGTGGTGTAACAACAATCTCAGATAAACCGGAAGTACATAATCATTAGCCATAGGTGAAGAGGGTCCAATACCAACCTCCCTCTGTGCCAGCTTCTGCTTGTCAGTCTGTTTGACTTTTGGACTATTTGCTAGGAGGTGGCGAAGCTTAACATAACTCTTCCACAGTTTCTGGTACCTGAGGAAAAGGACAGACGGACATCTCAGACAAAAAGAAGGCAAATCTAAAGTGCCGTAAAGCCAGGTGTTCTCAGAGGCCTGCTTGATCATAAATGCAATCCTGTGAACATCCTTAATGGCTTCAGACCTTCATTCTAAGGAAGGACGTGGTCTGGAGGAATGGAGCAGCTGGATGACCAAGAGTCATCCGGAATCTATGAATAAGCTGATCATTGCCTACGTGGGTTGAAAATGAGGTGTCACTATATGGATGAATCTCTCTGGAGGCAATTCCAAGAGAGATGCACAAAAACCGAAAGAAACATGTACGGTTTCTCACTGTTACCTCTTTGAAAGTAACACACTTAAATACACGCTTTCTGATGTTTGTTGAAAGAAAGGCCCCTTACTCAGCAGACACTGTCAGTGTCTGAAACGCTTTCACTGAAAGTAAAAGTTGGAGAAAATGAGAAAAGAGAACCCTCCTCATGATAATACCCAAGATACACAGATACTTACATCCATTTTTCCACTGGCAAGGGAAAGACAAATGATGTATAGCAATTTTATATACCATGACAAAAATAACCATCTTTGAAGCCAAACATGTTATAACCTGGATCAGCCTAACGAGTAAGTTAAAGTATCCTGAGAAGGAAGAGAATATACAGCTTTTTACCAATTCACACTCCTGCCAGCTGAGAGTCCACATGAGCCTAATCACATTCTACTCACACTTTTCTGGCAAGAAGGGACTTTCCAAAGATTTTCTGTTATATTGAAACTGCTCCTTTCTTGGCCTTTGCTGGGTCTCTCCTTTCTGATAACATTTTTTATAGACAATGGAGGAAAGAAAGAAGTACTTACACAGTGCCTGGCTCATTGCTTCATACTTTTATCCAATGGGAGGGGAAAAAAAGAACAAAACCCTTTAGCCTCTTCTAATATATCAGCCAGAATTGGATTTATGAATTGAAAATCTCCCATGCCCTTTTCTCCCATTATGAAACCTTTAAAAAAATTAAATCAGGAAATGGTTTGTTTGACAAAGTAGGGAATCTAAACACTCCTGAAGACTCTAATGGTGCTATTTCCCTTCCCACACATCCTCATTTTCTCCCAGCAAAACACTAATGTGCCAGTTGGAAAGTAACATCAATTCTAAGAGCCAAAAGTCATGGCTTCTCCTTCCAATACAACCCTTGACTTTGCATGGGATGTTGAGCTCTTACTAAGATGTCTCCCCAAAATCAGAACTCTACATCAATACAGCAGTGCTAGGAACCAACATGGTGCTACTTTCCTCTAGAGAGCACTGAAAAAAATAAATAAAAATAGTAAGTTCTACAATGATGGATAAAGGAAAATTCCTTAAAGGTTAAAAACATACAGGACTCATATTGACCAAGACTGCTAAGGATAATCTATTGAATAATATGTAGAGAAAATAATTCTTCAAGAGCTACCATAACTTGTTTCATTTGGTAACCTAATCTTGGAAACATGGCTCATTTCAGATCTTAATTTTTAAAAAGAAAAAACTCCACTAAAGGGGATTCCCTGCTAATTTCAGCTGTTAGTAGAAGATGAAATTGGCTAAGACAAACACCGAGAAATATCTTACTGTGGGTCTCCAGCATAACTCAACTGTGCAGGGCGTATCCCAAAGTGAACGATAATCGGAAAAGTAATCACATCAGGGTTGAACTGTTCACGATCCAGTTGATCGATGCGGACAGAGCTTGGTTTCTAGAGAGAGAGAAATCAAAGCCATTTATTCCCTTAAGAAGTCTTTAAGTATTGACTTTAATCTAAGTAGGGAAGAAATTAATCGGATTTTTCCCTAGGAAAGCCTCATCCCCAAAGGGAAAAAAATGTCATTAAAAACCTTTAATCATAGCAACTACACTATATAAAAACTATAATGTCATCCCCATAAATGAGTCTGTGCCATTCAGCATAATGAACGATGATTCTGTCCTTTTCTGCCATCCCCATAGAAATCTTTAAAAATTAAACTTTTGAAAGGACACCTAGTCAGATATAACTTTTCCTTAACCTCTCCAGAGGCACAGAGGGAGTATTCCACACGACCAAAAGAGACACGCTGGCTTATTCTGCTTTAACTGCACATTTCAAATGGAAAGCTTATTTCTATTCAGCAGGCACAGACAGATGCCTCTATATACTTTTTTTCCCATTAGTTCTCTGTGTACGTTGTGTATTCCTTTAATTCTGTACCTTTAAATGAAAAGGTATGGTGGTACAAAGACCAAATAGTTAAGCTGCTCTTATTATGTCCATGGAGGCCATTCTTAAATTTTAATAGAGAAGACTCAATTTTCATAAGTTTCTTTTCCAAGTCTAATTTAAAAAAAAAAAAAAAGAAGTGAACAGCTTGGTTCCTTCTTAAGTTACTAAAGTATGAGGATCCATTTGTAAAACAGCTTTCATCCTGAATACTCAAGTTTGTGAAAAGATAGTAAAATTGTGGAGAATATGTTTTAGCAACTCCTTGCTTATACTGAACATTCGGGGCATTCCCTAATTAGAAGCTAAATTCTGACTAGAAGATCGGTGGGGGTGTTTGGCCCAGTTGCTTCGGAGCTCGAGGCTATAGACTTGATCACCATGGAGGCTAATAAGCTTCACTGTATTGCCCAGTAATGCCCACCAACTATGACTTAACAGTCCTGCCTGGTTTGTCCAAGACACAGGGGTTTCAATGTTAAAACTGGGAAAGCCCTCAGCAACTGGGACAAGCTGGTCACTCTACCCACAACTGTAGTCCAAATAGGTGACCAACTATTCAATAAAAAGATTTGTGCAAATTCATCCACATTAGTGGAAAAAAAAAACCCAAAAAACCTTAGACTTCAAAGAATATTTCAATGTCATTTAACAATTAAAATTTTACTAGCATCTTGAAAAGTTGACCTTTGCTCTCAAAATTAATAACTAGGTCAAAAAGGCCAGGTTCTCTCCTCTAAGTCAAAACCCTTTGATGTTCTTTCATGCTCTTCTGCCTACCAGGACCACAATTAAAGTCCCTTCCTGCCTCTGCAGTCACCACAGACCAGATTATGCTGGGCTTCTCTTTGGCTCCATGCTATAGTATCAGGGTTTCCCAGGTGGCACTAGCGGTAAAGAACTCTCCTGTTAATGCAGGAGATACAGGTTTGATCCCTGTGTCGGGAAAATTCCCTGAAGGAAGGCACAGCAATTCACGCCAGTACTCTTGCCTGGAGAATCTCATGGACAGAGGAGACTGGTGGGCTGCAGTTCAGAGGGTCACAAGAGTGGGACACAACTGAAATGACTTAGCACACATAGTATCAACAGAGGAAATAGTGATTTAAAATATTTGTGTGTGTGTATGTGTGTGTGTGTGTGTGTGTGTGTGCATGTGTGCACGCACTCAGTCACTCAGTCATGTCCAATTCTTTCCAACCTCATGGGCTGTAGCCCGCTAGGCTCCTCTGTCCATGGAATTCTCCAGGAAAGAATACTGGAGTGGGTAGCCATTCCCTTCTCCAGGGGATCCTCCCAACCCTGGGATCTGCATTACAGGAAGATTCTTAACCATCTGAGTCACCAGGGAAGCCCTTTAAAATATCTGTACTATTTCTTATTTATAGGGGGAAATGGGATGAAATGAGTTCTAGACTTGGCCACACCCTACAGTATCCATCATACTATTTTTATATTAGAATAAAATACATTCTCACCATTGACCAAAGTGTTCCCTAGCAGAGGCAAAGTACCTGGGGAGGGAGATTAATTTTAAATTCTGCAGCAATAAAGTACTTAATGGGACCATAATGATTTGAAATTTTTAATAAATTCCCCAATATCCTTATCACTGGGCAATCTTTCAAAGCAAGCACTTCATAGGACAAAATATAGTGCTATGTCTATTCTGTCCTATTCTCAACAGGATATAATGAAAGAATGTTTCATGATACTAAGTTTTCAGGACACTTTTCTCCCCTGCACTAAGACTAAATAGCAAATACTAAAAAAAAAAAAAAAAAAAACAACTATCTTAAACATGTACCAAAGCTTGGCACCCAAACCTAACTTTCTTATTTCCAATTACTTTCCAGCTTAAACCTTTCATCCTGACTAACCTGTGTTTTCCTCATTATCTTCAAAACTGGCCACACACCAACTCAAGAATGTTCATTCAAAGGTGCCAATGATTTATACAATTCCTTGATTCTTTAAAGACCACAGTAATGTTCATGAAGCATCCCTGGGAGCCTGGCCCAGTGATCTCACCAAACACTACAAGCTTTCCTGACTGGCTTTTTCAGAGATTGGTCCATTGATTCAATAATTCATCACAGACTCCTTTCATATGGATATGCTGTAAGTCTGCAGCTGGACAAGCATCATATATAATCTATATACTTCAGTAGCACCTGGCTCACGTAGTGGATCCTCAACAACTGAGTTGAATGATGATCATGGCAATGGAGTAAATATTCTCTATGCCACTGGCTCAAAAACGAGCAAGCAGCGAACCAGAAGTAACTGGGGAATTTTTTTGACTACACGTCATTGAGCCCCGTTACCTGGAGTACATGGGATGGGGTCCATCAGGGCATTCTTGTATTTTCAAAAGCTCTCCAACTGATCCTAGGAGTTCAGGAAATTTTAACCATGCCATAGAAGGGAGTCCCAGGGTAAAAGTGCTTCCACAGTAAATCATGAGATTCTTCAAGGGGACCCACCAAGGTAAAAAGGATGTCTCCCACCACCATCACCCCCACTCAGTCCTCTGACCCAACTATAAAACGAACAGAGAAATGCAAATTCATGCAACTGTTTAAAAGAAGAAAGAGTAAATCCACAGTCACACTCTCATAGTGCTATGATTTTGTATATTTCTTTTACTCTAACAATTATCTGTGTGGCTTAGCAATATAATAGTAGAAATTGTATAACTTTTTTAGTGTTAAACAAGTTTCATGTTTAAAGACATTTTTATTAAACACTTTCACTTTCTAGATTTGTTTAATATAATCAGCATTAGCTGGAATGTCTGATTTGCAAATAGCAACATTTTGTTTGTGCAGATGCTACTGTCATGCTACAAAAAGTTGATTTAGGGTTTTTATTTTTATGAATCAAGGCTATTAAGCAATTTGGCAGCCTTTCTAAAACAACAGCTTTGTTTACTTAGATTACTCTGTTTCCTTATATAGTAGTATTTTAATTCTCCACTTTTGTAAAACTTTATACAGATAAGATACCAATATATAACTACTTTATGAAACAATAACATATTTTAGAGGAAAATAATAATAAAACAGTGTGCTCTTTATCAGAAAAAAAAGCTATCTATTAATTATTTGCTTTTGATTTTTATGTTTTAACTTTAAAAATGGACATTAGAAGCAAAATTTAAAGAAATAAATTTTAAAAACATTAATAAAAATTAGACAAAGGATGTCGATAAACCAATATCAGAAGAAAAACCTTAAAGATCAACATTTAAAATATCAAGTTTTGCTAGAAACTAAAATAAAAAGAAACCTGAGCTAAATAGTATCTATTTTTTCCCTACCAAATTGACAACATTTTTTGTTAAACTAGTACAAGCAGTATGAAGAAATGGTCAGAGTGTGAATTTTACAATTCTCTGGAAGGTAATTTATAAAGTATCCAAAGCCTTAAAAATGTACATACTTCAAGGAATTAAATGGACACATTCAAACAGAAATACATACATATGGAAAACATGTTTCATCACACGTATACAAATTCAGCATTATTTGCTATAGCAAAAATCTGGAAGCAACTTAGGTGCCTGGTAATAGGGGGTTAACAGTAACAGTGGCTTTTTTTTAAATTATATGCCTAAAGAAATGTAAAACGAAGGAAAAATAATAACTTTGTGCTTGTTGTTCCTGGAGGAAGATAAGAAGAAAAGTCTGAATATTAATATTTAATAGTATGATGCCAATTTTTTTTCAAAACAATATGAAATATGTCTTACTAGAAAAGTTAATAGTATCATCTCTGAAGAAAGGAATTATGGGCGATTTTTCTCTTCTTTGGGCTGTTTTTCTCTTTTTCTAATTGTAGAGAAGATCTATTACTTTTATACTCAGAATAAAATTAGAGCTGAGCATAATCTAAAAACTTCAAAATTCTCCATAATAAGCAGAATAAATCTACTAAGCAGATGAATGGGGCTTCCTTGGTGGCTCAGAGGTTAAAGCGTCTGCCTATAATGCGGGAGACCTGGGTTTGATCCCTGGGTCGGGAAGATCCCCTGAAGAAGGAAATGGCAACCCACTCCAGTATTCTTGCCTGGAGAATCCCATGGATGGAGGAGCCTGGTGGGCTACAGTCTGTAGTCACTTTCATGCCTTCAGTTCAGTTCAGTTGCTCAGTCATGTCTGACTCTTTGAGACCCAATTGGACTGCAGCACGCCAGGCTTCCTTGTCCATCACCAACTCTTACGGCTACATATATGCCTACAGATACGCCTATATTATAATATTTTTCTTATGTACTAAATATTTAAAGGAAAAAAATTACTCAAAGGACAAGAAGCAATGAGTACTTAAATCTTTAAAAACATTCTGTTAGCATTTTTACGAAACACTCAAACCTGAAAGGAAGGTGACTCAGTCTCTGACCGTCAACACCAGCACATACCGCTCCAGGGTTGGTGACAATCATGCCTTTGCACTCTTCCGCGTATTTCTGCCACTCAAGTTCCTCCCACTGAAGCATATTGGCAATCTCCTCTTCGGGAACAAGGGCTTTGCTACACCGTAGTAAGTAGAGGAGGATCTGGTGCATAGACAGTACTTCTTTCCCTCCATCTCAGGTGACAGTGGAGAGAGAGGGAAAATAAGAGTACTCAATTAACAGCCAGTCCTCTACCCAATCACAAAGAACAAGACAGCGAGAGAAGAGCCCCTGTAAAAACGTAGCTTAGAATTTACATCGTTAAACCATTGTTTAACCAGGTGCCAAATAATAGGCAAGCCGTTTGTTTCACTGATGAACAGAGCCCATAAACCATCTCATTTACGAAAATGGCAACAACAACATTATAAATGATAAAAGGCTCCATTTCTGAGGTAGGAATATAAAAAAGGTGCCTACCTAAATAAATTTAAAACCACCTAGTGTAAAGAACCACAGTTTATAACATACAGAACCGTGTTATGTTTTAAATATTTTGTCAGTCTTTATAGGGTAACAGATGAAAGTGACGTTACTGATTTAAGGAAATTCTAAGCTTTTATGAGATACTTACGGATGTTTTCAATAAACTATTGTTGCACTATGGCCTAATTTTTTGGTGCTAATGTGCTGCACCCGCCATGAGTAATAGAAATAAAGAGTTTATACCAATATCATGAAGATCATTATGGAGTTGGTACATGTAAAAAATACCAAGTATTCTGAGACTTAAAGAAGCATATATTACCAAGTACAGAGGCTAAAAACAACAAAGAACATAAAGTACCTTGGAAAAACTCAATTAATCTGGTACTTCGTGAAGCAAAGCCATTCATCTAATATGCACATTAATTTCAATTTCACAGGCTTCTGCCTTCTCTTTAGGTTTAGCTTTTTTTTTTTTTTGGCCACAGTGCATAACACACGGGTTCTTAGTTCCCCGACCAGGGACTGAACTCACGCCCTCCTCATTGGTATCACAGAGTTTTAACTACTGGACTGCCAAGGAAGTCCCTGGGTTTATTAGCTTCTTGACCAGTACGTACAACCAACTTTTCTCTGCCTAGTCCCACCCAAAAGAAGGACAAGAGCCCTGATGGTGTAGAGAACAATAACAACTCTCCCCAAGGTCATAAGACACGCTAGAAACAGTAGTACAGGGCCAAACACTTCGTGGAGAAACAAGGGGACCAAGATGCTGGAGACAGGCAGGCATAAATGAGGGGGTCCTATTTGTGCTAGAAGAGTTTATGACACCCAAGGAATCTAGGATACTAGAAAATGGAAGAAGATAAAAGATTTTAATTTGAGTTGCTATGGGCTAAGATCTTAGGCCTACACTTCTAAGACAGAAGACAGTAAGGATCAAAATTTCTTTTTGATTTGTGTTTTTCTATCTCAGATGCTGCCCTGGAATTAAATGGCATTGCCGCTATATGGCTACTATATATGTAGGAATGCATTCATTTATTAATCTAAATACACATTCATTCATTCAATAATTACTAGCACCTATTACGTAGCTGGCCCAGGAAACACAGTGCTAAACAGCTGAAACTCTTACGTTCCAGAGGAGAGAAAGAGACAATAAAAAACAACTACTTAATAATAGATCAGGGATGAGGGCTCTGAAAATGGATCAAACTGGGCAACTATACATAAAAGGGTGGTCAGGAAAGATGTCTTTGAAAAGCTGCCATCTGACAGACTTGAAAGAAGCAGAGGAGCTCCACGTGGCTACCTGGGAGAGGGGTGTCTCTGGTAGAAAAAACAGCCAAAGCCCCAAGGTGGGACTGATGTGTTCCAGGAACTGCAAAGAGGCCAGCATGGATAGAGCAAATTGAGGAGGAGAATGTAAGAGAGGCAGCAGGGAAATCAGATCTTGCCAAGCTTTACAGAGCACAGTAAGATCTCTGGAAGTGACTCTCAGATGGGAGCACGTTTTTCACCATTATGTGCCTGGCACTATGAATGGTCCCATGTAACAATTATGGAAAAAAACTAACAAAAACATAAGCTCCGGGACTTTAAGAAGCAAGTTGACTAATGATGATTAACCACAACAGTTCCTAGAGGAATCTTTGCAGGTAACATTCTGAAAAGAGGTAAAGACACTGAGTCTCTTTAAAAAAAAAAAGAAGTAACTAAAGTAGAAAATACAATCAACCTACATGAGGACATGTTCTGTCTATTCTTCTTACTATTATTCACAGCAGTAAAAAAAAAATAAAATGGTATGCCTCATTACAAAACATCTGCCTTAAAACTACAAGTCACCTTTGATTAACAAACTTCCATGGTTAAGGACATATTTCTTAGACTCTGTCTCAACAGACATTTTAATCTGCCTGCATGTGACATGACTTTCTCAATCAATGATGTTTTCCCCTTTGCTAAGGAGCCCAGCAAATCATAATGCCCCTCAGTCAGTCTGAGTCCATGCTAATCTCTGCTTCTGGGGGGAGCCTGAAGTGAGCAGGTGGACAAGAGACCTCTAAAGCCAGGGCAAGTTGACTTACACTTGCATGTGTTAACATAAGGAGCAGCAGGGATAAAGCAAACCTAGCCCTCAGAAGAACTGCCATACTGAGGAAATTCTAGGAACCAAGGAAAGGGTAAAACACAGTAAGATTACTAAAGAGCACTGTGTGCTTATAAGGATACATCAGAGGAGCAGAGTGTTGTTTTGCTATAAGGATTAGAGAAGAACATTCAGACTTTATTTGGGAAGGTTGGAAGGAGAAAAGACATGCAACTCTAGCTATACACATTGGTGCTGAAAGCCACCCCACGGTTACAAGTGGCCAACTTTAGGACACTTCAAATAAATGGGAAAAGGACTAAGGGCATTGAATTTAAAGGGAAAAGAATAAAAAAAATCAAAGAGCTACTGAGAGGGAGGAACACTTAAACCTGCAAACCAAGGGCACTGCCCAATTGAAGAGAAGAGTACCTGCGAGATAAAGAAGGAAGGCCGCCAAGTGCCCTGAGAACACTTCTGCCTAGTTTGGGTGCAAAGGTGCTGATGAGGGAGGAGAGATTTATAGCTGCATGGAACTAGAAAGAATTTTTTTTAAAACATACACATATTAGGCGTGAGGTAATGCTAAAGAAGAAACTATAAACCCATGCTGAAAACTGCTATATAAACCCATGCTGAAAACTGCTAAATTATTTTAAAAACAGCTAAAATCTAAAAAGATAGATATTTACTGGTGTGAAAAAGTAGAAACTCAGGACAGATAACATGAGGTGAAACCCTGACAGGAATATAAGGAAAGGCAGACAGAACTAGAGAGTCCCACGGAGCCCACAGGGCAAGAGCTCCATCCCTCACACCCAGCCTGGCAAAAAGGACATTGCAGAAATATTTGTGGGATGACTTTCTGAAGCAGATAAATAATGTGGCCACTTGCTCGCAGACTGCCATGAATCTACTAATGCTAATGAATTGGCTCTTTTGGTTTGTCTGCTTTGCTACATGTTTATGTTGGGGATTTATGGAACTATGTCACTGAGGGCTAGGAAATAATCTTTATCTCGTTGGCTGAGATAAATAGGACCCGATACAAATGAGAAATTAGAGCGGGTAAGCTAAGGTTAGCAGGAATTCTGCCAGCGCTGGGACAGGAACCGTGACAACGGCTCATTATTCGGGAAGAACTGGAGTTTGTGTTTCAGGGAATGAATCTGGACAGTCATTAATGAACTGACAGACTTTATAAACTGTTTCTTAGAGACTTAATTCTCACAGTTTATATCGCTTGATGATTTATATGGTTATTGGGAGGAGGGGCAACTTGCTAGGGAATTTGTATTAAGAATATACTGGTTAAATAAGTAGTTCTCAAGAGTATAATACTCAGTTTTAAGAAACATACAATACTGTCGTTCCCTACACTGAGAATAACTATATAACTGCATTACCTATATGCAGACATATAATTATGTCTCCCAAATATTCCTACAGGACACCTTTATATAATCTTAAATTTTGAAAACTTTTATTAATAGCACAGAATTTTCTCAACTCTCCACAAACAAAGCTACATTAAGACACTGTATCAATTTATGTCTTTTTCCAAACTACATTTCCCTCCTGGGAATTCTGATATACTCTTCCTCTTTGGCCCTCTGTGAGCCATAGCGAAAGAACTGCTTCTCCAAAATGAGACAATTTCCAAAAATCCATCTGCTAGATAGTTGATTTGCAAAACTGATTTGGGATTCTCAAAGCTTTACTACAGCAATGATACAAGCAATCAACAGGCTTTCCTGTAAGTGCAGCCTTTCTATCTTGAATTATGCCCTGCCCTAGCCCTGGCTACAATCAAGATAAAACCTTAAACTGGCTCTGATATAATATGAGTTCATATCAACTGTCTAACTACTAAAGGTGGAGGCAGGGATAAGGAAAGAAACAAAAATTTGAGAAAACTCTTATGATATCAATAAATTGGTTGTTCTGTAATTTGACTTCTGGTAAACTGACCTGCACTGAAGAATCCTTGGTTTAATCTATTAGCTAAACTTTGGATAAATTTGTATAAAGCAACTGAGACAGCTGACTTCAAAGCAGGTCCACTGAGGAACTAGAGAAAAAGTATAATGACCGATAAACTTTCAATCTATGTATTATAATAAACTGTTACGAACAAAAAGCCGATGAGAGTAAGAGGACCACTAAATACTTGAAACACTATAAAAAAGTTGTTCATTCTCAGAGGAGTTCAAGTAAGAGGCAAATATTAATAATAACAATGAGATAACTTTTTACGTATCAGATGCTAGTAAAACCCAGTGTTGGCAGATGTATCGGAAAAGAGTGGTGTCAAAAATGCTGGTTAGAACTACAAAACTATATCCTTTCTAGAAAAAACTTGGCCAGCTCTTTCCAAATTTAAAATGTGCATACTGTCTTAACAAATAATTACTTCTAGAACTCCACCTTATAAAAACACACAAATGCAAAAGAATAGATGCATAAGACTATACCTAAAGTATTTACATGTAATGGTGCGGAGCCGGGGTGGAGGGGTTGCAGAATAGAGACTTCCAAAATACTCCTGACTAAAGGAACTGTAAAAAAACAAACCCGAAAAAAACAAACAAACAAAAAAAACAAACCCGATGTCTATTCATCTATAGAATGCCACACAGGTGTTAAAAATTAAGGCAATGTATTTGTGTGTGTGTGTGTGTGTGTGTGTGCATGTGTGTTAGTCACGAAGTCGTGTCCAACTCTCTGTGACCCCATGGACTGCAACCCGCCAGGCTCGTCTGTCCATGGAATTCTCCAGACAAGAATACTGGAGTGGGTTGCCATTTCCTTCTCCAATGTGAATTTTAGTAGTAGCAGTTTAGCCGCTAAGTCGTGTCCAACTCTTGTGACCCCACAGACTGTAGCCTGTCAGGTTCTCTGTCCATGGGATTCTCCAGGTAAGAATACTGGAATGGGTGGGTTGCTATTTCCTTCTCCAACGTGTTTATATAGAGGATGTCTGAAACAGCTGGGTAAAAAAGTCAAGTTGTGTAACATGTTTAGTGTTATCTCACTTAAAGAAAAAAGTATAATTCTCTCTTTATAGGTGAAAACGAATACAAATCAAACCACTTATAGCAACTACTTATCCTCACACATCTAGAAGTTGGTGTTCACTTTTTTACTTCATACACTTTTGTACTGTTTATATGTGCGCGCGCACACACACACACACACACACAGACTGGACACAATTAAGGGCAAAGGTAACACTTCAATTTTGTGAAGAAAGAATGGTCTTTTCAATAAATGGTGCTAGTCAACTGAATGTCATATTGAAAACAATGAATCTTGACCCATATCTTATGTTATTTACAAAAACAAATCTGAGACAGATTATAGGACTAAATTTGTAGAAAACAGAGAGAGTATCTTGATGATCTAGAGGTAGGCAAAGTTTTCACAAACAAGATACAAAAAGCTCTAAGCAAAAAGGAAAAATAAGAATTAAAATTAAGAATTTCTGTTCATCAAAAAAAAAAAAAAAATCACCATTAAGATGGTGAAAAAGCAATCACAGAGAAGGTATTGGCAATACATATATTGGCCAAAAGACTCATATAATAAGTATATATAAAAAATACCTACAAATAAACAAGAAAAAGGCAAATAAAGCAACAGAAAAATGAACTAAAGGCTTGAATGCTAAGTCACTTCAGTCGTGTTTGACTCTGTGTGACCCCATAGACGGCAGCCCACCAGGCTCCCCCATCCCTGGGATTCTCCAGGCAAGAACACAGGAATGGGTTGCCATTTCCTTCTCCAATGCAGGAAAGTGAAAAGTGAAAGGGAACTTGCTCAGTTGTGTCTGACTCTTAGCGACCCCATGGACTGCAGCCCACCAGGCTCCTCCATCCATGGGATTTTCCAGGCAAGAGTGCTGGAGTGGGGTGCCATTGCCTTCGCCTAGAATAGGCACTTCAAAAGTCAACAAGGAAAAAACAAAAGTCAACAGGGAAATGGTCTATGTATGAAATGGTGTTCCATTTCATTAGTCTTTAGGGAAATGAAAATTAAAACCATACTGCGATACCTCTGATGCTCATCAGACTAGCTAACTTGAAAAAGAAAGAAAAACGCCAAGTGTTGGTACAAATGTGGAATAACTTGAACTCTTATCTATACTGCACATGGGACAGTGAAAAGGTACCATCATTTTGGAAAACTGTTTGAAAGTATCTACAAAGCAAAACTTAAAAGCATCCAGAATATCCACTCCTAGGTAGATATCCACTACAGGAAAGCATAAATATGCACATCAAAAGGCATGTACAAGAGTTTGATGAACATATGCGTGCTATCTGAAAGAGTCAAAAACTAAAAATATCAGATCAGATCAGATCAGTCGCTCAGTTGTGTCCGACTCTTTGCGACCCCATGAATCGCAACATGCCAGGCCTCCCTGTCCATCACCAATTCCCGGAGTTCACTGAGACTCATGTCCATTGAGTCAGTGATGCCATTCAGCCTTCTCATCCTCTGTCATCCCCTTCTCCTCTTGCCCCCAATCCCTCCCAGCATCAGAGTCTTTTCCAATGAGTCAACTCTTCGCATGAGGTGGCCAAAGTACTGGAGTTTCAGCTTTAGCATCAGTCCTTCCAAAGAAATCCCAGGGCTGATCTCCTTCAGAATGGACTGGTTGGATCTCCTTGCAGTCCAAGGGACTCTCAAGAGTCTTCTCCAACACCACACTTCAAAAGCATCAATTCTTCAGCGCTCAGCCTTCTTCACAGTCCAACTCTCACATCCATACATGACCACAGGAAAAACCATAGCCTTGACTAGACGGACCTTTGTTGGCAAAGTAATGTTTCTGCTTTTCAATATGCTATCTAGGTTGGCATAACTTTCCTTCCAAGGAGTAAGTGTCTTTTAATTTCATGGCTGCAGTCACCATCTGCAGTGATTTTGGAGCGCAGGAAAATAAAGTCTGACACTGTTTCCACTGTTTCCCCATCTACTTCCCATGAAGTGGTGGGACCGGATGCCATGATCTTCGTTTTCTGAATGTTGAGCTTTAAGCCAACTTTTTCACTCTCCTCTTTCACTTTCATCAAGAGGCTTTTGAGTTCCTCTTCACTTTTCTGCCATAAGGGTGACGTCATCTGTGTATCTGAGGTTATTGGTATTTCTCCCGGCAATCTTGATTACAGCTTGTGTTTCTTCCAGTCCAGCGTTTCTCATGATGTACTCTGCATAGAAGTTAAATAAACAGGGTGACAATATACAGCCTTAACGAACTCCTTTTCCTATTTGGAACCAGTCTGTTGTTCCATGTCCAGTTCTAACTGTTGCTTCCTGACCTGCATACAAATTTCTCAAGAGGCAGATCAGGTGGTCTGGTATTCCCATCTCTTGAAGAATTTTCCACAGTTTATTGTGATCCACACAGTCAAAGGCTTTGGCATAGTCAATAAAGCAGAAATAGATGCTTTTCTGGAACTCTCTTGCTTTTTCCATGATCCAGAGGATGTTGGCAATTTGATCTCTGGTTCCTCTGCCTTTTCTAAAACCAGCTTGAACATCAGGAAGTTCACAGTTCACATATTGCTGAAGCCTGGCTTGGAGAATTTTAAGCATTACTTTACTAGCAGGTGAGATGAGTGCAATTGTGTGGTACTTTAAGCATTCTTTGTCATTGCCTTTCTTTGGGATTGGAATGAAAACTGCCCTTTTCCAGTCCTGTGGCCACTGCTGAGTTTTCCAAATTTGCTGGCATATTGAGTGCAGCACTTTCACAGCATCATCTTTCAGGATTTGGAACAGCTCAACTGGAATTCCATCACCTCCACTGGCTTTGTTCGTAGTGATGCTTTCTAAGGCCCACTTGACTTCACATTTCAGGATGTCTGGCTCTAGGTCAGTGATCACACCATCATAATTATCTGGGTCGTGAAGATCTTTTTTGTACAGTTCCTCTGTGTATTCTTGCCATCTCTTCTTAATATCTTCTGCTTCTGTTAGGTCCATACCATTTCTGTCCTTTATCGAGCCCATCTTTGCATGAAATGTTCCTTTGGTATCTCTGATTTTCTTGAAGAGATCCCTAGTCTTTCCCATTCTGTTGTTTTCCTCTATTTCTTTGCACTGATCGCTGAAGAAGGCTTTCTTATCTCTTCTTGCTATTCTTTGGAACTCTGCATTCAGATGCTTATATCTTTCCTTTTCTCCTTTGCTTTTCACTTCTCTTCTTTTCACAGCTATTTGTAAGGCCTCCCCAGACAGCCATTTTGCTTTTTTGCATTTCTTTTCTATGGGAATGGTCTTGATCCCTGTCTCCTGTACAATGTCATGAACCTCATTCCATAGTTCATCAGGGACTCTATCAGATCTAGGCCCTTAAATCTATTTCTCACTTCCACTGTATAATCATAAGGGATTTGATTTAGGTCATACCTGAATGGTCTAGTGGTTTTTCCTACTTTCTTCAATTTAAGTCTGAATTTGGCAATAAGGAGTTCATGGTCTGAGCCACAGTCAGCTCCTGGTCTTGTTTTTGCTGACTGTATAGAGCTTCTCCAAAATGTCCATTAATCACAGACAGGTTAAATACATTTTAATTTAGTCACACTGTATAATACTATACAGCAACGAGAATGTGCCAACTACAGTTAACTATAACAGGTATTTCTAAAACAAAATAAAGAAGAAGATAGAAACAAAAAATATATACAATTCTAACTTTTATAATTCAAAAACAGGTAAAACTAATACATGGTATTTTCAAGACAGAATAGAGGTTGCCTCAAGGAGTCGGGTGGTGACTAGAAAGGGGCTCTTCAATGCTGGTAATCTTGAGTGGGGGGCTGAGTACACAGTTATATTCACTTGGTGAAAATTCACTGAGTCTTATGACAAGTGCACATTCAATATTTGTGTTCTACTTCAATCAAAGGTTTATTTTTCAAAAATGAGAGACAATACCAAAGAATGAGTGAAAACCACATTCACTCTCATTAATAACAAAATACATGAATATTTAACTAAGGCACTCTTATGACCGATTGTTTAAAGTCTATAAACGAGTATTTACTGAGCCCCTGCAATGTGCCAAGGAATATGTTAGTACTGATACAAGACAGACTGTTAACGCCTCAGCCTCATGGAGCTATAGTTGGAAGGAAGGAAGCAAAGAAACAAAGTCCAAAATGTGAAGAAGACTAATAATTCATTTTTTACAGCAGCATAAACTGATGGGATTCTTTTGATAAGAAATTTGGTACTACTTATCATGATCTTTAACAAATATCCATCTACTGGATGAATTACTAAAAATTAGGATGCAAAACATGTATCAGTATGACGACTAGCATGTAAAAAAGGCAAGAAGGGAAAAAAATGAAAATATACATCAAAATGGACACACCATTTTGAACTCACCATTTTCTAAAGATTTTTAGTGAAGTCATATTTTGAAAAACAAATCAAGCATAATTTGCCATCCAATAACAAACTGCATTTTATACAGAAAAACGCATTTTTCTGTATCCTTCTGAGATTTTTTTTAAGTAAGTATATTTTCAAAGAAAGTCTAATGAAAAAGTCAATTCTGTTTAAAAATAAGCCAAGAGATCTTTTTCTTTACAACAACCTGAGTGTCATCCCTGCATAGTTACGAGAAACATTTTGTGAGAGTTGAAATCCCATAAAGTAAACACCTGACAAAGGATTTTTCTTTAAGATGATTTTAAAATAAGTGTCCACATTCTCTTAGAGATTTGTTTGTTCATAAAATTCCTAGAGGCAGATAGACACAGAAAGGAAAGGCTTTTCAACAAACTCACTCTAATACCATTTTCTCATAAGTTTACCATTAAAGCTCCATTACAAAATCATAGATTCATTCACTTGAAAAGAAAAAGAAAAAAAGGACCTCTCAATAAAATGAAACCAGGGGACTTCCCTGGCAGTCCAGTAGTTAAGACTCCATACTTCCACTGCAAGGGGTTGGGGGAGTGGTGATGGTAAGGGGGCCACAGGTTCCATTCCTGGTCAGGGAACTAGGATCCCACATGCTTTGTGGCATGGCCAAAACACAAAATAAAAAAATAAAGACAAAAAGAAATAAAATATGCAGATATACAAAAGAAAATGCTTTGAATACATTTTCCAAACAAAATAAACATTAACAATAAGCCACCTTGACTGAGTAGACTGAGGAGAGGGTACCAAGGACAAAAGCTGGAGGAAAATCTACACCAGAATGAATAGATAAGATAAAAACCACAAAAGACGAATCAGAGAGCCAGAGTCAAGTAAGGAGCGCGCAGCAGGCGGAACACACTAAAAGCCCAGGTATCATATCAGGGAGGAGATGCAACTGAAGCATGTCCACTGGATTCGGTCTGACATCAGCAGCTACATCGGGGTGAGGGCATGTAAGGGGGAGTGGAATGCCACAGCAAAGCCAGGCTGTGAACAGCCCAGAATCCAACAGGCTCCTGGACGGCTCTGAGGCATGGGGGAGGCAAGTGCTCCCCAACGTTCATGAGGAGGGGAGCATGAGCATGACGCTGAACTCGTGAACTGCTGATGTGTAAATGTGGGCAGAGAGCTGACACGCTGAAAAGCTCCCCAGCTGAAATGATAAACCACAGATTTACTGCAGCAGTCATTTTTTTTTTTCCTCCTGTATCACCAAGAGGCCCAAATTATCAGAGAAGAAAAGGCAAATGGTTGAACTGACATTTCCACAGAAGGTGGTGGTTATTAGCACAAGGGGCTGAGGCCACTAGAGCTGAGAGACAAAAGTCAGAGGAGAGGACTGAAGCAGGAAAGCAAAGAAAGGTGGCTGTACACATTGAGAAAAAAGAAGATTCAGGCAGAAGCAAAGGGAACAAGGAAATGAGGACCTGGAAGTATAAGTGGATGTCACCAGAAAGTGAGACATGAGAATGAGATTCCAAGGAAGAATTCACTTAGGATGGTGAAGATTTTACAAACAAAAAGGCGTCCAAATATCTCATTAAAAGCCCAACCATTTTTAAAAAAATTCTAAATACAATGCTGTATCTCACAGCTAGCCTCTTGACAAAAATTTTTAAAAGTTAAAATGTTGCTTTGAAAAACATAGCAGTCATATATTTACTTATATATATGTAATAAAAATATTATATGTAATTAAATATATATTTAATTTCATGAGAATAAATTGTTCTTCACTATAAAATGAATAAAAGTATATGTCAAAAAAGAAAAAAAACTCCCATAAAACCACTATCTTACTACAACTATTACTCCAGTTATTTTTAGCATAGTTATAATCATATTGTTTATAAAATTTCATAAATTGTTTTCTAATTAAATATATACATTTTTTAAAGCCACACACATTTTTCCACTTTAATACTTGCATGATATTTTATCAAGTAGACTCTCAAATTTTTGAAATCAATTCTCCCACTGCTTATCTAATTTGGGGCTATCATAAATTATGCAGGGGTATAAATCAGCATGTATAATATTACATTTTCATGCCTCACCTGAGAAGTAGATAATTAAGTATCTGAGGTGGGAAAGTTGTCCCTAAAGATTGAAAGGAGAATGGCTCATTTTCAGATGTACTATCTCACCAGGTCACTGACAAGCCAAAAGATTTACCTGGAAGAAATCTTACAAAACGTGGCATAAAATGAAATCTTGGACAGCAGGGAGGACTGTCTTCAAACAAAGGACCTAAAGCAAACAAGTGAAAAGGAAAGAAAAAATAAATAAAACTGCCTTGAGAAACAAACACTGAAACTTAATTCCCAAGATTTATGATAACGAAACAAAAACACCACCACCAACAGAAGTAGGGACATAACAAACACTGCCCCCACTTCTACTCAACAGCTGAATCAATCATGTGGCAACTGCCTCAAACATCCCATGAAGAGTGAGGAGACCCTCCCCGCCAAGAAAGGGAAGAATGAAAGCCCCAAGGATATATACAGTATATAGCATATACAGTAAAGCTAGTTTTAGAAATTCAAAGATATAAAGATTTTTGTTATAACTGAACTACTGCATGATAAATATGCCTGTGTTTTCGCTGTGTCCCATTTTAATCAATATAACTGGGGGGAAAAACAGAGAAATACTATTCAAAATTTGGTTTGAAAAGCTGTTCATCAACACACTGCTTTAAAAATAAATAAATAAATGTCTGATGGAACAGACGCATTTCCAAGAGTAAATCATCATCCAAGAACCAAGTATCAAGTTTTGAACTGATGTAGCATACGGTGTGTGTGTGTTTTAAGAGTTAACTAAAGTTCTGTTTTAATGAACTGTCATTTTGGAAGAAGTTTATTACAGTAAAGTCCAACAGACTTAAGATATTAACTAATGAGATTTCCCCAATGCAGATAAATCAAGGTAGTTACTCAACATAACTGATACCATCTTCCTAGGTACCAGTTACTTAACAATTAATGATAATCCTTCATAATGGACATGGTCCATCTGTAGTTAAATGAGACCCATAACAACTCATTTATGTCAAATGATAAGAAGCATGCCTATGAATAATAAACTTTTCCCTGCAGTTCAAAAGTGAGAGGAATTTCAACTATGTACCCCTACTTTTTTATAAGAGTTTTCACATAAACCACAACATTCTCCCACAAGCGCTACACTTTTGTTAAATCCTATTTACCTTTGAGATTCCAGTCATACAATTCCAAAATATCTCTGAATAGGAATAATGAAAAGAGTTCAAGTCCTTTCACACAAAAATTCTGAAAAATAAACCAGAAACCCCAAATTACTGTAGTACTGCAACTATATATTAACTGATGCTTCAGCTTGTTTTAGTCAAGTGTTTTAAAAAGTGTCTAATGCAACTGTACTAAAACAGTTTAATTTCCTAAAAAACTTGGCCACTGTCCTATAGTAGCTCAGTGTCTTAAAACATTAATGAAGTAAGCAATAATGTCATTAGAATTCCTAAGAAAATGTGGGCTTGGTTCTTCTCAATGTACAAATAAAGTGATGTGAAATTTAGAAATCAAAGTCTCTTTCATGTCATATTTTTCTAACCCAATTACAAAACATACCAGAATCTCTTAGGGACTTTCTGTTAATTCAAATAACACACTGAGCAGCCAGCTCTGATAGATTTGTCCCCAGCACCACCCTCCCCTCCCACCTCTGCTCACCTCCACCCTTCAAACACACCCACAATCACTATTGCCAAGTTACCATAAATTAGAGGTCTCCGTGCCAAAAAAGTTCCAGCTCTTAATGAAGGCAAATAAAGGGCTACGAAAAACGACAGAACTTTGTACCAAAATTTCTGCTGTAAACAAGCTTAACAGATGATATATCTGCGAGTGAGACTTGTCTCATAATTCTTCCTCCTACTTGTTTTGCTCGGGGTTCATAAATCACCCTGCGTGAGATCACGCCAGAAGTCGTCAACTTTTACAATAGCAAATGAAGGCTTATGACCTTAAAAATAAAAAGGAAGCAAAAAAGCCCTTCCAAGCTGAAGAATGAAGGGGCGGCCCTTTCTCCTTAATTCTTTTTGAAAGACAGGTAGAATTAACAGGACTTGCCCAGAATGAAATAGGTGCAAACTAAGCATGCGTGTCATGCTCATCAATCCCCGTGGGTCCTCCGCTGCCCTCGACAGAGCCACACTGTTAAACAAGGTTTGCAAGAGGAGCCAGGGGCTCAGGAAATCGACCCCGACTCCAACACAATGTTAAGTGCACAAGCTTGTTTGCTGTCTGGTTGTTATTTCTTAGTGTGATTTGTTGACACCACTAAAGTCAAGATCAGGCAATGAATCATTCTGAGATTCACATTAATCTTGCTTTGGAATTTTAAACCTCTTGCATATATTTAGATAAATCTGCTGCTGAGCATCCGCAGTGAAAAACAATTAGGAAAAATATGTAAATATATGGGAAGAAAAATGAACCAAGCATTGATCTTGTCACTGGAGATAATGAATAAGATTATTCCCACAGTTATCAGATTCAGTTTCACTTTTCTAATTTCCTCTCTGATAACGACCAGTAACCAAAAGCTGTCCCTTGTCCAAAACAAACTAGAAACAGATGTAATGTTACCATCACGTAACTTTCAGTAGCTGCAACACAGAGGAGAAACGGGTTCAAAAATAGGTCAAAAAGTTGGAAAATGACCTGAATTTTAACCTCCTTCCTAAAGCTACATCTGACTACAGTTACCTCTGACTGGTCTTTTTCAACAGTGAACACAATACTTTAAGAGTATCCTTATGGCAAAAAGCCAGCGCTGGTCAAGTTCAATGCTTTAAAAATATATAACTATGGAATAAACAAAAGAGCAAACTGCATCAAGCTGTTAAATAATCTTCTCTCTTACCTCAGGCATCATCTCTTCTATGAAATGAATCGTGTAGTCTATGTTGAATCTAATTACTTTACACAGTGGAATCTGTAATAAGAAGAAGGAGAGGGTCAGTTTCAAAATGCCTTTCTGTGCTCACCACTGTACACGTGTTGGCTACCTGACCCAGAAGGCCATGAACCAAATGAGAAAGTTTCACCTTAATCTAAGCTGCTAACAATACTGCACATGAAGCTTGACCACAACTGCTGGATTTTAATGCAAGAACCCAGCTGACCTGGTCTCTACAGGAAACCTGCATAATGTTGGTGTTTAATTAACTGTAGTAGCAGCAGCAACACAAACACGACAAGAACTCGTTAAATCCAAATATACTGCCTCTGAAGAATTAATAAAACCACGAATACGTCTTTCTCTCGGGTTTTTAAAACCTTTCAGAATCTTCAGCTCTTCAGGCAGATCTGGGATAGCAGGCTGACAATTCATCAGTTACAGATTCATAAGTCACTGAAGTACACACAACTCATGCTGCCTTTCTGGCTCTGGAGCAAAAGCAAGCATGGCAATAAAAATAATAATAGCTAACACTTACTAGCTAGGTAGGCCCTGTTCTACTGTTTCATATACTGTCACTCACGTAGCCATCCTGTGAGATAGGTACAATTATTCTCCCTAGTGTACAGTGGAAGAAACAAAAAACAGAGAATCAGATACTTTGCCTAAGGTAGTGTGTGTGTGTGTGTGTGTGTGTTAGTCGCTCAGTCGTGTCTGACTTTTTGCGACCCTATGGACCATAGCCCACCAGGCTCCTCTGTCCATGGGATTCTCCAGGCAAGAGTACTGGAGTGGGGTGCCATGCCCTCCTCCAGGGGATCTTCCTGACCCAGGGGTAAAACACGTGTCTCTTACATCTCCTGCATTGGTAGGTCGGTTCTTTACCACTAGTGCCAACTGATAACAGGGATCTGGTGAATTAGAAACCCTTGCTCCTGACCCCAGTTCTAAGCCACTAGGGTATCCATCTCTCATTACCTAACACTGTCCTAATAATATCTGTCCTAATGCTCAGAGTATGTGTGAAGATGAAGGAAAGCTCAGATGAAATAAATCCACATCTGTCTTGCTTTACAAATGTATCATTAGATACCAGCCTAGTGCCCACATTTAAGAGGTTTTCTCTAGGCCTATTTTTGAATGAACGGAGGACTGAAAAAGGGAGGGGTGTGAGGTTAGAGCAGTGGTTTGGCTGAGTAGCTGGAGAAAATAATAGACTCAGAAGCTCTAGAGATGTGTTAAGTAGGCTTTTCTGGCCACTCGATCTGTCCATAAGACGATTTTATATAAATGTCATCGTTTTTACAAACCACAGCAATTAGAAAGAAACAAATTTTAATTCCACCAGCAAAAGGAATGGTAAGAAAAACAGTCTTACAATGCCATCTACTGGAAGTCTTTTTCTCAGAAATGAAGTTTAGCTCTTAGGTGCTTTTTTTTTTTTGAAGGATAGTGGCTAATTTAAGTGAAATTCATAATTAACTTTAATAAGAGATCCATTTTCAACTTTCTCATGGTAATGCGTTCTAAACCAGCTGAAGCGACATGCTAAGGTCACTATCATTTTGAAGTTCTTTCTTCCTACAAGCATTTAAAAATATTTGAGCATAGTTTATGAATAATTTGTGCAATTATTCACAGTTTTAAAATACATTACTAACAACCAATAGATTCACAGATACTCTAAAATAGGCCACACCCTCTATCTTTTAAAAAGGCAGAGATCTAAGAGAAAAGCATGAAAACAAGCATAAATAGAGTGTGATACAGTGTAACCTGTCAGAGTGCCATTAAAAAAACAAACAAAATGTTGAATAGTATAAAGTACAAAAGAATCAAAGAGGAGGTAACATTTGAGTTGAGTCTTTAAAGATGAGAAGGAATTTTCCAGGTCATTCAGAAAATTAACTGGGAAATAAAAAGGTGTTTGTTTATTCTTTTAAATTAATTTTTATTGGAGTAAAGTTGCTTTATAACGTTGTGTTAGTTTCTACCGTACAGCAAAGTCAATCAGTCACAGATATACATGTATCTCCTCCCTTTTTTATTTCCTTCCCATTCAGGTCACCACAGTGCATTAAAGAACAGGAATTTAGTTTCTAGCAAGACAGAGAAAAAGAAGCTGGAGCCAAAATAGGTCATTTAGCTCTTCAGGAGTGAAATGAATGAAGACAGAGACACAAGGAAATTCTAGAAAGTATGAACTATATTCTGCAGATCTTATAAACCAGGTTAAGGATTCAGAGCTATCCTTATGGCAGCAAGAAGTCATTCAAGTGCTATGAGTGAGAGACCAACACAGTTTCACATGGTCGCTGTGTAAACAGGGTGGGAAGGGTGTACAGAGGAGCAAGGCAAGAGACCAGGAGCCTAATGGAACAGCCCAGGAGCCAAATGAAGAGAAGTCCAAAAGAGGAAGGGGAAGACTTTTAGACATAGGAGATGGGACGGAAATCCACAGCGACCATTCTGACCTGGAAATGAAAGAGAGAGAACAGAGGATAATTTCCAGGTTTCTAGCCTAAGGGAATAGCTAGGTCAGGATGACATCAAAACAAGGAAATTCACAGGGTGTAACCCTAAGTCCCTTAAACTCAGTATGTAGAGAAGATGACCAGCTCAGTTTCACACAAGTTGAGGGTGAGGTACCTGAGGGGACATCAAGGTGGGTGTGTCCAATGCGCAATCTGAAATGTGAGTGTGAAGCACAGAGCCATGTGTCACAGCTATAAATTTTGATGTCAGAACATGCATGAGAGGAAAAAACATGGGTGACATTGCATTACGTGGGGAGTGCATTCAGGAGAGAAAAGGACCAGAGCCCTTGGGAAGAGTCAAGAGGCAGAGAAAGAGCAGAAGTGTAAACTTTACTCCTTCCGCTCTGTGCAACAGCAGCTCTGCTGATGATTAATGCAACTACAGTTCCTTCCTCAATGACTTCACCTAAAATCACTTTGGGGGACTCCTTTAACCTCTCCTCTTACACATGCTGTATTTCCCTTGGGGCAGTCACCCATACCACTAGAACTCTTCTCAGACACACAAATTTGGGAAGGCAGAATCTCCCTTTCTATTCAAACTTGCATCTCTAAGACTCAAAGAGAACTTGTCCTTTTCCTATATATTGGGAACTCAGTTGATCAAGAGCTCAGTCGGCCAATCAAACAATATAAACACCTTTGATCTTTTCTTAAAACATGTTTGAGTAGTGACTAACACTAACTCCCATCTCATCCTACCAGAAACAAATCAAAAAACCATTCCTAAACTTCTATATTCTAACTCTACTATTTCCAGGCACTAAATGACTACAATCCAGGACAGAGAGGCCATTGGAAATGGAAAGCCAATTAAGGCAGCAGGGAAAGGATCATGGCGTTTCTTTGTGCTTTTGAGGGCAGGATAAAATATTATGTATGTACAACACAAATCTAGGTAACCATAGTTATGTTATCGAAGTCCTTAAAAGCACCAGGTATTATAAGTAATAACAAATGTACTACATAAATAGATAAAATTCTCCTGGAATGTTCTATACTTAGCCAACAAGGCTTTCAATCCACTTTAATTCAAGAAGACCTTAAGAGAACCTGTCAAAACTAAACTGGGTTGAGATTCTAACATTACCATCATTTACATGCCCTTCATGCTGATGTGTTCTCTCTGGCAAGAAAATGAATCAGAACAGTAAAGCGATTTAATAATTCTTTTTCTTGGGAGGCTATTTCAAATTCAAGAGGCCTTTGATGGATCTAATTCCTATGAACTGTACAACACTTAGCTTAAAACTCGATTTATTTTATCAACATCTCTAACATAAATGATGGGGCTTATCTTCTCATTACAGAGTTAAGTTCTCAAGTTCTGAGAGCTTGAATATTTATAAATATATATATATATATATATATATATATATATATATATATATGCTGAAGCCAGGAATTTTTCAGTCCTATCTTTTATTTTATAGCAACAGTAACAACTGCAATTAATTTCACACTAGCAGCCTCTCAGTGCCAAAACCTTGTGTTGAGAAACTTTAATAAAGCTCAAAGAATCACTTCCATGTCACATACATACCAATAATCAGTTTTAAAAAAAAATAAGAATTAGAAGAAAAACTCAAATGTCTGTCTGACATCTTATCCAAAATAATAAGTGCCAAATGTACTGTGTATTAAACATCATGATAAACACTTTTCATGTGTCATCTCATTTATTTTTTTATAAAAGCCAGTAAGAGTACCATAACTAATAACCTCTATTTTACAGATGAGAAAAGTCAAGGCTTATAAAAATTGAAAGGTCAAATCATACAGCTAGTAAATAGAATCATTAAGGTTTAAACCCTCTCTGAAGCCATACAGCTTCCTTCTTTAAAGTGACCCTAAAAGTTAAAATGAGATCTATATTACTTAAAGGGAATTAAGAGATAAGATAGATAATTTTCAAGTATTTTCATGGTAACTAACTATTGTATTTGCAAGTCCTCTGAGGGAAAAAAGAGAGAAAAGTATAACGTAGGGGCTCAGTTCAGTTCAGTTCAGTTCAGTCGCTCAGTCGTGTCCGACTCTTTGCGACCCCATGATTCGAAGCACACCAGGCCTCCATGTCCATCACAAACTCCCGGAGTTCACTCAAACTCATGTCCATAGAGTCGGTGATCCCATCCAGCCATCTCATCCTCTGTCGTTCCCTTCTCCTGCCCCCCAATCCCTCCCAGCATCAGAGTCTTTTCCAATGAGTCAACTCTTTGCATGAGGTGGCGCAATGTAGGGGCAAGTTGGACTAAATGACTTCTAAAGGCCTTTGCAACTCTAAGACTGAGATTTAGTGTAACAAAGGGTTTGAGGGCCTAATTGAGACATTTAAAAAGTAATAAAATAAGAAACCTCCAAATTTAAAAACATCCTAGTGCCTTTTCATAAAAACCGTTTAAAAATTGTCTAAACAACCTAAACATCCATTGACAGATGAATGGATAAAGAAGATGTGGTATGTATATACAATGGAATACTACTCAGCTATAAGAAAGAACAAAGTGGGGAGGGAGGTTTAGGAGGGAGGGGACATATGTATACCTATGGCTGATTCATGTTGATATTTGACAAAAAACAACGAAAAAGCAATTCTTCTTCAATTAAAAAAGTAATTAATTAAAAAAGACCGAAATGTCATCTGAAGCAACAAGGATGCAATTAGAGATTATCGTACTAAGTGAAGTAAGTCAGAAAGAGAAAGACAAATGCCATACTGTGTCACTTACATGTGGAATCTAAAATATAGCACAAATTAACCTATTTACAAAACAGAAACAAATACACAAACAGAGAGAGTAGATTTGTGGTTGCCAAGGGAGAGGGGAAGAAGAGGGATATACTAAGAGATTGCAAACTATTACACTTAGAATGGATAAAACAACAAGATCCTACTGTGTAGCACAGGGAACTGTATCCTGGGATAAACCATAATGGAAAAGAATATAAAAAAGAATGTATATGTGTGGATAACTGAGTCACTTTGCTGTACAGCAGAGATTAGCACACCATATAAATCAACTTTACTTCAATTAAAAAAGAATAGTCCAATTTAAAAGTTTGTCAGTATGGATGATGATGGATGTTAATTAGACTTATCATGGTGATCACTTCACAATATATACAAATACCAAATCATTATGCTATATATCTGAAACTAGTAACATTATATGTCAATTATACCTCAATAAAAAATATTGTTCAATATTACATGATTTTCTATATTATGGTTCACCCTAGAGATATGTGATATGTATTATCAAGTGATTTTATTTTTACACTTACAATGTAATCATCTTCTCAAAAAAAATTCTCTGAGATAAAATATACTGTGGCATAAAGAAAATCTCATTAAACAATTTGTTTTAAATTAGTATCACTACTATGGAATCATGTCTACTAAAAAAAAATAGAAAGTGGAAAGATTAGACAAAGGTTTTATTCTTTACTCTTCAATGGAACAGAATTTCACATTTCAAATAAACTAAAATAACTTTTCAAACTGCAGATATAATTTCTTTTATGTAAACCGGAAAGAATTAACGAACATTCTACTTCAATGTACATATACCGTAGCTATAAATTCAGTAAGTTCTATAGCAGTGTCTTGACTGACTCATGGATACCTCTACACTCCCTTCCTGAGTCACCAGTGAATTCCACTCTACATCCAACTAGAGTATACAATAAGTAAGACAACCCCTAAGACAGCTAGCTTTGAAACAGAAAGATTTTGACTTACAGGACTTCCATCTGAACCGATTACCAACAGATCAGCCTTAATACCTGAGAATATCATGATCTGTACGTCAAAGTCTCTTAAAGAGGACGTCTTCCTGGGATGCAAAAGCAGAAAACTATGAAGTTAACTCAGGCCCTGAACAAGCTCCATTTCTTTACCTGTGACTCACAGACTAAGTACTAGCTTCTCCTTAAAACTTTCCAGCTCTCTTTTGAAGGACACCCACCCCAAAATAGCTTTGACACATTACTCCACAGTTTATCCTTCTTTTTCAATCTTTCACACTCTCAAAATGTTATTCTGATACATGTTTACTTACACCATCTAATGTGGACCAAACCTGTGACTCATTAGCACAGATGTCACACTCCCACCTGACACACACTGCCGCTGACTTCCTGTAGCTTAGGCAAAGGGATGTAAAGTAGTTGTTACTTAGAAGTCAGAGGAAAAGAAATTTCCTTTGACTTTTAGAAAGAAAGGGGGCACAGGGAAGGAGAAAGCTGGCCAATTAGCACATACTTACATTGGTCAGGGGGGCGTGTGCAAACATAGAAAATCCTTCAAAGATATACTCGTGATCATCATATTCAATAACAGTTGGCCTGTCAGTCTAAAAGCAAACAGAAACATGAAGCATGAACAAATGATATGACTTTTACATGCACAGTATCTATCAGGACAAAAGCAACCAACCAAAGCGACCAAGTACAGACTCCTGCTCACGTTCTCCCAGACACCAGGGAGAAACTTTACAAAGAAGTTTAACTCTAGCTTGGTAGGATTCTCTGACTTCAGTTATATACTAGACAATCAAGAAGGTTTATTATGGCTGCCATAAAGGAAAAAAGGCTACATGACTTCATTTTCTAGGAACTTGTTTTATTTAATCTCATAATACTACCAGTCCTGTTCTTACTAAACTGTATTTCTGTACTAACAGAAGTCCTAACAAGAAAAAGATAATCACACAGCCAAATCAAAGCTCAAAGTAGAGAAGACTAAGCATCACAACAGTGAAGACAAGCAGCAGCCTGGAAGGCTCTGAAGGCCCCAGGGTGCCAGCGGCTCCTCCCCTCACAGCTCCATCCCCAGACCCCCCGAGGAAAAGCCCAGCCAGCAAACACTGTAACAAACCAATTCTTGCATAATGTCACAGATCTTAATTACCTGAAAATAGAATCTAATCAAAATATACAAATGCTAATCTAAGCATAAGAGACTCTGTTCATTATGCCATTCTTATGGTCTGCCATTTTTAATCCTAAATGCTAAACATGGAGCAAATGATCAAGATTAGAAACCTAAAAGACATGTTTTTTCTACATAGATATTAAACATTATTCTTTTAAACATTTACATATATATAAACATTTATGCATATACCCCCCCACACATATATATATGAAAAGCTTAGGTGGGTAGGGGAAACTAAAGAATATCCTAATGCACATTTGTTTTTCTAATATTACTGTTACTTCCCATCTGAATAACTCAACAAAGTTGTCCTAAATTAAATATAATGAGAGAACTTCAAATGAAATAATAATGGTAAAGCCATTTTGGAAAATAGTTTGGTAGTTCCTCAAAATACTAAACACAGATTTACCACACAGTCCAGCAACTCTAGTCCTAGAGTTACACTCAAAGGAAGGAAAACATACATCCATGCAAAAACTTGTAAATAAACGTTCACAGCAGCATTATTCATAATAGCCCAACCGTGGATACCACCCAAATGTTCTCTGACTGATGAATGGATAAATCAAATATAGTATATCCATACAGCAGTAAAACGGAATGAAGTTACATATTACACCATGGATGAATCTTGAAAACATTTTGCTAAGCAGAAGAAACCAAAATGATCATACATTGTATGTTTCTATTCATATGAAATACTAGACTAGGCAAATGATAAAGACAAAATATGTTAGTAGTTGCTGAAGGCTGGGCAGCAGGAAAGAACTGACTGCCAGTAAGTACAGGGTTTCTTTGGGAAATGATGAAAATGTTCTAAAATTAGATTGTAGTGTTAGTTTCACAATTCTTAATATCATAAAATATATATTTTAGATGGGTGAGTTATGGTATATTAATCATATTCAGTAAAGTTGTTAAAATAAATAATAATTAATAATCTAATTCCGAAGGACTTCCCTGTGGTCCAACAGCTAAGACTCTGAGCTCCCAACGCAGGGGACCAGGCTTTGATCCCTGGTTGGGGAACTGGATCCCTCATGCCGCAACTAAGAGTTGGTATGCTGCAGTGAAAGATCCCGAGCACCCCAATAAGTCCTGGAACAACCAAATAGTGTGTCCAGTCATGTCCAACTCTTTGCAACCCCATCGACTGTAGCCCGCCAGGTTCTGCTGTCCATGGGATTTCCCAGGCAAGAATACTGGAGCAGGTCGCCATTTCCTTCTCCAGGGGATCTTTCCAACCAAGGGATAGAACCTGGGCCTCTTCTATCTCATGCATTGGCAGAAGGATTCTTTACCACTGTGCCACCTGGGAAGCCCCTAAACTACTCCTGATCTTAGTCAAAAAGCTGAGAAGTGATCAAAATAAATAAATAATAAACATTTAATATTTCTTCAAACAGGAAAGTAACTTTTATGTAGAAAAACATCAAAAAAAAAATCTAATTTTGAAATTGAAATCTAATAAAAAATGTAACCAGAATTAATTAATTATACTGCTGTCAACAGCAGTATAGCACAGTAAAATAGCACACAGCCGTGTACTACAGAGTCAGTCTGCCCAGGTTCAAGTCCCCACTGTGCCACATGTTACCTGAATAATCTTCAGCAAGTTACTTAACCTTATTTGTAGAAACATGGACAACTGTCCCATCTGCATACTGGGGAAAATAATACCTACTCTATCAACTTTCTGTGAGAAATAAGTTAATACATTTCAAACACAGAATGGTGCCTGGTACCACAGTCAACAAATATTAGGCATTTACTGTCATAAATGCAATAGTTATGGGTCACTAGATAATATATAAGTTATTTGCCAATTTTTAAGAGATACACAAGTGTTCTATGCATTCTTCCAACTCCATAGCTCCAACAGACCTATCCATAGTTCACTAGGTCTTATGAGGTACCAACAATATAAAAGAAAAACGACACAGAAATTAGTATAATGAGAGGAAGCCAAATTAAAGTCATTATGATAAAGGCCAGTTTTATCAGCATAAAAATAAAATATTTTTTTAAGAACTGAGTCCACACTTAGCCTATTCACATTTCAACCTATTAACACACATAGATCCTATTTATATTTTTTAACAAATGAAATAGATTTTGGTAGGAACTTACTAAAAAGTTCGTGGGAGGTGAGACTGTAATTCGATAGTGGAAAAGCCTGCCAGCATTGTTGGTCATAGGACGACAGGGCTTGATGGCCTGAGGGGAAAAACAAAAGTAAGTTTAAGAGTAAAGTGGCAAAATATTGTTACTCAAAACTAGACTGTATTTTCTACATTCACATCTGACAAAAGAGGTTTTATGTGTGTTCCTTCACAAACTGGTAGGAAAAGAACAATATTCACTTTACCACTAACTGAATGGATAAACATGGGCTGGCTGGTCACTGGTATTCAACCTGCCTATTCACATACAATACAAGGGGTTTGAACATAGAGATCTTTCTAGAACTAAATTTCCATGACTATCTTCCTTTTCATTTGTAAAATAACACAATACTTGACTTTGCTAACCTCCCAATAAACCAAAAAGCAAAAAGAACAATCTCAGAAGTAATAGCAGTAGGCTATAACAGGAAGGGGAACAAAGTGATATGGTTAAATATGCTGAGTAAAAATAGAAGGAAACAGAAATGCAGGAACCACAAGAATTGGTAGAACAGAACATGCATGGAGCTTAGGGCAAGAAAAGAAAAGCAGCATCAGCAGAATCACTGGGTACTCTGACAGACACAGCGATGTGTGACCCCGACCACCCTTCAGGGAAGGACTTGTTGCCCTTAAACAGTGCTGACAGCAGTCTCTAGCTGCCGGCTCCTTCAGGATCTGCGTCACGAACAGAGCCCCCTCACCTGATGTCAGGTGTATACTAAGCGAGACAGAGGTACGAAGGCCCAGCCACTGCGGCCCACCTTGAATGGGCAATACTCATTCCTTGGGTCATCACCAGGTTGACTAGGGCTTTGTTGGGACTGACTCACAGTTCGGCCAATCCCTCTGTCCAATCCTGCTCATACCCTCTTCCGCTCACAGGTGAAGATCCCTGAGAAACATCATGCGCCCCAGACTTCACCTTCACATCTGCTTCCGGAGAATCCAGGGTGTGACAGTAGGTACCAGAGGTGATCCAAGAAAGCAGGAGGTAAGATGAGGTTTTGGAGCTGAATCACCTGCCATCCGACTGGCAATAAAGAACCCATCACAGTGCCTGGTGGCACACACAGCCCCTGGCACCAGATAACTCGCCAGCTGAAACTTTCAAAGATGCTCAGTGGGAGACTATACCAGCGGAAGCAGGTGCGATGCAGCAGGTGTTGAAGACTTGGAGTGACCAGAAGCTGTACGGATAGTGGGATGGATGACTACTGCCGAGCACCACTGATGCTCTACCTTGTTCCTCAAACCTTAGGGTGATCTCAGACTGCTTGCTCCTCGTGCCCAGAAGTTTCTGATTCAGCAGCTGAGGCAGGCTTGAGAATCTGCACATCTAATAAGGTCTGAGGTGCTGCTGATACTAGTCAGAAGGCCTAAGAGAACCACTGCTCTGCAGAAATGCGGCCGGAGAGGAGGAGGAGGAAAGGCAGCTGGAAGCCAGACATGAAAGCAGAGGACCTGCTGATGGCCCACTAAGAGGCTCCCATCACCAGCAGCGCGAGGTCAGGCTGCGCGCCAGGACTACGCCTGGGGCTCACCTGTCAGAGTCGGTGGGCCTTAAAGACTAATTAACAACCATCCACCGTAGGTCTGTTACTCCAAGGTCAGGGCTATGGAACCTGCGATGCGGACGTACAGGTTTTGACGCCTTATTGTCATTTAGTCACTCAGTCGTGTCTGACTCTTTGTGACCTCATGGACTGTAGTCCGCCAGGCTCCTCTGTCCATTGCATTTCACAGGGAAGATTTCCCACTGAGTGGGTTACCATTTCCTTCTCCAGTTTGCCTCCTTAGACTCCTCTAAACCTTCTGAATCTTCAGAGGCAACCTAGCCTTGTCTATGAAGAGCAAGCACTCCTCTGTCTGAAGACAAGGAAAGCCCCTGAAGGTGACATTGTCCTCACCTCCCCTACCCCATCAAATCTCCCTACCTGACAAGAGACCTATAATTAGGGTCATACCACAGCATAACTGCCAGGTTGGATGAAGAACAAGCTGGAATCAACACTGCCGGGAGAAATATCAATAACCTCAGATATGCAGATGACACCATCCTTATGGCAGAAAGTGAAGAGGAATTTAAAAGCCTCTTGATGAAAGTGAAAAAGGAGAGTGAAAAAGCTGGCTTAAAACCCAACATTCAAAAAAATGAAGATTATGGGGCATCCAGTCCCATCACTTCATGGCAAATAGATGGGGAAACAATGGAAACAGTGACAGATTTTATTTTCTTGGGCTCCAAAATCACTGCAGATGGTGACTGCAGCCATGAAATTAAAAGACACTTGCTCCTTGGAACAAAAGCTATGAAAAACTTGAGAGCATATTAAAAAGCAGAGACATTACGTTGCTGACAAAGGTCTGTCTAGTCAAAGCTATGTTTTTTCCAGTAATCATGTATGGATGTGAAAGTTGGAAAGCTGAGTGCCAAAGAATTGATACTTTTGAACTGTGGTGTTGGAAAAGACTCTTGAAAGTCCCTTGGACTTCAAGGAGATCAAACCAGTCAAACCTAAAGGGAATCAGTCCTGAATATTCATTGGAAGGACTGATGCTGGAACTGAAGTTCCAATACTTTGGCCACCTGATGGGAAGAACTGACTCACTGGAAAAGACTCTGATGCTGGGAAAGACTGAAGACAGGAGGAGAAGGAGACAACAGAGGATGAGATGGTTGGATGGCATCACCAACTCGATGGACATGAGTTTGAGTAGGCTCTCGGGGTTGATGATGGACAGGGAAGGCTAGCATGCTGCAGTCCATGGGGTCGCAGAGTTGGACGTGACTAAGCGACTGAACTGAATAGCATCACTGGTTTCACATTTCACAGCTGGAAAGTACTAAGAGGAAACATAATATCCCACAGGAACTATAAGAACTAGCCAGCGCCAGCACATGCCAGCAGCAGGAACTCACACAGGACTGGCAGTGCGTGATCAAGAGGACCAGGAAACAGTTGGTTAGGGAACAGCTGACGGAGTTAGGAGCATTCAGGATCCAAGGCCATCAGGAGATGCTGCGAACTCCCTACTAAGATGTCTCGCAGTCGTGTCTGAGTCTTTGTGACCCCATGCACTGTAGCCCACCAAGCTCCTCAGTCCATGGGATTCTCCAGGTAAGAATACTGGAGTGGGTTGCCATTCTTTTCTACAGGGGATCTTCCTGACCCAGGGATTGAATCAGGGTCTCCTGCATTGAAGGCAGGTTTTTCACTGTCTGAGCCACCAGGGAAGTTCCACTCAGATGTCTTGCTGCTGCTGCTGCTAAGTCGCTTCAGTCATATCCGACTCTGTGTGACCCCACAGACGGCAGCCCAATAGGCTCCCCCGTCCCTGGGATTCTCCAGGCAAAAACACTGGAGTGGGTTGCCATTTCCTTCCCCAAGGCATGAAAGTGAAAAGTGAAAGTGAAGTCGCTCAGTCGTGTCCGACTCTTCGAGACCCCATGGATTGCAGCCTACCAGGCTCCTCCATCCATGGGATTTTCCAGGCAAGAGTACTGGAGTGGGGTGCCATTGCCTTCTCTGTCAGATGTCTTAGTAGCATGAAAAAGCAATGGTCCATGCTGACTAAAGTGAAAATACCAAAACTGCAGGACAGACAGAAAAAGAAGGAATTCAAAGATTCAAGGAAATGGGCACACTGGGATGGATATAATATCTATGCCTGAAAAAATACCAGATAATCATCTTTCATGGCCCAGAAGACATGCCACTGACCAAGGCCAAAAGGAACATGCTGGCACAGGAGCACCAGCATCAGTAGGATGATCAGTGGTGGCATCCTCTGCAGGCCAGGACTGAGCATAAGAGGGGCTGACACAGTACACAGCTTGCTGACCACATCAAGGATGACAAGACTCTGAAACCAGAGGTAAGACGATGGAGCTCATTTTAAGAAGCCAGGTTACACGATTATCATCATGACCGGTAGGACCAAAGTGGCAGCCAAGGGGATCTGACCCAAAAGGGTCACAGAAGAGGCTTTCACAGCCTGGTGTCCTTGGGTACAAAATAAATGGGTAGCTGACAAGCATACCACCTTAGTTTGTGCCAACGGAAGAAATCAAGACTGGACAAACAAGAGGCTTAAGGTAGGTTGCTCCCATACACAGTCATAATCCCTTGCCCAGTTCCAGACCCGACCAAGTTACTGTACTGAAATCCACTGACTGAAAAGGCTGCCCAAGAGGCCAGAGGCCAGGCCCTGTGACACAATCACAAGCAAAAATAGTCATGACAACCCTGTCCTTCCCCAAAGGGGCCTATGCCCATTGTGCTCAAGGAACTGTACGCTGGGGAAGGAGGAAGTCACACAGTGTAAGGAGTGCTGGACACACCATCTGAATCAAGTGATACTCAAAGACTGGACGTATCACCCTGCTATCCCCGTCAGAGTGGGGCAGATGAGGCCAAGGCAGTATAGATCTTGGTCACGGTCTGGCTTATAGGAGGTCCACTGAGTCTACAGATCCACCCAGTGGTCATTTCCTTGGTCCCTAGACGTACCACTGGAATTGACAAAATGGGCAGACGGTGACACCTCCCCCTGGGTCCCTGATCTGTGGAGTAAGAGCCACCATAGTGGGAAAGGTCAAGCAGAAGCCAACCTGGACATCAAAAACAGTGTGACTCCGGGGAATGGTGGAGATTGTGCCACCCTTAAGGATCCAAATGACACAAGGGTGACTGCCCCTATCACGGTCTGTTTAATGCACCAGTCTGGGCCCTGAAGAAATCAAGTGGATCCCGGCAGATGACCATAGACCCCAAGAAGCTCAGCCAAGTAGCTCCGACTGCACCTGCCGTGCCAGGTATTACAGCAGTTTCAGCAGATGAAAGTGATCTCAGGCACCAAGTGTGCGGCAACTGACCTGCTGAATGTATTCTTTCCTATCCCAACAGAATGAGGACCAGCTCTGATGAGAACAGGTTCACGTTCACATGGAATAGACAACACTAACGGTTTTGCCACCAGCTTGTGTGAATTCTTCTACTCACTGTCATCATACAGTCCAAGGCGCTCCTGACCTAGAATACTGCAGCATGTCATACTGCTCCATTGTATCTTTGACATTATGTCGACCGAGCGAAAAGTCTTGGTAAACTGTACATGCTCCAAAGGGTGGGAGAGAAACCCTACCGAGATTCAGGGCCTCCCATAGCCACTCCATTTTTAGGAGTCAGTGGTTCCAAGACAGCCATCCAAAGTAAAACACAAAACTACTGCCTCTTCCATTCCTACAGTGAAGAAGGAAACAGAATACCAGGTGGGCTTCTTCGAGGTCAGGAGGCAACGCCATCCTCACAGAGGATATTACTACAGCCCATTTATAAAATGGCACAAAAGGCCACCAGCTATGAGAGTGACTCAAGTGAGAAAGGCCTGCTCAAGTGAGAAAGGCCTCGGCAGTTTCAAACCACAGCTCAAGTTGCCCTGCAATGGGAGCCATGTGATTCAGCAAATCCCAGACTGCTGGTAGGAAAAGATGCTGAGAGGGGCTTACGGACACACTGGGAGAATCACCATGCTGGCCTCTGAGGTTCTGAAGCCAAGCCGTGCTGTCTATCATGAAAAATTATGTACCTTTGCAAAGCAATTTCGAGTATGCTGCTGGGCCCTGGCAGACATGGAAGGCACGGCCAAGGGACAGCAAACAGATGTGGGGCTGGAACTGCCCGACGAGAGCTGGGTTCTGCCAGTCCCCTCTGGGCACACGTTTGGGTGGGGCCATCATAAGAAGGAGGGTGCCTATAACCAGAACCACAGAACCTGGCACATACAGAGTAGGGGGCATGAACAAACTGGGTACCCACCACTGTCACATCAGCACACTCCCTCAGCTGATGACTAAAGTCAGGGGTACTGAAAGCAGAAGGAAAAGTCCAAGCTCAGTTTGCAAATGGGTCAGCCAAAAAGGAAGTACAGGGACTTCCCTGGTGGCCCTGGGGTGAGGACTCTAAGCTTCCAAAGCAGGGGGCCTGGGTTCAATCCCTGGTCAGGGAATTAGACCCTGCATGCCATAACTAAGATTCCCACATGCCACAACTAAGGATCCTGCACGTCGTAAACTAAGACCTGGTACAGCCAAATAAATAAGACAGCGTTCTTTAAAAAACAAAGAAAAGAAAGGAGGTGCAAGCCAAAAACAGACTGTGCTGCAGCCTTCTTCATGGATGGCTCTGAAGACAGGGACGAGGGAGACCACCCAGTGGGCAGGGTTCCAGGTGGTATACCTGGTCATCTACTTTGTGTGGAAAGAGAAGTAGCCTGAGGTTAGAATAAAGATGGACTCATGGCAGAAATGGAGAAGGCAATGGCAACCCACTCCAATACTCTTGCCTGGAAAATCCCATGGATAGAGGAGCCTGGTGGGCTGCAATCCATGGGGTCGAGAAGAGTCGGACACGACTAAGCAACTTCACTTTCACTTTTCACTTTCATGCATTGGAGAAGGAAATGGCAACCCACTCCAGTGTTCTTGCCTGGAGAATCCCAGGGACAGGGGAGCCTGGTGGGCTGCCGTCTATGGGGTCACACAGAGTCGGACACGACTGAAGCGACTTAGTAGCAGCAGCAGCAGCATGGCAGAAAGCAAGTGGCCAGCCAGCTGGTCAGAGGCCTAGAAGGAAAAACCTGGGATGATCAGGGATAAGACAGTCTTGGGGTGCCCCCAGGGCGGGGGACACCCACCGTGGAAGAGGTTCTAAACCACTGAGCTAACAAAATGCCCCGGCCAGCCTCAGTCAGCAGTCAGTCCCCCAGAGCCGACAGGATGGGCATGAATGAATGAATGGACATGAAGTGGACACAGGAGCAGATGGAGCTCAACAGCATCCAAGGCTAAGTTGCTAAGCTGACTGCCATACCAGCCACCTATAATGACCACCGCTTGGACCCCAATATGGCACCATCCCTGAGGGCCAACTGGCCCCTTGACAGAATGTGGACCATGTAGGCCCCATCCATGGTGAAAGGGCCAAGTATACTCTAAGAATGGGTTTGACTGCCTCAGCCAGCACCACTGCCCACCCGAATCTCCCTTCACAGAGGGCTCTGCTGCCCAGCCGTGCGAAAAACAGTCAGCACACAGCCTGCAGCCATCAGCTCCTTCCAGGTCCCCCTCCACTACAAGAAGCCCCCTTCACCATGCCCTTTCTCAGGCAGCTTTCTCGGCACAGACAGAGATGCGCGTATGAAAACCATCCTGGCCCCATGTGAGACAACTTCGACAAGCCCAGCTCTAAAGGTCCACCCCAGGTGGACATCCCCCTCTGCTCAGTCCCGAGCCCACACTCCTCTTGACCATGGAAGGTCTCCACAGCAGCCCCACCTGCAGAGACCCCGGCCTGAGGCATGCACACGGACACTCACAGGGCGCAGGCCTTGTCCCACACGCCCTCACTATACTCTGTTGTTATTGTTGTTGTTTAGTCCAAGTGGTGTCCAGCTCTTTGCGACCCCATGGGCTGTAGCCTGCCAGGCTCCTCTGTCTATGGGATTTCCCAGGCAAGAACACTGCAGCTGGTTGCCATTCCCTTTGCCAGGGAATCTTCCCGACCCAGGGATCAAACCAGGATCTCCTGCGCCTCCTGCGATGGCAGGCAGATTCTTTACCACTAAGTCACCAGGGAAGCCCTAAATACAGTGTGCTGAAGCATAAAGTGACAATCCTGGGATTAACGAGAATACCTTGCAGAGAAGTAAAACGTAATGGGGAAAAAAACGAAGGAAAATAATTGATCGGGAGTAGTTACGTGTAACTCTTCAATGTAAAAGTGTTCAACTCATCATGCAAACACCTTTGGAGTGTTCCTGACGACCCAGGGGTAGGGTGTGACACAGGTCAAACAAGTCCGTGTGACGCTCACAGCTGAGTGGAGACAACAGACAAAGACTGACAAAGACAAGGGCGTACACGCACATCCCCAAGGGAAGAGGACATGTGCCATACAGCACCTCGATAAGAGCGTTTCTCCAGAGATTCACCACCGTTCACAACAAAAACATGAAAAACAACTACAATTACGGACCATTTTAGGATACTGAAAATGATTTAAAAAAAAAAAAAAAGGGCACTTCAAATTCACTTTGCCTACTTTAAATGATGAACCTCCCGAAGTGTCCTTGATAACATTCCCATTCCACCCCCAAAACCCAAGTATGTCTCTTCTCCAGTGATTAGTAACAGAGACTATCAGGGAACCTGAGAAGACTATTTCCAGGGTATTACTTCATTTATGGGGAGCAGAATAGCAGCAGCATCTGTCTACTTCTGGCTGCTCAGCGCTGACAAATGTAATAACCCAAACCAGTTACCTCTTCTCCGGGATAAATGCTGTGCCTGATGCCCGTGCGTCTCGCTTTTGCGCTGCATTTGCAGAGTGGGCCATCATTCATCTGTCAGAAACAGAATGTAATTCGTTTTTATTGGGGGGAAAATCCACTCCATGCACGACGATGCCGCGGAAACTGTGTGGGTTTTAATGTCATGAGTACCGAAGCTCTGAAAGGCTGTCAAGGTTTGAAGATTAAACG
Source organism: Bos indicus (assembly GCF_029378745.1). Classification (NCBI taxonomy): domain Eukaryota; kingdom Metazoa; phylum Chordata; class Mammalia; order Artiodactyla; family Bovidae; genus Bos; species Bos indicus. The sequence continues at coordinate 41,959,921 of NC_091779.1, read as the reverse complement.
GATGTTCCAAAACCAATAAAGCTGCAAACTGTCTATATTGTCTGATAAAGGGAAACGCTATGACAACGCTGGATTCCCGACTTATTTGTGCAGCCGAGCAGAAAATATCAGTGTCAGCGCCCTGTTTGCCCCCATCTTCTCCTACTGCTTTCCAGTATGTTCCCGCTATTTCTTATTTCAGGAAAAATGACTCTTTCACAAAAGAAAAGCCTAGTTTATATTCTGAAGGAACATGTAGAACGCTTTGAAGGTGACCTGCAGATTAAATGTTTTCAAAGAAGAGACCAAAAGGTATCTCAAGCAGAAGGAAGAAAATGACTCCTAGAACCAGAAAAACTTCTAGCACTAATCAGGGGACTCTGTGTCTGTTTTTTCACCTTAATTCATTTTCTGGCCATGAACTCCACTCACATGATTCGATAAGTGAATAATCCTGGGTGCTTCTTGGATAGAAAGCTGCTGGTTAAGCACTACAGGGGGGATAGGTGGGTGATACCTAGCTCAGGGTCCACATGATTAAGGAACCCTTATTTTAATTTTAGTGTATGTACTGCTGAAGCAAGCACTAAGAATATTTACATGGGAGAAATAACACACACATGATATGCTTAGTAATTTCAAAATAAAGGAAAAAACAGGGTTCAAGAAGCCAAAATGTGAAAAAAAGATGGCTATTCTACACGACGAACCAGGAAAAGAGAAAAAAGAGAAAGAAGGAATCCAACGTTATGCTCCAAGAACATGAAAGTGAAAAGCAAAGTGTTAGTTGCTCAGTCGTGTCTGACTCTCTGCAACCCCATGGACTGTAGCCCACCAGGCTCCTCTGTCCACGGAATTCTCCAGGTAGGAATACTGAAGTGGGGAGCCATTCCCTTCTCCAGGAGATCTTCGCCACCCAGAGATTAAACCCAAGTCTCTCATGCTGCAGGCAGGTTCTTTACTGTCTGAACCCAGGAACATGAGACCCATCTAAATGGAATGGATCACATAAGTAAGTGACAAGACCAAAAAGGCAGCTGCTGCTGCTGCTAAGTCGCTTCAGTCGTGTCCAACTCTGTGTGACCCCAGAGACGGCAGCCCACCAGGCTTCCCTGTCCCTGGGATTCTCCAGGCAAGAACACTGGAGTGGGTTGCCATTTCTTTCTCCAATGCATGAAAGTGAAAAGTGAAAGTGAAGTCGCTCAGTCGTGTCCGACTCTAGCGACCCCACGGACTATAGCCCACCAGGCTCCTCCGTCCATGGGATTTTCCAGGCAAAAGTACTGGAGTGGGATGCCATTGCCTTCTCCGCCAAAAAGGCAGAACTGAGGTCAAAACCTTAAAGGGCCTTAACCAGTTCGTGAGTTTATTCAATATAAATGGTTAATATGGAATCAAAAAGGAGATCAGAGCATCGGTCTGGAGAATGGAGAAGTGGAGTTCCATTTCTCACTTTTTTGGTATTAATTAAAACATAGATATTTATATATACGATATTATTATGAGACATATATATTCTATATACATATACATATTTCTTTAGAGTTCTAGGGATTTATAACTCATTTTGTCAAAAATAGCTCAATAAAACTTTGAAAAGAAATATTAAAAAAACTATAAGTCTCTTTATCCCTTTGAGAAATCTAAAGCTCCAGGTGGTACAAGAGAGGAATAATATGGCTACCTAAAAAAAAAAAAATCACATTAAGATATTATCCAAAATAACAGCTGGCAAACAGAGATGTGATTGAATTCCCACCAAAGTCACAACACATTCCTAATGCAGGACACAACTTGTGATGAAAAATGCGGAAAAATCATTTAGTGCTCACTTATTTCCAGGGAAGGAAATAGACATCTTACATGCCCATCTTTTACCAGGGTCTGGTCTCCAATACAGATCAGCCCTTTATAAGGCTCACCTGTACAGGGGATACAAAACCAAATACAGTCAATACAACACTGAGACTATTTGTTTCTTGATATGAGAACAAAGTCCATTAAAAGACCACACACCAGGTAAGGGGAGTGACTAATGGAGAAAGGATTTTTCTTGGGGGACACACAAATGTTCTAAAATTAAATTGTGATGACTGTACAATTCTGTGAATATACAAAAAAAAAATGAACTGTACACTTTAATTGTGTAAATTGTATGGTATGTGAATTATAACTTGCTAAAGCTGTTTAAAAAGATCATATACATGATTAATGTACCAAAGTAAAGATTCCAAAGTGTATTAACAATTTGTAAACATTTCTGCTCAATTCTCAGAGAGCAAAAAGGACCACAAGGTACATTTCTGTCAGGCATTCTAACTACATTAATTCTACATTAAAAAAAAAAAGATAATGTAATCTAATATGAACCAGGAGAACAATATCAAAATAATGTAGAATGGTATGAATTTATTTACAAAATATAAATTTTAAATGATCTTTTTCTAGGGATATGTTTAATTATGCTTGATAAGTTGACATGTATTAAAGATACTACTTTTGTATGTATTATACATTTGTAAAAATACAATTATTTTAAAAAGATACTATTTTGCACTATGTATTATTGTGTGTGCATGCTCAGTTGCTCAACAGTGTCTTACTCTTTGTTACCCCATGGACTAGAGCCTCCCAGGCTCCTCTGTCCATGGAACTTTCCAGGCAAGACCACTGGAGTGGGGTGCCACTTTCTACTCCAGTGGTATCCCTCCAACCCTGGGATTGAACTCGCATCTCTTGCATCTCCTGCATTGGCAGGCAGATTCTTTACCACTGTTCCACCAGTATAACTTCATAATAAAACAGAAAGTGAAAATAAAAAATAATTATGTCCACCTATGACGTCACTGGCTTCCCAGGTGACGCAATGGTAAAGAATCCACCTGCCAACACAGGGACACAACAGATGCGGGTTCGATCCCTGGGTTGGGAAGATCCCCTGGAGAAGGGCATGACAACCCACTCCAGTATTCTTCCCTGGAGAATCCCATGGACAAAGGAGCCTGATGAGCTACATACAGTCCATGGGGTCGAAAAGAGTCAGACACGACTGAGCAACTGAGCACAAACACACACGATGTCATTAGCTCAAACACGCTTAATAACAAGAAGTTACAAGGAATTGTGACTTCTACCAACTGGCAAATACGAAGTCTCATAGGGCCTGGGACATTGTTTACTGTATGGTTACAAGATAACTTCTAGATGAACTGCTTTTAAAAAGAGCTACAAGAGCTCTCTCCCTCATCCTACCATTCGTCTCCTTCCGTTTACTGCAAGTTTAATGAGGCAGCACCACCATCCTGCTCCCTCACACAGGATTTACAAACATCGTCAAATATGATTCAAGGAACACTTGCTCTGGTGCTTACGCTTTGGAGCTGAAGCTGAAAAGAAATAAGCTGTGAAGGATGACGCCCAGCCCTGAGAGTAAAATTCAGTTTCAATACCAGCTACCATGCATCTTCTGAGCCAGCAGTCATAAATGTGATGTGTGGGTGTGCAACCTTCACAGCAAGAGCATAAAAGCCTGCGCACCTGGCCTGGGTCGTTGTACCAAAGTTCATCATGAAGTCGGTCAGGATGGGCCTTTTTACGTTTGATTTCTGCAATGACGTCGAAAACTTCAGAGTCTGAGCTGCTAGAGCAGGTGCTGTCCTCATCGGACTCGCATTCGGATTCACTGGAACTCTCTATAGCGGTGAGGGGAAAAAGATGGAGAGAAGCTGAAGCAGTCTGCAAGCTGATTTTACATGAAGGTTTTACATGAAGATTTACATTTTACATGAAGGTTTTACATGAAGATTTACTTCCAAATGACTGAAACGTAAGGACCTACGTTTAGAAATGTAAGGACAGCTGATTATTTTCCAGCAAACACTCCAGTGCCTACTCCACACTAGAACTCTGCTAAGCAACCCATGAAATCTAATAGAGCCCATGATGCTAAGTCACAATCTAGAGGGGGAAACAAAGGATCAAAGATTTTTAGAGAAAGACTTGGTGAACAAGACCAGAGAAAATGCAAACCGCCAGAGCTGTCTGAGGTTTCACCTCCTAAAAGGTGCAGTGAATCCACCCTGATCCACCGGGGTTTCCTAGAAGGGGTGCACGTGACCCAGGCACACGGATGGGGGCGGGGTTGGGCTGATGAGAAGGAAAGGAACACAGAAGGGGCGCTGCAGGCAAAAGCATGGAGCAAGACAATGGGTGGACTCTGGCTGCAGCAAAGGCCTCACAGGAAAAAATCCAGAAGTGAGGGGATAAAAGGTCATGAATGCCAGGCTCTGAAGATCAGACTGAATCAGATTCTAAATTTTTTTCTCTCAATAGTAACAATAGGAGACTCTAGTCCTTCAAAAATGACTAGATAAAAACAGACCAAGAATTATTGTAACGAAACAATCCAGTCACAAAAGACAAATATGGTATGACTCTACTTATATGAGGTACCTAGACTAGTCAGATTCATAGAGACAGAAAGTAGAAGGATGGTTGCCAGAGGCAAAGGGAGACAGGAATGGGGAGTTGGTCTTTAATCTTGATAGAGTTTTCAGTTTAGCAAGATGAAAAGAGTTCCAAAGATTGTTTACACAATATGAATGCATGTAACACGCTACAGAGCCATACGTCCAAAAACGGCTAAGTAGTATATCTTACGTGTATTATGTACATGTTCTTTGTATTTTACTACAATCAAAAAAGAAAAAAAGAAGACCTAGAACTTGGAGTGATCCTACAAGAGATTACTGCAGTACAGCGTAGTAAGAAGGAGCCCTGACACTGCTGTATTTTCGAGCATACTACGTGAGATGGGTACTGTCATTCCTCTTTTAAGACGAGAAAATCGAGACACAGAGAATCACATCACTTGCCCGAGATCACATTTCAAGTGGTGGAACCAGGATTCAAACCCGGGCCAGCTGGTTCTGTTGTGCTTTTCCCCACCACGGACACTGCCTCTGAGTGAAGGAGAAATAACAAAGGTGGGCAGACGAGAGCCAGAAAACACGCAGGAAAAGGCACACTGAACGTCTCCTCTGCATACAGCATTGCGTTAGGGGCTAAGGACACGATGTGGTGAGAAGCAGTGATCTCAGCATCTCCTTGGAGTCTCAGAATACATACGTGAAAATATGTAAGAAAGTGATGGAAACTTTGTGAATAAAGAGAGCGCTTCAAACAGAGCTGGACTCGGGCTGGAGTTTCCACACCCTGGCAGTGGAGAGAGCCACAGGAGATGCCTGCCCATCAGAGCTCGAGGCACGGGAACAGGCTCCTGCTTTTGACGGGAGGCTGGACTGTGGTCCCTTCTGATTTTAAGACAGAAGGAGTCTTGGGGGACACAGTGGCCAGCATGCCTTGCAAATGAGATCTCTTATGTATTCTACTGAATATAACTAAGAGAAAAGAAAATCGAAAAGAAGAAAGTTACATTGCTATGTATTTGCTGACTGGAATTAAAATAAAATGGACATTAGGAAATTTTACTATGGGACTCTCAAGGACACATCCCAAAAGTCTGGTATTAAACAATAAAAAAAAAGCACAGGATCTCGGTCTAGTAACTTCTGACTCACCTAAATCTTCATCTAGCTTCGTCTTGGGAGGCTCCCATGGGGGTCTAGCAGCTTTGGCCTTCTCTTGCCTGCTCCCCAACTCTTCCTCAAATTTGTCATATAAGTCACGGAGCCTACTTGTTCCAACTACAGTAGAATCTCCCTTTGAAAAATAAAGGATCAATATTAGGAACTATATTAATAATAGTCATACCAAAGAGACTTAAGAACTCACCAATAACCAAAGATTTTAACAGCAAGATATCATTTTTCAACCCTCAATTTAACAAACATTTTAAATACAAAATGCCCAGAGTGCTGGCAATGATGCTCTCAGGTAAGTGCACTTTGCCAACCCTTAGAAATGTTAGAAATCTTCATCTATGCCCTTCTGATACAGCAACCAAAAAATCATAAACCCCTCAGAATTCATGACACCTGATACCCTCCTAGAGAACATATACGCCTCCCCTACTGAAATTCACTGGTGGTGTATATTCCCCATTAACCCAGTGACCCACAAACCACACATGCACCCCATAAACACACGGACACACACACACACACTCTTTACAAACACAGGGTTCTGCAATACATTCCTGGAGGAAGTTGCTCACTTTCCCTTACTCTCCTCCCAGGTTGAAAATCACTTTAAACACCCACCTAAAATGTACATTTGACATTTTCAAAAGGCACCTTTCCAACATAAAATGAATATTCAATCATGAAATCTGCAGTTATTCCCAAGAGAGGGTGCCTGCTTTCCTCAGCCCCACCTCATTACTGACACTGGTGATGCCGGAGTGGCTGTGACACTTAGGCTCTCTCTGCAGCAGCAGTGCACAAACAGAAGCCAATGTTGGCCTTCTGGTTTATCAGCCTTCCTTGTACCCTGGAGTTTTAACACACCCACAAAAAAGGTGAGGAAAAGCAAAAGCTCTGCTGTTCAAATGCTCTGAACCTCAGTGCCTTCAACATTATTTCAAGAGTAATGATACCCACGGGGAGCCATTCTCCCCTTCCCCCTTGCTCACAGAACTGGGATTCCCTTCAGGTTTGGGGCGGAGAACCCGGGATCTCAGAAGCCAGTCCCCCTACGCCACAGATGTCTCTGTCCTAATCCCTGGAAAGTGAACATGCCACCTTTCAGTGCAGAAAGAACTCTGCAGAAGCAATTAAGGCTACAGAATTTGAGGTGGGGTTATCTGGGTGGACACAACTGAACACAGGTCTTTAAAAGTGGAGAGGCTCTCACAACAGCAGTCAGAGGTGCAACAGAAGAAGAGGCAAGAGATCTTTAAAGCACAAGAGGGACTCGACCCACACTGCTGGCTCTGAAGATGAAGGAAGGGGTCCATGGGCCAAGGAATGCACACGGGCTCCAGAAGCTGGGAACAGCCCACACCTGCCAGACAGCAAGGAGACAAGGGCCTCCATCCCACAGCCATAAGGAACTGAACTCTGCCAACAACCTGAATGAGCAAGAAAACAGTTTGTCAACAGAAAGGAGAGCAGTCCTGCCAGTATCTCGATTTAGCCAGGGAGACCCAAGTTTGACTTCCGATCTACAGAACTGGGAGTTAATAAATGTGCGGTATTTTAAGCCATGAATGAAGTCTGTGGAGATGGGTTATGGCAGAGATGGAAAATTAATCCATTAAACACAATTCTGGACGAAGGGATGAAAGAAGAGATCCCTGGGCACCCTGGGCTCCACCCAGTACTGCCCTCTGCATCTGTATCTGGGCAGAGGTGTGTACGGACATGATGCCTGGGGCTCCTGTGGGCATCCTGCAACTGTGATGGGCCCTCTGAAAGACAGCGATACCCACCTACGGCCCTGCCATCACTAAGGCACTAAATACACACCAGCCACCACCTCCCTCCAGATGGCTTGTCGAGGAAAACAAACCCAGCAAGCTTAAACCACGATCAGTTAAGTACTCTCATTTACAACAACATTCTGAAGTAACAGATGCCTTCTTTCCAGAGATGTTTTAAGAATTCAGGGAGGTAATCTGAGACACGTGGGGCAGTTTCACAAATAGGGCTCCACGTGTGAGCTTCTCCTTGCCTGTGTCACCTGAACCAGGACTTAAAACCCTGCTTTTCTTTATCAAGTAAAATATCATGCCACCAAGAGAGACCTCTCAAACCTTTTTGTCAAGAGACAACAGTCTCCTCTCAAGCTCACCATAGGTAAGGGCCCAGTCCAAGTCGAAGATGTTTTTACAAAACTCCAAACAACAGAATGCTCTCTTATCTATCCCACCCACTAAATCTAACATCTCCAGGCTCTTCTGTCCTAAATCTGTAGGTATCCCTTCCTTCACTCATTCATTTCATCAGTGAACATGACTGTGTGTCCATTCTATGGCAAATACACCTAACTTAATGGGGATGGAGGCATAGTGCCTGTTAGGGGAGAGAGAAAAAAAAAAGAAAGGGAGAGTGACGGAAAATAAAATGGAGATGGAAGAAGGAGGAGAAGCAAGCACACAGAGGTCATGGGGCCCCCAAGGCAATGAGGCACAGCTGCTGAGCCCCAGGAGCCCCATCGTGAACAGCACGTGTGCTGACTCTCCTGAGAGCCCATCCAAGGTGACGACGCCGCGACTCCACAAAACCAGCAACCAGCACAGGAAACCTGCTATGGGGACCTTTGGTCACGGGCAGACTTGCAAGAGACAAACTCAATTTTCCCTTGTTTCTCGTTTTGAGGGAAACACACACACACGCATACAGATGTATACCACAGGATGTATAACATAGCTATGAGTGAGAGCTTACAAGACCACCAGCATCAAGGCTAGCAGTGGCATCAAAAATCAGAATGAAGAGACCCTTCCATACACCTGCAGCACTCTTGCCTTTTGTAAAGCAGCTTTTGTCTACAGCAGCGGTTCTCAACCAGGGGGAGGGACGTTCTCTCACCCCTCAGGGGACACTGGGCAATGTCAGAAGACAGCCTCGGTTATCACAGCCATGAGGGTGCTACTGGCATCCAGCGCACAGAGCCCAGAGATGCTGCTCGACATCCAACCAGGCACCGGGCAGGCCCCGCCACAGGGAACTATCCAGCCCCAGACGCCAAAAGCGCTGAGCTTGAGGAGCTCTGGTCCGTAGCTTCTCTCCTACCACAGACCTACCACCTGATCCATGGGGTCACTGGAGTAGTAGTTTTCTGAGTGGGTGCAGCGAATCCACACAGGCTTAAGGAGTTCTTCTTCCTCCTCCTCATTTTTGTCAGGCAGCCCCTCCTCTGGCTCCTTTTCCTTGATGGAGGTATAATTCTTCTCTTTGCCAGAGCCCGGGATGTCACTCCATCTGTCTTTTTCTTCCTCCCAGCGAGCTCTCTTCTTCTCCCTGCTTGGGGAGCGACTTCAAAAGGGGGCAGAGGGAGGCTATTAAAAATGTTCTTTCCTTGTAAAACTTTTCTATTTTACCTGTTTAGTTCATTTGTCACCTAAAAGAAAAACGTCATGCCAAACCACCATATTCGTTTGTATGAAAAACCAGTGACCCCATGACACCAGTCTGCTGACATCAGAATCACCTGAAGTTATTTGTTTAAAAACACAAATTCCCAGGCCCTACCCCAGATCTACTTACTGATTCACAGTCTCCGGGGGTGGGGCCCAAGATTCTGTATTTTTAATAATCTCCCCAGGTGATTCTGGTGTGCATCCGGCAGGTTCAGGGGCAACCGGCAAACCATAACTCCTAGAATAGAAAGATCTCTAGGAAATACATGGACATCTCCATCTATAGACAATCTCAGCACTGAGCACACTAATTTTGAATTCTCCACATCTTGCTTTGCCAAGACAAAAAAAAAAAAGTCTTCACAAAACATGATCTCCACTTAGCCATAAATTTAGCCTGAGGACCAAAATCCAAGAGTGAACCAGTTATACCATCCCTCATCATTTCTCTGGAAACCCCTACTTGGGTATTACTGCTTAATGAACCACCAGTTTGCCTAACTCTGATCCCCACAAATACTAATAGTAACTCAATTAAAAAGGAAAAAAGCAATTCTATCTCCTTGAATCGCTGGAGCATGAAATTTGCAAAGGCTCAGCGTATGGACGTGCTTGGAGGGAAAAACCCAGAGGGTAGATTTTTAAATTAAGCCCAGGACATTTCAGTGGAACCGTACAGACTTGGAGAATCCAGCCAAGGAGAGAGACTGCTTTATTAGCGATGTGCTGCCAGCTCGGCAGCTCTACTAACAAAGTCACTCCTACCCAAGAAAGTTTACATCTGGGTCAAAGTCACCAGTAAGTTTCTCCATCAACTCTATCACTCATTTCTAATTTTATAGCAGGGAAAACCTAAGTGTAGGTGTGTATACATCAGGGGGGAAATAGTGGGTGATTAGAAGGATTATATATATTACTTATTGATGCAACTTCTAAATATTGCAGTGTACATCAAGAGGTTTGTTACCAGAAAAAAATATTTACTGTGATGTAAAATGTATATATGTTCACTGTAGAAAAATAAAACAAAAATCACCTGTAACACCACTCAGAGATAACAATTATATTTCACAAATATGTTAGAAGATATAGATATATAAACACAAGTTTCTAAAAACAGGAACTCTGTAGCCTGTTTTCCTCAACAAAGTGGTAAATCAGGAACATCATTCTACTTCAATACATCTACATCTGAACCATTTTTAATAATGCATATCATTCTTTTATATGTACATACCATAATCTGACAAATCTGATCATTGTCATTTAGGAGATTACCTTTCTTCCCCCACTGTAAACAATGCTACTGTAAATACACTTGTGTTCTTTGCAGACTTGTCATATTATTTCACACACAAAGAGAGTGTACTTTTCTAAAGGCTTCTCTACAGATAAGAATTACCAGTTTAGATTACCATCAAAACCGTATGTGATTTCCCATTTCCCCACATCCTGTCAACATGATTGTTTTTCATCTTTTCTATCCTTATAAAAAGAGCATCTCATTTAATTTGTCACTACTGAAATAACACGTTTCACATTCACTTCTTTTATTAATATGAACATGAATCAATACACCATGCCAATATTTTTAAAATTAGGATTACAGTCTTTTGACGATTTTTTATTTAAATTATCACCCATCTTCTGTCATATGTAATGTAACCTTTTTCAGTTTATTTTCCTTTTAATTCTATTTATAGCTACATCAGAGAAGGCAATGGCAACCCACTCCAGTACTCTTGGCCTGGAAAATCCCATGGACGGAGGAGCTTGGTAGGCTGCAGTCCATGGAGTCGCGAAGAGTCGGACATGACTGAAGCGACTTAGCAGCAGCAGCAGCAAAGCTACATACAATCTTTATATGGCCAAATGCAAAGATTGTTTGTTTCTATTTCCAGTCTTAGTGTTATGGCTGTAATCCTTTCCCATCGCATGGTTAAATAAATATATTTTTCAGTTACTTTTAACATTAATTTTTTTTACTCTATCTGTCCAAGATCTAAGGCAGAAATCTGAACCAATTTCTTTTCCATACAGTTTGCATTGTTTCCACATCAGTTTCTCCTCTGATTTGAAAAAACAACTTCATGATAGATGTAAACCTTTATATATACTTGAATGTTGTTCCAGATTGGTCTCATTGACCTATTTATATCCATACCAAACTGTGCATTATTTTTCTTCATTACACTCACTTCTATTCCCAAGAAAAATTTGAGTCCTAGTAAAGTTCTAAAAACAGTACCTCAACTGAACTTACATTAAAATTATAGATTTTTTGGAAGGCAGATATATTCACCACTATACCACCAACACTGCTAAAAACTACAAATATTTTGGAAGAACACTGGTATGTTTTTTAACCCTATCTTCCACTCCCACTACAGGAATTTAACATGCCCTCCATTCATTTACATCACCTTCCTCGTCATCTACTACACTTAATATCTTCCTATTGATCAATATATTTTTAAGTTTATTAAGAAATTTAACTTTTATTCATTTAAATTTTCTATTTATATTTTCTATTAGTAAGTAGGTATTCCTGGTATTCAGGGAAGGCTCTTAATTATGATATGTTTATTGTATACCTGTCAACTTCAGTGAGTTAATTCTAACATTTCTTGACTGATTCTCTTGAACTGTCCTGGTAATATCATTAGCTAATAATGGCAAATCCTGGCTCCCTGTGGGTGTGGTTTTATTTGTTTTTGTTTGTGGTCCTTCCTGAGAGCCTGACACTCTTGTAAGCACTCTGATACACTTAGTCCTGACAAGATTCCTGAGGCAGATATAAACATCCCCTAGACAGGAAACAGAATTAGAAATTCTGTTTCTCTCACAGAGCTAGCAAGTAATAGTTAAATGTTTATATGATTATTTGACACAGACATTTTGACATGTACTAAAAATCCCACCAAATGTTTTATTATTACCATTGAGAAACACAGGCAGAAGACAACCTTACTCCATCCACTTTAGGTTGGTGTCATAAATAATGGATGATCAGGGTTGTCTATTGTGAAAAACAATTAGTATTCTTTTTTTCTTCTTTCCTTTTTTTTAACACTTTGAGAGGGACATTTCAAAATAGGAGTAAAACATCACTTTAGGTGTCTCAGGCATTTCAAATTTCAAAATCCGAACTCAAAAATTTTGTTTAATAATATGCTATATTACGAACTATGATAATTTTTCCTGTTTTACAGTATTTATATCTATAACTTTTATTTTCTCATCTACTGCATTAGTTAGAACTCAAAGAATCCAAGTCTCTGCCTTCTCCACAAGTTACTGGGTACTGGAGAAGAAACAACTAAACCAAGAGGTTTCCAGCACTGAACATTAAAAACCAACCTCGGGTGGGCCCTCAACGAGTTCCACAAACACAGTATCTTAGCTTTTTTCCTATCCTTATCTCCTCCTCTTCTGCAGGCCCTTTCTCACTGAACAGACTCTTCCTAGTTGACCTCCTCTAATTCATGGCATTTAGCATTTCTAGCTAAGATCTCTTTTCTGAACCTTATACTTTTGTGTCCCACTAGGTACCACACAATTCCACCGAGCTGTCTAACAGATTTTCAAATTCTACTTGCCCAAAATTGAACTCATTCTTTTGCCTGTTTCTTAGTGTTTCCAGCCCTCCAAGGGGAACATCACATCTCAGGTGATGACCAAGTCCTACTGACTCTCCCACATCGATCTCTCTCAATCACCTCCAAATTTCCCCATCGTCATTGCCACAATGGGTCGGTCTAGCCACAATCATTTCTTTCCTGGATTGCTAACAAAAGCCTAAACTCCTTTCCCAACCTCCAAGTTTGACCCTCTGAGACCCCTTCTCCAATGCAGCCTTCACACCTGCTCTTTCTCTCCCCCTACCATTTGCCTTCCCTTAGGCATTCCTTGGAGAAGGCAATGGCATCCCACTCCAGTACTCTTGCCAGGAAAATCCCATGGACGGAGGAGCCTGGTAGGCTGTCTATGGGGTCGCTAAGAGTCAGACACGACTGAGCGACTTCACTTTCACTTTTCACTTTCATGCATTGAAGAAGAAAATGGCAACCCACTCCACTGTTCTTGCCTGGAGAATCCCAGGGACGGGGGAGCCTGGTGGGCTGCTGTCTATGGGGTCGCACAGAGTCGGACACGACTGAAGCGACTTAGCAGCAGCAGCAGGCGTTCCTACCCATACTCCAGGGAATCAGTACATTGTCAACTTCTCTATGACCACCCGAAACTGAGTTACTAACTACTGTGTTCCAGAAGCAGTATGTATTTGCTCTACCAAAGGCACGTCTCACAGCACTTAACTTTCTTATTCCTGGAAAGCAGGGACTCTTGTTAAAGACTATCATCATACCATATAATACCTGGGACACACAAGAATACAATGTTTGTCATTTGCGTGTTAAGACATACATCAGGTGACAGTGGTAGGAAATGGGGTCTCCTTGTCTTTTTTTCTAATATGTATGGGAAGGCCTATAAGGTTTCAACATTAAATTTGGCTCTTCTCAGATGGTATCAATCATGTTCATCACGAGATAATGTTCTCTATCAAGTTACAGAAGTCTGCTTATACTCCTACTTTACCAGTTTCTACTCATAATTGAATGCAACTTTAAACAGCTAATAGGCAAGTACTGAGATAACTCTAGAGATTCTGACACAAAGAATTACAGTTATAGATCTCCTAATACTAACCTCTCTACCCATGCAACCTTGGAATAAACCCTCAACTATTATAACACACAACTGAACACAACCTGCTCATATACTAATCAGTATTTTCATATCCATAGTCATAAAAGAAATTGTTTAGTGGTTTTCTTTTTATTGATGGTTTTGCCATTTGGATTTTCCTGATATCACAGCATGAGCTGAGCTTTCCTTCCATCTTCTTCAGTGTTCTAAAAACAGTTTCAAACTTTTTTGGAAGAGACACAAAGTCAACTTTTTCCCATAGGTATTGGCCTATTAACATTTTCTGCTCTAAGTGTAAGGTTTATAATTTTTGTTTTCATAGAAACAACCCATCACATCCAAGTTTTTAAATTTCTCAAATAAAACATCAGTACTTGTACCAACACACTATAATTTTTAAATCCCTTTCATTCCTATAATAATACATTCTTATACCTAATGGATATGTGCTTTTCTTTTCTTGATTTGCCACTTTTAAAATTGTACAGCCTTTCAAAGAAATCTTGCATTTATTTACAAATATTATTATGGCATTATAGTTCTTTTTCTAGTTTATTAATTTATTTTACCTTCAATACCTTTTTCTGCTTTTTTAGAGTCAATAATTAGATAATAATTATATATATAGTTACCATTTATTTGGCACTACTGGGCCAAGTCCTAAGTGTTTTATGTGTGTTATGACCCCTTGTCACTCAATAAGGCAAATATAACTGTCCTTATTTTAGACAAAGACACTGAGGCTTAAAAAAGTTCCTTTGCCCAATAATAAAATTGGGAAAATGAATAATTGACCCAAAATCTGTCAGATTATTGACAGTACTATTCTTAATTACCATTTATTAAGGCATGAATTTTTAGCTCTTGATATAGAATTGGTTACATCCTGTAAATTTTTATTTGCAACAATTTCAATGTCATATTTCCAAATAAGGTATTACTGTAGTTTTTCTTTTTTTTTTTTTTCTGAAACAAGTAAACTTAAGAGCATAATTATGAATTTTCAAGGTCTTCAAAAAAAAAAAACAAACCTTGAACTACTAATATAGTGTTTTACAGCAACTGAGGTCACAAAGTGGCCTAATTTGGGGGACTTTTTAATATTTTCCTTGTGCATCCTATATACATCTTGAAATAAAAGGTTTTTCAATAACTGGCTACTTTAGCTTTTCACAGTGTTCTTTGGACAGACGCTCAGGCTATTCTGAAGACCTGGCTGACACCCTGCAAAAGCACAAAATCTGAATTTCAGGAGATAATCCTATGACTTCTTCCAGTGTCAACTCCTTGCTTACCTTCCAGATCTCTTATACTCTTTTTTGTAGGACCTTTCCAGAGATGGTGATCTTCGGCTGTCCCGGTGCCTGTGTCTCTCCCGTTCCCGCTCTCTTAAAGGAATTAATACACAGAGCTGTTTTCAACAGAAAGACTCAAAAACACCATCTCTTTTCACTGAATTCATCTAAATAAAGGGACCTCACCTCACCTAAGTATTCTGCAGCACTATTCACTATGGGACATTTTTACTCACCCTTCATTTATTAGAGGTTAAAGGAGCATTTCACTTTATGCAAGTTAACTACCTTGGACATTTCTTGCTGTTTTCTTTAAAAAAAAAAAAAAGAAGAAGAAGTCATACTTAATACTAAGCAATGAAGGGAATTTCATCATAATCTTCTCTTGAGACCTTCCAACCAGCCAAACGTTCTACAGGGAAAACTTCAAAGGATTCAACTGCCTATTGATTTCTGAAACACTCTTAATTTCATCCAACAAATAAATGCATATAGTAAAGATGAGGACAAAGGTCTATAATAAAAAGCTCTAAACTCATAGGTTATACACCTGAGGTATAGTTCTTAGTCATCACTAACTACCATGAGACTCTAGGTCACTTTAAGTGCTGTTTTCATCAGGGGGAAAAAAAAACTCTAAATAGAGACACTGAGTTTACTCAGTGTAAAACTAGAATTCAGGATTTTAAACCTTCCAATATAAAGCTGGAATTTAGTAATAATGATAGTAATAACTTATGAGCCTAATCAATACGCACAATGAGATCTGAAACAAAAATTGGAATCCCAGTGTGTTTACATTAGAACTAAATCTAAAGGAAATAAATACTAGGTCTTAGATTGGGGCAAAAAAATACTGTATTAGCCTGAGTCCAGCAAGAAGATTACAAAAATGTCTAAACTCAAAAATAGCCACGCCCCCGCTTCCCGCCACCACTTCCACTTCGGGGGCACAGATTCAATCCCCAGTAGGGGAACTAAAATCCTATATGCCTGTCACATGGCGTGGATAAAAAAGAAATAATAATCCCCCACCTGTAACCAAATAGAAGAAATGTAAATTCACTGAAATCAAAACTTACAAAATTAATAAGAGATCTTAGATATTAACACAAAAATTGTTTTTCCACTTAAAAACCACCCCTTCCTCAAGAAAGACTCCTTTGAATAACACTTTTAACATATACTTAAGGCTCAGGTACACACCAGCTGTCCAAAGTAAAGTAGCCAGTGCTTGGCATTCCACATTCTTTATCTGATACACTTTTAAAATGACAGCTTACTTTTAGACAGCAAATCCCACCTAGTGAGTGGTATCACATAACAACAATATAATGTAATTTGTGATGGCATGGCGGCTAAAAAAAAACTGCCTCTATTTCCAAATAAAAACTCTATTTAAAGGATATTCCTAATTTTTCGTTTGTTTTTGTAACATCTAGGGGATAGGATTTTGTATTCAAGAGTGGCACCTCTCATTATGACTGCTACCTCCGAGTGGCTATGAACTGAAAAGACCAGTATAAATCACTGTAATACTATATGATGAACCCATTTAAAGCAAGAAAAACAATGCTTCAATTATTTTTCCAAAAATTCTTCCCAGTTTTGGGACCATGAAGATATTCCTTAGATACATAATAGCTCTCCAATGGCTCAACACGGTACTCAACAGGACAGGTATGGGGTTACAGTGCTGTAACACCGCTCAAGTGTGGGAAGCCACTGCCCTGCTCCTTACTGGCTGCCCCTGCAGCTCTTCCTTTTCCTAATCCCTGGAGGAACTTGGATCTTTCATGACAGCAAATGCATCCATCTACGTCTTCACAAATCTTCTCCAGAAATAGTCTGCCCTGAAATAATCTTGTAATCACTATTTACCCAGATTTCGGAGGAGGAGAAGAAAAGGAAAAACGAAATTTGAAAAAGTGTGGATGCACTTACCCCAAGAAGCCAGGGCAGAAGCAGCCAGAGGACAGACTGAAGAATTTGCATAAACTTCATCTAATCAAACGCACAACTTTGTGAACGTCTGGTTTTCTCCAGTGTACTTTTAGAAGTTATATACTAGCACTTCACAGGCTCCATGTTTGGTTCACAGAAGCATTCTATATAAGACAGAGGACTGACACTCTACTAAGACCCCTAGAGGGAACTGATTTTACTGCGGCTGTGACATTAAGGCCGCTCCAGAGCAAACACCCCCAAGTACATCATCATAAAACAACTCCAGGGTAAATAAAGGCCATGCAGAAAGATGAGCTAACTGCCTAAGATCCCCCACAGTAAAGGGGTTGTGGTTTAGGCTCATGGGGATTAAGGGTCATTTTTTCAGCATTTGATTTCACTTAGTGACAGGGATCCTCAGTTTATAGGACATTTGTGTTTCTTTAAGCTTAAGCCTGGATGGGAGAATTCAGGAATTTACAGCAGAACCCTAAAAACCACAGTACTCTCAAACAGAAAAAAAAAAAAAAGTCATCTAGAATGTTTAAGTTTGCAGCAACATGTTTCCCCAAAGACAGGTTTATTAACAATCACTTTAAGTGTGAAGAAAACTATCAAACTCTTTCGAGTTTAGATTTTCACCGTAAAGTTGTACAATAAACCCTCACAGGCCTCTGCCAACTAATCCATCACAAAGTTAAGAACAAAACTGACAAGGAACAGTAAGTCATGCTGAAAAGACTTTTCAAAATCTACCGACTCTAGTCAGCTTTAGCCCATCAGAATCAGTCACCCCTGCAGGAAACATGTCACTTCTTCTGCCTTCGACTAGGCATCAGAGAGAAGCAATAGTGTATTTTCCTTCCAAACCTTCCAAGGCCTGGAGGGCTTCCTTCTAAACCTTTAGGACTGAGAATGACTGTTAACATTTACTGGCAAAATGTTCGGTCAGAATCAAGCACGCAGCCATGAGAACAACATGGAAACCAAGAAGCACATTAATTCCATAGGAGTCAAGACTTACTCTCTGAAAATCCAAGTAACAAGGTTACCTGGTTTGGGGACCTCAAACTTTTCAGCACAGTTCCACAAGACAATGAAAGTGAGTGAACACACCACAGCAGCCAGAAAGAGAAGCACCATTACCAGCTTGACAAGTGGAAAACCAAAAATCTTCATTGATACAAACAGTTCACTGAAGGTACAAATAAATATTAGTAGAATGGATATGTGCACATTTTTATTTTTCCATTTAAACCAATGATTCTTAGATTTAGGGTAAGAGACTCATACAATCTCTTAAGAATCTGCTGTAAGCCACTGATTTACTTATAGAAAAAAATATATAGACATAAAATTTTACATTTAACTTCAGAGAATTTCTAGACACCCATCAATGAATGTCTGCTGGAAACCTTATTTCCTTGTAAATATAGATTTTTGGCCTTTTGGGTGGGGAAAAAAAAGAAATTTAATCTGAAGTGGATTAGTATGTTCTAAATGCAATTTTATTTAGTATGCATACATTTCAATGCAACAAAATCAAAAGCTATTTTGAAAATTGTAACTTTGATAATGTATACCTAATATTATTTCATTTTATAAAGAAACAGAGCAAGAAAGCAAAAACATAAGATAAACTTACATTTATCCTAAAAATCAGGAAGCAAGTTCAGCTTGTTAACTAGTTGGATTCCTGACTGATAACAGCGGCCTGCAGACCACCAATTCCAAAAGAACCCACAGTGCAATAACCTGACAAGATGGTCTTACTGAACATAATTAAATACAACATCCACACAAACAACTACAGGATCTTTTATTGATCATCATTAAAATGCCAGCTGTATTCGTATAGTAATTGGCTTACATTCATTGAAATGAATCTATGTTGCTAATTTGGGGATGCTTTTCAAAGTGGCTTTCTCCTGAGGTCAACTTCCTTCCTCATTAGTTGTCTCTCCCTCTTTAATAAAACAGCCCTTTCCTTTTATAAACCGAAATGCACGGCTGGACCTTTTTGGTCTGGTTTGCTGAGCCGCCTGTGTCAGGATCTCTGCAACTTCTCTAAAAAACCATAGGTGCGCTTTACCTGCTCCGCTCGTAGCTCCGGTGGCGGGAGGGCGTGCGCCCCCGCTCGTGATCGGACCTGTAGCGGCTGTCCTGCCTTCTCCGGTCGGGGCTCCGGCCTCGCTCCCGGCGCTCCAGGGACCGATGCCGTTCGCCCCTCCCGTGACTGTGGTCCCGGTGCCTGTGGTCGTCGTAATGCTTTAGCCTTTCTGGGGACCGCCTCTCACTGGGAGCCTTGGGGAGCGGGTACGGAGGGAGGTGCCTGAAGTGAGGACTACTGCTGTTACTAGCACTGGGCGGGAAGGAACTGGGGCTATTCTGGAAGCTATTGAAGTTGGGGGGTGGGAAACTGTGGTGCGAGTACCCGGGTGGGTACTGGTAATTGACCTGCTGCGGAACGACGGGAGGCGGCGGCGGATGCGGCAGGGATGGCGGCGGCATCATGAAGGGGAAGGCGCCTTGGCCAGGAGGCGCTCCGGGGACTGGGGGGTTATTGGGACAGGGTAGCGGAGGCGGCATGGGAGGGAAACAGGGGGGCACGGGGAAGGGGGGCCTCATCTGGTGGTTGGGGAACGGGGGCCGGATCGGGCAGGGGGGTAGGGGGCCTTGCGCTGAAGGAGGCATGGGCGGAGGGAAGGGTACAAAGTCTGGTCTTGGAGGCAGAAAATTGGGGGCCGGAGAGTTGGAGAACGTGGTGGAAGGGGCGCTGGGAGGTTCGTATTGGTATTGCACAGGAGGCTGCTGAGGGTGAAGCAGTCTCAGATTTTGGGGCCTGAAGGCTGGTGCGGAGGAGGGTCTGGCTCCATGTCCCCCTCGCCCTCGGGGACACCTGGGTCCTCCTGGGTGGAACGACATTCTGTGACTTTGGTGGAGGAAAGAAAAAGAGAAGAGAAAAACTCACTGTGTAAACAGCTTTCACCAATACCTGACCACCCCTTAGGCTGCTGGAATATTCCACCCATCTAATACTGAGTTCTCTGTACTATATGAAACTCCTCAGGGCCAATAAACTCCTCTTCCCAGGTCTCAGCCACTCAACCAAAGCCATGGTCAGTCCCTGGACCCTGTGGCTTCCTAAAGAGGCTCCACTTCCAGCATGACGAGGTCACATCCCAGTGTTCAACCATCTGCTGTGGTGTACTTTTTCAAGTTCCCCCCAACCTATGTCATCCTGTCCACACACAGCATGTTTCTACACATACACTTAGTATCATCCTGCCACATGTTCCTCCCCACTCAGCAGACTCACAAATTCAACTCAACATGTCCTAAAATGAGTCAATAACCTTGCCCTCCAAGAGAATACCACCAGCTCCTTTTTTAGTGTTTCCCATCTCAATGCATGCATGCATGCTAAGTCCCTTGAGTCGTGTCAAACCCTTTGTGACCCTCTGGACTGTAGCCCACCAGGCTCCTCTGTCCGTGGGATTTTTCCAGGCAAGAATACTATGGTGGGTTTCCATGCCCTCCTTCAGGGGATCATCCCAACCCAAGGATTGAGCCCGTGTTTCTCATGTCTCCTGCACTGGCAGGCGGGTTCTTTACCACTTGCGCCACTTGAGAAGTCCCTTCCTGTCTCAATAGATGAGACCATTCATCGGTCTTCAAGTCATACACCAGGGAATTACCTGACAACTTCTCCTCCCTTAACCCTTCTAGTTAAAAATTTATGCTCAAACACCTGTATCATTTCAGCCTCATAGATACTTGAGTCCATCCATTCCACACCATCCTCTCCTGCCTCGCTACTACAGTAATACCCTGGCAGGCCTTTCTACAACCAATGTCACCACCCCTAAGGTACCCTGCTCTCACACACTCTGTGGTTCTTTTTGACAGGTCCTACAATGATTACAGGTCACCAGCTCATTACCTCATTTCATCTTTGATGTCCACCTGACCTCAGAATTGCCAGTGCCATCAGAGCAGGAATCCAGGATGGCTCCTTAAATGCTCTGGTCTGGATTCCCAGCTATGGATACGGCCTATGTTAACACACGCCCTCCACCTCACAGATCTAAACCCTCCCCACCCCAGATGGCCAGTATTTGTTCCTCCCTGGTCGCCCAAAACGATTGCCATTACTATCAGACCACTCACCATGCACTGCCTTGCATCGTGACGTACTATTTGAATATGTCACATTTTCCACAGAGAATATAAACTCTAGAGAACAGAGAGAACAAATAGATATAACAATGTTTCCCAAACTGCTCATGCTAGAAAATATTTCTGTGATTATCTTAACATTGATTTTGCATGCTCCAATGCAGTTAGCATACTAATAAAAATAAGAGCATGCTGAACTGAATTAATGTTCACAACTAATTTTTAAGATGTCCTAAGTACTTTGCCAACAAAGGTCCGTCTAGCCAAAGCTGTGGTTTTTCCAGTAGTCATGTAGGGATGTGAGAGCTGGACTACAAAGAAAGCTGAGCACCAAAGAATTGATGCTTTTGAACTGTGGTGTTGGAGAAGACTCGAGAATCCCTTGGACTGCAAGGAGATCCAACTAGTCAATCCTAAAGGAAATCAGTCCTGAATATTCATTGGAAGGACTGATGCTGAAGCCAAAACTCCAATACTTTGGACACCTGATGTGAAGAACTAACTCATGGGAACATGCCCTGATGCTGGGAAAGATTGAAGATGGGAGGAGAAGGGATGACAGACGATGAGATGGTTGGATGGCGACATCGACTCGATGGACATGAGTCTGAGCAAGCTCCAAGAGCTGGTGATGGACAAAGAAGCCTGGTGTGTTACAGTCCATGGGGTCGCAAAGAGTCCGACACAACTGAGCAACTGAACTGAACTGAAGTACTTGTCTCTCTGATTCAAACAATCAGTAGCTTAAAAGACCGGAAACTTAGGCATATTCCACCTCTAATCAGCTAAAAGATCAGGGAGGGAAAAATCATTTCTGCTCTCCCACTCCACATTCTTTCTCCCTCAGTGAGACTAGCATTTAGATTCAAACTTAACTATAATCTGGTCAACATAACAGTTTTCTTTGATTCTCATTCTCAGTCCTCCCCATTGAACAATGTTATGAAGAGGAACAGCTTTCCAAATATGAGGCTTCAGCAAAATGTTTTAAAAACCCAAACAAACATTAACTGCAGAAAGTTTCCATTTAGAAGCATCTTCCTAAAGTCTTTCTAACCAAAAGTTTTACCAACAGGCTTAAGGCAGATTTTCAAATGGCTCATGAAAATAGTTTCAGATTATTTAGCTTTATCAATCACTATATTTAATAGAAAGTACACACCAAATAATATCTCATTAATGATTACCAAGGGAACATTTCATGCAAAGATGGGCACAATAAAGGACAGAAATGGTTATGTACCTAACAGAAGCAGAAGAGATTAAGAAGAGGTGGCAAGAATACACAGAAGAACTATACAAAAAAGATCTTCATGACCATGATGGTGTGATCACTCACCTAGAGCCAGACATCCTGGAATATGAAGTCAAATGGGCCTTAGGAAGCATCACTATGAACAAAGCTAGTGGAGGTGATGGAATTCCAGCTGAGCTATTTCAAATCCTGAAAGATGATGTTGTGAAATTGCTGCACTGAATATGCCAGCAAATTTGGAAAACTCACCAGTGGCCATAAGGCTGGAAAAGGTCAGTTTTCATTCCAATCCCAAAGAAAGGCAATGCCTAAGAATGTTCAAACTACCACACAATTGCACTCTTCTCACACGCTAGCAAAGTAATGCTCAAAATTCTCCAAGGCAGGCTTCAACAGTATGTGAACCGAGAACTTCCAAATGTTCAAACTGGATTTAGAAAAGGCAGAAGAACCAGAGATCAAATTTGCAGCATCCGCTGGATCATAGAAAAAGCAAGAGAATTCCAGAAAAACATCTACTTCTGCTTTACTGACTTGCCAAAGCCTTTGACTGTGTGGATCACAACAAACTATGGAAAATTCTTCAAGAGGGAATATCAGACCAACTGACTTGCCTCCTGAGAAATCTGTAGGCAGGTCAAGAAGCAACAGTCAGAACCAGACATGGAACAACAGACTGGTTCCAAATTGTGAAAGGAGTACATCAAGGCTGTATATTGTCACCCTGCTTATTTAACTTCTATGCAGAGTAAATCATGCAAAATGCCGGGTTGGATGAAGCACAAGCTGGAATCAAGACTGCCAGGAGAAATATCAATAACCTCAAATATGCAGATGACACCACCCTTATGGCAGAAAGCAGAGAGGAACTAAAGAGCCTCTTGATGAAAGTGAAAGAGGAGAGTGAAAAAGCTGGCTTAAAACTCAACATTCAAAAAACTAAGATCATGGCATCCGGTCCCATCACTTCATGGCAAATAGATGGGGAAACAGTGGAAACAGTGAGACTTTACTTTTTGGGGCTCCAAAATCACTTCAGATGGTGACTGCAAACATGAAAATCAAAAGACACTTGCTCCCTGGAAGAAAAGCTATGATCAACCTAGACAACATATTAAAAAGCAGAGACATTACTTTGCTGACAAAAGTCTATCTAGTCAAAGCTACAGTTTTTCCAGTAGTCATATATGGATGTGAGAGTTGGACCATAAAGCTGAGTACTGAAGAACTGATGCTTTTGAACTGTGGTGTTGGAGAAGACTCTTGAGAGTCCCTTGGACTGCAAGGAGATCCAGCCAGTCCATCCTAAAGGAAATACATCCTGAATGTTCATTGGAAGGACTGATGCTGAAGCTGAAACTCCCAATACTTTGGCCACTTGATGGGAAGAACTGACTCACTGGAAGAGACCCTGATGCTGGGAAAGACTGAAGGTGGGAGAAGAAGGGGACAATAGAGGATGAGATGGTTGGATGGCATCACACACTCGATGGACATGAGATTTTGAGCAAGCTCTGGGAATTGGTGATGGACAGAGAAGCCTGGCCTATTGCAGTCCATGGAGTGGCAAAGAGTTGTACACAACTGAGCGACTGAACTGAATGATTGTCATTCAGTTCAAGACCCTCATGATAAACCTGGGGCCTAGACAGCCCATCCTGTCACCACAAGCTACTCAGGGCCAAAAGAATCAAGCTCAAACTCCATGCTTGGCATTTAAGGCCCTCTGCAATCTGGACCCAGCTTCTTCCAGGCTAATCCTCCATTAACTTCCCCATGAAGTGCCTATCATCCTGCATGTGTGCTAAGTCGTTTCAGTCATATCCACTCTTTGCGACCCTATGGATTGTGGCCCACCAGGCTCCCCTGTCCATGGGATTCTCCAGGCAAGAACACTGGAGTGGGTTGCCAGGCCCTCCTCCAGGGGACCTTCCCAACCCAGAAATCGAACCCTCCTCTCATTATGTCTCCTGCACTGGCAGGCAAGTTCTTTACCACTAGGGCCACCTGGGAGGCTCTCCTATCACTTTGCTGCTGCTGCTGCTAAGTCGCTTCAGTCGTGACCAACTCTGTGCGACCCCATAGACGGCAGCCCACCAGGCTCTCCCGTCCCTGGGATTCTCCAGGCAAGAACACTGGAGTGGGTTGCCATTTCCTTCTCCAATGCATGAAAGTGAAAAGTGAAAGTGAAGTCGCTCAGTCGTGTCTAACTCTTAGTGACCCCATGGGTGCTCCCAGTTCCTAACATATGAAGTACTATCATCCAGCTTATTCTTTACTCCTGGTCTTCTAAAACCCCTCCCTTTGACTTTGCCCATTGAAGTTTTAACCCATCTACTCATGTCAAATGCCACATCTTCTGTGCTGCCTATCTTGGTTCCCTTTAGGAAGTAATCCCATTCCCTCAAGACTTCCGTTGCTCTTAGTCTGTACTTACTTCTTTTACAGCACTTACCAGAGACTGCCTCATATAATAATCATGTGTGTATATGTCTTAACTCCTCCACTAGGTTATTAGTTCCTTGATGAATTGGGTTGGCTCATAATCATTTCTGTATCCTTCACAGCCCCTGGCAGAACATCCTGCACAGAGTAGGTGATCAGTAAGTATTTACTGGCTCACCAGTTATGTATGTTTCTATCTTGCTACTGGACATTTCCCTACTGAATATATCCACAACAGGTTTGCATTACCAAAACCAGATAGAAAGCAGGCCTTTTCACTGATTCATGCAACATTTAATGAGCCTAGACAGGTGGGGCATGGTCACAGGCCCTGATCAAAGGTGAGTAAGGCACATAGTAAGCAGGGCTCCTGAAGCCCAGAATCCATATGCAGATACGGATTTTTTTTTTAATTACTTAATGTGATAAACACAAGAAAAGAGGTATGCACAGAGTCCAGGGGAAACACAAAAGGAGTGTACTGAATCTAGAGGTGGACGAGAGTCAGGATCACCAATACTCCTGTATCGTGTGTTCACTGTTGTTGAACATTCACTATTAGATCCTCATGGATATTTCTAGAAATAGAATATCTGAAAACACTGATTATGAAACTGACCTATTAAAGGCACAGTCAGGCTGTACTGTGGATGTGAACTTCAATTCAAAAGACAAGGAACTCACTGCAACTGGAAAAGTAATTATTTTCGGCGTCTGCCTCCTCCTAAGTTGCTGTTTGGAAGCAGGGAAACTGAGGGAGTCGTTTTGCACGGCTAACATGTGCAGGAACATCAGTCTTTGTAGAACGAGTTGCAAAGTGTGACTATATTTCTATTAACGCGTTCTTCCACCACCTGAATTCCCAGCCCGGTCACTTATGTCTGGCTGATCCGTAATTGCGTGCTTCCCTGTTTACATCTCCCACCAGATAGTGAGCCCCACGATGTAAACTTACAGTCTCACTACCCGCCCGAGATCCCGGCGGCCCCAGGCTTGGACCACGACATGCGCGCCACAATGAATGAACGGTCTCATTTTTCACTACTATTTATTTACAGGGCCCGGGCCTAGGGTCCCTTTTCTTTGCCCTTCGCTGCAGATCTGAAGAGGAGCTGCCGGCTCCTAACTCCCAGGCGCCTCTCACCCCAGCCCCAGACGCCAGCCCCGTTGAAATTCGGATACTTGGAAACACTCCCTCTTCCAACACCCACAAGCTGACCCTTTTACCTAGAAAAAGCTCTCGGGCTGCGAGGTCGCCGTTAGAGTAAAGCCAGACTTATAGAGTAGCCTCCAAGACCGTAGCACCGCCCGCGGCTCCGGAACAGGAAAGCAAGGGAATTAAAAAGCAAACCTGGGAAAGCCGGACCTGCAGGAGAAAAGCGCTCGGGCTCTCGGCAGCGCCTTGTGCGCGGTGATTGGTGCTTCAATAAGAACGATGGACATCTAAGCCAATCGGTTTTCTGGAGTCTCTGGCGCCCGCCTCCTGCCCCTTACCTCCTCCAATCCGAAACCACAACCGGGTGAGCGCGCGATTACTCCCGGGAGAGGAGGCGGGCCGCAGCTCAGGCTCTTGAGGGAACCTCGGCTCCGAATTTTGGGGACTCACGCGCGCGAAACCATGAGTGAATCCGGGGGACAGCGCGCCCGGCTCCGGCGCTATTCAGAGCTCCCGGTGTGGGTGGTGGAGGATCATCAGGAGGTGAGCGGGCGGCTGACGGGTGCTGGGGCAGGGTCGCGCGAGGACTGAGGCGGCGGCGGAGCCTGGAGATCCGAGCGAGT
This sequence comes from Bos indicus, assembly GCF_029378745.1. NCBI lineage: Eukaryota > Metazoa > Chordata > Mammalia > Artiodactyla > Bovidae > Bos > Bos indicus. The sequence goes on along the minus strand of NC_091779.1, from coordinate 41,933,289 downwards.
TGCATTGCTGTGGGGAAAACACCAGGACAGCGACCTTGGAAGAATAGGCTTCGACGTTAATGCGGCGCTTACTACGAGTCCGGCAACTCACTGAACCTTCGCGGTTTGCCCAAAATCCCACGGCCAACGAGTGGCTTCGGGATTCGAACGCGGGCAGTCGGAACTGCAGTAACTCGAGTCCTTAACCTGCTCAAAACTAAGGCTTCCTGCTGTCTCCCGGCCTCCCCTTCACAATTCTGTGGTGTCGGTGGGAGGCTTCTGTTGAGAATATGCACTGTCATCTGTGAAATGGGTACAGAGTAGCTCTCAGAGCCGTTAGTATTATTGTGTGAGTAGTGTGGGCTGCAGTCTATGGGTCCGTCTATGGTCAGTCGGAGACGACTGACAAGACTTAGCAGCACAGCAGCAGCAGCAGGGTGTGCATGAATCTTTTAACACGACGCTATAAAGATATTTTTCTGTTTTTGTAGTAGTGCTACTTTAGAATAGCTAAAATGGTGCCCACATCTAGATTTCTGAAAGCCTGCGAGAGTGCCGTGATCGAAGACTCTCTGTTTTTGATAGCTTTAATAATCCTTAGGAATTCTGTGGATGTTAAAGAGGAAGAGGCCGATTCCAGATGTGCGGATGAATAAAGATAATAGGAAGGAAATTTGGTTTCTCAGGACCTAGAGATAGTGTGCATGGGTCTGAGAGCAAGCATGGGGTAGGTGGTGCTTTCAGATTCAATCTTAACTTAGAACTCTAGAGACTGTAACGGAACAAAGAGCCATACAGAGGACCTAGCCCAGCAACCAGCATCCGAAAGGTGTGAGAAAGACGCAGAGACCCAAGGTAGCTTGAACACATCTTTTATACCAGAGTGTGTATTAACAAGCAATTGTTTCTTCTTTTCTTTCCTTGAGTACCAGAGCTTGTCTGTTTCCTCACATTGTTCTTGAGTTTATGATGGGGGCAACATGCCAACAAGAGATGCCCATTGGAAGTTTTGAGGAAAAAAATAAAGCTTGAGCTGATTGTCTAAATCATCTGCAATGACATTTCATATTTTCCTACTTCTTCACAACTTCAGTTCAGTTCAGTCACTCAGTCTTGTTCGACTCTTTGCAACCCCATGGACTGAAGTGCACCAGTCTTCCCTGTCCATCACCAACTCCCGGAGCTTACCCAAACTCATGTCCATCGAATCGGTGATGCCATCCAGCCATCTCATCCTCTGTCGTCCCTTTCTCCTCTTGCCCCCAATCCCTCCCAGCATCGGGGCCTTTTCCAGTGAGTCAACTCTTCACATGAGGTGGCCAAAGTATTGGAGTTTCAGCTTCAGCATCAGTCCTTCCAGTGAATACCCAGGACTCATCTCCTTTAGGATGGACTGGTTGGATCTCCTTGCAGTCCAAGGGACTCTCAAGAGTCTTCTCCAACACCACAGTTCAAAAGCATCAATTCTTCGGCACTCAGCTTTCTTCACAGTCCAACTCTCACATCCATACATGACCACTGGAAAAACCATAGCCTTGACTAGATGGACCTTTGTTGGCAAAGTAATGTCTCTGCTTTTTAAAATGCTGTCTAGGTTGGTCATAACTTTCCTTCCAAGGAGTAAGCGTCTTTTAATTTCATGGCTGTAGTCACCATCTGCAGTGATTTTGGAGCCCAGAAAAATAAAGTCTGACACTGTTTCCCCATCTATTTCCCATGAAATGGTGGGACCAGATGCCATGGTCTTGGTTTTCTGAATGTTGAGCTCTAAGCCAACTTTTTCACTCTCCTCTTTCACTTTTATCAAGAGGCTTTTTAGTTCCTCTTCACTTTCTGCCATAAGGGTGATGTCGTCTACATATCTGAGGTTATTGATATTTCTCCTGGCAATCTTGATTCCAGCTTGTACTTCTTCCAGCCCACCGTTTCTCATGATGTACTCTGCATTGAAGTTAAATAAGCAGGGTGACAATATACAGCCTTGACGTACTCCTTTTCCTATTTGGAACCAGTCTGTTGTTCCATGTCCAGTTCTAACTGTTGTTTCCTGACCTGCATATAGGTTTCTCAAGAGGCAGGTCAGGTGGTCTGGTAGTCCCATCTCTTGAAGAATTTTCCACAGTTGATTGTGATCCACACAGTCAAAGGCTTTGGCATAGTCAATAAAGCAGAAATAGATGTTTTTCTGGAACTCTCTTGCTTTTTCGATGATCCAGTGGATGTTGGCAATTTGATCTGTGGTTCCTCTGCCTTTTCTAAAACCAGCTTGAACATCTGGTAGTTCACAGTTCATGTATTGCTGAAGCCTGGCTTGGAGAATTTTGAGCATTACTTTACTAGTGTGTGAGATGAGTGCAATTGTGCAGTAGTTTGAGCATTCTTTGGCATTGCCTTTCTTTGGGATTAGCTTCTTGACCTGCCTACAGATTTCTCAGGAGGCAGGTAAGGTGGTCTGGTATTCCCATCTCTTGAAGAATTTTCCACAGTTTATTGTGATCCACACAGTCAAAGGCTTTGGCGTAGTCAATAAAGCAGAAGTTATTTTTCTGGAACTCTCTTGCTTTTTTTATTCACAACTTGATGTGCTTCAAATTTTTTGAAGTTATGTTTAGCCTTGTTTTTCAGCCTGCAGTTGAGTATATACTCATGATTTCAGTGCCAATTCTGAATGTGTACATTATGTTTTACAGGTTCTGCCCTTTATATATCGGGCCATTGGCTCAAAGCATCTTCCTGCAAGTAATATAAGTTTTGTGCATTTCGATTCACATCCAGACCTCCTTATTCCTGTGGATATGCCAGCTGACACTGTATTTGATAAGGAAACACTTTTCGGGTAATACGTGATTTTGTTAATGACCTTTTTATGTGTCTGAAATACACTTTGCAATAGAATGATAAGCAGTTAAGAGAAATAGTTTTTGCTAAGCTTGTGAGTTTTGCTTTTGTTTTGTTTACCTTTTTTATTTTATTTAGAACAAGTATGGACAAACTTTCTCAACAATCCAGATAGTAAATATTTTTTAATTTTTTTTTAATTGAAGGATAATTGCTTTACAGAATTTTGTTGGTTTCTGCCAAACATCAGCATGAATCTGCCATAGGTATGCATATGTCCCCTCCCTCTTAAACCTCTGTCCCATCTCCCTCCCCATCCCACCCTTCTAGATTATCACAGAGCTACTGTTTGAGTTCCGTGAGTCATACAGCAAATTTCTATTGGCTCTCTATTTTATGTATGGTAATCTAAGTTTCCATGCTACTGTCTCTATACATTTCACCCTTTCCTTGCTCCCCAGATAGTAAATATTTTAGGCTTGCTGACCATATGGTGTCTGTTGCAGCTAACTGTAAACACTGTGTAAACAAGTGTCAGTGGCTGTGTTCCAATAAAACTTTATTTGGAAAAACAGGTGCCCCAACCACTGTTTGCCAATCTTTGCTTTAGAATATAGAATTTTAAAAGTAGAAGACTTTAGAAATTATCTGGGCTAATTCTCTCTTCTCCCCTTTAAAAGTCTGATACGGAGGCCTAGGAAAATGTGTCTTGAACTCATAGTTCAATAATCATATATGCAACGCATCTTAAATTTGTGTATCCTTTCTTCCAGTATTGAATCCCTCCAACCTCCCAATTTATTTTATTTTCAGGTCACAAATCCTATTGACTTTCGGTTATATAAAACCATAGTCACTAAATGGTGACTTACTAAGCACTCTTCAATGATAAAGTTCCCTGAAATCCTGTCATTGTCTTTTTACTGATGTGTTTATTACAGTGTAGCCTACTCCTACAAAATAAAAAATTACATAGCAGTTATTCTCTTGTTATAATATAAAACTAAAATATAGATGCTGTGTGAATTAATTTTAACCTACTACATTTCTTTTAGTTGACTCTAAAACTGGCTCAGAACATTCATCTCTAAAGAAATGTGGTAGCCCTACCATTGTCCTTACTCTCTTCTATATTTAGAGGTTTTATATTTTATAAATTGAAAAAAATTATGAAGCAGTTATGATGACCATACAGTTAGTCATAGAATAGTAGTTTTAAAACCTTTAATGTCAGGATTTCTATATACCCTTAAAAATTCTTGAGTTTTTTTTTATGTGGGGTATATTTAGTGATATTTACCATATTGAAATTCAAACTGAGACATCTAAAATATTCATTCCATGGGACTTCCCTGTGATCCAGTGGCTAAGACTCTGAACTCCCAATGCAGGAGGCCAAGTTTGATCCTTAGTCAGGGAGCTAGATCCTACATGCTGCAACTAAATAAATAATAAATAAATAAATAAAAATATTTTTTTAATGTTAATTCATTTCAAAATAATAGACCTTTATATGTTAGCATAAATATTTTTATGAAAGACAAACATATTTTCTAAAGCAAAGGCGATCAGGGTAACTAAATTTTTGCAAATCTTTTTTTTTTAATAATTTTTAAAATTTATTTATTTTTTAATTGAAGGATAATTGCTTTATAGAATTTTGTTGTGTTCTGTCACACTTCAACATTAATCAGCCATAGTTTGCAGATCTTTTTAATACTTGCCTTTATAGAAAACAGCTAAATACTCAAGATTCTGCATTCAGTCTGTTACCATATATTGTTTTGGTGGAAGTGTATGAAGAAAATTCACAAGTATTTTGATAGCCTTTCCAGCTGTTGTGTGTGTTTAGTTGCTCAGGCGTGTCCGACTCTTTGCAACCCCGTGGACTGTAGCCTGCCAAGCTCTCTGTCCATGGGGATTCTCAAGGCAAGAATACTGGAGTGGGCTGCCATGCCCTCCTCCAGGGGATCTTCCCAACCCAGGGATCGAACCCAGGTCTCCCGAATTGCAGGCAGATTCTTTACAATCTGAGCCACCAGGGAAGCCCAGCTAATTGTGAATATTCTTTAATACTGTACCAGAACTTCACAAATGTTCATTCCTTAAAGCTTAGTTGAAGTGTAGAATCCAGCAATTCACATTCAAGCCTGATCAACTGTGGTTTATCAATCAGTCTTCCTTGCAAGAAAAATGGTGTTCAGCTTGCAATTCACTTACAAGTGCTTTCCCTTGAGACAACCATGGTACTTCAAAGTATATTGCAGAAGTGCTTTCAGTGTTCTTCCTGTTTTGGCACACAGATTACTTTAAAATGTATGCTCAGGATCAAGATTTAATAAAATCATGAAAGACATGCTCATGCAAAACTGGATGGGAATGTGGGGCACTGGTGCTTGGTATTGATGAGTACAGTGACAGCTAGTAGAGTTTGGTGCCTTTGCCTTGATTAATCTTAGAACATCAACCACCATTGTTTTGTACTGTCAGCATATATGTCAATACAGTGAAAAAGAGAAGTAATGCCTTGGTGTTATTAGGAAAATAGTTTGGTCTAGTGGTCACACTGAAAAGGTCCGGGAAACCCTGCAAGGGCCCTTGGACCATGCTTTGAAACCTGCTATCTTAAAATATTCTTATGAATGAAATTACATTTGGAAAAACCCACTCACTAATAGTTTTTATGCTTCCTCTCTGTTTCTTTTCCAGAGAATTAAGTATTGAGAATTGGATTATGCCTGCAGTTTATGCTGGCCATTTTTCTCATGTAGTATGGCTTCATCCCACATGGGCTCAGCAAATCAGAGAGGGCAGGCATCACTTTTTAGTAGGCAAAGACACTTCTACCACAACAATCAGGTAATTTCCTCATATTCACGTGTATGAAAGGGAGTGGATACTTCTATCTCGTTTTGGAATCCCTGTAATAACTTATAAGCATCTCTACAAACAATTGGGGTCAGATTAGCCCACAACTTTTCCAAAAAGAGTTCTCGAAACACCAGGAACAAGTTTTCCAGTCTCTTTTTCACACACCGTTCATATTTTGTTGCTGGTCAAGTTGATTTTTGAATAAAATGATCTTCATCCTCTGGAACCCTGACTCTGTTGATAACTAACTCCATTAAATCATTGGTGTACCTTATAGAAATGTATTTAATAATACATTTTATTAGTTCCTTCCAATGTACATGTTGTTGGCTGAATTTAACAATTAGCATTGAAAAAGCAAAATTAATCTCATTTTGATTTCTTACATTCAATGGCTTAAAAGTCGATTCAGCGTTTTAATTTTATCAATATGATTAGCTTTCGATAATTATTTAATCTAAATTAAATAACAGCATCCTAAAAAAATAAATAAATAAATAAATAAAATAAATAAATAACAGCATCCTTTGACTTGAGTTTTATGCACAACTATTTCTGTTGTGTAAGCTGTTTAACCAGTGTTTTGTGTTTCTTGTGATACTGTAATATCTTTAGAAATACCAGAATGTTCTTGGCTTTCTAAATTCTCTTGTTGTGGAGTGAATGTTTTAAGCAGTGGAATCATAACTTCTAGAACCTAGAGGATAGTAGGAGGAAATGGTAATACATTGAAAATGAAATGCAGGCTTTCTCAATGAAAATGATACTTTTTATTTGATTTATTTATCTGATTTATTCTTAGTGATATTGATAATAAAAGTTATACATAATACTGGCTTATATGAAATAGTGTTAGGGTTTTTATTGAGTACTTCAGTGAGTAGGCCTTATTTAACCTGTAACAGGTTTCTGCAAAGTCAAATCTCAGCAATCTGAAACAGACATTTGAAATTCAATGTGTAACAATAATATTAGGATGATGTTGATTATCATGATTTTAGTTAATCCTGCAAGTAAAAATGTATGGAAGAGACACACATACAGGTATGCAGCCTGAGATGTATGTGTGTGATGAGCAAAGTAAGATATTCCTTATTAAAGAAAAATACCCATTTAGGTTGGTGGATACAGCATTGGTCTTTCTTAGGGTGGTGCATGTGTGCTAAATCACCTTGGTCGTGTCCAACTCTTTGCAGCCCTATGGACTGTAGCCCACCAGGCTCCTCTGTCCAAGGGATTCTCCAGATAAGAATACTGAAGTGGGTTGCCATGCCCTTCTCTAGGGGATCCTTCCAACTCAGGGATCGAACCCATGTGTCTTATGGCTCCTGCATTGGCAGGCGTGTGCTTTTCCTGCTAGTGCCACCTGGGAATCTTAGGGCGGTACAGTTATTAATAAGCTTGAATATTGGTTTTATTATGTCGTTATTTTTTTTTAGGACGTTATATCTTTTTAAATATAAGGCAGTATATGCTGAAGAGGGGTGGATGAGAAATAAATATGAATACCATCATTCTAAATTGGATAGGTCCTACCCCAGAAGAACCATTTGGTGTCATTGTTCAAAGTACTTACGAAGGCATAGTACAGTTGAAAAGCTAAGAACATGCTGTTATGTCTAAAATCAACAATCTGTAACTTGTAAAATGCTGCACAAGATTTTTTTAAGTTGCTTTACATATTAAAATATTACAGTTATTTGAAATTTAATAAAGCTTTGAAATATGTCAGAGGGAGTTTCTACCAAAAGATATTATTCCCAGGTATAATTTTTCTCTCAAGTGATTTTTTTGGATGCAGTTCCAGCTGGTATGACAGAGATCTAAAGCACTGGCTAAACAGGATCTTTCATTTCTTTTCTCCAGTTAGAGTTTACCATGTGCAGTCCAGGGCCACTACGGCAGCCCTTCAGTTAAACCCCAAATAATTTCTGTCTTTTTGCTCCACCTTCTGTAGAGTGTGGCCTCTGAACTCAGAGTCCAGGTGGGGTTTGCTGCCACCGTGTTCACGTGGCAATGCTCTCCACGCTTCTCTTCCACTCACGACTTTCAAGCAGAACTGAGTCAGCTGGCCACACCTAGCTGAACGATGGTGTGAGTGCGTGCTCAGTCGCCTCAGTTGTGCCCAACTCTTTGCGACCCCATGGACTATACTGTCGTGGAGTTTTCCAAGCAAGAATACTGGAGTGGGTTGGCGTTTCCTAATCCAGGGGATCAAACCCTGACCCAGGGATCAAACCCGGGTCTCCCACATTGCAGGCAGATTCTTTACCATCTGAGCCACCTAGCTGCACAATAGGCTACAAAATATGGTCTTTGGGCAGTTGTGTGCCTAGCTAGAAATTTGAGAACCCTGTTTCCAGAAATTACAAATATTAGAGACAGCTGTCAGTTTTTGTCAAGTATGTCCTTTTTTGTATTTCTGAAAGTCTATATGTTGCCAGCTAATTTGTCCATTTGTCTTGAAAGTAATTTTTTTCCTTTAATCCAGGGTTACAAGTACAGATCATTACTTCCTAAGTGATGGTCTTTATGTAACTGAAGACCTGCTGGAGAACCCAAAACCTTTACAATTGGATGTAATTATGGTAAAACCTTATAAACTCTGTCACAGTCAAGGAGAGAATGATGCAGTGTCTTCTGCTAAGAAGCCAAAGCTAGCCCTGGAGGACTCAGAGAACACTGCCTCTGCTAATGGTGACTCTTGTTCAGAAGGACTGGGAAAGGACACACTGACACAGACAAGGGACCACACTTGGCTACAACCATCATGTTCATGTTCTTCTGAAAGCCACGAATGCCAGACTGCAGTTAGCACCGGAGAGATTCTGGAAATTTTAGAGAAAAGGGATGCATTTGTTTTAGATATTGACTTAGATTTTTTTTCAGTCAAGAATCCCTTCAAAGAAATGTTCACTCAGGTAAATGTGGTGTTTTAAAAATGTGCAGTCAAAATCCAGATACAACTTTTGACTTCCCCCAAATATAACTGATAGCTTGCTAATGATCAGAGCCTTATTGATAATGTAAACAGTAAATTAACACATATTTTGTATATTATATGTATCATATACTGTATTCTTAAGGTAGAGAAAAGGTTGAGAAAATCATAAGGAAAATACATTTATAGTACTGTACTGTATTTATCAGTACTATACATCTATGTCGTGTTTAAAGATGAACCTATATCAGTGTCTTATATGATATGAAACACTGCTACATATATTACTAACACCAGATGTCAAAGATGAAAAGATGTGATGAAGTCATTTATTTACAGTTACAGTGATTCATGCATTGATAACAAGGAAGCAGCAATGTGATTGTTTTAGGTAGCCTAATATAATCAATACAATTACTTCATGGTAGCCTAGTCTGTACACTAATGAATGAATCATTATAAAAATTTTACAGCATATTATGGTCATATTCATAATACAGTATTAGAAATGTTGTTATATAGTTTTCAATACCACTTACCTGTGATAAGTCGATATGCAGTTTCTCCAGTTAGAGAGGCATGTATTCCTTAAAATGTAATTCTTTGAAAGCCAAGTTATAAAGTGATAGGAAAACTAACATATTAGTAATTTTATATTAAATATCATTCATCTTATGCCTATGTAAGGATAGGTTAGTATCTACATACATTTTATTCATTCATGACATACCTTTTTCTTAATTTTTGCAATATTTCTAGGCTGTACAGTTGATCTGCAGATTTTTTTTCAAATCGTTGTGAAGCTCAAAAATCTTTTCCTCTATACTGAAAAATATCCATGTATAAATGGTCCTGTGTGTTTCAAACCCATGTTGTTCAGAGGGCAACTGTAGTGTAACCTGGAGCAAGAGTAGGGGGACCTTGAGTGCCCTCCCAACTTGCAAATAAGAGAGAAAAATTGCCCTCTGTTTCTTTCCTGCTATTGTGAATGTACCAGTAACTATAACTTCCAGCGTTCAGAATTATAAAATGACTTTAGAGATGTTTAGAAAACATGAGAATGGGCTTACCTGGAAGCTAAAAAACCTGACTTTATGAATTTATCCTACAAGTATATGCACCAAATATTTGTAATGGGAATTTCTAAAAGGTTACATAAGTGACTTAATGGCAGTTACTTCTTTTCCAGGGCTATAAGGAAACCTGGGAAAGTGGGAATTTTGTGTCCTTTACACCCTTTGGTGCTTCTGAACTTTTTGAAGAGCATGTATTATACTTATAATAGCTATTTTTTTTAAAGAACATGTTTGGTAGTCAGAAAGATCTAAGTTCTGTTTGTTACTTGTACTGCTTATTAGCTGCATGACCTTGGAAAAGTTACTTAACCTTTCGGATCCATGGTTTCTTCAAGTATAAAATCAAAATAATAATCATACCCAGTCACAGAATTGTTATATGAGGATCGTGCACAGCACTGTGCTTAAGGAATTTTAGATCTTGCCTATAGACCCTTCCTGACAATGCTCCTAAATGGGGCCAGGTAGACCTGCCTCTAATGGGGCTGCCTGGATGTGCTAAATGAGGACAGACATTCTCCTGCGAAATCCTCCCATTGTATCTGTTTGTACTCTAGCCTTCTCTCCTGTGGCTAGGGAATGGACCACAAAGTGAATGTGGAGAGTTTTGTTTTGTTGTTACAAAGATACATATATTTCCTGTACACTTGATCTTAGCCAAAAGGCTGAGAAATGATTGTATTTCCTATACATAGCTAAAATCTGTTTAGATGTTAGGATGTATCCATTTATAGAGTAGAACAGTATTAGAAACATTTTCATTCATTACCTATTGGCCATTAAGTCTTCCATAATTAATATTTATACATTGTTATCATGCCCAGATGAATTTACAATGAAATAATGAATTACATTATTCCCTGATTTCCCAGACTTACCTTTAAATGATTATCTAAGATATTCTTGTATCAATGTCATTTTTTACTTAAAGTATATCATTGAAAAATTAATCTTTTTTCTTCTATATGGATTCTTTGTTTTGGTTTCCAGGAGGAGTACAAAATCTTACAAGAGCTGTACCAATTTAAAAAGCCTGGAAGCAACCTGACAGAGGTATCCTTCGTTTCTTTTGGGCTTGTCTAAAGGGCTTCCCTTTAGTGGTAAAGAATCTGCCTGCCAATGCAGGAGACACAGGTTTGATCCCTGGGTCCACAAGATCCCCTGGAGAAGGGAACGGCAACCCACTCCGGTATTCTTGCCTGGGAAATCCCATGGACAGAGGAACCTGGCTGGCTACAGTCCAGGGCGTGACAAAAGAGCTGGATGCAACTTGGTGACTAAACAACAACAATCTATCACATAGCTAATAATATCTTAGATGATATTAGAGTACTCTCAAACAACGGCCCCAAATCTTGATATGTGTTTCTTGGGGAAACCCATGGTTAGTACTTGAAAATCATGTGTTAACTGATTGAATTGAAATTTTCATTGTAATGGGATTTCACTTATTTTTTGAAAGTAACTATATAATCTCAGCTTTTCAATGTGCTTAAAGGAAGATTTGGTAGATTGTGTTGATAATCGAATTCATCAATTAGAAGATTTAGAAGCTGCTTTTGCTGATTTGTGTGATGGCGATGATGAAGAAACTGTACAGAAATGGGCTTCAAACCCTGGGTAAGACTCTCAAATATTTTTTTTCTTCAACTCTACTGTATTTTAGTCCTAGATATATTGCTAAATTTGCTAGATAAATTGCTTTTTAAAAATTCGTATCTTTAGCTATGTGTATTACCTATTCAAAATATTCAGTGCAGTTTTCACTTTAAAATAAAGTGTTCAGAAACATCCCTGAAATATAAATATCATAGAACTTTATTGTCATTAAGGAAAGCAGTGGTATAGAAGAATAAACCATCATAATATTAATCCTATCAGTAACTACTAATTAGGCAGTTTAACATAAGTTAGTTTTTTCTCTTTAGTAGAGGGAACTAGATCTAAAAATGATTCCCCTTCTTTGAAATTATGTTGGAAGAGGGAGAGATAGAAACAAGTCTCAGAACATGATTCTCCCCAGAAATACTTTGTGTACCTACTATTTTGTGATTTTGTGAAGTCTCAAGCCAAACTTAAGCTTAAATCAAACAAAATAGACAACTTTAGAATCCTGAATCTAGCCCACAGATGGAGCCACCTTCCACTGAAACCCACCCATCTGCTGAGCACGCTTAGCTCTTCACCACCTGCAGGCAGTTCTGTTACAGACCTGAAGAAAAAACAAAGGAAAAGTAAGATAGCAAGAAAAGTCTCCCCAAACTTAGCATGCCCCCAAAAGGGTCATACCCTCAGCATGAACAAGTCTTCACTGTTCCTAAGGAAGTAGAAGAGGTGGGTGACTAGGGTCCAGAACCCCAGAAAGTGTCGTTAATAAGAAGGAAGAAGTAACAGGATCAGTGGGTAGACAGGCCTCCATACCTCCATTTTTGTTTACTTTTTCCCTCCCAACAGATGAGTGGGTATTGGTAGAGGAGGCGTTAAAATACTCGAAACATTAATTAATCAAGGCTTCCAAAGAGTTCCACCTATATTAAATAACTTAAAAGCACCATTGTTATTATATCAAATGGTATAGAACTTTACCAGTTATAATTGTATATGTGAATAAATATGTCCTGCATTTTTTTCTCAGTTTTTGGGAAACTATCTTCATCATGGTACGCTAAACACTTACTGCTGACCAAAATAATTAAGTCATGGTAGAGTTTTCGTTCTTAAAGAGGAAAATCTCAAGTTTCTTGAGTGTTAATTTTCAATCTTTATTACAGTCTGTAATCTTTTAAGTAAGAAAACAGCAGGGAACATTTATTTCTTAATATTTTAAGATGATATTTGAACAACTCTTATCTTTCATTTCCAAAACATCATATAAAACTTACTGTTAATGGTAAATTTTAAGGGTAATGTATCATTTGCTACTGTCATTTTAGTTTTGAGGTGGTGTAATGTTTAATTGAGGGATTCTTTTTTCCAGAATGGAATTACTAGTTCCACTGGTACAGAGTTTGAAAAAACGGATGGAAGCACCGGACTATGAAATGGTAAATGTTTATATTGAAGTATAAAATTGACCCTTTAAGAAAGGTACTTTTGTGGCTAGAAAAATGTGCCCTCTGTTAAAGTGATTCACTTTTATTTGTATTCCTGGAAAGTATGAATGGACATTTTTTTTGTGGAAAAAATATATACTTTTTAGAAGTCAGAATACTGGAAAAGCTTTCCAGGAAAAACATGCTTTTGCTAATTTTATATACGAAGTAAAAGTGCTGTTGACTTTTTACACTTGATCTTAGCCAAAAGGCTGAGAAGTGATGCTATGGACTTTTTAATTTTGTCTATGATCAGATATCCCTTTGCCAGAGAAAAGAAAGTATACAGTTTCTAAATTTGCTCATTCTTTATTTGTTCATTTTTATGCTCCTTTCACATTTCTTTCTTTCCTCTCTGAAAACTTTTCTGGTTAAAAAACCAAACAGACAAAAGAAGGCATTGTGGCCAGCACATCTTAACTATATTAGCTGTATAACTTTGTTTGCACAGCAAATCTGAATACTATTTTAAAAGAAGATGCCCTTAATGATAATTTCTTTATTTTTATATCATTTTGCAATATCTGAGTATAAATTTTCCCATTTGAAATTCAGGTCCCCTTTTCTCAAATTTTGTGCCAGAGCTGAGACCACCAGTTCTGCTTCTTTTACTTGTAGTGTTTATTTAATAAATTGTGGTTTTACTTTAGTGTTTTATTTAGTTGTGGTATATAATCAAACCACCTTATTTGAACTGAAGTTTATGTATTGATTTAATGCTAGTTTTGTAGGAATAGAAAATACCAGCAAAAGACTATTTGGTTAAATCAGAGCTAACTCAAAGCTCGCCCTTATTTTTTAATGGCAAACTTTAAAAATGATAGAAGACTCAGGGTTTAAAAGTGCTTTGAGCTCATATGATATTATTGAAAGTATCTTCATGCAGGTCTACTTTAGTCATTACTTTGCATCTGAATTTTCTGGTGAGGGGGCAAGAGTTTTGTACACTGTTTGTTGAGAAAAAGGATGGCATAGGCCTGGTAGCAGATTATGTAGCCAGATGCGATATACCCATAGCTGCAGGATTAGAACACTAAGTATTTTGATCATTTTAGTAGAAAAGAACATGCAAAGTCTCTCTTTTTAGTGTATTGACCAATCATTGCCAGTTAAATCTTTGATGTGTATCCAGAGCCTCCAGTAATATAGTAAATTAGTGGGTTTTTCCTATGCTTTGCACTTATGTACCCTAGACAAAACTATAATACATTTGAATTCCACTTTTTAAAAGTTTAAAGCAGGGGCTGCAAAATGTCAGCCTGTGGGCCATTTCTTGCTTTCAGGCATATTTAATTTAGTGCTAAGACTGAAACACCAGTCATTTACATTTAAAACACATGTATATCAGTATATATGGTTATACATAAAGCATAGAAACTCGAAACAATAGGTTCAGTAAGGTAGGAGAAAGACTTTCATCTTGTATCCTCTTGAAGCTTTAAATGTAGTACTTGTTGGATGTATTTAAAAAGTAAAATAATTTCTTGAAAGAAAGGAAATGTGAGAATACTATGTATAGACTTTTTAAAATCTAAGTAAAATGAATAACTTGATAGAAAATGTAAATTGTCAAAATAGACTCAAGTAAAGACAGAAACAGAGTGAATCTACAATTATAAAATAAATTTTAAAATTGTTCCTAGAAAAGGCATCAGGCCCAAACAGGTGTACAGGCCAGTTCTTCCAAAACATCAGAGAACAGATAGCTTCTGTGGCATGGAAATTGTTAAGGAAAAAGCAATCCTAATCCACAAAAATATTAAAAATTTAGTCATCAAGGCCATTAATGGTTAACGAGTCTTCTAAAGACAACAACATTACCATGTAATTTTTAATTGTCTTATTTTCAGGTTCACCAGGCTGGTCTAACCTGTGATTATTCAGAACTCCCTCACCATATCAGCACAGAACAAGAAATTGAACATCTTATTCAGTCTTTGCATACTGTTCTAAAAAATTTCCCAAAACCTACTCTAGTGACAATTGCAAGGTAAGTGCAGTAGCTTGAATAATGGCCCACCAAATATGTCCACGTCCTAATCTCCAGCACTTATGAATATGATGCCTTATATGGCAAAAGGGACTTTACAGATATGATTAACTTAAGGATCTTGAAAATGAAACAATTATCCTGGATTATCTGGGTGAGCCTAGTGTAATCACAAAGGTCTGAATAGGAGGAAGACAGGAAGGTCAGAATGAGAGAATGGAGGATGCTAGACTGTGGACTTTGAAGATGGGGTTTGAACTGAAGAGTGCAGGAAGCCTCTGGAAGCTGGAGAGGCAGGGAAGCAGATTCTTTCCCTAGAGCCTAGAGAAGAAATACAGCCCTGCCAGCACCTTTGTTTTAGGACATCTGACCTCCAACAGAATTATAAGATGATGAATTTGTTTTACTTTAAGTCACTAAGTTTGTAGTGATTTGTTACAGTGGCAGTAGGAAATTTAAGTCTCCATAGATGAATCTAATGATTACTAATACAATAGTTCTTACCAACTTTTTACCTACTCAGCTCAAAATTCAGGTGTTATATTTTCTTTTTCCTATTGGTGGTGGCTGGCAAACAGCATACAATTCCTGTTATCTTGTCTTTGAAGTTGGTGATGTTATTCAGTTGAACATAAGAAATTCCAATATCTGTGTGCTGCAGATAAATAGCTGCTGCCATGTTTTACATTTGAATGTATAAATGTGCTGAATAGTTATAGCAGTTTAATAAAAATTTCTGTATTAATCTTTGGCCTCATTCTTCATGGAACTGTTTCTAAAATAATACTTTAAATGTTCAGGCAAGTTATAGTTACTTATTTTATGACAACTTTTTTGTGACTCTCTTTACCATTCGTAATGAATTCATAAATAATCTAATCTAAATACACATACATCAGTTGGTAAAGAATCTGCCTTCAATGCAGGAGTTTGATTCGTGGGTCAGGAAGATCTGCTGGAGAAGGGATAGGCTACCCACTCCAGTATTCTTGGGCTTCCCTTGGGGCTCAGCTGGTAAAGAATCCACCTGCAATGCCAGAGACCTGGGTATAATCCCTAGATTGGGAAGATCCCCTGGAGAAGGGAAAGGCTACTCCAGTATTGTGGCCTAGAGAATTCCATGTACCATGCAGTCTATGGGGTTGCAAAGAGTCGGACACAACTGAGCGACTTACACTTTCTTTCTTTCACATACACATATAACTTAAATATATTTAGATAGCATGTACAATGTGTGGATGATGTAATTGTCTTAGTCCGTTCCGGCTGCAATAACAAAAATACCTTAGACCAAATAGCTTATAAACAACGGATATTTCTCACAGTCCTGTAGACTAGGAAGTCCAAGATGAGAGTACCAGCAGAATCACTGTCTGGTGAGGACCTGCTTCCTGATTCATAGACAGCCATCTTCTCTCTGTAACCTCACATAGAAGGAAGGGGTGAAGATGCTCCCTGGAGTCTCTTTAATAAAGGTATTAATCTCATTCATGAGGACTCCACCCTCTGACTTGATCACTTCCAAAGACCCCCCCACCTCCAAATATCATCACATTGGAATTAGATTTCAACACAGGAATTTTGGGGGCACATAAACATTTTAGTTTATAACAATAACCTACCTACACATATAATTTAAATATACATTAAATATATACACACACCAAAAAAATAATAGCACAAAGGAGAAAGGAGAGTAATTGATGATAAAATAATACATATTAAAATGCCATGCCAAACTGGAATCTTTACAAAGAGTCACTAAATGTAACAGTTAAAAATGCAGACAGATCCAGCCAGTTGTGTTGCCCACATACCGTGAATAGCACTACTATAGGAACATGGTTATTCTAGTCATAGCAAGCTCTTGATAAAGTTCTGAACTTAAAGTCTAATCTTCCCTCAGTTCACAGAGTATCTGCATTCCTGGAAAATTTAGTTTAATCCATTTCAAAAATACAGAAGACTATTTGTAGAAAACTATTAAAAATAGGCTCAAAAAATTAAAACCAAATTTTTCACTTATTTAAATGCTCCATGGACTTTGGAAACTGCAGGACACAGGAAAATTCATATTCATATTGCAGGAGTATCCTACATATTGCAAACACTCACAATATGCAGACCCTCTCTCCTAATTGTTATTGTGACAAAAATGTACCTGCAGATTTCCAAAACTCCTTCCTGGGGGTTGCTCCCATCAGGAGCTACTCTAATACTGTTTTCAAGAAGCCAGAAATCTGTGTGAAAGCATCAAAGTGTCCCTGTTTGTTAAGGCTAATAAGTTAAGCTTTTACATATCATGCTTTCTTCAAGGTCTTTATCCATATGTATATGTTAGACATTATTTAATTTAAAATTGCTCTGTGGCATTTATCATGTGTTACATGTTTACGTCAAGCCTCAGATATAGCCTAATCACCATAGAATGAAATGAGCTCATCAGAAGTCTTACAGATTATTTCTTTAGGTCTAAAATACTTGAATAAGGAGTAGGCTAGATAACTAATTTCATTTCCTTCTATAAACATTCCCATGCCATTTTCCAATCTAGTGGAATTTCCAATGGCTTTCCTCACCCTAGTCTAGAACCAGGAGGCACTATGAAATCATTTTAGATACTAACTCAACTAAAATTGTCAACAGCATTGTTACTGGCTGGTGCCACCCAAATTGTAGTCAGTGATTCTAGAAAGACTCAAAATACAAATTCCTGCCCCATACCTCTTTGCTCTTTCCTCCTTAGTACCACCTAGGAGACTAATCCCAACACCAGCACATCCGCACATTTCATTTTGGATGATCTTGTACACTTGTGTGGTGAGCAGATTATTTATAGAGGCAGAACCCTTTTATCATTTGGAAAGCCTCTACCCTCATAATTTCTTTCCTGTTTGTAGACATAATAAAAGAACGTGAAACATGATGCCCAGTCACTAACATAATTAGCACCAGTGTTCCCAAGCAACGTCTCCCTCACATGGAAACAAGGGCCTCGTATTAAGCACTGGGGCTTTGGAAATGTGCTTTATGGTGTTGAATCCCATCACCAGCACATACAGTATGTGACCCATGCAGGTTAATCCTTCTCTGTTTGACTCCTTTAAAGGGATGGTAAAGATATCTATTTCATAGAGTTGCTGAGAAGGTTAAAGAACATAAAACATGTAATGCACCTGACATATAGTAAAGGTTTAGTAGCTTTCAACTATTATTATTCCAGAATTGAATACAGCTTCATTTTTACTTTACATTGAATTCAACACACACAGGCTTTTCCTCACTGCCCAGTATGATCTCATTCTACTTATGTATATTTTTCTTTTCTTTCCTTTCTCTTTCTTTTCTCGGTTCCAGGTCAAGTCTGGATGATTACTGTCCTTCTGAGCAAGTTGAAACCATTCAAGAAAAAGTCCTCAGTGTGCTGCATTCCCTCTACGGGGCTCTAGACATTCACCTGATGTATTCAGCAGAGTCTACTGCACCTTGAAGCATCACAGCACTAGGCTCCTGTTACAGCTTGATGGAGTAACAGGGTTTTCATTAACTGATTTTCAAATGAGTCTTCCAGAGAATACCTTAATAGTATTGAATAACTTTCCATTTAAAATTTTTCAGGTATTTTGAATCTCCAAACAGATATCACCAGTTGTTGAATGATGGCAAATTTTTTTGGCATCAAGCTTACCCCCAAGTGATGGATCTGATGCTCATCTTTCTTCCTATCCATCACTGTCATCTTCACTTTTGTGATGGGTTTTTCCTCTTTTCCCCTCTTCTGCTTAGGTCGGTTGGACTATATGAGATTCATTCATTCATTTATTCATTCATTCAGCCAATGGACATTTTTTGAACTCATACATGTGCTGGTCATAATTTAGTGCTGATTATATGGTTACAAACAGAATAGACAAGGCCCCTGCCCTCCTGGTGGACAGCTAAGAAACATATTAAGGATTGTGAGACATGTTATGAAAGAAAGGAGAACCACAAACATGTTTAAGTGTACTATTAGTACTCAGGGCATCCTGGCCTTACAGGAAGGTAACATTCTCAAGCTACTACCGAAAAAAAGTAAATAGATAAACTTGACAGTCTGTGAGTGTTTCCAGGATCTGGCCCAGCTTTTACAGAATGCTTTCAACATTGTTGGTATTAAGGAGGTCTATTTGAGTAAATTCAATTAAACAAAAAGTAACTTTTCTTTGCTAATCAATAAAATCCCCCAGGGTTTTTATTCCTCCAGATGGTGAGTATGGGAGTCAAATATCCTTATAGTTCCTAAATGCCACTTCATTGGCAGTCTTGGTTGATAATTTTTTCAAATAAACCAGCTTTTTATGTAAATAGTAGGGAAAAACTTGAGTCCTTGATTCTGATATCATAAATACCCAAGGATGTAACTGCCTTCCACCTGCCTCTCCATAAGTAAGAGAGCCTACCTAAGGTACTCTTGATCATGAAACTTTTTGTTTACATAATTTGCCAATGTCTTCCTCTCTTCAGTATTCCTCATGTTCAGTAATCATTTTTAAACTGCCTTCTTGGTTTCCTTTAAAAAGTAGGATGTCATTTAAAGAAAAAAAACCCATTCAGTCCTCACTTTTTTAGCACAGCAGTCGTTTTAATTTTTGCACGTATCTTTCAGGACTTGCACAGGTGTTTCTTTTGGGTTGCATGTAGCTGAAATTAGTGTTTCCTGACTTAATACCCAAGGTCATGTTGCCATTGCCAGTCAGTAGATGGCACCAGATCCCCTTTTTCCAATGATTGTATTTTACAGCAAACCTTTCTTGTCCCTAAGTTGATTTCCCAAGACTGATAAGTATAAGTGCTTATTTCTGTGTGAAAAGCAAAGCAAAGTGATTTAGCCTTCCATTTTGATAGAACATTGTATGCCAGAAAGTGTAATTTCCCTGTAAAATCAGAATTGCAAAAAGTGCTATTTATTTTTCAGTGTTGAAAAAATTTTATTACAGTTCTGTAAGTGAGGTTGCTTTTATAAGTAAATTATTTTGCCTGCTAAAATAAATTAAAAAGTGTGTTAAGATTTTAAAGATTTAAAACCAAACTATAGAACTAATTAATCGTATTTGGTCTTGGGGTGTTCCTAGCATTGATCTTGTAAGTCTGGTTTAATAGTCATTTATTATGGGTCCTATGAACTCAGATGAAGTTCGTCATTGTTTTTAATTCAGGTAGAATGAAAGGGCATCAGTTTCCTTTTTAAGAACATTCACATTGTTCTCATGCTCTGTAATTCTCTTTGAAGAATAAAAT
Organism: Bos indicus; assembly: GCF_029378745.1. NCBI lineage: Eukaryota > Metazoa > Chordata > Mammalia > Artiodactyla > Bovidae > Bos > Bos indicus. The sequence goes on along the minus strand of NC_091779.1, from coordinate 41,913,222 downwards.
TCAGTTCCTACTTGTTAAGTGGAACCAACTTAGTAAATTATGTCTCTGCACATTTCAAATAGGAAGGTACTTAGTTTATCAAGACATCCATCATTTCTATTCTAAGTACCAATGAGGAATACCACAGTACAGTGCTTTGAATTATGTACAAATATCACTCAAGCATGGGATTTTGAGCAGCTTTTTGAAAAATGTGACTTAAATATTAGATTAGGCCATAACTTTGGTAACTGACAAGTATATATTTCTCAGTATCTAGGGGGAAATTTTTTTTAATCTAGAAATTTTTTTGTAGACATCTTATCTTTGTCTTCTAGGTTCCCGGGAAACTCTTAGTCAAAGGCCTTCACTTGTTATATGATCTTCTCTCCAAATCTTCATTTTAGTAGTAGTGGCCCCAGATTGCTGACAGTATATGCATCACACTGAAAATAGTTTATAGTATATTTCTTAGTATAAGATTTCTCATTTACCGAACTTAATAGAAAGCATTTTCATAAAACAGGAAATTTTTGTTAAACATCTTTCAGAAATGCTCAAGATACCTGAGGATCATGTGTGAAAATACTAACTATGGGACTGTACTGTACCACCTGGTCGTCCTGCATTGCAGCACTCTCTTGAAATGCTTGTTTGTGAACTAACTGGTCCTGGACCACCTCTGTGGTTTTGTAGATCTAGCTGCCCTCATGGAATTCCAAACATCAGTGCCTTCTTTTCCTTTATTCTCATTTGAGTTCAACAAATGAAGTTAGAGTGACTACAAAGGTTTCTGTGGACTGTAATTCTTAGGAGAGAGTTCTCTGAACGGTGAACACTCTGGGCACTCACTGGAAGGGTGTAGCTTATCATTACAGAGTAGTAAGCTGGCATTCTGTACATTAGTGTCTTGTGAGTTCAGTTCCTATGATTCAGAAGCAAGAGCACGTTTCAAAGGCTGAGGCTATACAGTTTCACTTCTGTCAAAGACCTTCCTTTTTGACTAGGCAGCCAGCCTTCAGCTCCAGCATTCCTACCATGTCTGTAACTTCAGACAGCCTTCACCAGCAAGCAGATCTCTGAAGCTCACTGATCAGGCATCAGCACTGTTTAGAAGCCTTACCACCCTAGTTGATGTGAATCATGCCAAGGTCAAGACAAGAAGTGTCATGACTGAAACAGAGCATCGTGGTAGGAGTGTGAGCTTCTGAGGGTGTCTGCCTGGCTCCAGTGCCCCCTTCTTCCAGCTGTATGACCTCAGCCTCAGCTTCCCCTTTACAGTGATATTGTGAGAAATAACACGAATAAAGCCCTTAGCACAAGAGCCACTCAGCAAACTGGCTTTTATTTGCAAATCCAATCCTATTTAGAGTATTCTGTGAGAGCTATTCCAGGTCTCAACTGCTCTTCTCATGCCTCCTAAACCCTGGTCTATTTAAACCCCACGTTAGCTTCCACTGTATTCCTGTGAATAGTGGAATTTCACTTTCTTTATTCAAAGAAGGCAGGTCCTTGCCCATAAGGAAAAAAGTAACAGAGGGCTTTAAGCAGAGATACTTAAAACTGTTGTCTTGAATTGGTACAAGCATCCTTTTATTCACAATTGTAAAACTTGTGCACTTAAGAGGGTCTGGGATATAAAAGCCTGCTGCAGTCTCCCTCTACCCTGTCCCTCCTGCTGCTGGTAGATAAAGCTAGAATCTGTGGAGAGAAAACTGTGATGGAGACTATGTTTGGAAGTTGCTACCCCCCACCACTTATAAGTTACCTTCATAGGGCCACTTTTGACATTGCTTATTTGTTTATTTATAAGGGACTTCCCTGCTGGCTAAGATGGCAAAGATTCTGCCTGCAACGCAGGAGACCTGGGTTCGATCCTTAAGTCAGGAAGATCCCCTGGAGAAGGAAATGGCAACCCACTCCAGTATTCTTGCCTGGAGAATTCCAAAACCCCTCATGAACCAACCAGGGCATGACAGGGAGGTGGGAGTAGAGTATCTCCAAGCAGTTCACTATCGTTTCTAAACCACCCACAAACATTCCCTTCCTCTGGGCCTCAGCCTTTTGACAGAGCAGCCTCCACTTGTGGGAGGTTAAGGGAAGTGGAATCATTAGAGAAAGGGGGAATGCCTCTTATCAGGTTGTAAGCATGCCATCTTTGAGAGCAAATTGAACAAAACAGGTATTGATATAGGAACAAACATTTACCAAGGATTGGGTGTGTTAAATACCTGAGCCCAAAAGAACTACAAGATAATACCTGTAGTCTATAATGATTGTGTCCATAGAATAACTTAGTTATAAACAAAGGAAAGGCATTCATGTCAGTTTTCCAGCTTCTCTGTGATCTGTTCTCTTATAGATAAACCTGATAACCATGTTCCACAATGCTGGTGTCAACATGACATAAAAATCCATGTAGTTTGTTACAGGTCAATATCACTGATGAACATAGATGCAAAAATCCTCAACAAAATTCTGGCAAACAGAATTGAACAACACAATAAAAAGCTCATACACCATATTCAAGTCAGGTTTATTCCAGGGATGCAAGGATTCTTCAATACGCACAAATCAATCAGCATGATACACCATATTAATAAATTGAAAGATAAAAACCATATGCTCATCTCAATAGATGCAGAAAAAGCCTTCAACAAAGTTCAGCGTCCATTTATGATAAAAATGCTTCAAAATGGGCATAGAAAGAATCTACCTCAACTAGTAAAGGCCACATATAAGAAGCCCACAGCAAACATTATTCTCAATGGTGAAAAAAACTGAAAGAATTCCCTCTAAAATCAGGAACAAGACAAGGGTGTCTGCTCTCACCACTATTATTTAACATAGTTTTGGAAGTCCTAGCTCCAGCCATTAGAGAAGAAAAAAGGAATCCAGATGGGAAAAAAAGTAAACTCTCACTGTTTACAGATGACATGATACTATACATAGAAAACCCAAAAGAAACAACAAAATTACTAGAGCTAATCAGTGAATTCAGAAGTCACAGGATACAAGGTCAATACTCAGAAATCACTTGCATTCCTATATATTAACAATGAAAAATCAGAAAAATTAAGGAATCAATCCCATTCACCACTGCAACAAAAGGAATAAAATATCTAGGAAAAAGCTTACCTAAGGAGACAAAAGACATGTATACAGAAAATTATAAGACACTGATTATAAGAAATCAAAGATGACATAAACGGAGAGATATTCCATGTTCCTGGGTAGGAAGAATCAATAATGTGAAAATGATTATACTACCAGATTCAATGTGATCCCTATCAAATTAGCAATGGCATTTTTCACAGAACTAGAACAAAGAATTTCATAATTCATATGGAAACACAAAAGACCCTGAATAGCCAAAGCATTCTTTGAAAAAGAATGGAGCTGGAGAAATCAACCTTCCTGACTTCAGACTACACTACAAAGCTACAGTCATCAAGACAGAATGGTATTGGCACAAAAACAGAAATATAGACCAGTGGAATAAGATAGAGAAACCAGAGATGAACCCATGCACCTATGGGTACCTTATTTTTGACAAAGGAGGCAAGAATATACAATGGGGCAAAGATGGCCTCTTCAATAAGTGGTGCTGGGAAAACTGGACAGCTATGTGCAAAAGAATGAAATTAGAACACTACCTTATGTCATACACAAAGATTAACTCAAAATGGATTAAAGACCTAAATGTAAGACCATTGTAGCTCTGGGATGTTTGTAGTCAAACTCTGAGGCTAATATTCAGCAGAGCCTACCCTCCTGCTGCAAGAGGTAAGCATCTAATTAAAATCCACCATGAAAGCCTTCTGGCTCTCATGATATGCCCCGAGTTGAGAGCTGGCTGCCCTGGTATGTCAAGATCTTTCTTCAGAGCTTCCAGGAGAGTTAACGACATCAGCCACCTCTAACAATCTTTATAAAACCATTGCCCCATAACTTTCAAGAGCTACTCAGTACTCCCGAGCCTGGTCCCTTCTGTTTCTTCCTGAACAATCAGAGGTGTTAGCATGCTCCATGGCTCCAGCATGCTGTGGGTTATCACTGTCCCTCCTCAGGCCTGGAAGGAAAGTTATGACCAACCTAGACAGCATATTAAAAAGCAGAGACATTACTTTGTCAACAAAGGTCCATCTAGTCAAGGCTATCTATGGTTTTTCCAGTAGTCATGTATGGATGTGAGAGTTGGACTATAAAGAAAGCTGAGCGCCAAAGAATTGATGCTTTTGAATTATGGTGCTGGAGAAGACTCTTGAGAGTCCCTTGGACAGCAAGGAGATCCAACCAGTCCATCCTAAAGGAAATCAGTCCTGAATATTCATTGGAAGGACTGATGCTGAAGCTGAAATTCCAATACTTTGGCCACCTGATGCAAAAGGCTGACTCATTTTAAAAGACCCTGATGCTGGGAAAGATTGAGGGCAGGAGGAGAAGAGGATGACAGAGGATGAGATGGTTCAATGGCATCTCCGACTCAATGGACATGGGTTTGGGTAGATTCCGACAGTTGGTGATGGACAAGGAGGCCTGGCGTGCTGCAGCTCATGGCATTGCAAAGAGTCGGACACAACTGAGCAACTGAACTGAACTGAGCTGAACTCCTCAGGCCAGCAGTGAGGCTCTCGAGGCCTCCTAGCATCAAGAAGGAGCAAATTCTCTAGTCCCATTCTCGATGGTCAACATTCCATAGCCATCTCTTTCAGTTCAGGTTCCCACAAAAGCAGAACTGGAAGCAAGGATTACAGGGCATGTAGTTTATTGGGGAGGTGATGTCAGGAAGAGAGGGCATGGGGAAAATGAGATAGAGAAAGAAGAAAAGTCAGTAAAAAATACATCAAAGAGAGGATTACTGCTACAATCAACAAGAGCTGAATTCACTCTAAGGTGCTGCCAAGAATTGTCCACTGAGAGATGGAGAAGCTTACATATTTCTCCACTGATTTCCTCTTCTTTATTGGCTGGAGATTGCCCCTGAGAGCCTGACATGCTGCTTCTTCCCAGCCACACTTGGAAGCCCCACCCTTGCAGAGTGGAGCATATGCTATGGATGACCACTGGATGACTCAGGAGGAGAAGCAGAAAGATCTAGACGTAGTTGGATGCTGTCAGAGTGCGCAGGAAGTGTATCTTATGACTGCAGGCAAAGTTACTGGTTAGACACCAACAGCATCTGCTATAGCAAGAATAAGGTACCGATTCTGTCTATATACCTTTCAAGCAATTTTAAACAGCGTCTGCTGTGTTGCAGAAGGTGTGGGGAAACAGCACATTGATATATGGTTGTTCAGAATGTGTGTTGATACAGCTTCTATGAAGGGCAATTGGATGGTAGCTGTCCATATTGAAGATATGTATTATTTTTCATCCAGGTTTAGAACTTTCACTGCTAGGAATTGATCCTGCAGATATTGGTGCAAAGTCTTCCATACAAGTATTTTCATTGTACTTGTAGAGGATTGGGCAGAGGGGTCCTCCACAGGACACTGGGTAAATTATTGTACATTCATACATTAAGTTTAAGTGGCACCCTTAAACAGAATGGGATCCCCTCTTGAACACTTACTGGGAGGTAGCAGAAAATATAAAATGATTAGCAGTGTATTCAATATACTATGGTATGAATAAGTGCTAAAAGAAAGTGTTTGTATGTCTACAAACCATCTCTAGGAAATTTCTACATGCTAGGGATTTTATTCTTGTAACTTTTCTGTTATACCTAGGGATTCAGGATAAGAGGTGGTGGCTCCAGGGTAATATTAGTCTACCAAATGATAGACTGTGAAAACATGTATGATGACAATGGACAAATAATAACAGAGTACAGCAAAGTGATAGATAGCAAGTAGTCATTCACAATTGGTAGTTTTCCTATTCACTAGTAATAGATAAAAAATGTATTCGAAAGGAATTTCCAACAGAAACCTAAGTATAAAACACCTGAGAATAAACATAACAATAAATATCTAAGGTCTTTACAAGGGAAAAAATAAACTATAGGACATAGACGAAGACCTAAAAAAACAGACAGTATTAATTGTCTCAATATTTTATGATGCCAGTGCTCTCCAAATTGTTCCATAAAGACGATGTAATCCCCTAAAATCCTAATACCATTTGGTATATGGTTTAACAAGCTTATTCAAGAATTCATAAGGAAGGCTATAAGTAGCTTAGACAATTACGGAAGAGGGGGAAATTAAATGATCAGTAAACACAAAAATCAATATTATTCTTCCTAGTTATTACAGACATGTAAATTAAATAAGATGTAACTTTTCACCACTTAATTGGCTAAAAAAAGAAATCAAAAATGTTGACACTACCAATCAAGAGTGTGAGGAAATGGTATTCTCTCACTTGGCTGATAGAAATCATTTATTTCTATTTAAGTTTCTCTGAAAAGCAACTTTGCAGTAACTATGAAAATGGTAATTATTCATTCCTGATGGCCCAGCAATTCCATTTCTCAATATCTATCCTATATGCATCAATCATACATTTTAAGTGGCATGCACAAAGATATTCTTATCTATAGTTCACAGTTGCGAAGAAAAGAAAGAAAGGACAACAACCTAAATACCCATCAATACATACATGAATGGCTACACAAGCCATGGTAAATCCCTACTGTGAAATATTATGTAGTAATTTAAAAGAATGATGTAAATCAATATCTACTGACATGAATAAAAAGCAAGGTTTAGAATACTGAATTCAATATCATCACCCCACTTATGAAAAATATGAACCACAAAACAATGTAAAATACTTGTACAGGTACAAATGTGTGGTTATACATTAATTTTTAAAAGATATTCACTGCCCAGGAGAGTCATCACAAGCCACATGGGACTATGTAAAGTTACATTTAAGTTAATGTAAAATTAATTTTAAAATTCAGTTTTTCGGTCTCACCAGCCACAATTCAAGTGCTCAGTAGCCATGTGTAGCCTGTGGCTACTGAACTGTGGGCGTAGGTACAGAGCATCTCCGTTATTGCAGAGGACTCTACCAAATGCTGCCGAGAGTCTTAATATCTATTATACAACAGTCCTTTTCAAGGAGGGGTCCCTAAACCAGCATCTGCAGGTAGGAGCTTGTGAGAAATGCAGAATCCTGGATTTCCACCCCCCATGACTTACCAAACCAAAATCTACATTTCAACAAAGTCCTTGGATAATTGTATGATCAGTAAGATTTAAAAGCTCTGCTCCAGTCTGCAGTGATATTAGCACCATCATCACCAACATTGAGAAGTCACTTCAGCTGTTCTTCCTTCAGTGCCTGGTAAAAGACTTTCCATTCATAAAAGCTGGGCCATTACCCACTGGTTTTCAAGCAGTAGCATTTTGGTTTGAATTTCCTTAATTAAATGAGTTTTTAAATTTTGGGGTGCTTATAGGATGGAACCTATTTTTTTAAGGAGGTAAAGAAATATACACATTTACTAATTATTCCTAAAGGATGCTTCACAGTTGCAAGATATCATTATCAACAAGAGATTTGAAAAGAAATACGGTAAGTGGTTCTGCAGATAACAAACAGTATATGGGTGCTTGGCTCAGAATAAAATTTGCTGTAACAGCATCACTTACAAAATCAAAATTGCACTTTCTTGAGAATATAGATAGAATTGAAGATGATGTCCTCTTGAAATGTGTTAGAAGACTCAAAAAGCAATGATGAATCCATTGATACAGGCATTTCTGCTACTGAACAATTTTTTGAAAAAGCCATATTCTCTTCTGAAAACTTGCACACTAAAAATAGCAGCACTTACAGACCAGGAGGTTGCTTTGGAGGGGAGTGTTGAAGCAGACCACTCAAAGAAAATGCACTATGTAACAAGAGAACTTAAAAAATCCTTTGTTTTTATTGAAGTCTAGTTGATCTATGATGTTTCAGGAGTACAGCAAAGTGTTTCATATATATATGAATGCACACATGGATAGATTCTTTTTCAGATTCTTTTCCATTATAGGTTATTTTAGGATATTGAATATAGTTCCTTGTGCTATAGAGTAGTTTGTTACTGTTGTTGTTTTTTTTTTATATATAGTAGCCTGTAACTCCAATACTTTGGCCACCTGATGCAAAGAACTGACTCATTGGAAAAGACCCTGTACTGGGAAAGATTGAAGGCGGGAGGAGAAGGGGACGACAGAGGATGAGATGGTTGGATGGCATCACCGACTCTATGAACATGAGTTTGAGTAAGCTCCAGGAGATAGTGAAAGACAGGGAAGCCTGGCATGCTGCAGTCCATGGGGTTGCAAAGAGTAGGACACAACTGAGCAACTGAACTGACTGATCTGTTAATCCCAAATTCCAAATTTATCCCTCCCCCTACTTTCCCCTTTAGTAACCATAAGTTCATTATCGATGTCTGTGAGTCTATTTCTGTTTCACATAAGTTCATTTGTATCACTTTTTAAATTCCAAATATAAGTGATATCATATGATATTTGTCTTTCTCTGACATGCTTTACTTATGTGATTATCTCTAGGTTCATCCATGTTGCTGCAAATGGCATTATTTCATTCTTTTTATAGCTGAGTAATATTCCATGGTATATATATATATATACTATATCTTCTTTATCCCTTCATCTGCTAATGGACATTTAGGTTGCTTCCATGTCTTGGCTATTGTAAATACTGCTTCTATGAACACTGTGGTGCGTGTACCTTTTCCAGTTGGAGTTTTCTCTGGGTATTTGCCCAAGAGTGGGATTGCTGGATCATAAGGTACTCTATTTTTAGTTTTTTAAGGAACCTCAATACTGTTCTCCATAGTGACTGTGTACCACCAACTGTGTAAGAGGGTTCACTTTTCTCCATACCCTCTCCAGCATTTATTATTTCTAGACTTCTAGATGATAGCCATTCTGACTACTGTGAGGATACCTCATTGTAATTTTGATTTGCATTTCTCTGATAATTAGTGATGCTGAGATTCTTTTCATATGCCTGTTGGCTACCTGTATGTCTTCTTTGGAGAAAGGCCTATTTAGGTCTTCTGCCATTTTTTTCATTGTTTTTTTTTTTTTTTTAATTGAGCTGTATGAGCTGTTTGTATACTTTGGAAATTAATCCCTTGTGATTCACATCATTTGCAAATATTTTATTTATCTACTGAGATGATCATATGGTTTTTATCCTTCAATTTGCTAATTGGTTTATCACATTGATTGATTTGCAGATAATGAAAAATCCTTTCATCCCAGGGATAAATCCCACTTGATCATCATGCATGATCCTTTTAATGTATTGTTAGCATTGGTTGTCTAGTATTTTGTTGAGGGTTTTTGCATGAATGTTCATCAGTGATACTGGCCAGTAATTTTCTTTTTTTCTGATATCTTTGTCTGCTTTTTGCATCAGGATTATGGTGGCTAGAATGAGTTTAGAAGTGTTCCCTTCTCTGCAATGTTTTGGAATAGTTTCAGAAGGATGAATGTTAACTCTTTAAATGTTTGGTAGAATTCACCTATAAAGCCATCTTGTTCTGGACTTTGTTGGGAGTTTTTAGGTTATTGATTTAATCAGTACTGGGAATTGATCTCTTATATTTTCTGTTTCTTCTAGGTTCAGTTTTGGGTGATCCTCCATTTGTTCTAGCTCACCCGTTTTAATGGTTCCTATGATCCTTTGTATTTCTGTGGCATAGTTTATAACTTACTTTTCATTTCTGACTTTATTGATTTGGGTCATTTCCCTTTTCATCTTGATGAGTCTGGTTAAGGTTTATCAGTTTTGTTTATCTTTTCAAAGAACCAGGTTTTGGTTTCATTGATACTTTCTATTGTTTATTTCAATCTCTGTTCCACTTGTTTCTGCTCTGATCTTTATGATTTCTTTCCTTCCATTAACTTTGAATTTTGTTTGTTTTTCTCTCTCTAGTTGCATTAGGTGAAAGTTTAGGTTATTTATTTGCAGTTTTTCTTGTTTCCTAAGGTAAGCTTGTATCACTATAAACTTGCTGCTGTGCTGTGTCCAGTAGGCTTTGGATTGTCGTGTTCTCGTTTTCTTTTGTCTCTAGGTATTTTTCTATTTCCTCTTTGATTTCTTCAGTCATCTACTGCTTGTTTAATAGCATATTTTTTAGTCTCTACATGTGTGTGGGTTTTGCAGTTTATTTTCTTGTCATTGATTTCTAGTCTCATACCGTTGTGGCCAGAGAATTTTTCTTAAAAGAAGTATCCAGTGAGAAATGCTGGTATAGTAACAAGTGACAAGTTAAACTCTTAATAAAGAAATACTACAGTAAGATTAGAGTCTTACCCTTTAAGAAAAAAAAAAAAAAGGCTGAAAGTAGCTTGATGAAAGGAGGTACAAAAAATATTTGGGGCTTTTGGGGTACCTGCCTGCTGCCTGCTAAGTCGCTTCAGTCAATCAAAATGCACAAGGATGGTGAAAACCAAGTACTCTGCTCTTCCAAGACAAAACATGTAACCAAACTGAGCCAAAAGAAGTAGGAAGTGGGGGAGATGGAGATGGGTGGAGGAGAAACAAAGTACAAAAGAGTATCTAAAGAGTCTATGGTATGTTACTCTTCACATAGCAAGAAGGAGATACAAGAAGATACATATGTATCGTCTTTGTGAAAGATATACAGATTTCCTGTGATTTATAATGGCGTTGCTGCTGCTGCTAAGTCGCTTCAGTTGTGTCCAACTCTGTGTGACCCCATAGATGGCAGCCCACCAGGCTCCCCCATCCCTGGGATTCTCCAGGCAAGAACACATCCAATAAATCTATCTTAAAGTTGAAAATGCATTTAATACACCTAAGTTACTGAATATCATAGCTTAGCCTGCTGCTGCTGCTAAGTCGCTTCAGTTGTGTCCGACTCTGTGCAACCCCATACACGGCAGCCCACCAGGCTCCCCCGTCCCTGGGATTCTCCAGGCAAGAACACTGGAGTGGGTTGCCACTTCCTTCTCCAATGCATGAAAGTGAGAAGTGAAAGTGAAGTCGCTCAGTCATGTCCAACTCTTAGCGACCCCATGGACTGCAGCCCACCAGGCTCCTCCATCCATGGGATTTTCCAGGCAAGAGTACTGGAGTGGGGTGCCATTGCCTTCTCTGTTCCTTCTCCTAGCCTACCTTAAATGTATTCAGAATACTAACATTAGCCTACAGCTGAACAAAATCATCTAACACAAAACCAACTTTATAAGAAAGTGTTGAGTATCTCATGGAGTATTGAATACTATTCTATACTAAAAGTGAAAGACTGGGTACAGAATAGTTGTGAGTCTATTGGTTGTTTACTCTTGGGATCATGTGTCAGATGGAGTGGCAGCTTGCTGTTCCCACCCAGCATCCCAAGGGTATCTACCACACATTGCTAGCCTGGAAAAGATTGAAGTACTAATGCGTATAACTTTTATACCATCATAATGTCAGGAAGTCATAATTCAAAAAATCTTAAAGTGGGGATCATCAGTACAGGAAAGATAAAGGAGAAACTAAAGAGGTGGGTTACCTACAGGATATGGATAACAAAGGGGTGAAAAGATGGGGAAACTAGAAGTTAGTGACAGGGGTGAGGAGGGAATGATGCTCTTCTAAGTACAGCTTCTGTACTTTGAAAACCTTACTGCTGCTGCTGCTAAGTCACTTCAGTCGTGTCCAACTCTGTGCGACCCCATAGTCGCATATTGTTGTAAATTACAGAATAATGTTAATTGTTCTCAAAACTGGATTTTCTTCAAAATTAAAAAAAGTTACTCAGTCATGTCCAACTCTTAGCGACCCCATGGACTGCAGCCTACCAGGCTCCTCTGTCCATGGGATTTGCCAGGCAAGAGTACTGGAGTGGGATGCCATTGTCTTCTCCATGAAACCTTACTAATGTCACATATAACCAAAAAATGAATTATTAAAATCAACCAGGGTGGGAGATGAACTGGCAAGTAGAATATAAATAGTTACAAATTAGCAAGTTAAATATGTTGCAAATGATTAACCCAACCATACTGAAGGAGATGAGGAAGAAAAAAACTAACCAAACCAACTTTGGAAAACAGTATATTAACTGGATACTGAAAGCCTAGAGAAAAAGAGCAGTTTATATTACTATACCCTAGCTAGTAAGTTTGTTTCTCATAGGAGTATAGATTGGCAATTCAGTATCTACGTTGTGTGTATACTAGTACTGAACAAGTAAGTGAATACACTGTACATGAGGGCCAGGATTCTTAGTCTCAGAGAAATGTTACAAGAATGGAGGAGGGCATGGCTAGAAGGAACCCTGGTGATTAATTGGAATCAGAGGTATCAGCATTGAAATCATTATTTTTAATACATATCTAATATGCACAGCATACACACACAACACACACCCATCCATACATTTAGATGACTGTGTATTATGTGTGGGTTTGATCCTTGGGTCAGGAAGATCCCCTGGAGAAGGAAATGGAAACCCACTCCAACATTCTTTACTGCAGAATTCCATGGACAGAGGAGCCTGGAGGGCTACAGTCCATGGGTTCTCAAAGACTTGGACACGACTTAGCAACTAAAACACAACAATGTGTGGGTTAGTACACATACATATATCTCCTAGCTCCATCTGCTACGAGGGCTAAGAAGCAATGGTACTCTCATGACAATAAACATACGAAACACCATTCCTCAATGAAAGGAACGAGACCTTTGGAAAATACAAGATAAGCATGGAATGGCCTGTTGTACCAGAAAATAAGGAGGTATTAAGGTACTTGAAAAAAAGATGGGAATATGTCAAAAAGACACAGGAACCAATGTGAAGAAGTTCCCAGTGGACAAAGTTGAAACAGTTTGAGCAACAAAATTAAAAATAATAGTATTGGATTTGAGCTCAGAATAAAATAAATTTTTATGAATCCATACCAATATAAAGAAAGGAATTGAATAAATACATGAATGGGGGAAACTGTATCTCTTCTTACAAGAATGTTCTAATAGACATAGAAGAAATGAGAGAAATTAAAAAATTACCACCAGGCAGATACCACCATAATAAGTATTGCATGCCTGGTCAGTTTGATGGATGTTAAAATCAGCTATGAGTGTTTGGGAAGAAATAAGATATTTCATAGCCTCAGATTATTTCTCTGAGATATTGTCAATTACATAGGGAAAACACTAACTTTACTGTGGAGAAGCTCTGTAGACACCTTAGCTAAGTGATCACCAGCAATAAATCACATAGAAATGAATGTCCCATTATGAATGAGAGGGACACAATATCACTTCTGAAAGTTCAGTTCAGTCGCTCAATCATGTCCGACTCTTTGCAACCCTATGGACTGCAGCACGCCAGGCCTCCCTGTCCATCACCAACTCCCGGAGCTTACTCAAATTCACGTCCATTGAGTTGGTGATGCCATCCAAACATCTCGTCCTCTGTCATCCCCTTCTCCTCCTGCCTTCAATCTTTCCCAGCATCAGGGTCTTTTCTAATGAGTCAGTTCTTCACATCAGGTGGCCAAAGTATTGGAGTTTCAGCTTCAGCATCAGTCCTTCCAATGAATATTCAGGACTGATTTCCTTTAGGATGGACTAGTTGGATCTCCTTGCAGTCCAAGGGACTCTTAAGAGTCTTTTCCAACACCACAGTTCAAAAGCATCAATTCTTCAGTGCTCAGCTTTCTTTATAGTCCAACTCTCACATCCATACACGACTACTGGAAAAACCATAGCTTTGGCTAGACGGACCTTTGTTGACAAAATAATGTCTCTGCTTTTTAATATGCTGTCTAGGTTGGTCATAGCTTTTCTTCGAAGGAGCAAGCGTCTTTTGATGTCTTAGCTGCAGTCACCATCTGCAGTGATTTTGGAGCCCAAAAAAATAAACTTTCTCACTGTTTCCATTGTTTCCCCATCTATTTGACATGAAGTGATGGGACCAGATGCCATGATCTTAGTTTCCTGAATGTTGAGTTTTAAACCAGCTTTTTCACTCTCCTCTTTCACTTTCATCAAGGGGCTCTTTAGTTCTTCTTCGCTTTCTGCCGTAAGTGGAGTGTCATCTGCATTATTGATATTTCTCCCGGCAATCTTAAAAATACAACACCTAATCTAATCACAAGAAAACATCAGACAAACCCAAGTTAAAAGACATTCTGAAAATTATCAAGGTCATGAGAGACAAGGAAAGGCTGAAAAACCATCACAGATTGCAAGAAACCAAAGGGAGTGCAATTTGGATCCTGGATTGGATCCTGAAGCAGAAAAAGAACATTAATGGGAAAATGAGTGAAATTTAAATAAAATCTGTGTTTGGTTAACAGTATTTACCAGTGCTATTTTTCTGGTTTGGTATTAATAACTGTATAATGGTTATGGAATTGTAAAAATCATGGGAAGCTGGGAGAAAAGCATATGTAAACTATTTGTGCTATTTTTACAACTTTCCTCCAAGTGGAAAATTATTTCAAAAGAATAAGAATATAAAGAGCATTGTGCTCAATACTCTACTCCTTTGTAGTTGCTGTATTCAGCCCTGCCAATGCTCTTGCATCTCCCTGCTCTACTTGATGGGAGAAAATATTACATGCTGGGAAGTTTTGCAGATGAACCAGTATAGTTTCCATGGCATACTGCCCTCATTTCCCTACTCTCCAATCTAATATGAGTGAATTCACTTTAAAGAATTATAGCAGAATAGACTATATTGACTCTCTGCTATTCCTTGGACTGTGTAGCCCGCCAGACTCCTCAGTCCATGGAATTCTCCAGGCAAGAATACTGGAGTGGGTTGCCATCCCCTTCTCAAGGGGATCTTTCTGACCCAGCGAATGAACCCAGGTCTCCTGCAATGCAGACAGATTCTTTACCATCTGAGCTACTAGGGAAGCCCCAGATTATACTGAAGTTGCATGTGAAACCTTTGATTACAGTGGAATCATGAAGTATAAGAGGGGGTGAAAATCGGTATTTAAAAATCAATACAAGCTTGCAATAGCCAAAACAATGTTTCTGATTTCAAAACTTATTATATACCTTCAGTTATCTAAACAGTGTGATACTGGCATAAGGACAGGCATATGGATCAAAGGAATAGATTGGAGAACCCCCAAATAAACTCAAAGAGTTGGACATGACTGAGCAACTTCACTTTCACTTTCAAATAAAGCCAAGCACATCTAGTCAATTTATTTTTCAATAGGAGTGCCAAGACCATGGGGAAAGAACAAACTTTTAACAAGTGATAGTGAGAAAACCGAATGCTGCTGCTGCTGCTGCTGCTGCTGCTGCTGCGTCGCTTCAGTCATGTCTGACTCTCTGCGACCCCATAGACAGCAGCCCCGTCCCTGGGATTCTCCAGGCAAGAACACTGGAGTGGGTTGCCATTTCCTTCTCCAATGCATGAAAGTGAAAAGTGAACGTGAAGTCACTCAGTTGTGTCCAACTCTTAGTGACCCCATGGACTGCAGCCCACCAGGCTCCTCCATCCATGGGATTTTCCAGGCAAGAGTACTGGAGTGGGGTGCCAATGCCTTCTCCAGAGAAAACTGAATATTCACATGCAAAAGAGTGAAGCAGGATCTTTACCTTATACCATATACAAAAACTAGCCCAAAATAGGTCAAAGGCCTAAGCTTAAGAGCTGAAAGCATAGAACTCTGAAATGAAAACGGAGAGGAAAATCTTTTCTGGTTATCATACCAAAAGCATAGGCAACAAAGGAAAAGCAGAAGAACTGGACTTGATTAAAATCAGAGACATTTGGGACTTTACTGGTGGTCCAGTAAAGACTCCAGGTTAAGACTCCAGGCTTCCAGTGCAGGGGCATGGGTTCAATCCCTGGTCAGGGAACTAAGATCCCACAAGCTGCAAGGCACAGGCAAAAAAAACAAACTAAAAACCCCAAATCAAAGGCATTTGTACACTAAAGAATATTAGCAAGAAAGTAAAAAGACAGCTTACAGAATAGGAGAAAATATTTGCAAACCATCTATCTTATAAAAGATGTTAATCCAGAATAAATAATTCCAACAATGCAACAGAAAAAAAACCCAACAACCCTCAATTCGAAAATAGGAAAAGGTCTTGATAGGCATTTCTCCAGAGAAGATATATAACTAGAAAATAAGCACATGAAAAGATGTTCAACATCATTAATCATTAGGAAAATGCAAATGAAAACCACAATGAGTTACCACTCTATGCCCACTATGATTCAAAAGATAAACAAACAAAAAAGGAAAATAACAAGTGTTGGCAAGGCTTTGGAGAAACTGGAATTTCCATGTATTGCTGTAAAAATGTAAAATGGTTCAGCCGCTGTAGAAAATAGTTTGGTAGTTCCTCAAAAAGTTAAATATAGAATTACCATATGACCCACAATTTCACTCCAATCTATATACCCCAAAAAACTGAAAGCAGGGACTCAGACACTTGTACACGAATATTCATACCAGCATTATTTACAGCAGTCAAAAAGTGGATACAACCCAAATGTCCACCAACAGGTGAATGCATAAACAAGATGTGGTATATACATACAATGGGATATTATTCGACCATAAAAAGGGATGAATTCTGCTACATGCTATGACACGGATGAACCTTGGAAACACTTTGCTAAGTGAAATAAGCCAAACACAAAAGGACAACTATTGTGTCATTCTACTTATATGAGGTACCTGGGACTGAACCTGGGTCTCCTGCATTGCAGGCAGATTCCTTACTATCTGAGCCACCAGGGAAGCCCATGGGGTGCCTAGAAAAGTCAAATTCAGAGACAGCAAGTAGAATAGAGATTACCAGGGCCTGGGAGGACTGGGCAATATGGAGTTGTTGTTTAATGGGCATAGAGTTTCTGTTTAGGATGATTTTAAAAGTCCTGGAAATGGATAGTAGTGTTGGTTGTACAACATTGTGAATGCACTTAATGCATTCACAAAATGGTTAAAATGGTAAATTTTATGATACATATGTATTTTTTCTTTAAGTTTTATTGAGATACAATGCACATATAATAAATGGCACATATTTAAATTTTCAGTTTTTATATGATACATATATTTTAACACAAAAGCTCAATACTATACATGAAATTCATATGATATTGTATGTCAAATATACTCAATTAAAAAAAATTAAATTACATCCCAAAAAACTCAATAAAGCATTTGATTTGAAATACGGACATATAATCATAGTAATTAACCATTAGAGACATTTAAATTTTTGTTTACATCCCCCCAAATTTATATATTCTGTTGTCCAAAGAATATTTTGAGAAACTTATTAGGATAATGAGGATCTCATAGATATAGTCTGCCTTATCAATAAGTATATATGTTCGTATGTGTATGTTGTGTTGTATGATGAGTAATAGAAAAAGAAGACGGTGCTACCTCTTCATTTTGAGGAAAGATCATCCTTTTTGCTTATCCTGGGGAAAAAGGAAATTGATATGACATACTTTTGGGAATGCTGCAGATGATCAAGAAGAAAAGGAAGGAAATCATGTGTTCAGATCAGAGATCAGATCAGATCAAATCAGTCGCTCAGTCGTGTGCGACTCTTTGCGACCCCATGAATCGCAGCACACCAGGCCTCCCTGTCCATCACCAACTCCCAGAGTTCACTCAGACTCACGTCCATCAAGTCAGTGATGCCATCCAGCCATCTCATCCTCTGTCGTCCCCTTCTCCTTTTGCCCCCAGTCCCTCCCAGCATCAGAGTCTTTTCCAATGAGTCAACTCTTCACATGAGGTGGCCAAAGTACTGGAGTTTCAGCTTTAGCATCAGTCCTTCCAAAGAAATCCCATGGCTGATCTCCTTCAGAATGGACTGGTTGGATCTCCTTGCAGTCCAAGAGACTCTCAAGAGTCTTCTCCAACACCACAGTCAAAAGCATCAATTCTTCAGAGCTCAGCCTTCTTCACAGTCCAGCTCTCACATGACCACAGGAAAAACCATAGCCTTGACTAGACGAACCTTTGTTGGCAAAGTAATGTCTCTGCTTTTGAATATGCTATCTAGGTTGGACATAACTTTCCTTCCAAGGAGTAAGCATCTTTTAATTTCATGGCTGCAGTCACCATCTGTAGTGATTTTTGGGCCCCAGAAAAATAAAGTCTGACACTGTTTCCACTGTTTCCCCATTGATTTCCCATGAAGTGATGGGACCAGATACCATGATCTTAGTTTTCTGAATGTTGAGCTTTAAGCCAACTTTTTCACTCTCCACTTTCACTTTCATCAAGAGGCTTTTGAGTTCCTCTTCACTTTCTGCCATAAGGGTGGTGTCATCTGCATATCTGAGGTTATTGATATTTCTCCCAGCAATCTTGATTCCAGCTTGTGTTTCTTCCAGTCCAGCATTTCTCATGATGTACTCTGCATATAAGTTAAATAAGCAGGGTGACAATATACAGCCTTGACGAGCTCCTTTTCCTATTTGGAACCAGTCTGTTGTTCCATGTCCAGTTCTAACTGTTGCTTCCTGACCTGCATACAAATTTCTCAAGAGGCAGATCAGGTGGTCTGGTATTCCCATCTCTTTCAGAATTTTCCACAGTTGATTGTGATCCACACAGTCAAAGGCTTTGGCATAGTCAATAAAGCAGAAATAGATGCTTTTCTGGAACTCTCTTGCTTTTTTGATGATCCAGTGGATGTTGGCAATTTGATCTCTGGTTCCTCTGCCTTTTCTAAAACCAGCTTGAACATCAGGAAGTTCACGGTTCACATATTGCTGAAGCCTGGCTTGGAGAATTTTGAGCATTACTTTACTAGCAGGTGAGATGAGTGCAATTGTGCAGTACTTTGAGCATTCTTTGGCATTGCCTTTCTCTAGGATTGGAATGAAAACTGACCTTTTCCAGTCCTGTGGCCACTGCTGAGTTTTCCAAATTTGCTGGCATATTGAGTGCAGCACTTTCACAGCATCATCTTTCAGGATTTGGAATAGCCAACTGGAATTCCATCACCTCCACTGGCTTTGTTCGTAGTGATGCTTTCTAAGGCCCATTTGACTTCACATTCCAGGATGTCTGGCTCTAGGTGAGTGATCACACCAGCATGGTTATCTGGGTCGTGAAGATCTTTTTTGTACAGTTCTTCTGTGTATTCTTGCCATCTCTTCTTAATATCTTCTGCTTCTGTTAGGTCCATACCATTTCTGTCCTTTATCGAGCCCATCTTTGCATGAAATGTTCCTTTGGTATCTCTGATTTTCTTGAAGAGATCCCTAGTCTTTCCCATTCTGTTGTTTTCCTCTATGCCTTTGCATTGATCGCTGAAGAAGGCTTTCTTATCTCTTCTTGCTATTCTTTGGAACTCTGCATTCAGATGCTTATATCTTTCCTTTTCTCCTTTGCTTTTCACTTCTCTTCTTTTCACAGCTATTTGTAAGGCCTCCCCAGACAGCCATTTTGCTTTCTTGCATTTCTTTTCTATGGGGATGGTCTTGATCCCTGTCTCCTGTACAATGTCACGAACCTCATTCCATAGTTCATCAGGCACTCTATCTATCAGATCTAGGCCCTTAAATCTATTTCTCACTTCCATTGTATAATCATAAGGGATTTGATTTAGGTCATACCTGAATGGTCTAGTGGTTTTCCCTACTTTCTTCAATTTAAGTCTGAATTTGGCAATAAGGAGTTCATGGTCTGAGCCACAGTCAGCTCCTGGTCTTGTTTTTGCTGACTGTATAGAGCTTTTCCATCTTTGGCTGCAAAGAATGTAATCAATCTGATTTCGGTGTTGACCATCTGGTGATGTCCATGTATAGAGTCTTCTCTTGTGTTGTTGGAAGAGGGTGTTTGTTATGACTAGTGCATTTTCTTGGCAAAACTCTATTAGTCTTTGCCCTGCTTCATTCTGTATTCCAAGGCCAAATTTGCCTGTTACTCCAGGTGTTTCTTGATTTCCTACTTTTGCATTCCAGTTCCCTATAATGAAAAGGACATCTTTTTTGGGTTTAAGCTCTAAAAGGTCTTGTAGGTCTTCATAGAACCATTCAACTTCAGTTTCTTTAGTGTTACTGGTTGGGGCATAGACTTGGATTACTGTGATATTGAATGGTTTGCCTTGGAAACGAACAGAGATCATTCTGTCATTTTTGAGATTGCATCCAAGTACTGCATTTTGGACTCTTTTGTTGACCATGATGGCTACTCCATTTCTTTTGAGGGATTCCTGCCCGCAGTAGTAGATATAATGGTTACCAACATTAAAAATGAAGGAAGGGATATCACCACAGACTCTATATACGTTGAAAGGCAAATAAAGGAATGAAGTGAATAACTTTATGCCAATAAACTTGACAAGTTGGTTAAAAGAAAGAGTTCTTTGAGAAAGACAACTTACCAAAGTAATACAAAAAGAAACAGAAATTTTGTGTAACTATTTTTAAAGTTGAATTGATGATCTTTGCCTTCCTGCAAAGAAAAACTATAGGTCCAGATGGTTTTCTTCGGGAATTCTATCAAACATTTAAGGAAGAAATTATACTAATCTTACACAAACTCCTTTAGAAAATAGAAAGTGTTCCCAACTCATTTTATGAAGCCAAGATAACACTGCCAAAAACTTGACAGAAACGCTGTAAGAAAATTGGAGACCAATCTCTAAGTTGCAAAAATCTTTCCGGAAGATATTAGCAAGTCAAAGCAGCAATGATTAAGTAGGTGTATTCTAGGAATGCAGGGTGGCCTTAACATTGAAAATCAATTGGTGTTATCCGACAACTTAATAGAAAAAAGGAGAAAAACTGTAAGATCATACCAATAAATGCAAAGCTGCCTCATAAAATTCAATAGTCATCATGATTTTAAGATAAAAACCTCTTTGCAAAGTAGGACATAAAAGAGAAATTTTTGTTGAATTTAAAAGGCATCTAGGAAAAGTCTAAAGACGATATCATCCTTAAAGGTGACACATTACATGTTCTTCCCTCAAGATTATGACCAAAGTTAAGATGTTTACTCTCACCACTTTTTTATCAGTATTATACTGGAGGCCCTAGTCAATGTAAAAAGGTAAGAAAAAGATATAAAAGTCACACATACTACAAAGAAAGAAATAAAACCATTACCATTGAAACAAGCATTATAATTCACAAAATACTTAGAAACAAGTTTAACAAAAGATACATAAAACCTCTGCAGTGAAAACTGTAACACATTACTGCTAAGACTTGAGCTGCAATTTAGTGACTGCTATCTATTAAAATGCTTTGTAAGGAGATTCTGTTCCAGGAATTTTAATGTTTTGAGGAAGTCTTCCTCAAGCTGGACAAAAAGCAATATCCCTGGGAAGATTTGCATTACTATTACTCAGTCCAACTAATTGTTGGTTAACATTTTTATAACAGAATAAAAAAGTCTGCAATGACTATGTTTTTTCCTCTTCCCACCTGAATAACATTTATGTGCCCTTCTCACAGCACACTATACACGGCATTCCAGGGGAAGCACTACTGGAAACCCAAGCGTTGAATCTTGTTGCTTTTCCTTCGGTGTTTCATTAGTATGCCCTGCCTACATCATCCTCAACTCTCCATCATCCAGCAACTCTGAAAGCCACTCCAGGGGCAGCCCATTGAAACCTGGGGGGTGCAGAGCAGTCTCTCTAGCCCTTGCTGGAAAACAACCCATAAACAGTAGGGTGCTCACCTGCTCCTGTAACAGAGGTAGGTACACGCAAAGAACCACAATCTACCTCTGGTTTCCATTTTTGAGTTTTTGTGAGCTTAATTCTGACCAGTCTTCAAACAAAACCATTTACCCTGTTAACAAACAAAAGAAACTGTACTTGAATACTTTGTGTAGTATTAAGCAATATTTGGACTTGTCTTTGTCAACTCAAAATTATTTAAGAACTTTTTATATTTAGTTTGGGTTTTCCTAGCTTAGATTAGTAAAGCTAATTAGTAAAAAATTCACTGGGGGTGGGGCGGGGTGGTTTCTAAATGCTTGGTTTATGTTATAGAAATTAGCAAAAGATTTTTTTCTATTCATCAATTCCAAGTTATAAATAAGGGGAAAAGAACAGTTTAATGCCTTTACCATTCGATTGAAACATAAAAAGCAGCATATTTGCCCACAAAAACAAACAGACTCTATGGTAGGTGGAATAATACCCCCCTCCCAAAGACGTGCTCATCATAATCCCCAAAACTTATGAATATATGTGGCAAGGGAGAAGTAAGATAGCAGATGGAATTAAGTTTGCTAATTAACTGATTTTGAGATGGAGCGATTAGCCTGGATTATTCAGAGAGGCCTGGGTAATAACAAAGGTTCTTATAAGTGAAAGAGGAGAGGCAGTGTCAGAGTGATTCACCAAGAGAAGGCTCAGCTAGACATTACTGACTTCGAGGACATCAGCAGCTAAGGAATTCAGACCGCCTCTGGGAGGTGAAAAGGTAAGAAAACAGATTCTTCTCTAGGATGTTAAAGAAATGCAGCCCTGCTGACCCCTTGATGTTAGCCATTGAGATCCATACACTTATGACCTATAGGATTATAAAATGATAAATTTGTGTTGCTTTAAAGCCCCTAAATTTGTGGCCATTTGTTACAGCTGCAATAGGAAGAAATAGGAAATGAATACAGACACTTCACTATTAAATCACATTGTAATTGAGTAGTTTGAACACAAGGTGGCACTAGCGTACCAGATTTAGCAAAGAGGTCCTCATTTTTGTGGTACTAAGGGCAATGATTACTTCCCTGGTGGCTTGAACAATAAAGAATCTGCCTGAAATACAGGAGACCCGGGTTTGATCCCTGAGTCAGGAAGATCTCCTGGAGAAGGGCATGGCAACCCACTCCAGTATTCTCACCTGGAGAATTCCAAGTCCATGGGGTCACAATGAGTTGGACATGACAGAAATTAACACCCACAAAGGCAGGGACACAATTTTATTCTAATACAGGTTTTTAAATCATCTGGTCATATTTGCACCTAAGTCTTCTTCAGTATTGTTGGAAAGGCCCTTAAATTGGCCTTCGTGATTTTTTTTTTACTTGATGTGTAGTTGATTTACAACATTGTATTAGTTTCAGATGCACTGCAAAGTGATTTGGTCATATGTATGTATATATGTGGACTTCCCAGATGGCTCAGTGGTAAAGAATCCACCTGCCAAGCAAGAGATGCAGGTTTGATCCCTGGATCGGAAAGATCCCCTGGAGAAAGGCATGGCAACCCACTCCAGTGTTCTTGCCTGGAAATCCCATGGACAGATGAGCCTGATGGGCTACAGTCCATGGGGTCAAAAAGTTGCTAACACAAGTTAGCAACTAAACAGCAATATATATATATATACACACACACATATATATATACACATACATATATATATTCTTTTTTATTCTTTTTCATTATAGGTTTTTACAAGATACTGAATATAGTTCCATGTGCTATACAATTAATCCCTGCTGTTTTTGATTAATTTTTAATTTGATTTCTGGCAATGATTTTTTTAATCCAGAAATATAAACTATAAATGAATTGAAGTAACTATAATGTGTCACAGGTGTGAGGATTTTTTTGTTCTTGGTGCCTTGAACACTGACAGCAGCCCGTAGCAGGCGCCCAATAGACATTTGCTAAACGAAAGAATATCTCATGCCCAATTTGCATATATAAATTGTTTGTCGAATCTTTTCTCACATTAACCTGAATCATCTGGAACTTGAAGAAAATCCTTTTGTCCAAGAATTTTAAATTTAGCACTATTCATAGAGTCCTCATTTATTCAAACGCACTTACCACGAATTCTTTGTGGTAGAAATGGAACAGCCATGGCTTGTTCTATGGAGCCTGCTCTGCCCTCCACCCAGGTGGATCCAATTCTAACGAAACACTCCAGGTGCCTCGCCTCCTTCCAGTGTGTGTGGGTGACTTTAGGGGAGTGCATGGTCTGGGTACTGAAGAAGGCAATGGCACCCCACTCCAGTACTCTTGCCTCGAAAATCCCACGGACAGAGGAGCCTAGAAGGCTGCAGTCCATGGGATCGCTGAGGGTCAGACACGACTGAGCGACTTCACTTTCACTTTTCACTTTCCTGCATTGGAGAAGGCAATGGCAACCCACTCCAGTGTTCTTGCCTGGAGAATCCCAGGGATGGGGGAGCCTGGTGGGCTGCCGTCTATGGGGTCGCACAGAGTTGGACAGGACTGAAGCAACTTAGCAGCAGCATGGTCTGGGTACAGGCTTCCCCGATGGCTCAGCAGTACAGAATCTAGCTGCAGTGCAGGAGATGCAAGAGATGTGGGTTCAAGCCCTGGGTAGGAAAGATCCCCTGGAGAAGGAAATGCAAGCCACTCCAGTATTCTTGCCTGGAGAATCCCATGGACAGAAGAGCCTGGCGGGTTACAGTCCAGGGATAGCAAAGAGTTAGACACGACTGAAGTGACCGAGTATGCACACGCGCATGGTCAGGTTAACTGGGGCCCACAGGCAGACCACTTTGGGAGGCAGGGTTTCCAGGGAGTCTGTTTCTCTGCACTTGGTGGCCCTGAATGCTTTTTGCTTGCTGCTCCTTCTGCCCCAGGGCATTGGGTCTCTCCCTTGGCTTGTCCAGTTCTCCCAGTCAAAGAGAGAAAGTGTCCTTTTTTGGAGTTTCTTCCAGTACACTCTGTCCCCAGACACCCTGTAAATTCTGATTCCTCTCTATGCTTGTAGAACTTTGTTCCTCTCACCCTTTTCATGTTGTTTTATGGTCAGTTGTATAAAGTGGCACGGCTTGTAACTTCCCTGTGGAAAGATCGTATTTTATTCTTTTTTTGTATCCTCAACCCCCAGCCAATTCTAGGAACAAAGTAAATGTTTCCAAAAGGTAGGAAGGCAGAAGACTGTCTCATCACTGGACTCACACTGCAGAAGAGCGAAATAACTGCTGCTGATTTCTTAATATCTTTAATTAAATGTTAAAATTAATTTGTATTGTCCTCTAGTTGATTTACAATGTTGTGTTAGTTTCTGCTTTATAGCAAAGTGAACCAGTCATACATATACATATATCCACTCTGTTTTAGATTCTTTTCCCATATAATCCATTACAGAGTACTGAGTAGAGTTTTCTGTGCTGTACAGTAGGTCCTTATTAGTTATCTATTTTAGGATTCCTTAATATTTAAGTATGGGTGTGTGAACTTATGATTAACCCAGAAGAAAGAAATAGTCAGGATTACATTCATCATTTGGGTATAATTTCCATTTACAAAATCTTAGGATAATAAATATCGTGAGGCCCAAAATAAACGTTGGGTTTCCTCTTTTAAAAAGATAAGGAATTTGAATGCAGATTGTAATGTTTTTCTTCAAAGAGGAATGATTTGCCATTCTTTAATCTGATAAAGCTCTTTATACTTCAAATACAGGCTCAGGCTTTAAATATTAATAACTTCAGAAAGCAGGAATCAAATCCTCAACTTTTCATGAATTAATTATCACAATTTTAAAACTCCAATTTTATAAAGCAAATCATAAAGTGCAAAATGGCTTTTCCAAGTAGGGTATTCTTTTTGGTATAATTCATATGATCAAATAAAATTTCATGTATATTAAATTGAGTATTAACACCATAACTGAAAGTTTCCTGTTTCTTGTTATTGAATAATTTTAACTATACATAGTGAGTAAAATGACTATAGGTATCATTTTTAATCAACTTTCATTTTTTTCTAAGTGCTGTTTGCATAGTATAAAAGCTCAAATATTGCTAAAAGTAACTTTTATAAAACAGCAGTCTCTTTTCTTTACCTTTCTATCCCAATCATCTGCCAAGTAATCAATTTCAACTTTTCAAGCTATTTTCTCTAATTTTACTTTCTTATTTCATTTTTTAAAAAATTATTTATTTATTTTTGGTTGCGCTGGGTGTTCATGGTTTGTGGAGGCTTCTCATTGCAGTGGCTTCTCTTGTTGTAGGGCACAGGCTCTAGCATGTGGGCTTCAGCAGTTGCAGCTACTGGGCTCAGTAGTTGTGGCTCCTGGGTTTAAGAGTGTGGGCTCAGTAGTCGTGGTGCATGGGCTTAGTTGCTCCTTGGCATGTGGAATATTCTCAGACCAGAGATTGAACTCATGTCCCCTGCTTTAGCAGGCAGATTCTCATCTACTGCACCACCAGGGAAGTTCTCTTATTTCTAAATAATATGTATTTATTATTTAATATGTATATATTATTTAATATATACTATTACATATATACATATAATATACACATAATATATATGTATACATATAATATACATATATATATATAATAATATGTATATCCTTGATTCATCTGAATAGACACCTATTGATCTTCCTTGGTGGCTCAGATGGTAAAAGCGTCTGCCTACAATGCAGGAGACCCGGGTTCAATCCCTGGGTCAGGAAGATCTCCTGGAGAAGGAAATGGCAACCCATTCCAGTACCCGTGCCTGGAAAATCCGATGGACGGAGAAGCCTGGTAGGCTACAGTCCATGGGGCTGCAAAGAGTCGGACACGACTGAACGACTTCACTCATTCACTCATTGATTTCCTATTACAGATGACAAGGCTTTCAGCTTATTTGTAGCCCCTCTTTCTTTTCCACCATCTTCTCATAAAATTATGTCTGAAATATCTGTTAAATTGATCTTCAGTGTTTTCATAATTTTGACTATGTATATATAGCATGTAGTGTATTTTTGCATCAAGTAGCATGATAATATATCCTTTCTTAAATAACTTGTTTTTTTCCTGTAATTAGTAATTGCCTCACTTAAAGACATTTTCTTAATTTTCTTTGAATACCTGACTAAATATTCCCACATCCTCAACAGCTCTGTAAAATGTCTGTCATTGGATTTTAAATAACTATTAAACATTTTAAACAACTATTTAAACATGTTAAATAACTGAAGAACTACATCCCAGGCCCTCAGCCCCTTTCAGTCCAAGATAGTCCTTGTGTCTCCACCCTCCTGTTACAATCTGGATGCCTCCACCATGGGCCTGTTGCTCTTCTGTTTTATTGGAATTTCCATTCACCATCACCCTGCAGATTCCGTCTGCCTCTCTTAAATCTTGTTTCCTCAGTCTCTTGTGTCCCAGTGTCCTCCTTCTAAAGTGAGTCCTTTCGTGTGAGTGTGTTGTGTGTATAATGTATGTACTTAGTCGCTCAGTCATGTCTGAAGCTTTACAACCTTATAGACATAGCCTGCCAGCCTCCTCTGTCCGTGGGGATTCTCTAGGCAAAAATACTGAAATGGGTTGTCATGCCCTGTTCAGGTGATTTTCCCAACCCAGGTATCAAACCCAGGTCTCTGGCATTGCAGGCAGATTCTTTATGGTCTGAAACATTCACAGCTTCCTAAGAAAGCTGGTTGGAAAGGACATGTCTGGACATCCTCCCTGTCTAAACTGTCTCTTTTCTACCCTCTCACTTGATGGAGAGTAAAATTTTCCCTTGGAAATGTGAAGGTCTAGCTTCATTATCTTCTTCCTTCTAATGAGAAATATGATGATGCCATTCTTGCTTTTTGTTTGTTTAAGTTTTGGCTGCAACACAGAGCATGCAGGATCTTAGTTCCCTGACCACAGATGGAACCCTCGCCCCCTGCCGTGGAAGCACAGAGTCTTAACCACTGGACCACCAGGGAAGTCCCAGTTTGATGGCGTTCTTACTCACACTTTTCTGCTCATTACCACCTCCCCCAACCCCCACCTCCACCCGCAACAGGACTTTTAGAAATCTTCTGGTTTTCACAAGTGTTTGAAATTTTTATGGTGATGAGTCTTTTTTTTTTTTTAATTGTTCAATGGTTTTTAATTTGTTTTTTGTCTTTTATTCAATGGGCTCAAATCTTCAAAGGACCTTTTGTGAAAACAAAAGGCTCATATTCTTCAGCTTTGGAAAATTCTCTTATTTTGTTAACACTTTTCTTCATCATTCTTTTCTGTTCTCTCTTTCTGGAGCTCATATTATTTAGTTGTGGAGCCTCCTGGATTGGTCAACTAATTTCTTAAGTTTTTTTCTCTTACTGTCCAATTATTTGCCGCTTTGCCCTAAGTTTTGGTTTCCCTAGCTACATCCTCTGCTTTTCTACTAGATTTTACATTTCTGCCTTCTAATTTTTATTTTCCTAGTATTTTTGTTGTTGTCATTCTCTAAATATTATTCTTGTCAAAACTACCATTTTGTTCCTGTCTTATGAATACAATATTTTCCCTTATTTCTCTGAGAACTGTAATGCCTTCCCCCCCCCCAGTCTTTGTTCTTCCTCCGTAGTTTCAGCGTCCTTTTTCTTTTCTTACCATACAGGTTTATCCGAGGTGCAATGTGTACGCCATAAAGTTCACCCACTGTGTCTAATTCACTCATGTTTAGCATATTTCTTGAGTCAGTCAACCATCACTTCAATCTAATTTCAGAACATTTCCATCACCCCACAAAGGTCTCTGGTGCCTGCTTGCATCTCCATTCCTAACCCTAGTCCCAGTCAACCAGTACTCTGGTTTCTGTCTCCATACATATCCCTTTTCTAGGCATTCCATATAAATAGAACCACAGTGCATGCCCTTCTGTGTCCGCTTTTTCATGTTACGCGCTGTTTTTGAAGGCCATGCTGTTGCAGCATCAGGAGTTCATTCCTCTTTCTTGTTGCAGATGGATCACATTTTGTTTGGACAATCAGCAGTTGACTAGACATTTGGGTTGTTTCCACTTTGGAGGAATTAGAAACATCTTTTTGTCATTTTAATATTTTATTTTGAACTCTGCATTTCACATTAGAGGATTTTTTTCGCCCAAATGTATGACATTCTCTAGCAGTCTGCTCATACTTAGAAAGGAAGGCCAAAAAAGTTACTTGGAAGCTGTATGTGTACATGGTGTGAGGTGGTAAAGGGCTCTGTTGTAATTCTTTGGGGAAATCCTCATGTCAGTAGTTTTCATCCTTTTCTCTTGGGCCGGTGGAATTTTCCAGAAAAGGCTCTGCCAATGTCTTGGCTGAAGGGTATAATTCTAGCTTCCAGTATTCTGGGAGTTGAAAGGAGGGAGAAGGCTGAGATGTCCCAAATTCTAGGACATAACTCTTACTTGATCCCTCTATTATCAGTGGGAGATTCTTGTCTCTTTCAAATTGTGCCTTGTGTCCCTGAGTCCAGAGACCCTCTGTTTTAGTATCTTTTACTGGGGCAGCTCCCAGAGTAGAGGAGGAGATCTGGAGATGCTTTTTAAATAGACTTGCAAATAGTCTCTTTATTTTTAGCCCTACTATTATCTGCGCCCCCCCTCCCCCATTCCCACAGCTATCTGGTGCCAATTTCTGAGCCTCCAGGGTTCTGCTGTATAAAGCAGGATACCTCCCAGCTTCACCCACTGCAAGTTTAGGATTGACTTTCTTGGACCCGCTAATCCATCTACCGCTTTTCCATCTTCTTTGCAGCATCCAGCATTTTACTGCTATTGTGTTCTTTCCTGTTTTCATTATGGGTTTGTGCTTCTATAAAAATCCTTTTACTCTCATTTTCATAGCATTTTCGTTGGGAAGAGAGTATTTATTCAACCAGCCATCTTTAATGAGAATCACAATTTAATTCTTTAATGAAAAATGCAGCTTCCAATTCCAAATAATTTATGAAAATACCTCACCCTCAAGGAAGTGCTGCATAAGCTCCCACTCCTTAACTGTGTGCTGCACACAGCAACTTCTGTCCAAGAGCACAGAGCAGGAAGGAGTGCTGAGGGAGGAAGGGCTTTATAGTGGAGACACCTGATGCACCCTCCCACAGCAAGGTGATCAAGGTCTACATCCACAGTGATGAGTCATGCAGACAGTACGCACCCTTTGTAGTCCCACTCCCCAAACCTGTAACTCAGTCTACTCATGAGAACACCAGATAAATCCCAATCAAGGGACAATTACAAAGTATCTGACCACTACTTCTCAAGGGGCTTCCCCAGTGGCTCAGAGGTAAAGAATCCTCCTGCAATGCAGGAGCTGCAGGAGCCGAAGGTTTGATCCCTGGGTCGAGAAGATCCCCTGGAGGAGGGCATGGCAACCCACTCTAGTATTCTTGCCTGGAGAATCCCATGGACAGAGAAGCCTTGCGGGCTATGGTCTGTGGGGTCGTAAAGAGTTGGACTAACACGACTGAGCATGCACGCACTACTTTTCAAAACTGTAAAGTCATCAAAAGCAAGGGAAGACTGGAGAACTGTCATTACTAGGCGGAACCTAAGAAAATACGACAAATAAAGGTAATACAGTAACTTGGGTAGGATCCTGGAACAACAACACCACAAAAAGAGCATCGGGCAAAATCCAACGAAATGTGAGTAGTGTATGGAATTTGTGTGTGTTAGTCGCTCTGACATGTCTGACTCTTTGAAACTCCATGGACTGTAGCCCATCAGGCTCTTCTGTCCACAGAATTCTCCAAGCAGAAATACTGGAGTGGGTTGCCATTTCCTTCTCCAGAGGATTTTCCTGAACCAGGGCTCGAACCTGGGTGTCCTGCATTGCAGGTGGATTCTTTACCATCTGAGCCACCAGGGAAACCACTTGAGGTAATGTAGAAAAAAAGTAGAAAGTGTTAGTTGCTCAGTATTTATGTAGCAATGTTCATTATTGTGACAAATGTACTAATTATACTAACGGGGAAGCAGCAGCAGGACATGTGGAAATTCTTTACTATCTTTGCAACTTTTCTATAGATGTTAAAAGTATTCCTTTAAAAAATGTATTAAATTTATTAAGGGACTTCCCTGGTGGTCCATTGGTTAAGAATCTGCCTTCCAATGCAGGGGACATGGGTTTGATCCCTGGTCGGGGAACTAAGATCCCACACGCTATGAGGCAACTAAGCCTTCACGCTACAACTACTGAGCCCGCGTGCCACAACCATAGAGAAGCCAGAGCGCTGCACTAGAGAAGCCCACGGGCCACAGTGAAGACGCATAACAGCCAAAATTCTTTTAAATTAAAAATAAATGAATCTCTCATTTATACTTTGGG
This sequence comes from Bos indicus, assembly GCF_029378745.1. Taxonomy (NCBI): domain Eukaryota; kingdom Metazoa; phylum Chordata; class Mammalia; order Artiodactyla; family Bovidae; genus Bos; species Bos indicus. The sequence goes on along the minus strand of NC_091779.1, from coordinate 41,882,270 downwards.
TATTTTTGACACCGTTATGCTGACAGAAAGGTGCCATAAGTTATCATTTTACAATTTGACTCATATTGACCAAAACTACTAGCAATCTGTTCCAATTCATGTATTCAAATACTTCATTCATTCTCTTTTTCAAATATTTCTTGAGCAAGTACTATGTTCCAGGAAATAAACCTGATGCCAAGCCACAGTGATTAATAAGATATGATTCCTATCCCACAAGAAATTTGCTTTCTGGAAACACAGACTGTCCTAGAACACTTCTTAGCTTCTAATTCTCTGAAAGCAAACCAGCTACAGTGAACACATTTTGCTATCCCTATGGCAACCCACTCCAGTATTCTTGCTGGGACAATCCCATGGACAGAGGAGCCTGGTGGGCTACAGTCCATGGGCTCGCAAAGAGTTGGTCATGACTGAGAGACTGAGCACGCCTTACAAGTACAAAGACTGAGACATGCACCCCTTACAAGTACAAAGTACTTACAAGTACAAAGAGAATAATACCTGAAATTCCTCCCTAGCTTTTGAACTCTTTTGTTTAGGTGAGACGTGGAATCCATTAAAATTGCATTATCAGTTAAGAAACGTGCGGGAACGATTAGCTAAAAACCTGGTGGAAAAGGGCGTACTGACGACAGAGAAACAGAACTTCCTCCTCTTTGACATGACGACACACCCCCTCACCAACAACAGCATTAAGCAGCGCCTCATCAAGAAGGTGCAGGAAGCCGTTCTCGACAAGTGGGTGAACGACCCTCACCACATGGACAAGCGTCTGCTGGCCCTCCTCTACCTGGCCCACGCCTCGGACGTCCTGGAGAACGCGTTCGCGCCCCTGCTGGACGAGCAGTACGACGTAGCCACCAAGCGGGTGCGGCAGCTCCTGGACTTGGACCCTGAGGTGGAGTGTCTGAAGGCCAGGACCAACGAGGTGCTGTGGGCGGTGGTGGCCGCCTTCACCAAGTGACCCTGCCCCGAACCACGCGTCCCCCTTCTCTCACGGGAACCAGTCGATTTTCTTCTATGGACTTCTGGGTTTCTGCAGTCTGTACTTCCCACACTGTAATTGGCTTTTGTTTCATGAAATGGGGAGGTGGCTTTTCCTCTTGTGGGTGTGTGCATGCAAGAAGCTGCCGGTATGAGAGACCTTTCCGTTAGGTTTAGAAAACAGAAAGTTTGACTGCCTTTTGGCATTTCATTCCTTCTTGAGTTCAAGAGTTGCCATTCATACGGTAACAAGTTTTGGATTTTCGTTGAGTTTACTTTCAGTTCAGTTCAGTTCAGATCAGTCGCTCAGTCGTGTCTGACTCTGCGACCCCATGAATCGCAGCAGGCCAGGCCTCCCTGTCCATCACCAACTCCCAGAGTTCACTCAGACTCATGTCCATTGAGTCCGTGATGCCATCCAGCCATCTCATCCTCTGTCGTCCCCTTCTCCTCCTGCCCCCAATCCCTCCCAGCATCAGAGTCTTTTCCAACGTGTCAACTCTTCGCATGAGGTGGCCAAAGCACTGGAGTTTCAGCTTTAACATCATTCCTTCCAAAGAACACCCAGGGCTGATCTCCTTCAGAATGGACTGGTTGCATCTCCTTGCAGTCCAAGGGACTCGCAAGAGTCTTCTCCAACACCACAGTTCAAAAGCATCAATTCTTCGGCGCTCAGCCTTCTTCACAGTCCAACTCTCACATCCATACATGATCACAGGAAAAACCATAGCCTTGACTAGACGGACCTTTGTTGGCAAAGTAATGTCTCTGCTTTTCAATATGCTATCTAGGTTGGACATAACTTTCCTTCCAAGGAGTAAGCGTCTTTTAATTTCATGGCTGCAGTCACCATCTGTAGTGATTTTGGAGCCCAGAAAAACAAAGTCTGTCACTGTTTCCACTGTTTCCCCATCTATTTCCCATCAAGTGATGGGACCCGATGCCATGATCTTGACGTTTTCTGAATGTTGAGCTTTAAGCCAGCTTTTTCACTCTCCTCTTTCACTTTCATCAAGAGGATCTTCAGTTCCTCTTCACTTTCTGCCATAAGGGTGGTGTCATCTGTATATCTGAGGTTATTGATATTTCCCCCGGCAATCTTGATTCCAGCTTGTGTTTCTTCCAGTCCAGAGTTTCTCATGATGTACTCTGCATATAAGTTAAATAAGCAGGGTGACAATATACAGCCTTGACGTACTCCTTTTCCTATTTGGAACCAGTCTGTTGTTCCATGTCCAGTTCTAACTGTTGCTTCCTGACCTGCATACAGATTTTTCAAGAGGCAAGTCAGGTGGTCTGATATTCCCATCTCTTGAAGAATTTTCCACAGTTTATTGTGATCCACACAGTCAAAGTCTTTGGCATAGTCAATAAAGCAGAAATAGATGTTTTTCTGGAACTCTCTTGCTTTTTCCATGATCCAGCAGATGTTGGCAATTTGATCTCCGGTTCCTCTGCCTTTTCTAAAACCAGCTTGAACATCTGGAAGTTCACGGTTCACATATTGCTGTATTTACTTTCAAACTACCTCCAAATTTTTGTTGTTGCTTTTTGGGTTTTGGCTTTTTTTTTTTTTGCAAATTTTTAAATATTAAAGTACAGTTGATTTAGTGTTGTGTTAGTTTCAGGTGTATAGCAAAGTGATTCAGTTGTACATATACATCTATTATTTTTAGATTATTTTTCCTCATACATTATTACAAAACATTAAGTATAGTTCCCAGTGCTATACAGTAGGTCCTGGTTGATTGTTTTATATATAGTAGTGTGTATATGTTAATAAAGTGAAAGTGAAAGTCGCTTAGTAGTGTCCAACTTTTTGTGACCCCCATGGACTATACAGTCCATGGAATTCTCCAGACCAGAATACTGGAGTGGGTAGCCTATCTCTTCCCAGGGATTGAACCCCAGTCTCCTGCATTGGAGGCAGATTCTTTACCAGCTGAGCCACCAGGGAAGCCCAAGAACACAGGAGTGGCTAGCCTATCCTTTCTCCAGCGGATCTTCCCGACCCAGGAATCAAACCAGGGTCTCCTGCGTTGCAGGTGGATTCTTCACCAACTGAGCTACCAGAGAAGTCCCCATATGTTAATACCAACCTCCTAATTTACCTCTCACTACCCTTTTGGTAACCATAAGTTTGTCTCCTGTGTCTGTGGGTCTGTTTTGTAAAGTAAGTTCATTTGGATCATTTTTTCCCATGTTCCACAATAAGCAATATGATATTTGTCTTTCTCTGTCTGACTTACTTCACTTAGTATGATAATCTCTAGGTCCACCCGTATTGTTGACATGGGTTTTTTCATTCTTTTTATGGCTAAGTAATATTCCATTGTATATATGTACCACATCTTCTTTATCCACTCCTTTGTCACCACCGACACCACCTTTAAGGTTGCTTCCATGTCTTGGCTATTGTAAATAGCGCTGATATGAACATTGGGGTGCATATATATTTTCTTTAAACTACCTCCAGCTTCAAAAGCACATCATTAGCATCTCTTGAGTTTCAGTTTGTCCACAAGTACAAGTCCTTCTATATTCTTAACTCACCAAAAGTAAAAAGCTGTACGTATTAGGGTATATTTTGGTAAAGTTCCGTCAAGATCCATACCTTAACAATTTTTTGTTGGCATTAAGCTGAGTGAAATGAGTCAGAGGAAGACACATATTGTATGATATCACTTATATATAGAATCTAAAAAAGCCAAACTCATGGGAACAGTGAATAGGTTACCAGGGGCTGAGAGTAGGGGAGATGGGGAGATGTTGGTCAAAAATTGCAAACTACCAGCTATAAGATGAATGAGTTCTGGAGATCTAATGTACAGCTTGGTGATTATAGTTAATAATATTGTACTATTTACTTGAAGGTTTCTAAGAGAGGAGATCTTAAATGTTCTCACCACAAAACAGAAATTGGGTAACCATGTGATGGAGGTATTATCTATGGCTATGGGGGTCATCAGGGCTTCCCAGGGGGTGCTAGTGGTAAAGAACCCGCTTGCCAATGCAGGAGATGTTAGAGACTCAGGTTCAATCCCTGGCTCAGGAAGATCCCCTGGAGAAGGAGATGGCAACACACTCCAGTGTTCTTGCCTGGAGAAACCCCATGGACAGAGGAGCCTGGTGGGCTGCAGTCCATAGGGTCACAAACAGTCAGACACGACTGAAGCAACTTAGCACACACGCATGGTGGCCATCACTTTGCAGTGCTTGAGTGTATCAGATCAATAGGTTGCACACCTTAAACCTCCATACTGTTGTATGTCGATCATGTTTCAGTGAAGTGAGAAAATTTTTGCTTTCTATAATCTTATCTTATATTTGTATATTTTCACTATTAAATCATAAAAGTGAATTGCTCCATAAAGTTAACTGGGTTATGTACATCTACTGATGCTGTGTATAGTGTGGACTTCACCTGAATCACTCCTAGAATTGCTGTATCAATACACAGCTGTTACCATAGCTTTATAATAAATCCCAATATCTGGGAGGACTTGTCCTTCCACAAAATTGCATTGGTGATTCTGAGCCCTTTGCTCTTCCATATAATTTTAGGAACATCTTATCAAGTTTCTCGAGCCATCCTATTGGGATTCTGATTGGTATGACATTGACTGTACAGATTTATTAGAAGGAACTGACATCTTTATGACATTGAGTCTGTCTAGGGACATAGCATAACTTTCTGTGGTAAATTAAATATGACTCACATTATTTGCAGCTCCTTCTGTTAAGAGGTAGAGTCTATTCTGCCACCTCTTGAATCTGGGCTGAATTTGCTCTCCACTCTTATCCAATAGAATGTAGCAGAAGTGACATCTTGCAAGTTTCAGAGCTTGGGAGAAATAAAGTGATATGGTGTCTGTCTTCATCTTCTTGGAATGCTGCCTTGAGACCACCATACCATAAAGAAGCCCGGGACAAAAGGGCCTATGGAAGAGAACCTCAGCTATCCTAGCTAAGTTCAGCAGCCCACCAGCTGACCTGCCAGCTGAAGGCAACTGTGCATATGAGCCTCAATGAAAGCAGCAGAAACTGCTCAGCCAACCGAGAGAATTAAGTGAGATGGCATTGATTTAAGCTGTTAAGTTTTGGGGTGTTTTCCCTGGGAAATCCCACGGATGGAGGAGCCTGGTAGGCTGCAGTCCATGGTGTCACGAAGAGTCGGACACGACTGAGCGACTTCACTTTCACCTTTCCCTTTCATGCATTAGAGAAGGAAATGGCAACCCACTCCAGTGTTCTTGCCTGGAGAATCCCAGGGACGGCGGAGCCTGGTGGGCTGCCGTCTATGGGGTCGCACAGAGTTGGACATGACTGAAGCGACTTAGCAGCAGCAGCAGCAGCATTCAACAACAAAGACTGGTCAGGGCTTCCCAGGTGGCACGAAGGGTAAACAACCCACCTGCCAATGCAGGAGACATAAGCGATGCAGGTTCAATCCCTGAGTCATGAAGATCCCCTAGAGGAGGGCGTGGCAACTCACTCCAGTATTCTTATCTGGAGAATCCCATGGACAGAGGAGCCTTACAGTCTACGGTCCATAGGGTTTCAAAGAGTTGGACACGACTGAAGCAACTTGGCACACACACATGCAAAGGCTAGTTGAAAGAGAAACTGGTACCTAAAAATGAGGTGCAGTTACAATAAAAACCTAACACGTGTCATGGTCTTAACACTGGGTAGTAGATAGAAGCTGGAAGGGTAGCAAGGAGACTATTAGTAGAAGCTGGAAAATCAGTGAGGAAGCTAGTATTTTTTTATTTTATGCTATTTTATTTATTTATTGGCTGCACTGAATCTTTGTTGCTGCACCTGGGCTTTCTCGAGTTACGGTGCGTGGGGGCTACTCGCTAGTGCAGTGCAGGGGCCTCTTACTGCAGTGGCTTCCCTTGTTGAGGAGCACGGGCTCTAGGTGCATGCAGGCTTCAGTAGTTGAGGCACTTGGGCTTAGTTGCCCTGTGGTCTGTGGGATCTTCCTGGACCAGGGATCGAACTCGTGTCCCCTGTGTTGGCAGGCGGATTCTTAACCACTGGACCACCAGGGAAGTCCAGGAAACTACTATTGAAGTCTGGAAGGATGGTAAACCATGTCTTGTGCTAGTGAAAAATTGGCAAGATTATTACCAACAAACATCACATAAAGCAGCAGAACCACCTGGTCACCTGTAGAATCATGAGAAATATTGAATTATTGTTTCATTAAGACAATAAATTTAGGGGTAGTTTATACAATAAATAGTTGAAGGACAAACTCGTGAATCTGGTTGTCTTGAACTGAATTGTGTCCCCTCAGAAATTATATATTTTAGAATGGGACACAGAAAGTCTTCATTTGTGAACAAGTTTGTCAACTTGGCTATAGAGTGACCAGGTGGGAACGATAAGATCACATCAGGGAAGCCACAAAGGCCAAAATGTGGTGATCTTTTCTCTAGGACTGTTCAATTTCTCCAGGGAGAGACTTCTAGTTTCTTGGCCACGTGGTAGCTATCTTGCTGCAGGTATTCTCAGAGAGAATGACTGATGGTGGAGACAGAAGGAATGATGATCATCCTTCTTCTGGCTCATCCCACACAAAGAAGACAAAATGATAAATCCTGATAACAGACTCAGATTTCCCAATTATCTTTTCAGTGCCTTACTGGAAAATATAAACACAACAAGGATCCCCAGACATCTGTTTTTCCATCAGTTCTGTTTTCAGTCCTACATCTCATTTTTGCCTACCAACATATGTCCGATCTTTGGTTTCAAAGTTCTCTAGGGTTCTAGCAGTCAAATCTTCCTTCTTGCTCCAGTCTTCCTTTCAGTCAGCTCAGTCTCTCAGTTGTGTCTGACTCTTTGCAACCCCATGGACTGCAGCACACCAGGCTTCCTTGTCCATCACCAACTCCTGGAGCTTGCTCAAACTCATGTCCATCGAGTCGGTGATGACATCCAACCATCTCATCCTCTGTCATCCCCTTCCCCTCCCACCTTCAATCTTTCCCAGCATCAGGGCCTTTTCCAATGAATCAGTTCTTCACATCAAGTGGGCAAAGTATTGGAGTTTCAGCTTCAGCGTTAGTCCTTCCAATGAATATTCAGTACTGATTTCCTTCAGGATTGACTGGTTGGGTCTCCTTGCAGTCCAAGGGACTCTCAAGATTCTTCTCCAACACCACAGTTAAAAAGCATCAATTCTTAGGCGCTCAGCTTTCTTTATAGTCCAACTCTCACATCCATATATAACTACTGGAAAAACCATTTTCCTTTGGAGCCCTTTAAAGATATGCCTTTCTCTGCCTTTTGAAATGGCATCTATCTTGTTTTCATCAACTGATGGATTTACCTTTTATTTCATTATTTGGGTTTATATATTTTTTTCATTCATAAATTGTAACTATAGAGAAGTCTTGAGAGATTAAAAATAAACAAGTGTGATCAACTGTTTAATGAAAAATATGTAGGCACAATTAGATCTTTTTGCAGAGAGTCAAAAGCATCTTAAGATTATGATCAAATTAAAGAGAAATACTTTGCAATAATATAAGAAAGCAAGATTCTCTATCAAATCATATATGATCAGTTATTAATGCTGGCTTTACCACCTGCTAGTCATATTATCTGGGGCAAATTATTGGATCTCTCAGAATCTCAATTTCCTCTTCTCTAAATGGGATTAATAATACCTTAATTATTTTTAAGCATTATAAGCACATACAATGTGCTTAATAAATCTGCTTCATTTTTGCTTTGAAATGAATAAATAAAATTGGAAATTAGTGAAATGCGCATCAAGACTGGTCAAGCAAATTTGAAGAGTAGGTTAGTGATCCTTTTGCTCACCGACATTGTACTAGGAAATCTATTGTAAAGAAAAGAACATTTTCGGTTTGAGGGGTTTTAGTCTCTTATCCAGTTAAGTTTTGTCTTTAAAAACCATACTGCTTGATCTCTTCCTCAGGAATTTTCCCCGTCTCTTCTTTCTGTCTCATAAGTCTTACCTGTTTGAAAAGAAGATGGATGAAGTGTGTCACCCACGGTCCCAGCAGGAAGCTGACTTCACCTCAAATAGTTCCAAAGAAGGGACTTTAACGAGGGGACTCCTTCAGGACACAAGCACAGGATATTGAGGCACTCAGAGGCTGGCCGTCACACTGGGGGGCCGTTACCACATCAAGGGCAAGAGGGCCAAAGGGGAGGAATAGAAGGGCTGGACCCCCAGGGGAGTTGAGACGGGGAGGAGGAGCCACCCAACAGAATCCCAGCAAATGGAGGAATGCAGCAAGTGTCTGAGGCTTAGCAAAACAGGAAGGAAGAGAGGAAGAAATAACCCGGCAGGCCTTTCTTCTCCCATCTTCAGTCCCCCTTGGCTCCTGGAAGCCAGTTGTCAAGGGAGCCTGAGCCATGCCATCTACACGGTTCAGCTTCCTGGGCCCCAGAGCAAGGTGGAGAGTGCAGCTCCAGGGAGCAAGAGGAGAATGATCAGCATGTGAAGATTTTAAGAAATACTTGTTGCATTTATTGAGTTAGACAAGGCTTTGGTCCTAGTGTGATTAGATTGGCTAGTTTTCTGTGATTATGGTTGCAGTGTGTCTGCCCTCTGATGCCCCCTTGCAACACCCACCGTCTTACTTGGGTTTCTCTTATCTTGGACATAGGGTATCTCTTCACGGCTGCTCCAGCAAAGCGCAGCCGCTGCTCTTTACCTTGGACGAGGGGTATCTCCTCACAGCCGTCCCTCCTGACATTGAACGTGGAGTAGCTCCTCTCAGCCCTCCTGCGCCCGCGCAGCCACTGCTCCTTGGACGTTGGGTTGCTCCTCTCGGCTGCCGCCCCTGACCTCGGACGTGGGGTAGCTCCTCTTGGCCGCTGCCCCTTGGGCATGGGGTCCTCCCGGTTTCTGCCCCTGACCTTGGATGTGGGGTAGTACTTTGGCCACCTCATGCGAAGAGTTGACTCATTGGTTTTTTTTTTTTTTTTTTTTGGTGAGAGTTGACTCATTGGAAAAGACTCTGATGCTGGGAGGGATTGGGGGCAGGAGGAAAAGGGGACAGAGGATGAGATGGCTGGATGGCATCACTGACTCGATGGACGTGAGTCTGAGTGAACTCTGGGAGCTGGTGATGGACAGGGAGGCCTGGCGTGCTGCGATCCACGGGGTCGCAAAGAGTTGGACATGACTGAGCGACTGAACTGAACTGAACCGAACCATTGCATTTATTGTTGTTCAGTCACTGTCATGCCCAATGCTTTGCAACCCCATTGCCAGGCCTCCCTGTCCCTCCTTATTTCCCAGAGTTCACCCAAGTTCACGTCCATTGAGTTGGTGATGCTATCCAACCATCTCATCCTCTCCTGCCCTCTTCTCCTTTTGCCTTCAATCTTTCCCAGGGTCTTTTCCAATGAGTTGGCTTATTGCATTACTTTGGGGAAAATCAATATGTGTGAAAAGTCTAAACATTCTCAATGATAAGTGGCTAAAACAGGAAACTGCAAGCCATCTTGTAAAAAACTTTTTTTCTTTACATTTGATGCCTGTCATATGTAGAAATAGATGAAGATAGAAATGCAGGCCTTCCCAGTTAGCAAGCAGGACTGTTTCATATTGCATGTTTTGTGCCTTATTAAGGTGTCTCCTAGTCTATCACTTTGATGATGGAACCAACTGCCACTCAGAGGAAAGAGGTGGCAAAATAGCTCTGAACTCGTGGAACCCACCAGGCTAAAGTAACAAGGACAGTTTTCAATGTGTGCAAGAGTGCAATTTTAGAAAATGTCTCAGCCTTGTCATGGATGTCTCTTAGGATTTGTTTAAAAAATTCAAATGCCACAGATTTATTTATTTTATGCTGGGAAATCCACTGTGCCTTCAGTTATAAGCTCTAGATGACACTTAGTTTAATATGATCCTCAGAGTGAGAATATATATTCCTTGCCTTTTACTTAAACCTAATGGTATGCCAAGCAGCTTTCCCTTTTATTAATAATAAAGACTGATCTTAGTATATGATTCAAAATTATGTCCCACTCAGCAAAGCTGCGCCTGACATTTTGGTGCTCTGTGTCAGTATAAATACTTATCAAGTCATGTGTCTTATTTCAGGTTGATGACTTTTTCTACTGGGAATCAGTGGATAGGATTCAGGGGCCTGTGAAACCCTTCAAATTGACTGCAAAGTGTTTGGCACACATACATTTTTCTAGAAAGAGAGGTCTGTGGTTTCACAGATTCTCCAAAGCTGTGCCTTCCTTTGCCTTCTTAAATTAATTAGCATTCCTTGTCTAGTTTTCATTAACTAATGGCCCAACTACCTTTTATCTCCTCGTTTGGGTTTACATATTTTCATTTATTAACTATCATTACAGAGGATTCTCAAGAGAGAGAAAAGATGTACATGTGTGATCAACTGCTTTTAAGAACCATGGCCGAATACAAATCTACTAAAAGGGACACTGAGTGAGAGATGAGAGAGCTCTAAAAAATTTTTTTTCAAAGAGTTAGGATTTACAACAAAGACACCCTCTCTGACAGTCTTGTTGGCTGGTTTTACAGTGCTTTAAGTGAAGCGTTTGGGATGTAAAAAATAAAAAGGAAGATAGTCTTTCCCTGATTCTAATGATGTGTCCCTGAACAGAATTGGTCTAATGATCCTGGATCCCTTCTCTTTTTGAGACTTTCATCCTATTTATTTCCAAATAAATTCAAGATGGTAGGACAATGTTTGTGAGCCTGCCAAAATGACTACAGGCATGGATAAAATAACAGGGAGTCCATGCTAGGAATGGTACGTTGATATACAGGAATTGTTGTTTGTTTGGGCAAGTGTTACACAGATACAGGGTAAGGAAGGGGTCTCAAACTCAAATGCCTGTTGGGATCTGGGCTTTTATGAGATGAGCAAATAATGCTGAACCATAGAAGTTATGCTCTCTATCCAAAGGGGGCAGTCTTTAGTCAACTCCACTTTTTTGGATGAAAAAAAAAAAAAAATAGGATTTGTAGAAGTTGGCAACTAATTCAAAACATTTTAAAACACTGTGTGGGATGAACATATGTTTCGAGGGTGTATTTGGCCCAAGGGGTACCGGTTTGGGATCTCTGGTGTAAAATCGTCGTTCCCAAGCCTGGCTGCAGATCAGAATCATCTGTGGAGCTTAAAAAACACAGATGCCCGGTCCCCTCCCCAAACTGGCTGAATCACATCTCTAGGGGTGACGCTGACGTCCAGCCAAGTTTAAGAACCACCAGAGCAAAGAATGGTTGATGCAACAGCATCTACCATCTTTAAAACTATGAAATTAAAAATCGATCACAATAAAGGGAGTCAGAAGAGAAATGAACAAACTGTCCCCATGGAGAGCAAACATTCTTGTAAAGGAATACTTTTTTTTAAACGAGTCTCCCATGTGTCAAATTTTGTCTTCCTGATCTTTTTAGAGAGCTCTTCATTCTAATATAGTAACCACTAGCCATGTGCAGCCACTTAAATTCAAAGTAAAATCTTGAAAAATGAAAAAACTTGAAAAATGTAAAACTCAGGTCATCTTTAGATGCACTAACCACATTTCAAGTGCTAAGTAGCCACATGTGGCTTGTGACTCCTCGGACAGTACAGATAGAGGAAATTCTCAACATTGCAGGAACTTCTATTGGACAGCCCAAGTAGAGAGAGTATATATGAAAATCAAGAGAGCTTTGTAGACTTTTTAAGCCAGTCATGCGGAATTCTGATATTTCTAGGGGGTAGTATTGTTAGTACAGAAAAAATTTTCTAAATTGTCCACATAGATCTATGCCCTGAAAAAGAGTGATGCTTAACCTAATGCAAATTAATTAGTAGATACGGAGATATTTTTAAGTGCAAAAGTATTCAGTGCAATCATTGGACAAATATTTATTCAGTGCCTTCTACCTGCCAAGCACTCTTTGTGTTTTTAAATTATTCATGGAATGGAGTAAGGTTAAAAAATTGGCTTGGGCAGCTTCCAAGAGCTCTATGCTCAGGTATAAATATCACCTTCAGTTTTCAGTCTATTTTCCCCTTTTAATTCTTGGGTGCTCCCCTTTTGAATGCAATAGCTTTCATTAGGTTGAGACATGTTTTTTGGAATATGTAATGGAGCTTAATGATTTAAAAAGAAGATAAAGGCAGCAATGGCTAACAGCAGAGCAGTTTCTCTTTGCTGAAAATTGTAGATGTCTGGTGATGGGTTTTGATCTGACTGTACTAGGTGGGGATGTGACACTCTGCCCAGTGGTGTGACATCAGAACAACATTCTACACAGTCACTCCACCGCAGTCAGGGCACGCTTCTCACTCCTATTCAAGTGGCATGCAGAAGGATAAAAATCCAGAGGGATGGACAAGAGAGAAAGAACCCTAAAGTCAAGGGCTTTCAGGCCTTGGAGTTAAATACAAACTTTTAAATTTGTACAGAAACTGGAACTCTTGAGAATCAGAACATCCTAAATAAAGAAGCATATGTTTAGGTACAAAAATCATAAAATAAACTAGAGAAAGCATTGTTGGATAATGTTAAGGTATGACCAACCTTGAAAGTGAAAAGTAAAAGTGTTGGTTGCTCAGTCATGTCCGACTCTTTGCAACCCCATGGACTGTAGCTTGCCAGGACCCTCTGTCCACAGAATTCTCCAGGTAAGAATACTGGAATGGATTGCCATTCCCTTCTCCAGGGCATCTTCCTGACCCAGGGATCGAGCCCAGGTCTCCTGTATTGCAGGCAGACTCTTTACCGTCTAAGCCACCAGGGAAGCCCGAGCTTAGTGATAAATAATTACTGGATGCAAGATGGGAGTAAATGTGGCCATTCAGGGGGTGGAATGGCTTGGTGCCTAGAAGTCTCTAATCATGAACAGTTAATGAATTCCTCGGGGACATATGGGTTGGATTTTAAAATGGTCCAACATGTTAACTGATTCTTTGTCTGTAGCATAAATCTGATTGGGTATTTTATAGTCTCCGTATGGCTCTTAGGATAATGATAAGGGCTGGAGCTGCTTCTGGAATGCAGTAAATACTTAAGTCCTTATCTTGGTAATGGTTACATATCTCTGATAGTGTTAAGGAGTCATGACTAAGGGACTTAATTCTGGGAATTTTGCTGCTGGTCCTCCTTTCAGGACTGCAAACCCTGGTTATCTAATCTTACCTCATAGCATGAACCACCTCTTTTATGAAAATGGCAGCCAGGCCTATTGGTTCAGCATCAGTGAGTGACTTGCACACAATAAATGCCACAGTGGCTTGAGTCACTTACTCCCTCTCTCTCACACACACGTCTATATTTATAATCCATACGAAAGACATGCCAGGCTGGGCTAGGTGGTAGGGACAAAATATCGATAAAACACAGAACTTACCCTTGAGGAACTCATATTCTAGAAGGGAAGTTCTATGAGTAAACAAATAATCATGTGATGTTGTTGTGTTCAGTCACTCACTGTTGTCCAACTCTTTGCGACCCCATGGACTGCAGCATGCCAGGCTTCCCTATCCTTCACCATCTCCCAGAGATTGCTCAAATTCACATCCATGAGTCAGTGATGCCATCCAACCATCTCGTCCTCTGTCGTCCCCTTCTCCTCCTGCCTTCAATCTTTCCCAGCATCAGGGTCTTTTCTAATGAGCCGGCTCTTCTCATCAGGTGGCCCAAGTATTGGAGCTTCAGCTTCAACATGAGTCCTTCCAGTGAAAATTCAGGATTGATTTCCTTTAGGATTGACTGGTTTGATCTCCTTGCAGTCCAGAGTCTTCTCCAACACCACAGTTTAAAAGCATGAATTATTGGGCACTAAGCCTTCTTTGTGGTCCAACTCTCATATCCATACATAATTACTGGAAAAACCGTAGCTTTGACTATACAGACCTTTGTTGGCAAATTAAAGTCTCTGCTTTTTAATATATTGTCTAGGTATGTCATAACTTTTCTTCCAAGGAGCAAGCATCATTTGATTTCATGGCTGCAGTTACCATCTGAAGTGATTTTGGAATCCAAGAAAATAAAGTCTGTCACAGTTTCCATTGTTTCCCCATCTATTTGCCATGACGCAATGGGATCAGATGCCAGGATCTTAGTTTTTTGAATGTTGAGTTTTAAGCCAGCTTTTTCACTCTCCTTTTTCACTTTCATCAAGTGGCTCTTTAGTTCCTCTTCGCTTTCTGCCGTAAGGATGGTATCATCTGCGTATCTGAGGTGATTGATATTTCTCCTGACAATCTTGATTCCAGCTTGTGCTTCATCCAGCCTGGAATTTTGCATGATATACTCTGCATATAAGTTAAATAAACAAGGTGACAGTATACATCCTTGATGTACTCCTTTCCCAATTTGGAATCAGTCTGTTTTTCCATGTCCAGTTCTAATGGCTGCTTCTTAACCTGCATACCTGTTTCTCAGGAGGCAGGTAAGGTGGTATGGTATTCTCATCTCTTGAAGAATTTTTCACAGTTTGTTGTGATCCACACAGTCAAGGCTTTAGCATAGTCAATGAAGCAGAAGTAGATGTTTTTCTGGAATTCTCTTGATTTTTCTACGATCCAATGGATGTTGAAAAATTTGATCTCTGGTTCCTCTGCCTTTTCTAAATCCAGCTTGAACATCTGGAAGTTCTCGGTTCATGTATGTTGAAGCCTAGCTTGAAGAATTCTGAGCATTACTTTGCTAGCATGTGAAATGAGTGCAATTATGTGGTAGTTTGAACATTCTCCTGCATTTCCCTCCTTTAGGATTGGGATAAAAACTCACCTTTTCCAGTCCTGTGACCACTGCTGACTTTTCCAAATTTGTTGGCATATTGAGTGCAGCACTTTAACAGCATCATCTTTTAGGATTTGAAATAGCTCAACTGCAATTCCGTCACATCCACTAGCTTTGTTAGTAGTGATGCTTCCTAAGGCCCACTTGAATTCACATTCCAGGATGTCTGGCTCTAGGTGAGTGATCACACCAGCATGGTTATCTGGGTCATGAAGATCTTTTTTATATAGTTCTTCTCTGTATTCTTGCCACCTCTTCTTAATGTCTTCTGCTTCTGTTAGGTCCATACCATTTCTTTCCTTTATTGTGCCCATCTTTGAATGAAATTTTGCCTTGGTATCTCTAATTTTCTTGAAGAGATCACTAGTCTTTTCCATTCTATTATTTTCCTCTATTTCTTTCCAGTGATCACTGAGGAAGGCTTTCTTATCTCTCCTTACTATTCTTTGGAACTCTGCATTCAAATGGGTATATCTTTCCTTTTCTCCTTTGCCTTTAGTTTCTTTTTTCAGCTGTTTGTAAGGGCTCCTCAGACAACCATTTTGCCTTTTTGCATTTCATTTTCTCGGGGATGGTCTTGATCACTGAGTCCTGTACAATGTCACAAAGCTCCATCCATAGTTCTTCAGACACTTTGTGTATCAGATCTAATCCCTTGAATCTATTTGTCACTTTCACTATACAATCATAAGGGATTTGATTTAGGTCATACCATTCAGGTATGAATGAAAACCACTAGGCTTTCCCACTTTCCCTACTTTCTTCAACTTAGCAGTTTCCCCTGCTTTCTTCAATTTGAGTCTGAATTTGGCAATAAGGAGTTCATGATCTGAGCCACAGCCAGCTCCTGGTCTTGTTTTTGCTGACCGTATAGAGCTTCTCCATCTTTGGTTGCAAAGAATATAATCAATCTGATTTCGGTGTTGACCATCTGCTGATGTCTATGTGTAGTCTTCTCTTGTGTTGTTGGAAGAGGGTGTTTGCTACCAGTGCATTTTCTTGGCAAAACTCTATTAGTCTTTGCCCTGCTTCATTCTGTACTCCAAGGCCAAATTTGCCTTTTATTCCAGGTGTTTCTTGACTTCCTACTTTTGCATTCCAGTCCCCTATAATGAAAAGGACATCTTTGGGGGTTTTAGTTCTGAAAGGTCTTGTAGGTCTTCATAGAACTGTTCAGCTTCAGCTTCTTTGGCATTAGTGGTTAGGACATAGATTTAGATTACTGTGATATTGAATGGTTGACCTTGAAAATTAACGGAGATCATTCTGTCGTTTTTGAGATTGCACTCAAGTACTGCATTATTGACTATGAGGGCTACTGCATTTCTTCTAAGGAATTCTGGCCCACAGTAGTAGATATTCTTCTAAGGGATTCTTGCCCACAGTAGTAGATATAATGGTCATCTGAATTAAATTTGCCCATTCTGGTCCATTTTAGTTCACTGATTCCTAGAATGCAATAACAGAAATATAAAATTGGGGAAATGACATATATACATATAAGAGGAGGTTGTTTAGGGACTGTGGATAATAAGTCCTTTCTTACTTGGTGTTGACTTTATAAAAAAGATGAAGAACAATAAGGATAAAGAAAATGTTGGTGTGTTGCTAGATCCAAGGCTGTAATATTATTGTTTTAATGTTGGTCATCATCCTGCATTGAAATAGGCCCTAAACTTCCTACTCCCAGACTGAAACCACCTGAGGAAAGACCTAAATGAAGCTGAGGAAGAACTAAGTAGTGGATGGGAAATCAATCTTAATACCTAGATATGTCTGAATATGAAACGCTAAAGAGGTGGGTCTATTATTTAGACTGGTTGCAGTAGGCTGTGTGGAGCACAACATGGCAAAGTAGCACCTCAGCTCAGTGTTGGGAGCAGTTCATAGACTAGCCTTTCAAAATAGCAAGAGTGGAGCTGACTGGTTAATCGTGAGAAGCTGTGATCTAGAACAGCACAAAATGCAATAGCTCCATCAAATGAAGTTTACACAAATACTTCAAGAAATAGAAGCAAAACCTCGGCTTTGGCTACGTTGCTTTGTGACCTTTTGTATGTTAGGTAGAGCTGGTCATAAGTGAACAGTCACCTCTGTATTGACATTACAAAAAGCGGGGCCATCAGCCCTAACTGCAAAGTATCACTATAGTTGGGGTAATAAGCTTACACAAATCTTTAATATTTGAAATGACCATAAGTCCTTGGATTAATTAATTAATTAATTAATTTTTCTCTGGATGGAAGGCAAGAAGTCTTGCTGGAACTGTTTGTGATCTTGTCCCTGCTCCCATTTCATCTGAATTTACACCCTGCCTAAGATCAAGAGTTCTCAGGTAGAACTGTCCTCCAGCTGTGTACTAGGGTATTAATGTCCCAAACTACTCAAGGTGTATGAGTCCTTTGATCTATTTCACTGCTTAGTAGTCTGCCAGCATGCTCTGGCACTGCCTTTAGGCTAGCTCTTTTCTGATTGGCTGGTGCAGTAACTATACCAATTGGAATATTTGGGGTATTTACCTTGCTGCATTACCAAAAGATAGAGCTGTGCCTGAGGTGGAAGTATAAAATAAGGCAGTGGATTTTAATAGGCACACTCAAATTTATACCTTCAAACTGGCCAACTCAAACTTGAAAATAGTCTTCTTGGAAGATTCCTCTTCAGAACATACTAAAAAAACATTAAATTTTTTCCTTCAGATATTTGTAGAATATTCATTCAATAGCCATACATTCATTTGGATGTACAAATGATGACCTGATTGCTAAGAAATCACTCATGTTGTCTGCAGTTGTGCTTGCATGTTAGATCTCATAGAAGATTGTGGTCAGTTTATTTTATTAAATAATAAATTACCTTTCTTTTGAGCTATGCTCCTCCCGCCTTGTCACATTATGTAACAGTGTTAGTTCAGTTCAGTTCAGTTCAGTCGCTCAGTAGTGTCCGACTCTTTGTGACCCCATGAATCACAGCACGCCAGGCCTCCCTGTCCATCACCAACTCCTGGAGTTTACCCAAACTCATGTCCATCGAGTCGGTGATGCCATCCAGCCATCTCATCCTCTGTCGTCCCCTTCTCCTCCTGCCCCCAATCCCTCTCAGGATCAGAGTCTTTTCCAACGTGTCAACTCTTCGCATGAGGTAGCCAAAGTATTGGAGTTTCAGCTTTAGCATTAGTCCTTTCAAAGAACACCCAGGACTGATCTCCTTCAGAATGGACTGGTTGCATCTCCTTGCAGTCCAAGGGACTCTCAAGAGTCTTCTCCAACACCACACTTCAAAAGCATCAATTCTTTGGCACTCAGCTTTCTTCACAGTCCAACTCTCACATCCATGCATGACCACTGGAAAAACCATAACCTTGACTAGATGGACTTTTGTTAGCAAAGTAATGTCTCTGCTTTTGAATATGCTATCTAGGTTGGTCATAACTTTCCTTCCAAGGAGTAAGCATCTTTTAATTTCATGGCTGCAGTCACCATCTGCAGTGATTTTGGAGCCCAGAAAAATAAAGTCTGACACTGTTTCCACTGTTTCCCCATCTATTTCCCATGAAGTGATGGGACCAGATGCCATGATCTTCATTTTCTGAATGTTGAGCTTTAAGCCAACTTTTTCACTCTCCACTTTCAGTTTCATCAAGAGGCTTTTGAGTTCCTCTTCACTTTCTGCCATAAGGGTGGTGTCATCCACATATCTGAGGTTATTGAGATTTCTCCCGGCAATCTTGATTCCAGCTTGTGCTTCTTCCAGTCCAGAGTTTCTCATGATGTACTCTGCATAGAAGTTAAATAAACAGGGTGACAATATACAGCTTTGACGTACTCCTTTTCCTATTTGGAACCAAATTGCACCTAAATACAAGCAGTAAAACCAAACAAGATAAAACACTGGAAGAGCTGAAAACATGTAATTTTATGTCTTTGGGTTGGGACCTCCATATTTGTGGCTAATAAAAAGAAATATAAGAAGCTGTACTAATTCATTCCATAATGTCAGATCTCTGCTAGTCAGGCAAAAATGAACATGAAGATCTGCACTCACCTTGCTATCTGTGACAGACAGTGTGACCCCATTTAGGTTAAGAGAGGGGCAAGAAGAATTTTCAAAATCTTTGTAACTACCCTGAGAAAAGCATACTTCAAAAAGACACATGCACCCCAATGTTCATTGCAGCACTATTTACAAATAGCCAGGACATGGAAGCAATCTGGATGTCTATCAACAAATGACTAGATAAAGAAGATGTGATATATATATATATATATATATATATATATATATACAAAGGACGATTATGCCACCATAGGAAAGAACAAAATTGGGCCATTTTTATAGACGTGGATGGACTTAGAGATTGTCGTACTGAGTAAAGTAAGTCAGAAAGAGAAAACAAATACTGTATATTAACACATATATATGGCATCAAGAAAAATGATACCTATTTGCAGGACAGAAATAGAGATGCAGATGCAGAGAACAGGCTTGTGCACACAGTTGGGGAAGGAGCGTGTGGGATGAACCGGCAGAATAGCATTGACATGAATACACCATGTGTAAACCAGACTGCTAGTGGGAAGTTGCTGTATAGCATAAGGAGCTCAGCTCGGAGCTCTGTGATGACCTAGAGGGGCGGGATGGAGTGGGTGGGAGGGAGACTGAAGGGGAGGGGATATATGTATACCTATAGCTGATTCACATTGTTGTACAGCAGAAACCAATAAAGCATTGGAAAGCCATTATCCTCCAATTTAAAAACAGAAACACACAAATAAATAAAAAAAACCTTTATAATGAGGCTCCCTCTGTCCTTGGTATTTCTCTTTTTGGAAACATAATGAAAAGCCCTTTTCAGGGACCAGATATGTATTAAAGGACAGGATCTATTCAAGTGATGAATCCACATTTATTTAATCTGTATAGGCATACGTGTTTGCTCAGTTGCTTCAGTCATGTCCAACTCTTTGCGACCCCATGGACTGTAGCCTGCTGGGCTCCTCTGTCCATGGGATTCTCCAGGCTGAGTACTGGGGTGGGTTGCCATTTCTTCCTCCAGAGGATCTTCCTGACCCACAGAGCTTTCAATTTTAAAAATATTTTCCCACACACTATCCCAGTATGGGACTCAGGATAGTTTTTACCCTCCTTTTATAGATGAAGAACCCATGACTCAGGGAGGTTGAGGGTTTTGCTCATGACCACACAGTCAGTGAGGGGCTGAGGACACACCCAGATCCCACAGCTCTCAGGAGTTCTACCTTGTTCTACAGTTGTGACCAAAGACTTCATGGTGGTCCCGTCATGACATGACTGGCTCTATACTTGGTCTGTGGCCACCTTGGCAACCAACAGGGCCACCCTTTGGTAAGGAAGAGTCCCACTTGTGCTTATGAGGCTATTCCTTCTCCTGTTGCAGACTCAGAACTGAGGGTCTTCTTAGTATGCCCCCTAGTTAGAGCCTGGCGCATACGAGGCACCCCACAGATATTTGGCTGAAGACCCTGAAATGTCACCAGGGAAAAAAAGAAAGAACTGGCCCAGGTACTCGGCTCATCTACTGGCGCAGGTGACAACTTCCATCTTCAGCTGGTAACACTCTGTTGATTGGCCTGCTTTTGCCAGCTCAGGAGGCTCATTTCTCGCAAAAATGGGCAGGAAAGCGAGTTGTTTTCCAATTTTACTGGAGAGTAATTTCAACTTCTCTAATCACTGCCCAAGTACTGCCAGCCATGTGGAAAATGAAGGCCATCCACTGAGTAAGTTTTTATTCATTCAGAAGTTTGGCTTTGTTTAGTCAGTCCCAAGGGTCTCATTGCAAATATGAGATGTGAGAGCTCAGCCTCGCCAAGAAGTTACTTGATTTACAATGACTGTGTGTGTGTGAGTGAGTGAGAGAGAGAGAGAGAGAGAGAGAGGGGTGGGGGCCTGGGAGAGACAGAAACAGGGCCTGGGAGTTAGACCTCTCACTCTGGTTATGGGAGAACTCGCCCCTGGGGCTGGGACAGTGTCTATAGTACCCACTTAAGCCAGCCTGGATCATCAGGGAATGTCTCCTTCAGAAAAAGAACCATGGCAGCAGGAAGACTGTCTCACCCTCCATCACACCAGATTTCTCTGTCATTTTTGGCTGTGCCACATGGCATGCAGAATCTTAGTTCCCTGACCAGGATTCGAACCCATGCCCCCTGCAGTGGAAGTGCAGAGTCTTAACCACTGGACCCCCCAGGGAAGTCCCCAGACTTCACTCTTTGACTCGCTGCTCTGCATGTTACCTAGTCTTAGATCAGTAACTGTCAAGTCGACTTGATACAACATGCCTGTACCAATGGCCAGCTTCCCTCTGTGTAAGTGGGAAATTACCGTGGAAGAAAAGTTGAAACATGGTCCACATTCCAAGTTGCCGGGAGAGCACTGACTAGCTTCAAGACGATATTCCCTCCCCACTATTATGCAGCAGAGATACTCCTTTTTAAATATTATTTTAGGGGACTTTCCGGCCAATCCAGTGGTTAGAACTTCACTTTCCAGTGCAGGGGTTTGATCTCCGGTCAGGGAGCTAAGATCTCACATGCCTCGGGGCCAAAAAAAACCCCACAGAGAACATAAAACAGAAGCAATACTGTGATAAATTCAATAAAGATTTTAAAAATTATTTTAGTTATTGAGGCATCCCCACTTGTATCTTCAGGTTGCAACAAGTCTTAGCAGTTACTACTGTCATAATTGACTTGGGCATTTCCACACCGGTTCCCTTCCAAACGAGATGCCAGTCCAGGTTCGATGCACGATACTGGATGCTTGGGGCTGGTGCACTGGGACGACCCAGAGGGAGGGTGGTGGGGGGCAGGAGGGAGGAGGGTTCAGGATGGGGAACACATGTATACCTGTGGCGGATTCATTTTGATATTTGGCAAAACTAATACAATTATGTAAAGTTTAAAAATAAAATAAAATTTAAAAAAATAAAATAAAATAAATTTTTTTTTTTTTTTTTTTTACTCCTCAACAGAACTCTTGCATGGAAAGCTCTTGGAAGGACTGTGAGGAAATGGACAAGTGGAGAGAAAAATTTTGCTTTCAAAAAACCTCCTCACTGTGCTCATTGTAATTTCTGTGTCAGCAGTTTTCCTGTAGGGAGCCTTGATTTTTAATTACTAGAAAAAGCGTAAGCCTCAGCCCACACCTTTGGCCCATGTATGGTGCACCGTGGGAATAGCTCATGAAAAGCAGTGTCATTGCACATTGCAAAGCCCACAGCTCCAAGAACAGACAGACTGCTCAGGGCGTCGTGACGTCGCCTAGTGAGACATGGCTTTAGCACGTGGCCACTACAACGTTAGCCCCAGCAGCTGTTCTTGCCTACCTGTGTAACTGCTTTAGGAGGCCATGAGCCTAGGGACGTCCAACATCTCTCTCTTTCTCTAAGAAGCTCTCCCAAAACTCAGGCGCACGGAAGCTCAAAGGTTATCTCTTGAGAGGACCAAGAGTGAACTGCCATAGGGCTGCACACCTGGGTCTTGACAGGAGTCGTTGTGGGGAAGGTTCCCATGGCATAGTGGGCCGTGCTCTATGGAGGCATGCGGACACCCCAGGTGCTAGAATAGCCCTTGGGAATCTTTTTTTAAATTTAATTATTTACTTATTTAGCTGAACCAGGTTCTAGTTGCAGCATGTGGGATCTTTAGCTGTGGTATGAGAACTCTCAGCTTCAGCATGAAGGACGCAGCTCCCTGACCTGGGATCCAACCCGGGCCTCGGGCATTGGGAGTGCAGAGTACTAGCTACTGGCCTGCCAGGTTAAGTCCGTCATCCTTGTGTGTCTACCTCACACAAAAGATACACTGCTCCCCAGTCCCCTGAGCAGTATGAGAGGCCCCTGTTTCCAGCAGTGAGAATCAAGTGTCAGGGCAAGGGCCTCATGTTTGGGACGGTCAAAACCTCCCACAGTCAGGTGCCGCGCCGGCTGGCACCTTGGCCAAGGCTGTTCATAACAAGCCCTTGTTCTGAGTTTGGAAGGTCTGTGGAGTTCTTTGTTTTGAGGGGGCCTCTGAGGAGTTGACCACACCTAGCAGAATTCCTCAGAGGCTCCAACAAAGAAGAAGAAACTCTGTTGTGTGCCCAGGGTTTGTGGTTTTGGTTTGCTGAACCACCTGGCCTGGCCCAGGTCTTATCTTGCTCCCACCTTCTAGTGCCTGCTCCCCTGGGCCATTCACCTCAGGCACTCTCTTCCCTACCTCTCTGCCCTTGCCTGCCCTCTCTGCCCAGAGGCAGTCCCAGCCTTTCCTGGTTTTGAACTCAGCTCTCCTCCCACCAAGTTTCCTCTGACCCTCTGACTGCAGAGCTTTCACACCTGAGGAGTCTCTGAACACACCTCCCTCCCTGGCCCCGCTTGCTCTTCTATTCCCATCAGAGTCGATCTTCACGAAGGCAGCCCCTCAATCCTACTCTGATGCCTCCCCAGGTGCTGGCAGCTGCCACATGCAGGCCAGAAAGGAGGACTCACGGCTCTTGGTTTGCTGTGCTCACCTGTCACTGCTGCCCAGGTAGGCAGGAAAGCATCGTGGCCAAAGACAGACAGTGGAAGCTTCCTAAGAATGCCTGTCACCTTTGGCCCAGGGAAGACTGACGATCCTGACGTCAGGATCGCCTGCCTTCCAGTACTGAACCACTAGAGGGATGGAGGCTCACTGGGGCTACCCCTTCCCAACCCCCACCTGGTTCTGACAGTCCCCCGATTGGGTGGAGGAGGGATGGATATGTGTGGTGACAGCAGGCCAGATCTTTCTTCCTTTTGGCAGAAGGAGGTGGCTAATCGTGCACAGAGGCATGGGGGACTGTTCCCTGGAAATGGGGACCAAAGTGACCAAGGACCCACCGTCAGCGAGGCTGGGAAGTCAATGTCAAGAACAGATTCTGAGAGGGACGGTCATCGGCTGACAAGGGATGACAGCTGAGTGCTGTCGCTGAAGGCGGGTGGCCATATCAAGCAGGGCATGGGAGTGCCCACTGCACTGTGCAATTTGAGGAATCACAAGTAGGACACTCAGGAAAAGGAAGCCTCTGAAAGGTCAGTAAACAACTAACAAGAGCTACAAGGATGGTGGGGCTAGACCAAGGGAAGTCCATTGTCACCCCTCCCCATCCTGTCCCACCATTCCCTTCTTGTTCTTGGGGCACTATCACTGAGGCTGGGAGGAGAGTGGCCCGACCTGGATTTTAGCCCATCGGAGGCCAACAGGAAGTGATGCAACTCTTCTTGCAGAAAAAAAAGAAGAGATTGGACCACAAAGAAGTGTTTGACCTCACAATAAATACACTGACACGGGAAGCCACTCCCCTCTGCCCAGCTTTCTGACTTCGGCTTGGCCCCATTGTGCCATCTTTCCCACTGCTGGCACAATAGGTTTCTAGAAGACTGTCCAATTTTCAATTTTTTTAAAGATTATTTCAGGATAAAGATGAACCTGGGGAGTTTCAGGGTGTCCAGTGGCAATGGACAATGGAGGGAGCCTGAGTTCAATCCCTGGTCAGGGAACTAGATCCCACCTGCAGCAACTAAGAGTTCACATGCCTCAACCGAAGACCTCGCATGCCGCAACTGAGACCCCTGTGCAGCCAAATGAGAAAACTAAAATTAAAAAGATGAATCTTAATGAACCTGTGTACCCACAGGTGCACCTAGAGAAAGCAAGCATGCCCTGTTTAATGCCCCTGTTTTAAGCTTCTCTCTTAAGCAAACCTTCCGACCTCAGCTGTCATCCGGGCCAGGGTTGGACTGGTAACTTAGCATATTGCATTTTAATAATGACTCCATCAATATCATCATAGTTTCAGTCGTGTGTGTGTGTATGTGTGTGTGTGTGTGTGTATCACTCTAATGCTTTGCTCCAGGATATGAGGAGCCCTTCTGAGAATGTTTTCTTACTCAATCTCTTCCACCCACTCTGCTCTTGCATCTGCTTACTGTAATGTATTAGTCTTGGGCCCATATCTTTTGTTACTGATAGTTTCAAATGTTGGAAACTCCTTTCTGACGGTCATATCTCCTTTCTTCAATCTTCCATTTTTAAACATCAGAGTTCATCATTTTGAACACTAAGCATTTTGAATGATTTTATTACCTATAGGTTTGATTTCTGAGTTAAGGTGCAGTAAACATATTTAAAAGTGAGTGTCATCTTTAACAGGTTTGATGAGTCTTGGAGATCAAGGGTGGCCTGATGCCACACAGACATGGCTGATGAAGTTCATGTGTTCATTCATGTCCATTTCTTCCTCGTCTCCCATAGATTTACAGAGTTGTTCATCCTCAACAAATTCATAGAGAGTGGTAGAAAACATTCCAGAGTGATTTATCCTCACAAAGAACATGGAACTGGTTTTGAATGACTTGGAGGAACTTTGATCAGGTAATGGGGTGGCTTAGATGGTAAAGAATCTACCTGCAGTACAGAAGACCTGGGTTTGATCCCTGGGTCAGGAAGATCTCCTGGAGAAGGGAATGGTAACCCACTCCAGTACTCTTTCTTGCCTGGAGAATTCCATGGACAGTGGAGCCTGGCAGGCTCTAGTCCATGGGATTGCAAAGAGTTGGACACCACTGAGCAACTAACTCTTTCAACACTTTCAGTGGAAACAAAGATAAGCCCTTCTCTTTGGGATTTGGGCACAGTGCAGAGTGCATATGCTCATTGCATGAGACTGGAGCATGGACCATGGAGCATGGACCAGAGGGTCAATGACTTGGGTTCAAGTCCTGGATCTCTCACTGATAGGAAGTGTGCATGATCCAAGGATAATTGAGACTGGAATAGACCAAAGTCAAGCCATTTAAAATGAATTAAAATTTTAAGCAAGGCTTCTTTTTAATATAAAAAATGAAGATACAAGTTATAAAAATAAAATTTTATCGTATCCAACAGAACATAGATTATAGTTGCAACTATATGTTCATTCTTAGGATGAACGCAAATAAATCTCACGTGGACATTTTGGCATAATTTTAAACTAAAATGATATGTGGCATGATACAACAGCCTTCACTTCATGTGTAATTTAATAGCAAATTTTTTTTTGGCAAACATGTTAGAAAGTTTCATTCATTTTTCCAAGGCAATCTCATAATTTCTTGACATATAAATTATTGTTTTTTGAACCTCACATCCTGTTACAATCCCTGCTGATTTTTCTTCTCCAAATATTAACTGGTTTACCTAGTTCATCAGTGATTCTTCATGCATTTTCAGCAATACTTCAGTTCTTCCATCAACTTTATAGACTCTTATATCTTTTGAAATAATTGCAACTGTTTTCAATTGGCATTCTTACTTGCATTGCACTGCATCCCTTCATTGTTTTTTATTTTGAAATTTTAGGCTTACAGAAAAATTGCAGGCACAGTACAGAGTTCCTGGGTACCCATTACCCAGTATCCCCCTAATTTTAGCAACTTTCAAAGCTAGGGTGAGTGATCAAAGCCAGAACATCACATTGGCACATGATTGTTAACTAAACTGTAACCCTTATTCAAACGACACCAGTTTTTCCACGCATATTCTGTTTTCTGTGTCAGCATCCAGTCCAGGAGCTCCCACTGCATTTAGTGGTTATGTCTACTCAGTGCCCCCAATCTGTGAGCTTCCTCAGTCTTGCCTTGTCATTCATGACCTTGACGTTTTAGAATAGTACTAGCCCATTATTTTGTATACAGTCTCTCCATTTGGTGTGTTTCTGATGTTTTCTCAGGATTCAGCTGAGGTTATAGATTTCTGGTGAGATCTCAGGAGTCTGTGCATCCTGCCTGGGGCTATGTGATATTGATGTGTTCTCTTACTGACGATGTTTACTCTGTTTATTCGTTAAGATGATGCTACAGGGTTTCTCCACGGTAGAGTCACTGTTTCTCCTTCATTAACCAAAGTCTTGAGAGACAGATGTGCAGAGGCTGGATTTTTCCTATTTTTCTTGAAATGTTCATTCTCTAATTTTAGCATCCATAGATGTATCTTGGATTATTACTTGGCAAGTGGTAATTTTCCTATTTCCCTCATTCCTTCTACATTTATTAATTGGAATTTGGATTTTGAAGGCTTAGTATAAAAAAAGAATATAAAATATCTCATTAACTTTTATATGATTACATGTTGAAATGTCAATTTTAAGATATATTGAGTTAAACAAAACATATTATTAAAATTAGCTTCCCTTGTTTCTTTTTATCTTTTTTTTCTGTTTTTTTGACCACATGATGCAGCTTGCAGGATCTTAGTTCTGACCAGGGATTGAAGTTGAACCCCCAGAAATGGAAGCTCAGAGTCTTAATTACCTCTTTTTACTTTTTATGATGTGGCTACTATTAACCGAAAAACTCAAAATTATATATGTGGATACACCTGTGGCTCATATTACTTTTTTATAGGACAGCACTGCCCTCGGGACTCAGATGGTGAACGCTCTGCCTATCTCCTAGGATGATTGTGAGAATTAGATGTGAGTGTTAGTTATACAAACTGTTTGGCATAGTGCCCAGCATAAAGTAAGAACTCAGTAAAAATTGGCTATTATTACTGAGTTCAGAAAGAACGGTCACTCTTGTGACTTCTTTTTGACTTCTCAGGGGAACACCAATGTTTTCCTTAAGAACTTCATTCACTCAGGACTTCCCTAAGAGGAGGATAGCCTGCTGTAGGCCTTGAGCTCTCCTCAGACCTGGAGGGTATGTGTTTTAGTTGAGAGCCAGTAGAGAAAACCAAGGCTTGCTTTGGGAAAACTGGGCTGGTCTCTGATTTCTAATAGGAAATCAAAGAAGGTGAGAGAGAGGGAAGAAACCATACTAAGTCAGCCTCTGAGATGCATCTGCCTTGTGGGACTGATGCCTAAATGAAAAGAGCTTGGTGAATGACGGACTCATGTTAGGGCTTTAGTCATCAGTGATGGATAGTCTGTTTACAAGGCATCTCTTCATTCTCCATCAGCCCTGCAGGTTAGGCCACTTGGTGCTCCCCCTTATTCTGGGGCATAACTGACAAAGGCGCCAGGCTGACTCTGTGTACCAAAATATGCTTTTCCATTTATTAGCCTCCCAGGTATAGTCTCCTCCTGATGGCAGTTAGGACACAAGCCTAATTCCCTTCATCTAATGACTGGCAGTGCTGGCAAAGATTCTCTGGATCTGTTATTTCAGCCTAGAAGTTATTTGGCCTACAGGCAAAAAAAAATTATGAAAAATCATGAGATGATGAGTATTCCACATATGTCTCTGTAAAGATACATGGATAATTACTGAAACCACTTTATTCAACCACCTTATGTAAGTAGTCTTTACCACATCTTAGGATGATTCAAAGTCTTTCCTTATAATAAGTTAATCTTCATGTCAACCCTGTGAGGTAGATACTGTCATTATCCCTACTTTACAGATAAGGAAACAGAGGCTCAGAGAGGTTAAATTACTTTCCCAAGATCACACAGCTGGTTAGTGGCTAGAACTGGGATTTTAACCCAGGTAGTCTGGCTCCAGAGTCTGTGCTCTCAACTATGACTCATATTGCCTCCTGCCCCAAAAAGGAAAAAAATCAATAGTAGCTTTGTATTTGAGGTTTTAAAATTAAGGCCTATGGAGATGTTTGCTCACCTTAATGGGTAATTGCTCCCCTTTTCACAAACTGGCAGGACTCCATTTTCCAGAGGAGGAAATTGAGAGGATAGGATGAAGGGTTGTCTGTGCTTTTCCCAAGGCCGGGGGCAGTTGTTTTTAAGGACAATTATACACAAAGACGAGAGACAGCCTTCTAACTGGTTGTCCCTTAAAGAGTGAATAGTTCAGCTGGGTGGATATGTCTGTGTCTAGTCCTCTGGCTTTCTATATTTTGTGTGCTATCATTTGCTAAAGATATGACAGCGTGCTCTTTGCTTGGGTTTGCAGCTAGGAGATCTATATGTGTTTTCCCACCTCCCCCAGGAATGCAGCCAGAAAAAGTCATGGCATCCAGGAGCCATCTGGGAACGCTTCCCAGCCCTGCTCCACACTGGGGCCCCGAGCCAGCTGCACACACCCACCAGCTCCAGCCTTCACCTGGATTAGACTCAGCCCAAAGAGCTCTGTCACCAAGGATGATTCATCTGGGATCCTGGCTATTCAGATCCTGGCAGGTGGTCCTCTGGGAGGGGAGAGGCTGAGGATAAAGCTCTGCATTCAGCGTGTAGGGTTCAAAGTTGACCTGCAACTTTGATTCAGCCACCACCAGGCTCTGAAAGTGTGAATGCATTCCTAACTTTGATTGCTTCCAAACTCCTTTGTCTTACCTGAGAAATGAGGGTAATGGCACCTTAGCTCATATCAGCTAAGCTAGCAGACCTGCTTAGAGGTAGGTGAGAGATCTAGAGAGTCACAGAAGAGCCTCTTGACGTGTTTTCATTACATTTACTTAGGCGGTGGAATCGTAGGAGTTGAGGTGTTATCAGAAAACAGGCAGCACACTCAAACAAGAATAACCGGGATTTTAATGGACAAAGGCATGGACAAGTTAAGGGAATCCAGAAGGCAAAATGAAACATGCCAAGGCCATCAACAGCAGGGAGCTGTAACTATCCCAGGGCAGAGTAAGCATAAGGAAGCTATATCTACAGAGAGAGGGCATGTGATTATATGATGGACTACAGAAATCCTCTGGTAGGAAGTAAGACCTTAGATAGAGCAGCAGAGTCACTGTCAGCCTAGAGCCCAAAGACGAAGCCAGAGGGATTAAAGATTACTCGATGTTGTCCTGCCTCCTGTCTCTGGCTGGTAGTACCCACTGTCAAACCCAACCAGAAGGCAGGAGGCAAGGAGCACAACAGGAGGTCAGCCTCCTGAGGCAAGAAGGAAGGTAGTGAAAGCGGATCTGGAAGGCAGGCAGGACTACCCAGTCTGGACAACACACATCAGTATCACTTTGTGCTTCCAGGATTGGATGCGTTTGCTTTTCAGAGGTCTTGCACTATGAAAAGTCAGATATGCTTGTTATAGACAGCCAAACAGAAGAATGACTGAAGAATGGTTCATGCTACAGTGTCAGACTTTATTTTTTGGGGCTCCAAAATCACTGCAGATGGCGACTGCAGCCATGAAATTAAAAGACGCTTACTCCTTGGAAGGAAAGTCATGACCAACCTAGGTAGCATATTCAAAAGCAGAGACATTACTTTGCCAACAAAGGTCCGTCTAGTCAAGGCTATGGTTTTTCCTGTGGTCATGTATGGATGTGAGAGTTGGACTGTAAAGAAGGCTGAGTGCCGAAGAATTGATGCTTTTGAACTATGGTGTTGGAGAAGACTCTTGCGAGTCCCTTGGACTGCAAGGAGATCCAACCAGTCCATTCTGAAGGAGATCAGCCCTGGGTGTTCTTTGGAAGGACTGATGCTAAAGCTGAAACTCCAGTGCTTTGGCCACCTCATGTGAAGAGTTGACTCATTGGAAAAGACTCTGATGCTGGGAGGGATTGGGGGCAGAAGAAGGGGACGACAGAGGATGAGATGGCTGGATGGCCTCATTGACTCCATGGACATGAGTCTGAGTGAACTCCGGGAGTTGGTGATGGACAGGGAGGCCTGGCATGCTGTGATTCATGGGGTTGCAAAGAGTTGGACACGACTGAGCGATTGAACTGAACTGAACATGTTACAAAAACAATATGTTTTTTAGGTACCTTTCTTGGCCAAATCAAGAAGTCCAGCAGCGATTCAAAGTAAGAATGAAATAATACTAAAATATTATCTAATGTTGCCCAGTATCAGGCAATTAACTGTTTGGTTAATTAACCAATTAACCAATTAACCATTTGGTCTGTGTACATTACCTCCCAATATCATCAGTGCCACCTCACTGTGCTATTGCTACTTGCTCATTTACTCAAAAAATATTTTCTGAGTACCTGTCTTGTGCCAGGCACTGTGTCAGTAACTGAAGATTACATTTCCAAACAAGATAGATGGATTTTCCACCATGACGCTTGCAGTCTATCTTAAAAAGCAGACATTAAACAATTTCAGAAAGCATTACAAGCAGCTGAGATAAGTACTTTAAAAGTATATAGTACCATGAGAGATGAAACTATTTGCAGGGCAGGAATAGAGACGCAGATGC
Source organism: Bos indicus (assembly GCF_029378745.1). Lineage (NCBI taxonomy): Eukaryota > Metazoa > Chordata > Mammalia > Artiodactyla > Bovidae > Bos > Bos indicus. Next base: position 41,851,384 of record NC_091779.1, on the reverse strand, counting down.
AGATAATGGATGTGTGGACACGGAGGGTGGGAGAGGGTGGGTGGGGCAAATGTGGAGGCTGGGATGGATGCATGTCCTCTGCCATGTGTAAAACAGACACCTCGTGCAAAGCTGCTGTATAGCACAGGGAGCTCAGCTCGGTGCTCTATTGTGACCTAGATGAGTGGGAAGTGGGGGAGGTGGTGGGAGGGACGTCCAAGAGGGAGGAGATACACGTATACACCTAGCTGATTCACTCTGTTGTACAGCAGAAACTAACACAACATTGCAAAGCAACTATACCCCAGTTTTTAAAAAGGTAAGTAGTATTGTGAAATGACACCTAACCCAATTTGAGAGAAAGGACAGGCTTCCTGGAGGAGGGGAGGTCTAAGCAGAGTTATGAAGAATAAGTAGGAATTGGATGAGGGGCAAATTGAGGTAGAAAAAGAGCCTCCAAGGCAAAGGAGGCAAAATTTTTTGAATTCCATGGAATGAAAGAGCACGGGTGGAAAGGCACAGGGTGAGGGGCCAAGTAGGCAGGCCAAGGATGTGGCTTGTTATCCCAAGCATGGTCTTCGTGCTCTGAAGGGTTCCAAGCATGGTGGTATAAGCTTTCAGAAAAATGATCAGCTTTCCTGTGGAGCACGAGCCTGAGAATAGAGAGCCAGTCTTGGTGCTCGGTTCATTTAGGTGGTTTTCCAATAGCTGCTGCTAAGTTGCTTCAGTCATGTCCAACTCTGTGCGACCCCAGAGATGGCAGCCCACCAGGCTCCCCCATCTCTGGGATTCTCCAGGCAGGAACACTGGAGTGGGTTGCCATTTCCTTCTCCAATGCATGAAAGTGAAAAGTAAAAGTGAAGTTGCTCAGTCGTGTCCTACTGCTAACAACCCTGTGGGCTGCAGCCTACCAGGCTCCTCCGTCCATGGGATTTGCCAGGCAAGAGTACTGGAGTGGGGTACCATTGCCTTCTCCGGGTTTCCAGTAGAGAACCTCCTAAATCGAGGGTTGAATTGACAAGCTTTCTCTGTGAAGGACCAGAGAGTAAATATTTTCTGCTTTGTGGGCCATATGATTTTTGTGGCAACTACTCTACTCTTGCAATACAATACAAATATGGATAGGTAATCCATAAAAGCTGAGTGTGGTTGTGTTCCAGTAAAACTTGGTTGCCAACCCCTGGTGGTAGACAAAAGATGAAGGTAGAGCCTACAGGTACTTGAGAAAGACTGATGGGATGTACTTTTTGGAGATGAGGGATGAGACTTTTGGTTTGGGCAAGTGGACAAGCTCTGATACTAGAGCCTTGTTTACTGGGATAGCTAAAGAACACATGAGAAATCTGGAGGAAAAGAACTTAAATTCATTTTGTACTTACATTGTTTGAGGTATCTCATTGTATGAGATACACAAGTGGAGAGACATTAATGTTGAGAAGGAAGAAGAAGGGGGTGTTGATTTTAGGAAAGATCTATTACTCTTGAGGTAGGAAGTTAAAGGAGCTCCTGTCTCATAACTTTTATGTTATCTGAGAATTAGAAAGCAAGATCACCTCAAAAAAAAAGAGAGTAGGACAAGGATAAGACAAGAGGAATCAGAAATTTGAACATAGTGGAGAAGGTTTGAAATACTCTGTAGGTGGGAGAGTCAGTTGACTAGTGAAATGGTTATGGAATACTGTTTAGAACCAGTTGAGATGGGCCACCAGGAACTTACCATCTACTTGGGTATATTTTTTTCCCATCAATGATTTAACTGGGTATACTAAGGTATAGGCTCAGGGAGTCCCTTGGACAGCAAGGAGATCAAACCAGTCAATCCTAGAGGAAACCAGTCCTGAATATTCATGTGAAGGACTTATGCTAAAGCTGAAGCTCCAATACTTTGGCGACCTGATGAGAAGAGCCAACTCATTGGAAAAGACCCTGATGCTGGGAAAGACTGAAGGCAGGAGGAGAAGGGGACAGCTGAGGATGAGATGGTTGGATAGCATCACCGACTCGATGGACATGAGTTTGAGCAATCTTCTGGAGATGGTGAAGGACAGGCAAGTCTGGTGTATGTAGTCCATGGGGTCGCCAAGAGTCAGACACGACTGAGTGACTGAACTAAACATATAGGTTCAGGGAAGGGCCCGTTTTATCCTGGATTGGGGCTTTCCAGGTAGGTGCAACCAAGGCATAAGACAATTTGGTTAGAAAGTAATGGAAATGGGGGCTTCCTTGGTGGTCCAGTGGCTAAGACTCCAAGCTCCCAATGCAGTAGGCCAGTGTTCCATCCCTGGTCAGGGAACTAGATCCCACATGCCACAAAGAAGGTTGAAGATCCCGCGGGCTGGAGCTAAGACCCAGCACAACCAAATAAATAAATATTAAAAAAAAGGGGGATGATGGAAATGATAGGTTGTAAAATAAAAGCATGGGGGTCCCTCACCTCGCTCCTGACCCTGGGTTATAGGTGATGCTTGTTATGACCAAATAAACAGACTTTTCTAGACAGAGTTGTGGGGGGAAGTTGCATCTTCAGCAAAAGTGAGAGTCTAGGGTTGGGAAAAGCATCTAGAGAAGAAATGGGATAGTGTTGTGGGGATACTTGTTGAGGAGGGAGTGGGGGTGCTGATTGGCAGTGCAGGGGACAGGGTGGGAAAGGAGAATGCATTGAGCCTGTGGCAGAATATCATGGGGATGAGAGCGTGGCAAACAGCAGAAAACCCAAGACAGCTTAGTGCAGAAGGCACTGCGCTTGCCAAGTCTCCAGTGTCTCTTGCAGGCTGTGGAGCACTCAAGCCGCCCAGGACTCAGCTCAGATGTAGAAAATAGAAAGGGGCCATGGTAGTGCCAAGCTTGCTTCCACTAATCGCCTGTGAAGTGCTGACAGTTGTGCTTGGCGGCATGTGTGTGGTCATCTAGGAGGCGGAGGGCAAGCAGCATTGCATCACCAGGGCACGGCGTCTGGGCCAGCTTGCCCAAGGTCACCCTGCAGACATTGGCAAAGACTAACTGGTCATCAGCACTTGTGCTATTAATTAGGATTGCTCTACTTCATCTGGCTGAATCAGGGTCCAGATTTTTCTGGTGTCCTCTGCATTCTATGCGTGCTGTCTGAGAACCAGGGCCAGGGCTAGGATGAGGCAGGAGAGGTGCTTCGGGCACAAATTAGGAGGCCTTTCTTCACTCTCAGTGTCAGGCACCACACTGCGTGTGCATGCCTCCTACAATTCTGAACCTCATCCTGGTTCCTAGCCCAGTAGAAAACTCATATAAAATGCTATCTATGGAAACATTCACTTCGATTTTAGATAAAGGTTTGCCATTGGCGATTCTAAGGAGAAAACTTCGTTTTGGAATAAACTCTGAGTCCTTGTTAGAAAAAAAAAAAAAAAAACTTGTGCAAAGAAGCAAACTTTGGACAACTTGGCTATGTGACGCTCTACATTACTATATTTTCTGTGAACTTTTTTGATCTCAAGAAAAGCCCTTTCTTGCAGATTCATGCTGGAGATACAATATTGATAAGCCCCATGACATTCTGACTGATGGTAGATGCCTCAAAAGACTTTAACAAGAAAAACATCATTCTTTAAGGAGCATTTGGAATTTATCATAAGGAATTAATTTATAAGTCTGCTGCCTTCATTGGAGAATATTTCCTCTGCTCTGGCCTGAGACAAAGATATGTTTGCTCTCTTCAATGACAAGGAAACATGGACACTCAAGTCCTAAAGTCAGTTTTCCTATCCTCAGAGCCCACAGTCCTGTGACACAGTGTCTTGATTGTGAAAAACATGTGTTCTATATTATACAATAGATAGAATTAGCATTTCTGAAATGATGGACAGAAAAACAGCTACCCCACCAAGCCTACAGGATCTTTTCCCACTGCCTTTCCAAAGCACTCTGTGTATCCCCATTGGAAGCCCTTCTAGGAGAGTCAAGTGGGAAAGTTGATGCCTACGAGTCTCCTTTGGGCTCTAGAATTCTGAGATCTTGTCATCTTGTGTTTGGCCTTCATTCATTCGTGGGTTTCTTTTTTATTTTCCTTTCTTTATTTCCAGATGGTCTGATTGTCTATGTTACAAAAGCAAATTATTTAACAGAAATTTAGGTTATTTGCTTTGTTGATAAGTACACAGTGAAGTGGAAAAGATGATTCACTTCTCCCTGGATTCATGAGAAATTTTAACAAATTGAGAAAATGGGCATTTAATGCTATTTTTAACAATGTTCTATTAATCAGAAATGAGAAGGCACCATGACTTAAATAGAAGCCACCACTATGATCCCTGGGGCTCTTTTCAAGCAACAGCCCTACGAGGAACCTGCTCAGATATGCCATTCAAAGGAAAGAATCACTCATCATTTGCTAAAACCAAACAAAATGAAGATATTCTTCATATTTTCCAATATGGCTCTATTGCTAAAGGACCCCCCTGCCGACGCAAGAGACTTAAGAGACACGGGTTCAATCCCTGGGTCAGGAAGATCCCCTAGAGAAGGGCGTGGCATCCCTCTCCAGTATTCTTGCCTGGGGAATTCCATGGACAGAGGAGCATGGTGGGAGATGGTCCATGGGGCTGCAGAGTGGATCACGACTCAAGTGACTTAGCACAAGGTCATGTTTGGAATATGGGGTGTTTTCACTGGATCTGGCTTTCTCAAGTTCATTATATCCTATCTTCAAAGGCTCTACTTTTGGGGAACTTCACTGACTGGTTCATTGCTCTTGAACATAGCAGACACACCAAATGTATTTCTTAGGTCTGGCCCACTAATTCGTACATCAAGAAAATAAGTCATTAATGATGATTTATTGACAGCCTTATCAACCACCCTTGGTGATCCTTGCTGTACAATGAGATGAAACGTAAAGCATCTTATTCATGGACATTCAACTACAGACCGAAATCACCATCCAAAGAACTGTTGCTCTCACCTTCTCCTATTTGAAAAGATCTTTAAATTTTTTGAAAGTACTTTTGCATCTATGATCTCACTGGGAACTCAAGATCCTAATCAGAACTTTAGAGGCATGTGTTATTATTCCCATCTTAGAGAAGCTTGTGGGAGGTTACTCCACACCTCATTGTGTTACTGTGATTGGTCACAGAATATGGTGCTGGCTTTCTGTTGCTTTCTTAGGCTGGGTATCATTGTGTGTGTGCTTAGTCGCTCAGTTGTGTCCAACTCTTTGCAACCCCATGAACTGGAGCCCGCCAGGCTCCTCAGTCCATGGGGATTTGCCAGGCAAGAATACTAGAGTGAGTCGCCATGCCACCTGCCTTTTATTTCCGTGTCCATTTTAGCTGTTCCAGTCAAGACAGGTGCTAAAATTAGCAAAAGAGACAGTGAGGCCTAAAGACGTAAAATTAGAAAAATAAAACAAGAAAACAGAAGAGATAGACTAGTAATATATTTGTTTTTATAATTGCTTTTTTTTGGCGATTATTAAGTGAAGATATCTGGAAGCAGAAGAATCTGAGGAAGGAGCAAAAATAGCATTTGATTGACTTAGAACGATGCCTTTTCATAAGTAAGCAGAGCAGAACAGAACAAGGGAGGCAATCAGCGGGGGAGTTAGGAGTTCGGAATGAGAATGTGTTGTGTACAAGATGAGAAGCGGGGAAATATCTTACCTAAATAGTCTACAAATTTAGATACAGAGTGACTTGACTGAATTGCAACAAGGTGGGAATGGGGAAGGGGGAGCACAAGCTCCCAACTTCTGGGGGGAAAGTATCTTTTACATCTGTGCCAAGGTGGTAGACACCCTAAGCCCCAAGAAGAACCTCACATCCTGTCTCTTGTGTGAATCAAAATAAAGTCATTATAAAACAAAACCTATGTATATATGGAACTCAAATAGCTTCTCCTTAGATATGCTGATTGCAAAATACTGGTAACGTTCATCAAAGCTTTACCTCTCTCCCTTCCTGTTTCTTGGTGCCCTAAACACATGACAGAATTCAGCACCGGACAGAGTTATTGAATCATCTGTATAAATTGTGAAAGTAACAAGGATATCTATACTTGTAGTGTATAAATTATTTTTTTCCTGCCAAAAACTGTAAAAAATTACCTTGGCAACCAAGACTTACTTAGTATAAATGGAAGGCTGAATCAAAGATATAAAATAACAGATCATTTAACCACCTAAATAAATAGAAGGAGAGATAATATATTCCCATTCTGCCCATGTGGTATGATTATTACAACACTGAAAACAACAAAACACAATCGCACAAGTTCTAATGCCGTGTTCATGGATACAGTTAAACACCTGATTTTCAATATAAATGGCATGGGATGACAGATACTCAAACCTTTCCCCCAAGCAAGTATTTTAAAATAGGATGCATGAAACGACAGGCCCATTCTGTATATTGACTAACCAAAGATTTGGCCTGAGACAGAATAAATATTGCAAATTTTTCATCTAGGTTTAAAATAAAATCTATCACCACTATGACCAAATACTAGAATGTGAGCTAACTTGGCCTCCCTTCCATTTTTAAAGTCTCTCTATATCAGTGTTTCTACAAGTGTCTTCTGGAAGCCACCCAAGTCACAGTCACTGGCGTACTGGTTAAATGCAGTACCCAGAGCCCCTTCACAGACTCAGCGTACATGGTCTGGGGGGTGGGGCGGGGATCCGGGGTGGGGGCGGTGAGGAAGAGTCCAGATTCAAATTTTCAAATCTCTTGGGGTGCCTTAAACACATTCCAGATTAAGATCTGCTGAATTAATGTTTTACTATCATGGTTCTTTAAATTTAAGCCCTTCCTTGGCCTTGGGATGGCTCATTCCAAGGTAAGTTCAGAAATGAAAGATTTAGTAGCCAGGAATTTGCAGAAGAAAGGTAAACAGGAAGCTAGAATCTGTTCTGGAGATCAAATGAACCCACAGAGGCTGGGAGGAAACAGGGAATTAAGCCAATTGTTAACTAAGGCTCCTCCTCCTTCCCCCGGGAAACATACTTGGAAGAACAACTGAAGAGGAAAGATGGAAACCAATCTTCAAGATTTCATATGAGTTGGTGATGAAACATCCAATTTTATTCCAGCTGCCTGGTGAGGGTAGATTCTTCTTCATAGAGGGGAAAGCTCAGAGGTAAACCAAAGCCGTGACAGTCCATAGGAATCCGTTCAGACTCACCCAGAAAATGCTGTATTCTTTTACCTTATCACTGACACGACTGTAGCCCAGGATCATACATTTCCCCCCTCAGGTCATTATTTTAATCTTTGTTTGTCCCTAAACCTTAGGTTTTCTAGACCAACCTCCTCCTGCCCATTATGTATATTATGAGCAATAAATTAAAACAGCAACTTGGTTAGATGTGCTAATCTGTGACTAAATATTTAACAAAGGGGCAGAAAAATTTACATTTTGATCTTCAAACACTGGAAAATAAATGCCCTCAATTGTGAGCTTTCCAAATTGGCAAGACAGCAAGGGCAAAACAAAATTTCCATCCGTTTGACTGACCCCTTGAGAGGTGAGCTATTATTAGCAAGCAAGAACTTGCCAGAATCTATCTGGAAAATATCGGACGAAAAGTGATTGAAACGAAAAGTATGTATTTTCAGCTGGTCAGTGGAGCCGTGTCGGAATGAGACAGATGATACAATATTACATATGCATATATAATGTTTAGGCCTATACATCATGCATACAATATATCATATAGGTCTATGTATTGAATGATTCATTTTAATTCAGCAGATATTTGTTGAATGGCTGTTGACTTGGACACTAAGCAGTGCTAGGTTTGGGGAACACAAACAATGAGATCTACATTCTCTTAGCTCCAGGAACTCACAAGTTGGAAATGTGTGAGAAGGATCACTGATTTCTACAACTTCATGCAACCTGACAAAGGTGATATTAGCCACTCGCAGAAAAGAAGCCTTCCTTGAGAAGATGTTTACCTCTTCAGGAGTTCAGCAGACATAGGAGGTGGGGAGTGTCCTTCTGGCAGAAGAAACAGAATTTACAGGTGAGGAGTGCATGGCTGGGATGCAGGGATTGGGAATGGGTTGGGTAAGGGACAGTAGTGCTTGTGGTTTGAATGATAAGTTCATGTACATATTGACTCATTCAGCAAACTCTCAATGGCGTTGAAGGAGACAGGCGCTGGGTACAGAGGCAGAGGAGACATGGCTTGCCCTGTCATGGCTCATGTGATAGGAAGAGAGTGGTGGAATACAGGATGGTGACTGCGAACCAGGCAGAAACCACCAGTCCTGTTTGATTCTCGATGGATTTTTTTTTTTTTTGGTGTTCCAATGATACCTTTCTAGGTAATAGCTGCCATTTCATCGAGCACCTCCCAAATGCTATGCTGAGTCGCTAGCTATCAATATGTTACTGCTGATCCTTACAAAACCCCTGCATGAAGGGTAGTTTTTTTATGTACAGATAGAGAAACTCTGGATGCCTAAGATTGCATTGCTTGTAATCCATGAAGCTTGGATTTGTACAGACATTGATCTCACTGACCCGGTAATTATAAATGTTGAAGAACAGCTGAATTCAAGTACTTCCCCACCCTACACCCTGCCAAATATACCATCTCAAAATGACTTGGGACCACTCTGGCCTCTGAGGCTGTGAGACAGCTCTGCAGAATCCTTGCAGGTGATTTATGTCTGTCTGCTCTTCCAAGAGACCAGAGCTTATTGCCTTGCCGGGCAAAGCTGCAGCGACTCCCTGCCCCACCCATCTGTATCCCCCCAAAGCAAAGATTCCAATTACTGCTCTGCAGAAAATGTCAAAAGCATTACTCAACTATTCATTATCCCAGGTTTTGTAATTTTTCATATGTTTTTACTCTTATCTGCTAGCACTTGAAAAAGACCAGCTTTTTCCTCTTAAGGGAGCTTAATTTGCAGAGCTATGCAGTCTCCCTATTATGTTCTTATCACCCTCTCCCTGTGGTAGGCAGAATGACAAGGATGACAAAAAAAGAACCAAAAAATATTTGAAGGCCTTCCTGAAAATCCACGAGAATGAGGAATCCGAAAAGCCAGAGGCTTCTGTTCCTGGAGTGACCTGGAACAAGGCCGAGGGCGGCGGGCATTAACCGTCACTCATAACTCACTCAGCAAGGACTCTTGGCCCTACTCAACATGACCACCACATCGGGGCCACGGGACTTTGAGGATTTCTTTGAGTGGTTTAACTGGGGGATTAAGCAGCTCTGAGGTGCCAAGGGGTTCCTCTGAAATTCTTGAAATTCTTATTACGAGTGTTAAATTAACTTTGGTATCCCAAAGACCAGAGGCCAAGGGTGGCTTGGGGTGGCTTAGTCCTTCCCCCCCACCTCCCGTCTCCTTTGGCCTCTCTGCCCCATTTTTGTATTATACAGCGCTTGGCATTTCTCTCAGTGCCGTGTAAAGTGCTGTGCAAAGGCCACTTCCAGTCCCCTAGCTCCCGCTCTTCCACCTAGATGGCGCCCCAAGCCCCGCCATCTGGAAATTCTGAGCTGCCATCTCGCTCCATCCTTTCCTCCCCAGGATACCCAGATTTCCGAAGCCAGCGCCCGGGGGGGCTCCGAATTCACCCGCAGGGACTCTCTGCCGGCGGGAGTGCGGGGCTCGGGGGAATCCCCGCCCACTTGGTCATTCCTGCAGGGGAATCCCCGCCCCCCGTCCCTGTCACTCCAGGAAGGGAGTTCCCGCCCCTCGAATCTACCAGAGGGAGGGAATCCCCGCCCATCCAGGAGGCTCGGCAGAGCCCCAGCGCCGCGCAGCTGGGAGAGCCGGGCTAGGAGCGGGCTCTCGGCGCCGGTACGTGCGGCCCGGGGCAGCGGGGCGCGGGAGGTGGCTGTGGCGGGAACCCGCCGGGCCGGGGACGCGCCGGGCCGGGGGCGCCCGGGATTGCGCCTCCCGTGGTTGCGGGCGAGCCGCGGCGCGGCGGCTCTCGGCAGGCGCGGCAGTGGCACCGGCGGTGGCAGCGGCGGCGGCAGCGGCGTGGGGACCCACCGGGCGGCGCCTGGGTCCGGACGCGCGAGGAGCAGCCTCCGCCGAGCCGCGTGCAGGTGAGGCGACCGTCCCGCTGCGGCCGGGACGTGGGGCTTTGGGTGGGTGGGGGTGGGGGGAGGTGAGGCTTGGCACCCCCGAAACCTCGTGCGCCCAGGAAAGTTTAGTGACAAATCCAGGTGCCGGAATCCCAGCCCCAGGGAGGCGATGAGTAGGGGCGCGGAACCCCGGTCCCACACTGGGCGGTGCAAACTCCGGGTTCATCCGGCCGGGGGCAGGGAGGACGCGGCCGCGGGAAGAGGGCCGGACGGAACGGTCTGGGGACAGCGGGGACAACCCGAGACGCACTGCCGGCCACATTCAGGACAGGGCCTGAAGCCCCTGCCCGGGCGCGCGCCCTGGATCCCCATCCCCCGGCCATCGCCAGGTCTCCTCTCGGGCGGAGGTACTCAGGTGCTCTGGCCTCAGGTTCTGCCTTGGGGATCAAGGCAGCACCTGAGCACCTCCCGCGCCTACTCATCTCTTGCCCCCTTCCTGCCTGGAGAAGAGACACGCGGCGCCAGGGCAGGGCGCGCGAAGAGCAAGGGCATCTTTGGGAGGTACTGGTGTCTGCCAGAGAGATGGGTAACTGCAGTTGGGAAAATCCTGCTGGGCCTTCTCTCCCCCTGAAGTCCAGGTCCTCCGCAAACCTGGCCTTCTTTCTCCTCTTTTCTCTCTCCCTTGCTCTCCAGTGTGTGTTGAGGTTTTAGATCTTTGGGCTGGTTGTCCTCCTGCTGTGCTGAATTGGGTGCGGGAGGGTCTAGGGTCCCTGGCTGGAGTTGACAGAAGCTTGTCCTCAGCAGCCCTGATCTGTGCCAAGACCTTGATAAGGGGACACTGGAGTGTGAAGAGGACAAGGTCTGGCACAGGCTGGAATGGCAGGCATGAGGGCATTCCACAGCTGCAGACGTGCCCTGGGACTGGAGGTGGAGGAGTGCTGGGGAAAGGAGCAGCTTCTTGCAGCTTGCGCAGGCTCTTGCCTCTTACCATCTGAGCCACTATGGGGTTCCCTGGTGGCTCAGATGGGAAAAAAAAAATCTGCCTGCAATGCGGGAGACCTGGGTTTGATCCCTGGGTCTGGAAGATCCTCTGGAGAAGGGAATGGCATCCCACTCCAGTATTCTTGCCTGGAGAATTCCATGGACAGAGGAGCCAGGCGGTCTACAGTCCGTGGGGTCGCAAAGAGTCAGACATGACTGAGCCTTTCACAGAGGCCAAGCGCTTTGTATGGATATGTTTTTCTTGACAAGTCATGATAGAGGTGGTTGCAGAAACTCATATTCTGGGTCTGCTTTTACAAGAGCCCCCGCTGGACCTTCCGGGCTGTTGGTCCTTCCCCAGTGAGGCCTCCCCAACTCAGTCTGCTCTGAACTTGGGCTCTAGGGACCTGGTTTTCTACCTACACTAGGGTTAGCTTTTCTGGTCTGTGACTTCTGAGTGGGGGTCGAGTAGGAACCGGCTGGCAGATGTGGTGTAAGACGTCTGCTTTTAGGGGCAGAATAGAGTGTCCCAGAACATACCGTTGCCTGGAAGTGGTAGTTTTAGCTTCCTCAATTCCTTCTTCCACTAGAATGGGCCCCAAACCTGCTACTCCACTAATAACCACAGTGTGGGGGCGGTGCGGAGTGCAGAGCCAGATGTAGGAGTAAGGGAGTGGCAGGTGCTGAGAAAGGAAGAATCAGAACCATGTAAAGTACATACAATGAAAGTGAAGTCCCTCAGTAGTGTTGGACTCTTTGCAACCCCGTGGACTGTAGCCTACCAGGTTCCTCCGTCCATGGGATTTTCCAGGCAAGAGTACTGGAGTGGGGTGCCATTTCCTTCTCCAGGGGATCTTCCCGACCCAGGGATCGAACACAGGTCTCCCACATTGCGGGCAGATGCTTTACCTTCTGAGCCACCAGGGAAGCCCCATATAAAGTGTAGAAATGTACTTTAACATAGTTAGGGCTGCCCTGGCTCAGAGGTAAAGAATCCACCTGCAGGGCAGGAGACACACAGGAGATGTGGCTTCAATCCCGGGTCAAGAAGATCCCCTGGAGGAGGGCATGCCAACCCACTCTAGTATTCTTGGCTGGAGAATCCCCATGGACAGAGGAGCCTGGTGGGCTGTGGTCCACGGGGTCACAAAGAGGTGGACATGATTGAAGCAACTGACACTAACATACATAGTTATGAAGTGACTGAATTAACTAACATAGTTAATATGATCCTGGAAAAATACTGAATTCTGCTTTAAATCTCTATCATTGAAATTGATTTTGCAGGCACTGAAGTCAGTTTACTCTTTAAGGAAACACAATAATTTCTCCATTCAGTTCAGCCATTTTTGGAGTACCTGTGGTTTGCTGTGCACAGGGTCTTAGAGGTTCCTGGGGACGTGCGTAGGTGACAGAGGTGCCCTCCTTGCTATCAGAGCTTCAACGTGTCAGGAGATGTGAGATGTACACTGAGAGCTCTATGCAAACCCGTGTCCATGTGTCATGTATAGACAACCTATGTTTATTGGGTGAAGGGATGAAGGGATGATCTAATGAACAAAGTGCCTGAAGAATGATCCTGATGGAACATTTTGGGAGGATGGTGGAGAAATAAACCATTTTGACTGAGGGGATCTGACAAGCTTAATGGAGGAGCTATGTGCTCTAGGAGATTAGTCTGCTCTCTTGCAGGAAGAATTGGGACTGGGGAGAAGTGAGAGGTGAGGAGCTGGGTGAGCTTCTGGTAATAAGACGGGGGGCAGAATGTATTGGAGGTCTGAGCTGGTGGGTGGCAGTGGGCTTGGAAGAAAGGAAAGGCTCATCAGTGATGGGCTTGGAGTATGGGCACCACTTAGCCTGGGAGTGAAGAAGAAACAGACGTCACCTGCAGGTGAGGGGCAGAATACACAGTTGGCTGAAGTGGAGGGGTTTAGAGTTTTAACAGTCAGCAAACCAGAAACCTGGAGAAATCCCTTCAGACTTTTCCCTCTGACTTCTCCCACATTTAATCAGTCGCAAAGGTCTACTGATGGCCTCTACGTGTAAAACCTATCCATGGCTCCCAGGACCCGTGGGACGAAGTCCCAGTCCTCTGCCCATCTTCAGACTTCGCTCCTGCCATGTCCCCCACACGCACACATGCAATAGTGCTCCTGACCTGTCCTCCTCTCAGCCTGTAGGCTGCTGTCCTGGGTGGTAGTGGGAGACTGAGGTCCTGGAATATCCTTTCTCCCCTGGTCCTCCTGATGAACAGTTCTTATTTTTCAAGATCCAGCTCCAAGTGTGAATTCTCTGCCTCTCCCTCTCCCAGGAGACGTAAAGCAGTCTGCCTTTGGTCCATCGCTCTACAGAGCCCCCTTTGCACATTCATCATGCTGCCCGGGCCTGTTCCTTTTTTTTGCTTTTGGCCACACTGCATGGCATGTGGGGTCTTAGTTCCCCAACCAGGGATCGAAACTGTGCCCCCTGCTTTGGAAGCATGGAGTCCTAACCACCAGACCATCAGGGAAGTCCTGGACCTGTTTCTTTAGAACCTTATCCTATCCATGCCCAGAAAAGGCCTAGACCAGTCAGTCACCCACCCAATTTGCTCAGGTTGGACAAGGAGAAAGACAGAGTCTACACTCCAGATACTGCCCGCCCGCAACTCCATTGCGCCAGCTGATTGTACTGTAGGCTGTTGTCCCAAGCCTGGCTTGAAAGTTCCAGAACTAGTGGGCTGCACAAGGTAACGCAGACTGTGCATGCTCACTGGCCTAGATCATGTGGGCCCAAGTGACTCAGACTATGGTGGGAGGAAGGGGGGGTGTTCCTGTTGGAAGGTGGCCCCAGGTTCCTCTTTCTGCATCTTCCACAAGGAGAAATATCCTGAAGAAGACAAACCCACAAAAGGTCAGGAGCAAGCCCAAGGAGAGGCTGAATCCCATTAACAGGACAGACTTGGAGACTTGACAGTTTTTAACCTCTTTCTTCTGCCCTCAGAAATGTGTCCAAACTATCAAGTAGGATGCTCGGCAGGCAGCCTCCTGAGGAGAGTGGGCGGACAGGTGCAGGCAGGAATGTGTAAGAAGGCCAGCGTCTCAGGAGGATGATGGGAATCAGCCATCGACAGAGACTGAGAACAGCATATGTGAGGGGTGTCCATGGTAGCCAGCTTGCAAGGGATGAAGGATGGAGTGGTTGCCAAGACAGTGGAAGTGGGGAGCATAGACGCTGAATCCAGAAGCATGCCAGTTGAAAATAACAGGAGACTAGTTGGAGGAGGTGTTAAGGTTTGAGGTTTAAGGGAAGCTTTATTCAGGAGAGTCCCCAGGCGTGTTTAGTAAACAAAAGAGAAGTGGGAAAGAATGGAGTCAAGAAATGGAGTCTTTGGGAAGGAAGAGGCCAGAAGTGTCAGGAGCAGGTGCAGAGAAAGAAGAGAGCTGCCATCTGCCTTCCCTGGAAGGTAGGAGGGGAGCAGAGGTGGGGTGAGGTTCTGGAGGCGCCTGCACCGCAGCGAAGGGGAGTGTCAGCCTTGGTAAAAGAGCAGGGATGCCTGCCGACAGTCAGGAGGGCACTGTGTCAGGCTGGGAGCTTGGGGGGCAGGCCACTTTGACAGGGGATGAACCTGGCTCCTGTGCAAAGGCAGCCCAGAGGGAAAGGCCGGAGTGTGGAATTGGGGTCAGAGAACTGTCTGGAACCTCTTACTGGCCAGATGTTTTGAAATTTTGGAGCCACAGTTTCTTCATGTGCAAAGTTGGTAGAAGAGCTATTTTTCAGGGTTATTCTTAGGAGGAGTAAAAAGAGATACTGAGATATGCTTGTGTCTCAGTGATAACTCCTGGGATGTCTTGGGTCCCAATGAGGGTGTGTTGAGAAATGGATAAACCTCTCGCCAGAGTCAATGACAGCCCAGTTGAATGCAGAGACAGGACTGTTTAGTAGACCCAACAGGAGCTTTCTTTCTCTCTGGATGAAAGATGTTATCATACCCTCTCTGATGCGATGGTGAAGTTGGCAGGGCCCAAACCAGGGGGATCCTGGAGGGTCTCTCCTCTCCTCAGTGGTTTCTGGAAGGGGCAGTACTATCAGATTTGCTAATTCCTGCATTCCGGGAACCTGAGGCCCAGAAAAACAGAGAACTCACCTCATTTCAGTACAACCAGAGCTAGAATCACATGGGGGCTTCCCTGGTGGCTCAGACGTTAAAGAATCTGCCTGCAATGCAGTAGACCTGGGTTTGATGCGTGGGTGGGGAAGATCCCCTAGAGAAGGGAATGGCAACCCTTTCCAGTATTCTTGCCTGGAGAATTCCGTGGACAGAGGAGCCTGGTGGGCTGCAGTCCACAGGGTGACAAAGATTTGCACATGACTTAGCGACTAGCAGACTACACAGAGCTAGAATCACAGTCTAAATTGCTCAGTCTGGGAACCATCATCTTTCAATGGCAAGATGCAGGTGAGTGAGGAGGAAGTCACAGTCTGTGTACCCCCTTGGTTTTATTAATGGCTCTTTGTTATACTTAGAAAGATTAGGTAAATATTCTCACTCCTTCATAAGGAGGGGAGGCTAAGGAGCGCTTAACTTGATTTAGGAATTACTCAATAGATGTGTGCCAAATTAAATGATATTTGGGGAAAATGTGCAGAATGTTTTTTAAGGAAAGAGAAGTATAAAAATATGTACTCAGATTATCCTTGATATATTTTTCCAACTGGATAGTCTGTATCTAGATTATGTTGTCAATTAGACTTATGCATAGGTTCCACATAAAATGATAGATCCTTTTATGGCATTTAAAACTTTTCCATCCTTGATCTTTATAATAACCATCTTCTAGAAATGGAAAAAAAGGCTGGTCTTGGAAAGAATACATTTCCCCCAGGATTCTGCAGCTCTGGGCAGAGACAGGATTTGAACCAGGTAGGGCATCTGATTTAGATTTGAATGGCCCCTGATTTAAAGAGCTCAGCATTCTATTTACAAATGTGTTCAGGAAAACACTGGGAGCATTTACGGTTTGAGAACTCAATAGTTGAAGAGGCCCTTTGTGGTCTGATAAGGCGGCCGAGTCGAGAGCTGGCTTGTTGAGGCACTAAGTGTGCGGAGAAGACACATTTGTCTTTTAAGTCTTTCCAGCTCTGGGAAGAGGCCTGCCCCTGGCTGGGCCCTCTCTCCAATGCCAATAACATCTTCGCCTCCCCACATTCTCACTGGGGCTGGGAAACAGTCCCCATTTTGAGAGCCGCTGGCTTTGGGGTGCACGTATTACCTACACAAATACACTGAGTGAATGGTGACTGGTCTCTTGCTGAGACTGGTGACTCGCAGAGAATCAGAAACTTCAGAATTAACTCTCTTTATGAAGCAGTCTGATGAAACCAGCAAGCATGGAACATCTGGCTGATTGAGTTATTCTTAGATTATTTGCTTGTAGGTTTTAAAGTGTTTATGTGGCTCATCGAACACTGTAACATGCAGAGGGGTTTGGGAGAAGCAGGGTTTGGGGAAAAAAGAGGACTCATTTTGCCCACATCCACGTCGCGGCTTTAAATGAAATAATAGCAGAGAGAGAGGGAAAGTTTTGTTGCCTTAAGCAGCCTGAAATGCTTAGCTATCCACATGAGGATTATAAAAAAAAAACACATACCCTGAAGGATTTGCAAATCCCTGAAGGAACCTAATCTAATCCCTTGCCATCAGGTGGAAGTAAATTTAACACATTGCAGAATGGACCCGTGGCATTTGAGCAGCCTCCTGAAGAGGGGCTTTTGTGATGTGTGTGTGGCCCTTAATAGAATGAAGCTCCAGACTGCGGCCCTGGAGGACTTTGGCAGGAGTAGAAGTAGATTTGGATGAGCTACTCATGGTCTCCCTTTTTATCAGCATCTGATACCTCTAGCACTTGGCCTTGCCTGCACTTGACCTTAGCTAACACTGCCACCTTAACTCAATTGTTTGAGTTAAAACACATACACTCTGGCTTCCAAGGGTTCATCATCCTGCTTTGCTAAACATCAAGATGCACAGATGCAGTGCAGAGAAGACTCCTCCCATACTTAAGAGCCGTGAAACCCAAAGCCCTCTCCCAGGCTGAGACCTGCCCACTGCAGGAATACAAGCTCTGCCGGGAGGAGGCTGGGAGGAGGGTAATTTTGGATCAGGATGTTCTCAGTAGAGGGTGGGGGCACTAGACGGCCTGACAGGAGAGGCCTCTGGGCATCTAGAGGCAGGTGGTGGGAAGAGAGACAGTGCCTGGGAGGCTGGCTCCCTGGGGACCCTGTCTGGCTGCTGTCACCCCTGATGAGCTGCTGGGGATATCTAGGGAGGAAGATGGAATAAACACTGGCTCTTTTGTCCCTTTCAGCAAAGACTAGTGCTCTGCATGTGTGCATGCATGCATACTAAGTCACTCAGTCATGTCTGACTCTTTGCGACCCTGTGGAGCCTGCCAGGCTCCTCTATACTTGGGATTCTCCAGGCAAGAATACTGGAGTGGGTTGCCATCAGGAGATCTGCCCAACCCAGAGATCAAACCCATGTCTCTTTACGTCTTCTGCATTGGCAGGCGAGTTCTTTACCACTAGTGCCACCTGGGAAACCCCCAGTGCTCTGTGAAAGTGAAAGTCGCTCAGTCGTGTCCGACTCTTTGCAACCCCATGGACTATACAGTCCATGGAATTCTCCAGGCCAGAATACTGGAGTGAGTGGGTAGCCTTTCCCTTCCCCAGGGGATCTTCCCAACCCAGGGATCGAACCCAAGTCTCCCTTATTGCAGGCGGATTCTTCATATGCTGAGCCACAAAGGAAACCTAAGAATACTAGAGTGGGTAGCATATCCCTTCTCCAGCGGATCTTCCCAACCCAGCAATAGAACAGGGGTCTCCTGCATTGCAGGCAGATTCTTTACCAACTGAGCCATCAGGGAAGCCCTCCAGCACTCTGTAGATGCCTTCTAATGAGAACGTGCTTGTCCTATTTATGAATCTTGGAATGTTGTTGGAATTTCGGTATTCCACAAGACCCTTTCTCTGTTAGCCATGCTGTCTGGGGTTGGTGTAAACAAGTTTGAACACCCGGTAATGCTCTTACCTCTAAAGAATATTAAGTGGTTCCTGACCCTGCTTATATTTGCAATGCAGGTGATCACATATAATTATAAAATCTCTTCTGGTGTTTGAGCATTTCTTTTTTTACACCCATGAAGATGAGGATGGAGCCAATTTTAATAAAGCCAGATGTCAACAAACTCTTTACATTTTGGCGTGTTGGCCAATGGACACTTATAGAATGTCTGATTTCAGCTGTGTTTCACTTGGATTCCCCAACCCCCCTTTTTGACACAGTGTATTTTATAGAGATTGGGGTAAAACTAGGGTGTGCTATATGGGTCTCTTGGTGAAGAAAATTAACTTCTAAAGCTAACACACCATGCAAATATTATTACAAAATCACTCAGCGTATAATTTTGGCATCACTTTCCTCAAGTTGTCTGCTGCCCACTCTCCACTCCAGCCCCGCCCTGGTCACCGTTATTCCCAGTATCATTAGGCTGACAGAAGAGACAGCTGTCCCCAGAAAATATGCTCCAAGTGTCCCCATCAGCACGGATTCTCATGAGAGAGCAGGCAGTGAGACGGCTCGGGGGGTGGAAGGTGCCGGAAAGGATTGCATTAACTCCTCTCTGGATCTGCTACTCATCTTTCAAATCTGAGCAGATGTGAGGCTTATTGATTTCATTATGGTGATGGCTGGGGAGCAGCGTTCAGGCACGGGCACCCAGGAATCACCCACGGTACCTGAGCACCCTTCTCGCCTTCTGGCCCCTCACCTGCTCAGCATCCTGGACACAGTCTATCTCTTGAGGGTCTCGGGAGATGATCGGCCCTTTTCTTCATACTCTTCTGAATCCGCACTCCTCAGTGTTAGTCACTCAGTCGTGTCTGACTCTTTGTGACCCCATAGATTGTGGCCCTCCAGGCTCCTCTGCCTGTGGATTTCCCCGGGCAAGAATATCAGAGTGGGTTGCCATGCCCTCCTCCAGGGGACCTTCCCAACCCAGGGATGGAACCCAGGTCTCCGGCACTGCAGGCGGATTCTTTACCGTCTGAGCCACCAGGGAAGCCCTCAGGATCCAACACAATATTCAGTACATGGGGCTAAATGAACGTTGTTTGGACGTTCCCTAGTTGGCAGGCACAGTTCTAGACACTTTTAAACGTATTAATTCATTTCCTTCTCATAACCATCCGATGAGGTTCATGCTGTTATCATCCCCATGTTTGTTTCCTAAGGCTGCTGTGAGAAATGACCACAAACTTGGTGGCTTAGAACAACAGAAGTTTATTCTCTCATGGTTCTGGGGGTCAGAAGTCTGGAGTCAGGTGTCAGCAGGGCCATGCTCCCTCTGGAGGCTCTCGGGGAGGAGCCTTCTTGGTCTCTTCCGGCTTCTGGGGGCTGTCAGCACCCCTGTGGCGGGCCCACTCCTGTCTCCGTCTCTGTTCACACCACCTTCTGCTCTGTGCAGTCGTGTTTTCTCTTACGTCTGCATGTCTTTGTCTCACACGTCTCCTATAAGGACACTTGTCATTGGGTTTTGGGCCACCGGATAATTCAGGATGATCTCATCTCAAGATCCTTAATTTAATTATATCTGCAAATAAGGTCGTATTCACAGGTACCAGGGCATGAACACGTTTTTTTTCAAAGTCACCATTTAACCCACTATGTGCCCTTTTGCCGATGGAGTATTGTGGTTCGCCACGTTCTCCAAGGTTACAGGAGTTTGTGGAACCAGGATTTAGTTTGTGGAACCAGGATTTGAGTAGAGCAGTCTGGTTCTAGAGCTTGTGTTCTTGAACTACAGATCTTCCTTGACTTACAGTGTGGTAGTGGTGGTTCAGTCATGTCCAACTCTTGCGACCCTATAGACTGTAGTCCACCAGGCTCCTCTGTCCATGGGATTTCCCAGGCAAGAATACTGGAGTGGCTTGCCATTTCCTTCTCCAGGGATCTTCCCGACCCAGGGATTGAACCCCAGTCTCCCACATTGTAGGTGGATTCTTTACTCACTGAGCTACAAGGGAAGCCCCTGTAATACAAATACGGTTACATATTGTAATACACTCATCATAGTAATACTGTAAATTGTAAATACCATAAGTCAAAAATGTATTCAATGCACCCAACTTACCAAACATCACAGCTTAGCCTAGCATACCTTAAATGTGCTCAGAACACTTGCATTAGCCTAAAGCTGGGCAAAATCATCTAACGCAAACCTATTTTATTTGAAGTGTTGAACACCTCATATAATTTATCGAATCCTGTACTGAAAGTAGAATGGTTACAAGGGTGCAGAATGGTTGTATTGGTTGTTTACCTTGGTGATGGCATGGCTGACTGGGAGCTGCAGCTCACTGCCACTGCCCAGCATCTCCAGAGACTGTCATAACAGCTTATCGCTAGCCCAGGAAAAGATTAAAATTCGAAGTGTGGTTTCCACTGACTGGGTATCACTTTTGTACCATCGTAAAGTTGAAAACTAAGACCTGAGATCATGGCATCTGGTCCCATCGCTTCATGGCAAATAGATGGGGAAACAGTGGAAACAGTGGCAGACTTTATTTTTGGGGGCTCCAAAATCACTGCAGATCATTGCAGCCATGAAATTAAAAGACAGTTCCTCCTTGGAAGGAAAGTTATGATCAACCTAGATAGCATATTAAAAAGCAGAGACATTACTTTGTCAACAAAAGTCCATCTAGTCAAGGCTATGGTTTTTCCAGTGGTCATGTATGGATGTGAGAGTTGGACAATAAAGAAAGCTGAGCGCCGAAGAATTGATGCTTTTGAACTGTGGTGTTGGAGAAGACTCTTGAGAGTTCCTTGGACTGCAAGGATATCCAACCAGTCCATCCTAAAGGAGATCAGTCCTGGGTGTTCATTGGATGGATTGATGTTGAAGCTGAAACTCCAGTATTTTGGCCACCTGATGCAAAGAGCTGACTCATTTTAAAAGACCCTGATGCTGGGAAAGATTGAAGGCAGGAGGAGAAGGGCACAACAGAGGATGAGAAGGTTCGATGGCATCACCAACTCAATGGACATGAGTTTGAGTAAGCTCAGGGAGTTGGTGATGGACAGGGAGGCCTGGCATGCTGCAGTCCATGGGGTCACAAAGAGTCAGACACGACTAAGCAACTGAACTGAACTGGAAGTTGAAAAATTGTAAGTTGAACCATTATAAGTTGGGGAACCATCTGTCATCTCTGCCTCTCAGTAAATGTGCTTCTCTAATTGTTTATGATATGAATGGATAGCAGGATGGGTGGATGGGTAAAAAGATACTGATAATAGTAACTGATCAACACTCTACTTCCCAGCATAATGAGAATTATACCAACATCAACAAATAATCATTTTTTATGCTGTTGCCTCAAACTTGACCTTGGGTCCTTTTCTCTAGTTATTCTCCCTTCTGGGGAGATCTCATCTACCATATGTGTGATGTTGCCTCCCAAATGTATGTCTCTAGCTCACTGACTTCCAGACCCACATGCTCACTGCCAGCTTGACATCCCCACCTGGGTAGAGAATGGGTGCTTCAGACCTAACAGGACTGAAATGGAAGCCTTGAGACTTTTCCTTCAGGCCAGTTCTTCCCTTCGCCCCTCTTAGTAAACAGCACCACCGTCCCCTTGTGGGCTCATTCCCTCAACTAGAAGCCACCCCTTTTTCTTCTGTCTGCCTCACACTCAATAGGTCAGTGTGTGAGTCCTGTGGGCCTTCCCCCAGAATCCACCTCCTGCTCCCACCTTCCACGGCAGGCTCCAACCTGAAGCCGCTGCCCCTTGTCCCTGGAGCCCTGCTGCCGCGGTCCTCTAACTGGGCCTCCCCAGAAGAGGACTCTTGACCCCTAGTCCTTCCTTCTCAGAGCAGCCAGAAGGGCCTCTCAACACACAAGTCAAGTCAAGTCACTCTGCAGCTTCAGCCAGGGGTTTTCTCATTGCCATTTGAATATAATTCAGGTCCTTTTCTCCCACCTGCCTCTCAGGTGACTTCCTGTGTTCCCACCCAGTGCTCTCACTGTCTATGCCCAGACACACTGTCCTTTTTGGAACAGAGCAGGCTCTATCCCAGAGGAGGGCCTTACCCCTTTCTGGAAGCTTCTTCCTCCAAACCTTCAGAGGCCTTCTTCTCCGCAATCATATAATCTAAAATGGCCCCATCCCCCAGATGCTGTATCATGTTACTCTTGTTTCATTAGAAATAAAGTTTTTCTATTTGCTTATTATTTAATCTCACCTGTTGGGATGTAAATTCCATCAAAGCAGGGACATTGTGCTTTTCGCTGTACCTCCAGTGCTAACAACATTGCCTGGTATACAGTAGGCCCTCAGTAAATAGCTGGTTGTACAAATAAAGCAATTATTATATTCCAGACACTGATCCCAGTTATCCTTATGTTCCAGATGATGAAAAGTAGGCTTAGAAAGTTTAAATTGCTTGCCTGGAGTTGCATATCTGTTAAGAGCTGGAACAAGAATTTGAACCCAAATCTCTCTGTCTCCTAAGCCCATGTTCTTATCCATTATTCCACCAGGTCTCTGAGAAGCAGGGACTGCCTAGGATCTCTACAAACTCTGAGTTTTCTCATTCATTTTTCTACTCAGAAACCCAGGACACAGATTGTTAAAACACAGGGAGGAAATATACTTACTTAGATTCTCAATATATTATTTCCCTGAAAAGTTGGCCCTGGGGCTTAAGCTTGAGCGGTTAAGAAGTTCATTTCTTTTTTTCTCCACTTAGGAATTTAGGCTCAAGACATTTTCAGATCCATCTGGAGAATTAATGGTTTAAACCCTTTTCCTTGAATGCTTACAGGAAAGGCAGAGATGACCAGGTTGCATCCTGATCCTCTTTGTAGGGAGAATGCAAAGGTGGAATTTGTTTGCCTTCACAAGAAGCCCTGAGATCATCCTCCTCCTGGTCTTCCTTTCATATACCTTTCTGTAGTTTGTTTTTTTCTGTCTCCCTGTCTCCTCCAGTAGATAAAGCCTTAGGATGAGAGCATGGACCCTGGTTTTCGATTGCTTGATAGCAAGACCCTCTGCATTGGGTCTTGCTAAAACACTGGTCTATTTCGCTGTTACCAGTTTTGGGTCAGTCATGGAAGAGGCCAAAGGATGTATTCTTGCCAGGATGTGGGGCTCAGAGGAACTTCTGCCAATCGTGCAGACTGGGAGAAATGAGAAAGCAGCTATTTATTTCCTTCCCTGCTCTTGGACCTCCTTTTAAAAGTAAGTTCCATCTTGAGAATTACATCAGCATCCCGATAAGTAAACATCAGACAAAAAGCTACTCTTTCAGGCAAATCGTAATTGTGAGGATGGCCAAGACCCACAGATGTAGGTTGGGCTTTTATTTGTGGAAAGGACTATAGTGGCTGATGAGTGTATTTGGCAAATATAGCTGCCTTCCTGCAGGGAAGCAGAACTCTAGCCATTTGATACGTCATGCGCTTTGCCACTGCTGTCATGAGTGGGATTTGTTATGGTAACCAGAACTTTGCCCGGAGGGTTGTGCGTGTAAACTGTCACTCATTAGCTGTCTCCTTTATTTGAATCATAAACCAAAGAGGAGCTGCTCACTGTGCTAACAGGCAGATGGGTAGTCACGATGGAGCCCAGGTACAACTGTGTGTGCTCTTTGGAGTGGAATAGCACCACCCACCACAGCTCTCATTTGCTGGATCAAGAAGTCTTCCTGGATTTCCATAGGTTGAAATCCATGCTGGAACCTGCACTCTAGGATAGTCGGTCTTATTATTTTTCCTAACTCTTTCTCAACTGCTACTCCCCAGCTTCCTCTTGACCCAGCATGTAAACTTTGCTAACGGTGGTTGAGCAGATAGAATGTAGGTAGCTTCCCATAAAACCACTGAAAACTATGAAAGCTCAGCGGACATTTGAAGGAGGTAATATGGTCAATGATGCTCTGTTCTCTCCTAGAGTTTGTACTTCGTCCTCACTGCTGCAAATCAACTTTTCCCCTCCTTTTTCATACAACTAGTATTTATTTAGTAATACATGTACAGAAAGATATAAACACTTCATATTCAATGCATGGGGGATAAAAATAAATAAAATTCAGGTTGTTAGAATTACCAATCCCATCAAATTATTTAACTAACTTTGGGGGTGGAGGAGAAACAATGGAGACACCATTACTTCAGGAACATGGTGAGCTTCCTGAACCCTGCTTTTGGTGGAGACTTGGAACTGGCTAAGAACCCCTTAGGCATATTTACTCCTGGATATATTTCTGCTGCTGTTGCTAAGTCGCTTCAGTCGTGTCTGACTCTGTGCAACCCCATAGACGGCAGCCCACCAGGCTCCCCCGTCCCTGGGATTCTCTACGGAAGAACACTGGAGTGGGTTGCCATTTCCTTCTCCAATGCAGGAAAGTGAAAAGTGAAAGTGAAGTCGCTCAGTCGTGTCCAACTCTTCGCGACTCCGTGAATTGCAGCCTACCAGGCTCCTCTGTCCATGGGATTTTCCAGGCAAGAGTACTGGAGTGGGGTGCCATCGCCTTCTTTGGGATATATTTCTAGGCCTATGTAAATCTGGGTGATGTTACGTTATGCTCTATCATCTGTGGCTGGGAATATGAACTGCAGTCCAAAGTGAAACCAGAACCACTTCTTGAGTTGATGTCAGCAGTGGGTCAGAAACTAGACTGGAAAGTTCTTCCAGGCAAAGCCACGTCCTGTTTGATGCTGTGACTCAGGCCTGTTGTATATCCTTCATGAAGATTTTTTTAAATGAATGAAACTGGTGTCAGATCAGCATGTCTGAGTGGGGAGAAGAATCTGGAATATATATTTCAGGTCATACCTACAGCTAATCCATGAAGATCCCTGAAGCCTGAAACGGCCCTGCCCTTCAGAAATTTATCACCTAATAGCAGAGCTAGCAAGTCTGAGGCATGCTAGTTATGATTTAAGATGTAGGGGAAGATGAATCTTCTGATGTAAGTGTGTTGAGAGTTATCTTTCCTTCACATTTTTCCAAATGAAAAGACTTCCACTTTATACACTGATCATTTTAGGTGATTTCATGAACATTGCACTTGTACAGCCCTGAGGCATTTCTTCAGTAAATAAGATACAGACCTACTATGTGCTAAACGCTTACATTCTATCAGGGAAGGAAGGCATTCAGTGTGTTCTAAGCTGTGTTCAAGAACATGACCTCCTAGAGAAGTGATTCACCTCCTTGCTGTGCATCCCAAGCTGCTCTTATCAAGGTTGCTAGTGACGTCTACATTGCTAAATCTAAGGGCTAATTCTCAGCCTTCCCCTTGCTCCTTCAAAGCATTTGATGATACATACGGTTTATCCCTGCTTTATCCTTGAAAGGCATCCTTTCCTTGGCTCTCTGCATACCATACTGTATAGACCTTCCTCCTCACTCAGCAGCCAGCATTCCTTCCCCATCTTCTTGACTGCCTTCTCTCTTCTCCCTGATCTCTCACTGCTGAAGGGCCCAGCACTCATTATTTGCACTTGTCTTTTCTTTCTGTGATTACTGTCTGTGGTGTCAGTCATTCTCATGGCTTTAAATACCATCCATCAGCCAAGAATTCACACTACTGTATCTCCATCTCGTGCCACCTGCATATAGTATTACCTACTTGACACCTCTGATAATAGTCATCTCAGACTTTAACGTCTAAAAGTAAGTTTCTGATTCCCATCCCTTCCCCTTCCAGATACTTTGTCTTCAGTTAATCCTTCAACATATACCCAGAATCTGACCGTCCCTCATCGCCTCTCTTCATCCCTGGTTCCTCATCTCTCAAGTGGGCTCTTTTAGGCGCTGCTCAATTTTTACCTCTTCCATTTCACCATATGGCGTAGTCTCAGCAGAACAGCCAAGTGGTTCCAGATTCAAAATACAAATCAGATCAAATTAGTGCTCTGTTCAAACTTCTCAGAGTAAAAGCCAAACTCACTACTTAACCTACCAGGCCCTTCCCTTCCTCCCTGATTCCCTCTCTGCTCAAGCCCCGCACCACCCTGGCACACCTCTGCCTCAGGGTCACCACACCTGCTGTTCCCTCTTTCTGACATGTTCTTCTTTCACATCGCTGACTTGCTGCTTCCTTCAGGTCTCGATTCAAATGTTGCCTTCAGTGAAGTCTTTGTGCCACCCTGCCCCAGCCTGAGATTTCATATCCCCCTTCTCAGCTTTATTTTCTCCTTTGCACCTTGTCAGTTTTTAAACATATATTTTACTGACTCAATTTGCTTTTCTGCCTTCTCTGCACCGCTGCAATGAAAAATTTATGAGGCTATTTTTCTGAAGGGGGGAACCTATGTGATTCACTCATATCTTCAACAGTGAGAACAAGGCTTGGCATACAGCAGGCACTCAGGAAGCAATCTGTTGAGGGAATGAGGTAGAACCACGGGTATTTTTCATTTAAATATTGATGCCCCTGAGGATTCTGATATAATTGGTGGGATGAGCACCAGCACTGATATTTTCTGAACCCTCCCCGAGTCATTCCGATGTGGAGCTCGGCATAAGTTGTTCATTCTTAGAAAGTCCATTAGTCTCCAGACCTAAATTTCAGGGGATGATTTTAATGAAGTTTGTGCTATGTGTAAAAATTTCATCAGAGCATCTTCTTAGAGGGAATGTAGTGGACATTCATCCCTGCATGATCTTGCTGACTTTCGCCTGGAGGCATAAACCCCCCTCTTGCCGAATTAAGTGTTTTCTGTGTTAATTTCCCCACTGGACTTTTCTCTTTATACTGTCAGCTATTGCCATCCATGTACCTGTGGGTTCTGTGTGTGCAGATTCAGTCCATAGCTGATGGAAAATTCCAGAAAGCTCAAAAAAACAAAACTTGAATTTGTCAGTATATATATTATACTTATAACCATTTACACTGTATTAGGTATTATAAGCAGTCTAGAGATGATTTGGGCTTCCCTGGTGGCTCAGACAGTAAAGAATCTGCCTGCAATCCGGGAGACCTGGGTTTGATCCCTGGGTTGGGAAGATCCCCTGGAGGAAGGCATGGCTACCCACTCCAGTATTCCTGCTTGGGGAATCCCCATGGACCGAGGAGCCTGGTGGGCTACAGTCCACGGGGTCACAAAGAGTCCGACACGACTGAGCAACTAAGTACACAGCACACAGAGACGATTTAAAGTATAAGGAAGAATGTGCATGGGTTACATGCAAATACTATGCCAGTTTATAGAAGGAACTTGAGTATATTCTGATACTGGTATCCTCAGCAATCCTGGAACCACTGCCCCATGAATATATTTGAAAAGTGAGAGGGAATTTGGATCCAGCTTAATTCCTTTTGTCTGCATGGACTATGCATTTTTCACACCCCCACACCCAGAAAGCCCCGCAACCCCTTGCCTAGATTCTGTCCATCATGTAAGACACAGGCTAAGTCTCCTTCCCTCTGAAGAGTGTTTCTCCTCACCCTCCAGCTGGCAGTCTCTCCCAGAACGTCTGGCGCACAGGCTGCCTGGCATGTTCTCTTGGCATCTAGCACATGCTGCCCTGGTTGGTGAGTCTTTAGGTGAAAGTGTCTTTCTTTGGTGTTAGCCCTCCCAGGCTAGGCTGTGAACTCTCTCAGGCTCTTGGCCATACTCTCATCTCTGTATCCCCAGCACTATCCTTTTTAAATGTATCGGCAACTTCCAAGGAGCATTGCCAAGGGGATAGCGTGTCACTCTTGATGTAAGTAGGGACTGTACCCTTCATAAGCACTCTGGCATTTTTCAACTCTGGGTTGTGTTGATCTGTGGGCTTTCCAGGTGGCACTAGTGGTAAAGAACCCCCTGCCAATGCAAGAGACAGAAGAGATGTGGGTTCAATCCCTGGATCAGGAAGATCCCTTGGAGGAGTGTTAGTTGCTAAGTCCTGTCCGCCTCTTGCAGCCCCATGGACTGTAGCCCACCAGGCTCCTTTGTCCATGGGATTTTCCAGACAAGAATACTGGAGTGAGTTGCCATTTCCTTCTCCAGGGGATCTTCCTGGCCCAGGGATTGAACCTGGGCCTCCTGCATTGCAAGCAAATTCTTTACCATCTGAGCCACAGGTGTGGTGACCCACTCCAGTATTCTTACCTGGGAAATCCCATGGACAGAAGAGCCTGGTGGGCTATGGTCCATAGGGTTGCAAAGAATTGGGCATGACTGAAGTGACTTAGTGCAGCACAGCACACATTATTGGTCTGTATCTTTCTCATCTCATAAACAACCAAATACGTAGCTTGTAAGATTTAGAATCTAGGATCGCAGTACCCTGGTTGAAAATGACATACCCAAGAAAGCTCAGATATAATCGCATTTGCCTTTATTTTCAAAATCAGATTCAAGGAAATAAATTTAAGCTAGCTTTTGGGAACTGCTGGCTGGCAGCTCTGAGACAAGGCAAAGGATGGCACCGTGTGGAGCCCTTCTCTCTCTGTTTGAAATGGTGACTTTTCTATTAGAGCCTCATTCTCAGGCTAACATTCTTCATTTCAGCAGGCTGGGAGATCAGGTAACCGGATCTATGTGAGTAGAAGGAAGGTTTAGAAACTAAGGTCTTAACACCTTTGTGGCCTTTTGAAGCCCTAGGATTGGGGGAAAGTGATGTCATGGTGAGACAGGAAATGTTATAAAGCTGTAAAATGTCATAAAGTGATTTCCATCTGGTATTAGGTGTATAAGACACAGCAAAAAAAAAGGGCATTGTGTTTTTATCCAGTGGGGATAAGGTTACTAGATTGGTACATCATGGGGAAAGTGTTGACATAACGAATCTGGACTTTTCAGCAAGGTGTTTGGATGGTCCCTTGTGATATCTTTGTGGGCAAGATGGAGGAACATGGACTGGACAGTTGCGTGATGTGGTGATTTGTAGCTGACTGGCTAAATGCCCGTGCAAAGAGGTTGATGGATTGATGTCCATCCAGAGAGAGGGCTCTAGCAGTGAGAGTCTGACACAGTTCTGCCATTGGATTTATCCTGCTGCTGTTCAATGTTTTTATCGATGACTTGAATAAAGGTGCAGATGACACATTTATCCCATTTGCTCATGACCCAGATCCCAGAAGCACAGTGACCTCGTTTCACACCAGAATCAGAATCTAAAGTGACATATAGGATAGGCCACCTTTTGCAAGATCAGCCAAGGGCTCAAGTGAAGGTCCTTCACTGTGGTCTGAAAAGCCAACTGCATTTATTACAGGACAGTCAGGAATTTGCTGTAATAACGATCTTTTTGTAAAAGATTTAGGCAGTTTGTTTGACTGGATGGTCAGTGTGCATCAAAACTCTGATGTGACTATTAAATAAATGTAAATCCCAGATGGGGTCAGAAACAGTGTGGACCCTCTGCTCTGGTCCCACACATCTAGACTATTGTGCACCGTTCTGGGCAGCACGTGGTGTAAAGTGACATATTCAGAAGCAAGGGTCCAAGATTCGAAAGTTGGTGAGAGAGATTTTCAGGAAAGATGATGGTGCCTTCCAAGTCCTTTCCCTTTAATCCCATGCCCCTGTGGACCATCGCCTCACACACTCCTTTCCCAATACTCTAAACTCTCCAACTCCTTTCCTTTTGCTGTCCTCACCACCCAAAATCCTCGCACCAAATAAGTTCAATCACTGTCAGTTCCTGCCCCTGTGTCCTGATTGCTGAGAATTTCTGAGAAAGAGAAAAAAAACCACTATCTGTTTTGATTGGCGCAGCTGCGGGATAAAGGCCTCTGAACTCATCGTCCTCCTAGGCCAGCAGGCAGGTGGACAGTCTCACAGGACCCCCATCAGCTTTCCCTGCCGTTCCCCCCACTGCCTGGACTACCCCTCCCCCTCAAACTCCTACCTAGAGACCTTCTCTCTCCCTTCAAGCTGGGGACCTTAATGTTTTCTTCACAGAGAGAATCCATGAAAATTCCCTCAGTCTTGCTCCCTCACTTCCAATCTGTCCACCTCCGACCTGTGCGCTTTCCTTCTTGCCTGAGAGAATTTCCCTCCTTTTATTGAACATTTCCCTCAGATTCAGCTTAACGGTCATGCTTAATCAGCCTACTCTTTCCCCTCTGTCTTTACCCTCCCCCTGCCTAAAAGCCTTTCCTCTCTGCCATGTGCAAACCTCACCCCTCTTTAATTAAGTCCTCTCTGCCTTTATATCCTTAACGGTCAAATTATCTGAAGATTTGGTCTGTGTTGGCTGTTTTCACTTCTTTCAGCTCTCATTGATCCCTCAATGGACCATGCAATCTGGTTTCCATTCCCGACGCTCCGTTGAAAGTCCCTGGTGACAGTTGATGGGCCTCTACATCCAGATCCAGTGGAGAGGTTTCAGTGCTTCAGTTGTTTGGCCAGCATCTCCTTTATGAAGCACTGTTCTCCAGCGTCTCTGCTCCCACTCCTTTCGTGGATTCTTCCTGCCTCTTTAATGGACGCCTGGTCTTACTCTTCTCGCTGAGCTGCTCTCCACGGAGTGCTTTCACTTATTCTTGCACCAACTTTGATTCCCCCTTCCTTTTTGGTTGGTTTGTACTTCACCTCTTAGGCAGCGATGTTCTCATTCCTCCTCTGGGCAGTTTCAGCCCCATTTTCCACTTCTACACATCCACTTTCACCCCCTGTCTACACTTCCCTCCAAATCTGTGCCTCCAGCCTCCAGCCTCCTCCTGAGCTCCATGTCCAGTGCCTACTACTGATCTCGGGTGGCCTCGGCCTGCAATGGTGTGGAGCAGGGCTTGGGTTCCCAATGAGAGATTGAGGCTGAGTCATGAGGGTGAGCACCAGATCCTAGCCACCAGACCAGTGGTAAATGACAAGGGCCCTGGCCCTTCGGCTTTGCAGAAAAGAATTCCCACAAAAAAGTTCCTCTTATTCAGAGGAAAAAGAGTACAGCTTGTGTAGATCGACACATGGCCAGACTGGGGGACGAGTCCCTCAGTCACCCCCTCATGGCAGTTTAAATCACGTGTATAGGGCATTTCTTCTGGGTTTCCTTTGGCCAATCATTTTGATTTGCCTGGTTCGCCATCCATATTTGGTATATCTCAGGGTCCTTCTATGTATGCGCAGGCATCTCTTAGCCAAGATGAATCCTATCACACAGGCCTGTGGGTAGCTTAGCATCCCCTTTGACCTCCAGGAAGCCTTTCTGTGCATGGCACATGTTTGGTCAGGGAGGTCTCCTGACTTTGAGAATGAGAAATATATGGTCTGGACAGGGCCTAGCCGTAGCCCTTAATTGGCCTGCTATTCTTATCTTGACGTTTCGGTCCATAGGGAATGAATCTCCAATTGCTTTACCCTGGGGTGGGGGTGGGGGCATCTACCTCCTGCCTCACTTCCACCTCCATCTGGGGACTCTGAGGCACTCCAGAACATCGCATCCCAGACTGAGCTTGTCACCTCTCCCATATGAGCCTGCCTCCCCAACCCCTGCCCGTTCCCTGTCTTGGCCAATGGCACCTCCTCAACCAGCCCTCAGACAAGAAATCCAGACTCACCCTCACCTCTCTGTGGTTCTGTATACTTGCATATGGGAGGTCTGCAACTATAATCCATAAGGTGGCCAAATGAATAATTCTAATGGCTTTCCTGGGCGGGACTGCTAAGACTTATTCTCATTTCAGGTCCAGAAGCCAGAACAAAGGTCAAAACATTTGATTTAAGGGACAGACATCCATGGCAGACATGGATCTTAAGGGAGACAGCTCCATGTTGGGAAAATCTTTTTTAAACTATTAGAGCCTCAAAGTGGCATGGGCTGCCTTGAGAGGTGGTAAATTTCTTTCACTGTAGGCAGTGTGCGAAGGCTGGAGGACTGTTTCGGGGCTGGGCTGGGGGACTTCTAATGCCTCTACCAGCTCTGAGGTTTAATTCAGCAGCTGATATGTTCTTCCGGTCTGCTTTGTCCACATCTTCTCATTTCTGCTTCCTAGTAGATTATTAGCTCCATTTTATGGATGAGGAATCAGGAGCCCGAGAGTCAGGTAATTTCCCAAGATGATCCAGCTGAGTGATCAGTATTGGGGACGGGCCTCCAGGGCTGACTGTGTCCCCACCGCCCACTGTTTGTGTGAAGCTGCCTCCTCCTATTCGGTATTGGAAACAGACGTCAGTAGAGTGTAGTCAGCTCACAGAGCAGGTAGACCTTTGAAGCTAATAGAAAGGAGCTGTTCTTGGATTCAGAACTTTAATACATTTGAAACTTAAATTTTTCTTAAATATGTCCCCATGTTTATTGGCCTATTAACCTTCCCCTCCGTTTCTCCACATGCTTTATCATTATAACGAGCAATCCTAATAAACAAATGCAATTTTCTTCCTAGGTCACCACCTCCATTTCTTAGAGGCTTTGTTGTTGTTTAGTTGCTGAGTTGTGTCCGGCTCTTTTGTGACCCCCATGGACTGTAGTCCACCAGGCTCCTCTGTCCATGGGATTTTACAGCCCAGAATACTGGAGTGGGTTGCTATTTCCATCTCCAGGAGATCTTCCTGACTCAGGGATCACACTTTTGAGTCTCTTGCATTGGCAGGCAGATTCCTTACTGCTGAGCCACCAGAGAAGCCCTTTTCCCAGAGTCTTGGGAAGGAGCAAATGAGAAAGGGTTAATGCCTCCATTTACTTAGAATGGCTTGTAATGACATGCAGGTCCCAGATGCAGAGGGTCTGTGTTGCTGCTACAGTACTGATCAGCTGGGTGACCAGTGCTGAAGAGAAATCCTGGGTTTTCCTTTAGGAACTTAAAAGAAAAGGAGGAGATGCCACATATATGGGGAGGGGAGGGACTGGCTTGAAGTGGAGAAAGATTATAAGCTAATATTTATATTTTCATTTTTGCCTCCAATACCATGTCCTGGAGGGAAACAGAAGTCTGATAAAAACAGCAGTTAAACATCAAAGTGAGAGGCAGTCAGTTTAGGTCAGTAGGTGGGCAGGACCTGGGATCAGAGGTGATGGTTGAGTTGAGGATCTAAAATCCTGGGTATAGAGACTCGCCTTGCAGATAACCTGTGAATGGATGTTTTTGTGGGCTTCGCTAGCTGCCCTCCCCAGAGCTCTAAGGACCACTTATCCTCTTACACGCTCCAAGGTATATGATTACTTCTTCATCTTTCACCTGATCCCAACCTTATTGTTTCAGTACTCAGAGTTCTTCATGTACAGGCTGGAGGGTTAGGCAAGGATTGAGGAAATAAAATCCAGCAACAATTCCCAAGCCTAAAGATGGATAGAATAACCAACGTCTCTCTCAATGCTTTTTTTTTTTTTTTTCAGAGAGATTTTTCAAGTGACAAAATCATAGCCGCTGTCCTTGTGAAAGGTGTAAAGCAGGATGGGGAAGGTTGAGTGAAAAGAGTAATTGACCAGCAGCCAAGACTCCGCTCTAGTTCAGACACTGCCACTGTCCAGCTCCAGATCCTAGATTCTTCACACTTGGAATGAAGCAATTGTGTCTAATGATTCTTAAAGTCTCTTTTATCTCTTAAAGAAGAAAATGTCCTGACACGCAGTCATAGCTCAGTACTCCACATGTTGCCTGTTAGTTGAGAACAATCATCCATTCCTGTCCCTCATCGCTAAAGACCCACTCATGTCTGTAGTGCCTTGGAGCTCACGTTCTGTCCTAAACGAATAAACTCCTCTAAATCAAGCTACCCGTCAAAAATACCCTTTTCTGTCAGGAATAATTTCTATGAATATTAAACAGCTTCCAAGGCTTGAAAAATTCAGTTTCCCTTCTACTGACAATTATTTCTTCCATGAACTGTTACAGATCATCTATTTTAAACTCAGATTTTATAAATGGACAAATCCAGGCCCAGAGAGGTGAGGCGGCTTTCTGAGTGTCGCACAGCAAAGAACCTCCTGTAGGACATTTCTCTGTACTGCTCAAATGGAAAGATGCAGGTACTTGGCAATCAGCAGTTAAAAGAAAATTATAGTTTGATTTCCAAGAGAGTTATTTTTAAACAGGAGGCTGTTTCACCTTGGAATTTTGAAAGAATAATAATAATAAACAAGTGCACTAGATTTGTCCTTTTAAGCCAACTGAAGGAGTGTGCCCTCTCTGCTCTGTTGAAATTGGCAGGCTGACATCATGCAGACAGACTGTTCTGGTCTACTTGGTTAGTTGTTATCCCAAACGCAAATCTGACTCACGGGTGAGATCATGAGAAATCTGGATTATTTTTCATGATGACTTTTTCTTTCCTAGTCTAATTTTCTTTTGCGGTATTTGGCTGTGTAAGATATCCATGGTGGGGAACAGAATCTCAGGAGGGTTGTTCCGAGGATGGTCCTTGCTGTCGCATGAATCACAAGACAGCCGGGGCAGGTTTGGCCATGAATTGTCTGTGGCTTTGGTGTTGATGTTCAGGGGTGTGTGCGTGCAGGTATGTGTATGTGTGAGTATGTACGTGAGCGTGTGCTGGCTCTATGGCAAAGTAAGATGTTTTCTGTCTTCAGGGATTTGAGGGATTCTGGGAAGGCCCTCCTTCTAATCAAGTGAACGATTAAATAAATATTTTTCACTGAAAGAACGTTTGTTTAATATCCACTTTTTTCTGGGTGCTATCACCAAGAGGTGATTGATGGTTTTGAAGTGTGGCATTGGAGAAGACTCTTGAGAGTCCCTTCGACTACAGGGAGATCCAACCTGTCAATCCTAAAGGAAATCGGTCCTGAATATTCATTGGAAGGACTGATGCTGAAGCTCCAATACTTTGGCCACCTTATGCAAAGAACTGACTCATTAGAAAAGACCTTGATGCTGGGAAAGATTGAAGGCAGGAGGAAAAGGGGATGACAGAGGATGAGATGGTTGGATGGCATCACCAACTTGATGGACATGAGTTTGAACAAGCTCCGGGAGTTGGTGATGGACAGGGAAACCTGTTGTGCTGCAGCCATGGGGTCACAGAGAGTTGGACACGACTGAGTGACGGAACTGACTGATCACCAAGAGGAGATTATATACAATTAAACAAGTAAATGCTACCTAATCTGCGCGTTAGAGTGATGTTAGCTGCTGTGACAATTGAACCCCCAAGTTTTAGTGTTTAAAACATAACACAAAATTATTTCTCTGTCACTTAACAGTCTCATGCCAGACTTCTTGGTCAGCAGGCAGCTCTCCTTTACATGGTGAGTCAGGCCTCAGCACTCTTTCCATCTGGTGTCTTGCAGTTTCCTGGAGCTGAAGTGTACACTCTGTCCCTCCCTGGGGGGAGGGGAAAGAGGTCCATTCCTCTGAAATGTCTTGGTTTGAAAGTGGTACACCCCGTGGGTGAGAACTAACCACAGGGCCTGTGTGGATGCAGTGGGGGTTGGGACAGGTGGCTGTGATAAGTCTACACTGTGGAAGGAAACTCGGTGGGATTTCAGCGTTTGGGTGGTATCTCTGCTATTGTCTGATAAGTACTCTATTGGAGAGCGGTGTTTAGGACGTCTGCTCCAGCACAGAAGAGAAGCACCTGACCTAGGTTCAGGGTATAGGAAGGAGCCATCGCTATTCTCTCTGTCTCTTCTCTTCCTCCTGAGCCTGGCTTCGGTTCTCAATGTGCCACTCTCTGTGTCTCTCACCCCTGCACATGTGTATTAGGGTGATGTTAGCCACTGTGACAATCTTTCCTCTCTCTAGAACTTTTCTCCCACCTCACCTTGCCCCTTTCCCTGACTAACCTAATATTCCATCAGATTCGCAAGGCGTTTCTCCCAAGAAGCCTTTCCTGGGCCACCAAATCAAGTTCTGTGTGAAGGCAAAGCTAGGAGATTTTTATTTATTGGTATTTGAGAGCCCCCAGGAAGGCACTCCAGCTGATTGATTGGCTGTTATATGTGGTATAAACTTCAGGGGATCAAGGAGCATTGAGGGAGAAAAGGAGGTAAGGGGACTATAAAATGAGTGGGGAGGGAGGCAGGGACCTCCACACCCTTCCCATCACTTGGATCTGAGAGCTCCAGCTCTTTGCAGGTGCAGAGACAGCAGGGGGCTTCCAGCCACCTCCGTTCAGGAAACTACACTGCTGTTGGAAAGTTTCAGGAGTTGTTTCTCAGGCCTCATTTCTAGAGAATAGGTGAGAAAATTTCCCAAATGCTGGTTAAGAAGTGGGACACCCAAGTCAGTGAAGAGACCCTCCCTGGGGGAGCACCCTTGTAGGAGCACGAAGAGATGGTTATGCCGCCAGCCTGAGTCTCTGAGCAGAGGCTGGAGGGAGTGGAGAACCTTCCTGGGTCAAAGCAATGATGGAATGCATCTTCCTGTTCCAACAGGCCCCGGATCTTATAAAGGAACATGGGGTTTTAATTTTTGGATGTAAGAAATGAACATGTTTCTCCTGCAGCTGGACTTATCTCCTTATTCAAAAAATATTTTCATTCTAATTATTTGTAATGATCTCAAGGAAATGTGCCTCTTGTGATTAACTTGACAGGTTCATACATGCAAGGAGCCTCCTGATCCTGCATTTGTGAGGCTGTTTTTATTGTTGAGGTTACCATCAGAGTGACCTAAAACAGACCTGAGAGCTGGGTGCTTAGGAAAAAATCTTGGCAGGATGGTTTAGGAAGGAGACTGTATTAACACCATGGGCTTTTTCCAGAATGATGTTTGTTTCTCTGGACTTCCCCACCCCAGTCAGAAGGCTCGCTTTTGTGAAGCCCAGGGCTGGATCAATATATTATGGGAGAATAATCCTAGATACAGAAACCAAAGGCAAAGAATCCATGCTGTTGCCGCTGCTAAATCGCTTCAGTCGTGTCTGACTCTGTGCGACCCCAGAGATGGCAGCCCACCAGGCTCCCCTGTCCCTGGGATTCTCCAGGCAAGAACACTGGAGTGGGTTGCCATTTCCTTCTCCAGTGCATGAAAGTGAAAAGTGAAAGTGAAGTCGCTCAGTCGTGTCCGACTCCTAGCGACCCCATGGACTACAGCCCACCAGGCTCCGTCCATGGGATTTGCCAGGTAAGAGTACTGTAGTGGGGTGCCATTGCCTTCTCCGAAAGCATCCATAGTCTGGAGTAAATCTTTGAGTTGGGATGGAGCAGAGCATGACTGCAGCTGTTCAGCAGCCCCGAGGCTCTCCGCCTCCTAGGTGGTCCATTCTATTTCTTGTGATTTGTCAACCGAGTACAGACCTGCGTTCATTCCCAGAACACTTAACAGAAGCACCTGCTTGGCACTGTTCTTGGCACCAGGGATGCAGAGATGAGCAAGGCCTTCAAAACCTTTGCCCCACAGAGCGCTCACATTTTAGGAGCGGGGAGGCCAGGCACAAAACCAGTAAATGAATGGATATGCAGTATAACTTCAGGGACTATATGCTTCTTGAAGACAAATAGAGTGGGTTAAGCAGCTGAAGAGTGATGGAGGGAGCTTGGTTAGATCATGTGGGTGGGGAAGGCTGCTCTGAGAGTGATGTTTGCGCAGAGGCCTGAGAAATGAGGAATAGAGCCAGGTCGTGATCCGAGGGCAGGGACATCCGTGGACCCTGAGGGAGAAAAACCAAGAGGGCTGGTGGCAGTGGGACCGCAGTCGGGACGGGCCACTGCAGATCACCAGCAGGCAGGAGGCATGGGGGTGATGCTACCAGAGGAGACTTTCACCTCTCTGCCCAGGAAGGGAAGGGAGTGTGTTGGGAGAGCAGAGTTCTCCAGTGAATTACCTTGTTTTGGTTGTTGTACAGTCACTAAGTCATATCCAACTCTTTGCAACCCCATGGGCTGCAGCACACCAGGCTTCTCTGTCCTTCACTGTCTCCCGGAGTTTGCTCCAACTCATGTCCATCAAGTCGGTGATGCCATCCAACCATCTCATCCTCTCTCATCCCCTTCTCCTCCTGCCCTCAATCTTTCCCAGCATCAGGGTCCTTTGGATTGCTGCAGTCTAAATACAGGCAGATGCCTAGGTGTGGCTTCTAGTCTTTACAGGAATTTGCTTTCTGGTGCAAAGGAAGGATCTGAACTCAGACAACCTTGTTTGGAGAAAGCCGTTTGGAAGCTGCTGGAAATAAAACCACTCCTTTCTGTCCTCAGGACTCTGGTGCTGCCCACCGCCCGGCAGGCGCTTGCCCCAAGGTAACAAAGGACTTTGGGTCTAATTGGCCTGTTGTATGGCCCCTCTGACCGTCGCCTGGAAAACCCCTCGGCTCTGTCTAGTTAATGGTGGCTCCGATGCTAATAAATCCTTTGAAATCTTCTGCCACGGTTGGGTTTTCCTGACGCATTTGCATGTCAAGATCATTTGGGTTTCGGAGTCTTGGTCTCCTGCTGTTCCTAATGTCATAAACGGATGGTAATAACCTGGGAGGGGATTATGTTCCAGGGTTGCAAGTAGATGAGCTTTAAAAACATCCATCTTATTTGCGGGCAAATATGGCTAATGACAGGCTGGGGAAAACAAAATAATTCAAAATCTGCAGTGAGTGCTTGGTTATTTCCAAAGGGCCTGCTTTTTAATGAAGTGCAGTAGAGAATGAAGGACAAGTGGAGAGAAGTAGTCACAGCATTTCAGCAGTTTCTTGGGGGTTAAGGAGGCTTTTCAAAAATAAAAATAAACACAGGTTATCTGAGGCAAGGGAGTCATGTTAGAGGCCCACCTCCCCCTTGTGGGGCTGGGGCTGGATCTCAGGGCCTTGTAGCTCTGTGGTTCACAGAGGAAAGCAAACCTCTATCACAGGGCTTCTCCCTCAGTGGAGATTTTGCCCCAGGGGACACTTTGCAATATCTGGACGCATTTCTGGTTGTCACTGGTGGTGCTGGAGGCATCCAGTAAGTAGCTGTCAGTATGTGTGTGTGTGCTAGTCGCTCAGTCGTGTCCGACTCTTTGCAACCCCACGGACTGTACCCTGCCAGGCTCCTCTGTCCATGGGATTCTCCAGGCAAGAATACTGGAGTGAGCAGCCATTCCCTTCTCCAGGGGATCTTACCAACCCAGGGATCGAACCTGGGCCTCCTACATTGCAGGCAGATTCTTTACTGTCTGAGCCACCAGAGATGCTGCTAAATATCCAACGATGCCCAGGACAGCCCTGCGAAGAAGGGTTATCCTGTTCGCGTGTCGTGCTGAGACTGAGCACACATCTTTCTGCCTGAAGCTCCCTGTTCTGTCCTGTCCAACCCCTAGCTGTGAAGTGGCTCTGCCGCCCTTTCCTGGGAGTTACTTTGTCTCCCAGTGAAGGCCTGGAAGGGGCTTAGAAATGATCTAATATGAATGAATCTAAGCTTCACAGGTAGTGCCTAGAGGACTTCAGACAGATTGAGTGACTTTCCTAAATTCACACAATTTGTAACAGAGGTGGGATTAATGAACAGGAAAAATTCCCATTCCTCCTCCAGGAGTTTTTGCAGAAGGAGTTTTTACAGGTTTTTAATATTCTCCTCTTGGATCAGCACTTTTCTCATTCTTAACAGTAACTGTTTGCTGAGTGTCTGCTATGTTCCTGGCACTCTGCAACCATCTGTCACCTGAGTGACAGGAAGCCTGCCTAAAATGGGCAATGCAACCCTGATGAGAGGATTATAGTCCTGAGAACCATGCTTGGAGGGTTATGCTGGGCAAGGACTATACTAAATCCTTCAATAGATTTTTTTATCTCATTAAATTTCCCACACAACCCTGCGGACAGTTACTATTATATACCCCTTTCATAGGTGATGAACTGAGACTAGGGTCGCTTAGAAGTTTTTAGGGCCAGGAATTTGAGCCTAGTTCTGTTGAACTCCAGAGCTAGAACTCCCAGCCTCTGAGCTCTCCTCTTTTTGTACATGGTGATAAAAGATTAAGTTGTTACTATAGTAAGGAGGGCTTCCCTCTGCTTACCAGTGGCTCAGTGGTAAAGAATCCACCTGCGATGCAGGAGACGCAGGTTCAATCCCTGGGTCAGGAATATCTTCTGGAGGAAGGCATGGCAGGCCACTCCAGTATTGTTGCCTGGAAAATCCCATGGACAGAGGAGCCTGGAGGGCTGCAATCCATAGGATACAAAGAGTCAGACACAACTGAAGCGACATAGCACGCATGCATAGTCAGAAGACTATTGTTTTAAACTACTGTTTTAAGAGTTTTAACCAAAACTTGAGGAGAAGAAATGTAGATACATTCTGCTGGGTTGTATCACCCAGGCCATCAGTGGCGGTCTTGCTCATTCCCTGCTTGCTGTTGTCTTTGGGTTTCCCAGGCATATGGGTACTTCCATTTAACTTGCATCAATACTTATTTTTGTGAGCATTTACTGTGTTAGGGAGGTGGCTAAATAGTGGGGATTCAGTGATCAAAATACTTGTCTTAGTTTGGGTTCCCGCCAAAGCCCACCCTGAGACAAGGATTTGGGTTCAGGAAGTTTATTTGGGTGCAGAAATCGTGGTGGGGAAAGGGGAGGTGTGAGAAGAAGGAAGGAGAGCTGACGAAGGCTGTGCAGTGTGGTTATCGCCATGACATCAGGGCCTCAGTCCCTCCGTGGGTCTCTAAGAGACTGAGCAGAACACCCTGCAGAATGGCCAAGTGAATGCTGCGTTCTTTATCCACTGACCTCCATTCCACTCTTATTCCTTCATAAACGCCCTGGCACTTCCCTCAGGCAGGGATACAGAAGAACTCCAGGGCAAGTTTGGGACTGTGTGGGTGGCTTCCCTGTTGGTTCAGATGGTAAAGAATCTGCCTGTGATGCGGGAGACCCAGGTTTGACCCCTGGGTCTGGAAGATCCCTTGGAGAAGGGAATGGCTACTCACCCCAGTATTTTTGCCTGGAAAATCCCATGGACAGAGGAGCCTGGCGGGCTGTAGTCCATAGGGTCTCAAAGAGTCAGACATGGCAGAGCAACTAACCCTTTCACTTTCAGATGATCTCCAGGGAGGGTGGGCCAGGGGCTGTGACCACAACGTCTGCTCCAGTATAATTCCTGTCCTCAGGAACTCACCCTGCTCTTGGTAGGGGAGTTAGAATTCACCGAACAACAGGACAATGGGAAGATGAACACAATGAATGGAGGACAGCGAAAAAGAGATGATGACTCCATTGTGGGAAATCAGGGAAGGCTTCCCAGAGGAGGTGACACTGAAGGGCTGAGAGCATGTTAAATATAGATCCCTATCACCAGCATCTGCCTTATTCTCATAGCTCTGGCATAACACGGAAACGCCATGTTGAGTGTTGCCTTTGTTGTTTGAATTCTTCTTTCTGCACCCTGTCATTCCAGGAGGCTCTTGTGGTCAGCATCAGGACCATAGGCCTGGCCCAGCAGTGCCTAGAGCCTATAAGCCATTGTCTTGAAGTTGTGTAGCTAAGAAGCTGGGGCCAGCCCCACTGCCCTCCACCTCCACGAGGGCTGGCCCTTCTTTGCAGTTGTTACTGGTGGGAAATCTTGGACGAGTCGCCACCCTGGCTGAACCTGCCTTTCCTGATGGCCATCCAGAAGGCATGAATCCGTGGCCTTCACTAACACTTCTCAAGGCAGAATTTGAGTAGGAAAAAGCTTGCATTAAGTTCATATGGACAGCTTGTTAAAACATGAATACCTGGGCTCCACCCCTGGAGGCTCTGACTCCACAGTTATGGGGTCAGGTCAGAGGTTTTACATTTGACAGCCTCCTCCTTTGCTGATGCTTCTAGTCTGCAGTCCATACTTGGAGTAGCCAAGTTCTAAGACCTCCCATCCAACTTTCTCTTGGCCTATTTCACCTAGATCAGGGTTTCTCAGTGCTGGCACTCTTATTTGACATTTAAGTTCAGTTCAGTCGTTCAGTCGTGTCCGACTCTTCTCGACCCCATGAATCGCAGCATGCCAGGCCTCCTTGTCCATCACCAACTCCCGGAGTTCACTCAGACTCACGTCCATCAAGTCAGTGATGCCATCCAGCCATCTCATCCTCTGGCGTCCCCTTCTCCTCCTGCCCCCAATCCCTCCCAGCATCAGTCTTTTCCAGTGAGTCAACTCTTCACATGAGGTGGCCAAAGTACTGGAGTTTCAGCTTTAGCATCATCCCTTCCAAAGAAATCCCAGGGCTGATCTCCTTCAGAATGGACTGGTTGCATCTCCTTGCAGTCCAAGGGACTCGAAAGAGTCTTCTCCAACACCACACTTCAAAAGCATCAATTCTTCGGCGCTCAGCCTTCTTCACATTCCAACTCTCACATCCATACATGACCACTGGAAAAACTATAGCCTTGACTAGACAGACCTTTGTTGGCAAAGTAATATCTCTGCTTTTGGATATGCTATCTAGGTTGGTCATAACTTTCCTTCCAAGGAGTAAGCGTCTTTTAATTTCATGGCTGCAGTCACCATCTGAAGTGATTTTGGAGCCCAAAAAAATAAAGTCTGACACTGTTTCCACTGTTTCCCCATCTGTTTCCCATGAAGTGATGGGACTGGATGCCATGATCTTCGTTTTCTGAATGTTGAGCTGTAAGCCAACTTTTTCACTGTCCTCTTTCACTTTCATCAAGAGGCTCTTTAGTTCCTCTTCACTTTCGGCTCTAAGGGTGCTGTCATGTGCATATCTGAGGTTATTGATATTTCTCCCAGCAATCTTGATTCCAGCTTGTGCTTCTTCCAGTCCAGCGTTTCTCATGATGTACTCTGCATATAAGTTAAATAAGCAGGGTGACAATATACAGCCTTGACGTACTCCTTTTCCTATTTGGAACCAGTCTGTTGCTCTATACAGTCAGCAAAAACAAGACCAGGAGCTGACTGTGGCTCAGATCATGAACTCTTTATTGCCAAATTCAGACTTAAATTGAAGAAAGTAGGGAAAACCACTAGACCATTCAGGTATGACCTAAATCAAACCCCTTA
The DNA here is from genome assembly GCF_029378745.1 of Bos indicus. Lineage (NCBI taxonomy): Eukaryota > Metazoa > Chordata > Mammalia > Artiodactyla > Bovidae > Bos > Bos indicus. Next base: position 41,808,567 of record NC_091779.1, on the reverse strand, counting down.
TGATTATACAGTGGAAGTGAGAAATAGATTTAAGGGCCTAGATCTGATAGATAGAGTGCCTGATGAACTATGGAATGAGGTTCGTGACATTGTACAGGAGACAGGGATCAAGACTATCCCCATGGAAAAGAAATGCAAAAAAGCAAAATGGCTGTCTGGGGAGGCCTTACAAATAGCTGTGAAACGAAGAGAAGCAAAAAGCAAGGCAGAAAAGGAAAGATATAAGCATCTGAATACAGAGTTCCAAAGAATAACAAGAAGAGATAAGAAAGCCTTCCTCAGCGATCAATGCAAAGAAATAGAGGAAAACAACAGAATGGGAAAGACTAGAGATCTCTTCAAGAAAATTAGAGATACCAAAGGAACATTTCATGCAAAGATGGGCTCGATAAAGGACAGAAATGGTATGGACCTAACAGAAGCAGAAGATATTAAGAAGAGATGGCAAGAATACACAGAAGAACTGTACAAAAAAGATCTTCACAACCCAGATAATCATGATGGTGTGATCACTGACCTAGGGCCAGACATCCTGGAATGTAAAGTCAAGTGGGCCTTAGAAAGCATCACTACGAACAAAGCTAGTGGAGGTGATGGAATTCCAGTTGAGCTATTTCAAATCCTGAAAGATGATGCTGTGAAAGTGCTGCACTCAATATGCCAGCAAATTTGGAAAACTCAGCAGTGGCCACAGGACTGGAAAAGGGCAGTTTTCATTCCAATCCCAAAGAAAGGCAATGCCAATGAATGCTTAAACTACCACACAATTGCACTCATCTCACACACTAGTAAAGTAATGCTCAGAATTCTCTAAGCCAGGCTTCAGCAATATGTGAACCGTGAACTTCCTGATGTTCAAGCTGGTTTTAGAAAAGGCAGAGGGAGCCAGAGATCAAATTGCCAACATCCGCTGGATCACGGAAAAAGCAAGAGAGTTCCAGAAAAACATCTATTTCTGCTTTATTGACTATGCCAAAGCCTTTGACTGTGTGGATCACAATCAACTGTGGAAAATTCTGAAAGAGATGTGAATACCAGACCACCTGATCTGCCTCTTGAGAAATCTGTATGCAGGTCAGGAAGCAACAGTTAGAACTGGACATGGAACAACAGACTGGTTCCAAATAGGAAAAGGAGTCCGTCAAGGCTGTGTATTGTCACCCTGCTTATTTGACATTTAGGACCAGATAATTCTTTTCGTGGGGTCTGCCTTTTGCACTGTAGGATGTTTAGCAGCATCCCTGGTCTCTTGCCACTGGATACCAGCAGCGTTTCTCAGTGAGTGAGTGTTAGTCTCTCAGTCATGTCTGACCCTTTGCAAATGCATGGACTATAGCCTACCAGGCTTCTTTGTCCATGGAATTCTCTAGGCAAGAATACTGGGGTGGGTTGCTACTTACTACTCCAGGGGATCTTGCCCACCAGGGATCAAACTCAGGTCTCCTGCATTGCAGGAGGATTCTTTACCATCTGAGCCACCAGGGAAGCCCAGCATTTCTCAGTAGTAACAACCAGAAATGTCTTCAAACATGACCAAATGACCCCTGGAGGCAAAAATCTCCCCAGCTGGAGAACCACTGATGAAAATGCTCTTAAACATTGCCTCTCACTTCAGTGTATATATAAATTACTGGATCTTATTAAAATGCAGATTCTAATTCAGTAGGTCTGGGGAGAAGCCTGAGAGTCAGGATTTCTGTTGAGCTCCTGGGTAATGCTGATACTTCCAGTTGGGACCACACTTTGAGTAGCAGCAGTCCACACTCAAGTGAGGGAAGAGCTTTGGTTGGACCCAAAGGCTCAAAGGTGCTGCAATTGCTTGTGATCGGCCAGTCTCTCTCAGCCCCTCTTTCCTCCCCAGGTTGATGAAAGCTGTGGCTGCTGCCTTCCCCTCCCCCACCAATCCCTCCTCCAGCCCAGGGGTCTCTTGTCCTTGTCTGGGAGGAGTTAGCCTTCCTTTTGGAGCGATAGCAGATCTGAGTTTGCCTTTGTTGCGTACAAGGGTCTCGTGAAGGCCCTCTCAGTCCTCAAAGGGCCCACTTTGCCGTTTTGAGGTTTTTTTTGGCTGTGCGGGGTCTTCATTGCAGTGCATAGGCTTAATTGACCCGCAGAATATGGTATCTTAGGTCCCTGATCAGAGAACAAACCCACACCCCCTGCATTGGAAGGTGGATTCTTAACCGTTGGACCACTGGGGAAGTCCCCAGTCTTTTATTTATTTTTTTTTAACTTGAGTTTCAGAGGGGGAAAATAGGAGGGAGCCTGCTTTATGGAAGGCAAGAAGCCCTGGTGTGCCAGCCTGCAATTTTAGGAGGTTCAGAGGAGATAGTGTCTGGGGACTGGGACTTAAAGCATGGTTCTCAGAGCCAAAGAAGCTGCAATCATGGAGCAGGGAAGGCCTAAGGCAGATGGGGCTGGGAGGAGGGGGGAGCCGCCCCATCTCATAGCATTGAACCTAGGAATTACTCTGGTGATGAGCCCTTTGTAGACGTCGAGAAATGCTGTCATCTTGCCCATTGTTATTTTTAGCCATTGTCTATTTCTTATTGTTGGTAGCAGTAAGAATTCTTAGGAGACCTTTTCTCCACGCTTTACTGAGAAAGTTTGAGATAGTGTGGGGAAAGAAAAGTGGCTGTTGCACTGGGAAAGTCACCCAAAGTCACCCAAAAAAGCCACCCAAGGGTGGGAGAAGGAGAAGAGAAGCTGGGAACTGCCATGCTGGTCTCTACATAGGGGTGACTGAGATCCCCAGGGGACATCTCAAGTGTCCAGAGCAGCTCCCTGACCTGTGATGGTTGGTTCTGTGAGGACAGGACTGTGCTCCCTCCAGTACAGACTGCTTTGGGGTTGGGAATGAGGGTTCTCCCCACATATGTGTACACATTTCTATGGGAAAATGCATCCCGAGCTTTAAACAGTGTAAGTTGCTACACTGGGGACTCCCTCCACCTGAGCTTGGCATGTTGTATTAGGCGGGTTGGTTGGTTGGTTTAGTCGCTCAGTTCGTGTCTGACTCTTGCAAGCCCATAGACTGTAGCCCGGCAGTCTTCTCTGTCCACGGGATTTCCCAGGCAAGAATACTGGAGTGGGCTGCCATTTCCTTCTCCAGGCAATCTTTCCGACACAGGGATCGAACATGGGGATCTAACCTGGATCTCCTGCATTACAGGTGATCTCCTGATTACAGTGGATTCTTTACCAGCTGAGCCACTGGAGAAGCCCTGTGTTAGATGATCCCTACCCAGACAGTAGGATGTGACACTTGGGTTTCCAGCAGGAAGGCTGTGTGCATCAGGCTTATTGTGGAAGGACTTGTGTGGGACAGAGAGAAGGGAGATCAGTTAGAGCTATGGACTTAGGCTCTAGTCCGTATTGTGATGGTATTCAAGATGGGGCCTTGGGAAGCTAATTAGGTCATGAGGGTGCAGCCTTCAGGATGGGATTAGTGCCCTTAAAAGACATGAGAGAGCTGGCTTGCTGTCTTTCCCCCACCACTACATGAAAACATAACCAAGAAAAGAATCCTCATCAGGACCCAAATGGGCTGGCCTCTTGACCTTGAAATTCCCAGCCTCCAGAACTGTGAGAAATAAATTTCTGTTGTTGAAGCCACCCAGTCTGTGATATTCTGCTCCAGCAGCCCAAGCTGACTAAAACAGTCAAGAAGATGACTTAGACCAACAGGCTATCAGTATCTCTCTGTGAAATGACAGGTGCCGCTCAGTGCTGGAGCCTCTATCAGTCTAGTGAGAAATGGGAAAAACAGATCCAGACAATGAGTTTTTCTTAAAGCTAAACATGTTCATTTTAAAGATGGAGCTCTCTGCTCTTCCGTTTACTTTGTGTGTGTGCTAAGTTGCTTCAGTTTTGTCTGACTCTTTGTGACCCCATGGACTGTAGCCCACCAAGCTCCTCTGTCCATGGAATGGACAGACTCCAAGCAAGAATACTGGAGTTGGTTGCCATTCCCTTCTCCAGGGGATCTTCCCAACCCAAGGATTGAACCTGAGCCTCTTACATCTCCTGCATTGGCAGGTGGGTTCTTTACCACTAGTGCCACCTGGGTATAAGATTCTATTTTATATCCAGATTCTATTTACTTTAGAAGAGGTTAAATTGTCTTGCTATGAATTAAATTATGCTGTATCTCAATGATATTTAGTTTCTTTGTTGGCCAAAAGAAGTTGGAAATACTTTAGTTCCAAAAATAATTTGTAAAATTTTTATTGGCCTGTGAAATCCGGATGTCTAGAAGCCACTGGATCAGGCAGTTATACAAGCAAAGGGAAGAGATGATAGCAGTCTGGATGAGGGTGGCGACTATGGGAGGGGGAGGGAATGGAGGAAGAATGCAAAGAACTTTGTGACTGGCTGGATGCATTGAACGAGGGCAACTTAGAAGGTGATGATGGGACCTTTTAAAGAAATATGGAGGTTGGAGAGGGAATGAGTCTGGGGATGGATGAAACATTGAGCAATCATCATCATAAAACATTAATGGCTATGATTCGCTGAGGGCGCATACTGTGAGCTGTATTTCCATTATTTCATTTAATCAATGCAACAGTCCTTTGAGGTTGATGCTGTTGTGGCCTTAGTATGACGAAGGAGGGTAGAGAGAGAGGTCAAGTGACACTCTCTTGCATCAGAGCTGAGAGGTGTGGAGGATTCAAAGTTGGGACTTCGGGAGTCTAAAGTCCAAGAAGGCACCAAATCACCATTCTGTGCTGTACCACTGTCGTGCGAGGCCCATCAGTGAGAGTCTCCTTACTTGTGATGATGATTTCATGGATATATGGTGGTTGGTTTTAGTCACTAAGTCGCGTCCAACTCTTGCGACCCCGTGGACTGTAGCCTGCCAGACTCCTCTGTCCATGGGATTCTCCAGGCAAGGGTACTGGAGTAAGTTAAAAGTAATTATTAAAAAAGTATATGCTTTAAGTACATGTTGTTTATTGTGTGTCAGTTATACCTCGAAGCTCTTTATAAAAACACGTGGGAAAGATGGTGAACAGGCATTCCCCCCAAGCCCAAATGTATTGGTCTGTGGGTTGGATTCCCTGGGAGGGGAAAAGCAGAGGAATTTCCTGTGGGGGATCTCGCATGATCAGACACTCCGGTGGCGAGGTAGGAAGAGGGCCTGGCCGAGGGAGAAGCTGGGCTGCGATGCAGGTTCAGCCAAGGATGTGGGCAGCTCCCGCGAGCTCTGAACAAGCAGGGCCCTTAGAAGTTGTCCTGAGCTGTGATCAAGGAGCCAGGCCCGGATGCCCCACACTGGAAGCAGTTGCTGAGGGCAAGTCCCTGAGAGCCGAGGGCTGTGTGCTGGTGACACACCACACACCCCCCCACCCCGCCCCGCTCCGCTGGAGCTTCAACCCTGCATCACAGAGCTCCCTATAGTCTGGGCACCTTAATCTTGGTTTTGCTTTTCAATTATGTCAAAGGGAGACTTAGCTAGAGGGTCCTGCCTTATTAGATAACTCTTCTTATTTTTTTTTTTTAAGACACTGATGGTGTTCAAAATACTTTAGTCCTGCCAGACTGTTTAAGGGTCAGAGAAATGGGTGAGATGGTGGTCTCTGGATATAAAGCCCCCTCTATCAAACTAACCAAGAAGGGCTCTCCTGTCTTGCATGGGAGTCATAATAACCCAAATTGTCTTCCTATTAAGAAGACTTTACAGGTGCTCCTTACTTCCCTTGTCCTTGACTGAAGTATCCACGCCGGATTGGCACGGATTCCCAAGTTTTCTTGTGGAAAGCAAAACATCATTTTTTGCAAAGCAGCTTATGCTTAAAGACATTTCCAGTAGCTTATGCTTTCAAAAGTCTCCCTCTCAAAAGTGGAGGATTTTCAAAAGTAGGTTTTAGGCAGCTACTCTTTCATCTTGAGAGATGCTGTCTCTGAAAAGGACACTGAGATTCGTCACGTGTGCCTTGGGAGGTATTGTGATCTGATAAGTTACTTGTCACTGTATCACGTGGTAGAGCATTACGTTGGATTGGATGGTATTTTTTGTAGCTAGTGCTTAGGCAGTGCCTGCTATGTGCCAGGCATTGTCCCCATGCTTTGTAAATATAAGCTTATTTAGTTTACTCTGTGGCATCCCTATAAAATAGGACTTTCCAGGTTTTCAGTGGTAAAGAACCTGCCTGCCAATGCAAAAGACATGAGACTAGGGTTTGATCTCTGGGTCAGGAAGATCCCTTGGAGGAGGAAATGGCAACTCACTCCAGCATTCTTGACTGAAAAATCCCATGGACAGAGGAGCCTGGTGTGAATTACAGTCCATGGGGTTGCAAGGAGTCGAACACAACTGAGCACACATGTGTGAAAAAAAAAAATCCCTATGAAATAGAATCTTTTTATAGTTGAGAAAGAGGCTTCGCAGGTGGCTCAGAGGTAAAGGACCTACCTGCCAATGCAGAAGACGTAGGTTCAATCCCTGGGTTGGGGAGATCCCCTGGAGAAGGAACTGGCAACCCACTCCAATATTCCTGCCAAGGAAGCCCCATGGGCAGAGGAGCCTGGTAGGGTATAGCAAAAGCATCAGACACGACTCAGTGACTAAACAACAGCAGCAAATGAGAAAGCAGTTATTTCTGACCTCCAACTAATAGGCTGAAGTTTTGGAAATTTTGTGTATTTATGGCTGCTTGCTGAAGAATTGATGCTTTTGAACTGTGGTGTTGGAGAAGACTCTTGAGAGTCCCTTGGACTGCACAGAGATCCAACCAGTCCATTCTAAAGGAGATCAGTCCTGGGTGTTCTTTGGAAGGAATGATGTTAAAGCTGAAACTCCAGTACTTTGGCCACCTCATGCGAAGAGTTGACTCATTGGAAAAGACTCTGATGCTGGGAGGGATTGGAGGCAGGAGGAGAAGGGGATGACAGAGGATGAGATGGCTCGATGGCATCGCCGACTTGATGGACGTGAGTCTGAGTGGACTCCAGGAATTGGTGATGGACAGGGAGGCCTGGTGTGCTGCGATTCATGGGGTCGCAAAGAGTCGGACACGACTGAGCAACTGAACTGAACTGAATCCATTTTTAGGGCTTCCCAGGTGGCACTAGGGGCAAAGAGCTTGCCTGCCAATGCAGAAGACTTAAGAGATGTGGGCTCGATCCCTGGGTCAGAAAGATCCCCTGGAGGAGGGCGTGGCAACCAGTATTTTCACCTGGAGACTCCCTGGACAGAGGAGCCTGGCAGGCTACATTTTATAGGGTCTCAAAGAGTCGGACATGACTGAAGCAACTTAGCATGCACCCAATCCATTTTTAATCTACTTCCTTTCAGGAAAAAATATTAGATTTTTGAAGTTTCTTCTTTTTAAGTCTCTCAGGTCTCATAGTACTGAGACTGTACCAACCATGGATTGTCAATCTGCTGTCAAGAGCTCTGCGGAATACCTAAACTTATATAAAAGCACAGGATATGTAGAATTTGATCAAATCCTCAAATATTAGCATCCCCCAGACGTTCAGCTCTACAGGCTTTAAATATGTCTTCCATAGCATTTTGTTTAGATGTCAGACAGGGAGTGCTTTACACTTATGACATGCTTTGTATTCACAAAATGATTGAGAAAACTTGCCAATCCCCATTCATTCATTCATTCTTTCGTTCATTTACTGTTGAAGTAGATGTCATGGAAAAGCCAAGTGGAGGGTGTTGAGGCAGTCCAAACTTGAGTTGGAAAAGAATTTCCAGACACAAGGCATTTCAGAAGGGAATGAATTTATTAAGAACAAAGAGCAGAGATAATGTGGGCACTGTGAGTGCCACGGGCCAACAACAACTGACAGGCCAGGGAAAGCTGACAGTCTTTTTGGGTTAATAGCCAATTGCTACAGCCTCAAGATAAAGAAAATTCCTGCTGGAAGGTTAGCGTTAGGTGATTGGTTAAGGTGCTTTACAGTGTTTACTGAAGTGGGCATGTTTGCATAATTTGGAGTCAGGAAGCTTGTTAGTGATGATCAGGGGCATTTGTCAATAAAATCAGGGGCTTTTTGGTTACAAAGGCGCTCCATTAGCTTCAGAGGTCTCCTTGGTTCTGGGCTCTGCTTGTGTGGTCTTGGTGGAAGGCTCGCACCTGTGGCATTGGGCGGAGCTCAACAGAGGATGCCTCTGGAGAGGAAAAGAGCCTTCGCTGGTTGCCTGACATGAGCATTTGCCTGGACCCTGGGTACAAGTCTGATGGTAACTCTAGCTTCCCTCCACAGCAGAGGCTCTTGTCAGATGGAAGCAGTAGAGCAGGTGTTGAAAATGGGCAAACTTTGGCTCTGCAGACAATGTCACAGAAAGGCTTCCACCCATCCATCTACTGGGGAAGTTAAACAGAAGAGTGCTGGGTCCAAATACAAACTCTGAGGCTGACTGCAAGTGGGTGGTAGAGTGGGCTGGCTGTGAACTCAGCCTGCTGAGGATCTGGAGGAACTGTGCACTTGAAAACCAATTTTTTTTTTTTTAACTATTCCCCATTTGTGTCAGCCTCAGGAAGACACATATTCCCATGCTGCCTGGAACTGACCTCCCTGCTGGTCCCGTTTCTAGGACCAGACCCTGGGGTGAATACACATGGGCGGGCAGGAGTGACCCTGTCACTCTGCAGCCCGAGGCTGCCAGGCTTCTCTTCTGGACCCGCAAGCTTAATGTCTTGGCTGCTCTTTGGAAATGCTGTGGGCTTGTCCCTGAAACCCCTGACTAGGCGCCAGGCCCGGCTGGTTTGTAAATACCTCCTGTTGTGGGCGCAGGCAGCCTGTTCCTGTCCGGCAGAGTCTGTTCCTGCAGTTCCCAGAGATTCACCGTAGCGACTGGCCTGTGCTTCTGTAGCCAACCTTGGCTTCTCTGGCTATAGTTGATGTCAGTTGAGGGGACTGGCCGCCTCTGAGCTCCTTCCCGGGATTTCCCCAGTCTTCTTGCCCTCTAGGTCAACACTTGCAAAATAATTACCACTCTACAAGTAAATGGTTTTGCTTTTTCCATGAATGGAGCTGATTGCCACATTATCACTAAATGCTTCTGAATATGGGGCACTTGCCTGGAAAATTACTTGTTTCCTTCCTTTAACATGTGATAAACATTAAAGGTTTAAGACTGTGAGTTTATTGATACCTATAACATCTGTTTATTTTTAATGAGCTTTTTATTCTGGAATAATTATAGACAAACAGAAACATTGCCAAGATAGTAAGGGTTCCTGTATACCCTTCCTCCTGGTTTCCCCATTGTTAACACCTTATATGACTGTAGGCCATTAGTCAGAACCAAGAAGCTGACATGAAATGTTTCTGTTAACTAAACCTCACACTTGATTCACATTTCACTAATGCCCTTTATCTGTTCTAGGAGCCTATCCCGTATGTTTAGTAACACCTTTAATATCACAGTATGTCAGGGCATTAGAAAAGCAAAGCAGAGTGAATTGCATTGATTATGGGATTCTCTTATAGGAAATATAGTGTTCCTCTCTAATCACAACTAGAACTTGACTGTTATGTATCATCTTTAATTGTGAACAGCAGATGGTATCAATTTATTTCACATCATAGTGATCAGAGATTTCCCACAGGACTCATGGTTCTGCTTGGATCTGTATTCAGGGACCTCACTTTATTAGTTCTATGACCTCAAGAAACTAAAACTGAACTTTGTGTTCCTCATATCATATATATATTATGCACATATTTTATATGTATATATAATACATGTTGTTTTCAGTTGCTCAGTCATGGCCATTGAGGTGATGGCTGTGCCTTCGTTTGCCACCATGGTGTGGAATAGTAGAATTTCGCCAGTGTTCTTCAGTCACTAAGTCACATTCGACTCTGCAGCCCCATAGACTGCAGCATTCCAGGCTTCCATGTCCTTCACTATCTTTCAGAGTTTGCTCAGACTCATGTCCATTGAGTCAGTGATGCCATCCAACCGTTTCATCCTCTGTCATCCCCTTCTCCTCCTGTCTTCACTCTTTACCAGCATCAGGGTCTTTTCCAGTGAGTCAGCTCTTCGCATCAAGTGGCCCAAGTATTGGAGCTTCAGCTTCAGCATCAGTCCTTCCAATGAATATTCGGGACTGATTTCCTTTAGGATTAACTGATTTGATCTCCTTGCAGTCCAAAAGACTCTCAAGAGTCTTCTCCATCACCATAGTTTGAAGGCATTCAGCCTTCTATTGTAATATATGTAAAACGTGCTATATAATGTATATGTAACATATATCTGTATCTATCTGCCTATCAAAACTTGCCTTTCCCACCATCAGTTCAGTTCAGTCACTCAGTTGTGTCCGACTCTTTGCGACCCCATGAACCGCAGCACACCAGGCCTCCCTGTCCATCACCAACTCCCAGAGTCCTCCCAAACTCATGTCCATTGAGTTGGTGATGCCATCCAACCATCTCATCCTCTGTCATCCCCTTCTCCTCCTGCCCTCAATCTTTCCCAGCATCAGGGTCTTTTCAAATGAGTCAGCTCTTCGCGTCAGGTGGCCAAAGTATTGGAGTTTCAGCTTCAACATCAGTCCTTCCAATAAACACCCAGGACTGATCTCCTTTAGGATTGACTGGTTTCCCACCATATCATATTACAAAATGCTATGTGGGAAGTTTTCAAAACTATAAAACTCTTTTCAAAAGTTAGTCCTTATAATAAAAAGTTTACCTTAAGAAATGTTTGATTAGAAATTATTTTGAAATATTTAGAAGCTAATTTTTAAACAACTGTTTGAATCAAGGAGTGTATATTTTCTTCAGTTCTCCTTTCTGGATGATTTTGACTTCATTAAACTTTGAATCCTTGTTTTCTGACCATGGAACAGTGTGGCCAAGCTTGAGTAATGTGGTGTTTGGAAAACTCTCTCTTCCTATAACGTCAGCTTGTGGCTGTTCCCTGTTGCTCTCAAGGCATATGATGTTTTTGATGAATATAGAAACTCCATTTCACAAACCCAGCTCCCTTGAGCTGCAGTTCAGGTCCCAAGAAGGCAATGGTACATTTACAAGAAAGAATGCTGGAGAGGTGCTTACTCCAACTAAATCTATTGGAGTGACATAGTTTAGATTCTTTCACCAGGGGCAGAAAATGCAGAGTATAGGACTAAAAGAAGGGTAATCTTTTTGGAACACCACATGTCTTCTTCTCTCTAAGACCCACAGAGATAATTATATGATTGGAAAATTAGACCCAAGAGGGAAGTTGAAAGGAACCGGGACTGGTTAAACCAGAGGAGGGAAGAGCCAGAGGTAGGAGTGATGGGCTAAAGCAGCTGTTCCACATTTCCTGTATGACCGAGGAGGAGGAGGGCAGGGAGAGCTAGCCAGGCTTAGCCACAGGGTGTAGGTTAGCTTTGGCAATGAGAGGGGTCAGTGCTTGAATGGGATATTCTGATGACTGTGGTCACTTAAGTTTGAGTATTTAAGGCCAATGCAAATACATTTATTTCTGCCAAAGTACTATATTCACAGGCAGGGCCCTGTGAGGTCTCGGTGCCTTAGTGATAGCCTTGGCTTTCCTGCAGCTCCACTTCCTATCAGTTCAATTCTGAAATTTCAGTTTGGTCACTCAGTCGTGTCCGACTCTCTGTGACCCCATAGACTGCAGCAGGACAGGCCTCCCTGTCCATCACCAACTCCCAGAGCTTACTCAAATTCATGTCCATCGAGTCAGTGATGACATCCAACCATCTCATCCTTTGTCATCCCCTTCTCTTCCCGCCTTCAATCCTTCCCAGCATCAGAGTCTTTTCCAATGAGTCAGTTCTTCACATCAGGTGGCCAAATTGGAGTTTCGGCTTCAGCATCAGTCCTTCCAATGAACACTCAGGACTGATCTCCTTGCAGTCCAAGGGACTCTCAAGAGTCTTCTCCAACACCACCGTTCAAAAGCATCAATTCTTCAGCACTCAGCTTTTTTTATAGTCCAATGCTTACATCCATACATGACCACTGGAAAAACCATAGCCTTGACTAGATGGACCTTTGTTGGCAAAGTAATGTCTCTGCTTTTTAATATGCTGTCTAGGTTGGTCATAGCTTTTCTTGAAAGGAGCAAGTGTCTTTTAATTGCATGGCTGCAGTTGCTATCTGCAGTGATTTTGGAGCCCCCAAATATAAAGTCTCTCACTGTTTCCATTGTTTCCCCATCTATTTGACATGAACTGATGGGACCGGATGCTGTGATCTTAGTTTCCTATAAAGGTGTTCAATTGGTAGAGGTGTAATGGTACACTCTCACTTCGTGTTGAAAGCAGGGCCTTGTTTCAACAAATAAGCCTAGTACTAACACACACTACTAACTTTATATTTAAATAAGGTGTGTAATGGTAACGAAATGTAAAAATAAGGACTAATTTGGGTGCCTTCCTTTTCCCTTCAAAATTCTCAATAACCATATAATTGAATTCTGTTTTTTTTTTCTTCTCCATGGTTAAATAGAACTAGTGCAATCTTAATTTTACAGCCCTGTGTGTACACAGCTCAGATATTTTGGGATTTCAGAGCAGCTAAGCCTCAAAGGCACCGCAGGTAAATTTCACACAGGCCAAGACACTCCATATCCACCACAAGCTGCCTGATTCCTTTGCATCCTCTGCTCCTGCCTTTCCCCACTTCCCATCCCTCATCCGTCAGCCGAAGGAGAGAGACCCCTTGTCCTGATTTTGCGTGCGTGTGCGGCTTGCTGCGGGAGTCCCATGATGTTCTCCCATTCTCCAATCAGATAGGAGTCCTTTATCTTCCTTCGGACCTGACCCATGCTCTGACTGTATCTCTTGGAGGTGATCTCCCGCCTGACCCCTGCCATCTGGTGTTTGCCAGCAATTTGCATCAACCCTTAAGTTTTGCTCATTAAACACCCTCTTTGGCAGCTCTGTAGCTCCCCTGCAACTTTTACAGCTTGGCTTTGGGTACAGGCTGCTTCCAACAGAGCCTGAAGGTACAAAACTTGTTAGATCGGAATGCTGAAAAAAAAAGACTCGGAAAAGGTCATAAGATTTTCATGGAGATTTAGATAGATTTGTCTACAGTTTTAGAGGGTAGGCTGTGGAACCATATTCTTTGAAGTTTTTTTTTTTCTAATTATACTTGTTAGGTTGCTTTTTAAAACATATACACAGGAGTATAAAGAAAACAAAAAGGTGACTGATAATTTCACTGTTCAATTAATCTCTTTTGGTGGTTTTTTAATGGAAAACTGTACATGCTTAAAATTCAAGCTGCAGAATGATAAAAAACTGAAACTGAAAGCGTTTATACTTAAACATACACAAAACACAGAGGTCCTGTACTTGGTTGAATGTGTCTCAGAGATGGTTCGAGGTCAGCACACAAAGGTTTCCTTCACCTTTTGTATCATTTGCAAAGAAGTCCATTGTGTAGACTTATGATCTTTTATTCAACCAGTCCTTTGTTGAGAGACACAGCTTGTTTTTAATTTTTTACTGCAGTGAAGAATCCTTATACACACAATCTCTTCCATGTGTATCTGTTGGATAGATTAATAAAGATAGGATTCCTGGAACAAAGAAAACATGCATTTTTTTTTTTAATGAAGAGAGGGTTTTTTTTTTTAAATGAAGAGAGGGTTTTGGATCCTCAACTTCTTTTTTTTAAGAAAATTATCTATTTGTGGCTGCTCTAGGCCTTCCTTGCAGCACACGGGCTTTCTCTAGTTGCCCTGAGCCGGGGCTCCTCTCTAGTTGTGGTGTGTGGGCTTCTCACTGTTGTGGCTTTTCTGTTGTGGAGCCCAGATTCTAGGGGTGCAGGCTTCTGTAGTTGTGACACGCCAGCTCAGTTGACCCCTAGCATATAGAATCTTCCTGGAGCAGAAGCAGGGATTGAACCTGTGTCCCCTGCATTAGTAGGTGGATTCTTAACCTCTGGACCACCAGGGAAGTCTGAAAACATGCATTTTGAATTTGGTAATACAGTGCCATATTGTCCCTAAGAAGGCTGCACAAATTTACCCTCCCAACAAAAGTACAGAGGGGCCACTTTCCACGTAGACTCATCAATATTAAAGTTTTTTTTTTTTTTACCCATTTGGAAATTGTTTTGTCCTGAGCTTGAATTTGGAATTCATTTGGGTTTCTCTTCCCCAAATGCAAGGTCAATAACACTGGTTATCAAACACTGTGTGTCCCCCATAGATCTGAAATGCTATGCCCACTGTGTCTTACGCTGATGAAGTGCAAATATACATCTCCACCATTGAGCTCCTTCCTTGTGTATCAGCCACCTGCCTACTGCCAACGCTTGTTGGATGTCTGATAGGTGTGTCAAGGGAGAGAGATGGTAACAGAGTCTGTGATTTACTGCCAAACCTGCTCATCTGCTCTTTTTCAGCAGTGGCAACATCCTCCACCTGGTGACTCAGACCAGAGAACCAGCATGCATAATCCTTGGTTCCTTTCCTTTTTCTCCTCCTTCACTTCTAACCCATCTGCAGACTGGCACTAGGTAAATATCGTGTCCCAAATCAGACCACTTGTTAATGTGTCCACTACTTTGATATAGTTTATGCCAACATCGCCTCTTGGGTAGATCATTGCTGGGGAAAACTGAAATTGCATTTCCATTTCCATTCTTGTCTTTAGAGAGTTTTCTCTACACAGTGGCCAGAGTAATTTTTTTTTAATTGCTAATCAGATCATATCTGCAGACTAAAACCCTCTGATGGCTTTGCATCTCAATTAGACTAAAATCCAGCCTCCTCACCAGTCCCTGCCAGATTTATGGAATCTGGCCCCTGCTTGTCTTCCTGGCCTCTTTTCCTGTCATCTGTGATCTTCTTTCTGTCTCTTGAACACTTGAAACTCATTTCCACCTGACAGTGTATGCTTTTGCTCTCCTCTTTGGCTGGAATGGGCTTTTCTTGAGCATCTTTGTCATGGTCAATTCCTTAGATCTTAACACAGGTATCTCCCTCACAGCTCTTCGTCTCATTGTCTTGCTTTATTTTCTCTGCAGCACTAGCACTATGTGAATTTTCTTATTTGTTGTCTCAAAGAATTTAGTTTAGAATTTTTGTCTGTTCTGTAATTATTCAACATCTTCAATAGTAAGTACCCAGCAGGCGGGCACCTAAGCCAATTTCTGGAGTCTTCTTTTGCACCATTGTCCTGTCTGTTTGTGCTCCATTGCTCAACTGCTTTCATTATTGTAACTTCATAAGTTTGAGTGCTTCTTAGACCAGGCTTGGGCTTCCCAGATGGCTCAGTGGGTAAAGAATCTGCCTGCAATGCAGGAGATGCAGGTTTGATTTCTGGGTAAGTAAGATCCCCTTGGAGGAGGGCATGGCAACCCACTCCAGTATTCTTGCCTGGAGAATCCCATGGACAGAGCAGCCTGGCAGGCTACAGTCCATAGGGTCGCAAAGAGTCGGACACAACTGAAGCGACTGTGCACACACGCGTGCAAGACCAGGCTTGCTCTGCCCTAACCCCTCAACCACCCTTATCTTTCATAATTTGCCTAGCTATTATATATTTTCTAAAAGGGCTCCTTGTTGCTATTTTAATTGGATTCACATTGAATTTATAGATTAATACAGAGAAAATCATCAAACTTTTTCATCTAAAAGTAAACAAGCCTTTTTTATAAACTTAAAAATTGCCTCCAGTCCTTCAATAGATTTTTTTTAACTTTTTCATATGCAGAATTTAAATCACACACAGAAGTAGTGAGAATGGTAAGAGAACAGTAAAATGAGCCTTCCTGTACCCATCAAACAGCCTCTGTCCCACTCAGCCTGTGGCCATGTCTCCTCTCCACTCCCACTCCTCCCCTGTCTCATTTTCAGACAAATCAGTGACATCATTATTGTCTGTTTCAATGTGTATTTCTAAAAGATGAAGATGCTATTTTAAAATGTTGCCATAATACCATTATTATACTAAAAACTAACAATTGTTTAAAAGTTGTCTTCTAATAGGTCAGGCATGTTTCTTATTAAATACCTATGCTAAGTCACTTCAGTCGTGTCTGACTCTGCGACCTCAGGGACTACAGCCTGCCAGGCTCCTCTGTGCTTGGGATTCTCCAGGCAAGAATACTGAAGTGGGTTGCCATGCCCTCCTCCAGGGGATCTCTCCAACCCAGAGATAGAACCCAAGTCTCTTGTGTCTCCTGCAATGGCAGGCAGGTTCTTTACCACTAGCTCTACTTAAGAAGCCCATTGAATACCTATATATCTATCTATATCTGTATATGTTATCAAATATCAATACATCAAAAATTTTTTTAATCTTTTAAAAATTTTATTTATTTATTTGACTGTATCAGGTCTTAGTCTCCAAATTCAGGATCTTTCGTTGCAGCTTGCAGGTACTTCCTTGTGACCCGTGGGGTCTAGAGCATGCAGGCTCAGTAGTAGTGGCGCACAGGCTTAGTTACTCTGTGGCATCTGGGGTCTTAACTCTGACAGGGGCTGGAATCCTTGTCCCCTGCCTTGGAGGACAGATTCTTAACCACTGGACCACCAGTAAAAGTGAAAGTGAAGGTCACTCAATCATGTCCGACTCTTTGCAATCTCATGGACTATACCATCCATGGAATTCTCCAGGCCAGAATACTGGAGTGGGTAGCCCTTCCCTTCTCCAGGGGATCTTTCCAACCCAGGGATCGAACCCAGGTCTCCCACATTGCAGGCAGATTCTTTACCAGCTGAGCCACAAGGAAAGCCCCTGCACCACCCGGGAAGACCCTAAAAAAATCTTTTTTAGTCTCTATTAAAAGTGAAGATACTGGATACCTGAAACTAACACAATGTTGTTAAACAACTGTGCTCCAATATAAAATAAAATTTTTTTTTAAATGGAGATATTGGTTTCCACTGCATTTTTCAAACTATTATTTTTGTATATGCTAACACCAACAATTTTCATATATTAATTTTGTAATCTGCTACTTTATTGGATTTTCGTACTGTTTCTAGACTTCTCTAGTCTTCTCAGGCCTGCTGTTGCAGGGGTCTGGGATTGAGGAATCAATGTGGTGAGGCGCACACACTCAGGATTTTGGCCCATTTACCATGCACAGGGTTGAGGAGTTGGTGCAATGAGGCTGATGGGGACCCAAACCAGGTATTAAATCCTGGAGGGAATTTAATTCATTTGGGAATTCATTTGAGACATAAAAATAGACAAAATGGTACACTCACTCACGCTCACAAATGCACAAGAAGTGCATCAGTAAGTCCAAACAAAGTCACCAAGTTCCAAGAAAGGCTCGTGGGGACGTCCCTGGTGGTCCGGTGGCTAAGACTGCGTGCTCTCAATGCAGAGGGCCCAGGTTTGATCCCTGGTCAGGGAACTAGATCCCACATGCTGCAACGAAGAGTTTGCATGCTACAACGAAAAGATCTTGCATTCTACAACTTAGATCTATGCAGAAAGAAGGAGAGGCTTCTGAGTCCAGGCGAGCTCACAGCGGGATGTGGTCCAGGAGTTGTGGACTGGGTCTGGCAGGGAGGCACACAGACACATCCGACCTTGGAACTGCACATCCACAGTTCCTTAGGAAATCCTCGGCCAGGTGTGATTCAGAACTCAGCTTTTTTTTTCTGTTTGTTGTGATTTTTAGAAAAGTCAAGCGATGCACATGAAGTGTTACATACTTCTGCAGTAATCAGACCCCACTTGTAATCAAATGAATTGATATTTTGGCAGCAAAATATCAACTATTACAGGAGGAGAATGGAGAAAGACTCTAAATGACCTCAAGACAGTTCAGATCAGGCAACGTTTCTCTGCCAAAATCCTTAGAAAAACTCAAAGCTCTTTGGGGTTAGGAGCTGCAAACAGGAGCTGTGCGCCTGGAGAGCAAGGGCCCTGGAGAAACTAAACAAGTCCGCTGGGAAGGCAATAAAGGGATGTGCAGGGCTGGCCCCTTTCCCACTGGATTGGCTGCCATTGAATTAGTTGACCTCCAAGGTCCCATGCTCTGAGAATCTCCAGTTACACATAGAACATGCCAGAACCTTGGACTTGCTGATGATCCATGCTTCTTACAACTCCATGACCTATGGAGTTTCCTGTGACCTCCCCAAGGGGTGGAGGGGGAGGTCATAGGAAAGCCCAAGGGATTGAATCAATTCAAACCCAAGGGATTGAATCTTGAGCCACAGGTGCACTTGCCCAACCATGTGGCTTAGGTTGGGTGCTGGGGGTACAGAGCAGGCCACCAGCACTGAAAGCTGGGGCACCAAAGTGTAGACCAGAAGGTGGTCTTCTTGCTCCTGGAAGCTGAGGAGAGGCACTCTAAGGTGGGAATTACCTCCAGCCACACCCCCCCCTTTCTTTTTGCCTCCATGAAGGTTGAATGGATGTACTGTCAACCAGACTTAATATTTGCTCTTCTTAAGGAAGTGGGGTTTCCTCTGAACAAGCCGGGAGTAGGGAGCCAGGTCTCAGCCAGTCAGAGCTCCCTGACAGCAGTTTCTTTGAGTTTCTGGGCCTGCCTATGGTAATTAGCATTTCTGGCTACCCGGGCAGCGGCACTGAAAGCCTCGGGGGCACTGAAAGCCTTGGGGGCCGCTGCTCTGTACACGACCTTGGAACCAGACAGCCCGGCATCTAGGCTGCAGGATGGGCTTGTCCGGACCCATTTCCAAGTGGAACCGTATTCAGCCGAAAGGTATACTGCTGTTCAAGCAAAACCATGGGTCACGCCGGCCATCCCTTCCCATATATGTGGTGAGTCTGTGGAGATAAGCTAAAGGTATAGGTGTGAAATTGGGCCTCTCCAACTCCCGCCCCTTTGGACTGGATTCTGCGAGCCTGTCACAGCTGACTGCATCCTTAGCTTCCCGAAAGGGAGTTTGCCCTGACCTCTGAGGTTCTCCTCTGTGTTCCAAGGGAAGGGGCTCAGGAGTTTCCTCTGAGGCTCTGCTCTCTGGGGCAGGGAGACTGCTGGGAGGTTAGGACGTTCTCCTTGCGTGTCTTCATCTCTGTTCCCAAGGAGGGCAGGAGTCTTGAGCTGTTTCTGTGCTCTGACAGTCGAGGCTGAGGCATCTCTTGGTGGGGTCTTGCCTTCCAGCTCCTTCCTTAGGAGAGAGAACGGGGAATTCCCCCAAGCCCCTCGGAGCTCTGTTGGTGCTGGCAAACTCATTGGGATGACACTCAGGTCGTTTGAAACGATGTCTCCCCGCCCCAGAGTTAGTCATCCCCCGACTCCTGGAACGGGCCAAGCCCCGGAGATAACTCTGGTAAAAATATCATGGGGGATTGAAACTGTGTTCAGCTCCTTTGTGCGGCTTCTGAGGCGGCTGCAAGGAAGGCGCTGTCAGAGCGGTTGTGGTCTCCTAGCTGGAAAGAGCAGGCGGCAGGGCTGTGTTTCAGCTGGGCCCCAGACGACCCTGGCACGATCCTTAGTATCATGATGCTTCAGTTTGCTCATCTGCTAAATGGAAATAACTCACGGAGCTGCGGCCAGCCCATGCCCGGGATGTACTCAGGAGGCGCTGAGGCGGTGGGGATGGCGTGGTATTGGCATCCTTGTTTCCTGGAACTGTCGTTACAAAGGACCATACGCTGGGAGACTTCAAACCACAAACACTTGTTTTCGCCTGGTTCTGGAGGCCAGATGTCCCAAATCAAAGTGTGGGCGGGGCCCTGCCGCCTCGGAAGGCCCTGGGGGAGGGGCCTCCCTCGCTCCTTGGAGCTCTGGTGCCTGCCCCGTTCCTTGGCTGTGGCCCCATGGCTCCAGCCTCGGCCTCCGCGGTCACCTGGCCTCCTCCTCTCCTCGGTGTCTTCTCTGTGCGTCTCTGTCTCATCTCCCTCTGCCTCTCAATTGTAAGGATACATGTGGTTTGCATTTAAGTCCCACTCAGTTGGTCGGGGTTGAGAGCTTCCTCTCAAGATCCCTAACTAAATCAATCACCTGTGAAAACATTTTTTTCCAAATAAGGTAACACTCACAGGTTCCCAGGACTGGGGTGTGCACATAGCATTTGGGGCGCCACTGTGGAGGAGCCCACTACACTCCGTACTTGTGGTGGTGATGATGGTGATGGAGACGATGAGAAGACAGAGCAGTAAAGAGCCGACAAGTCTAGGTGACCTGAGAGGGGTGGCCAAGGGTGCCATCCAAGGGGCCTGGGCTCTGGCTTGACCTGGTCACTGGATCGTAGACTGTTCTGTGTCCGGAGCTCTGTCTCCCTTGTGTGCTTCTGCCCCAGCTTTGCTGGGCTCCTGGGCCAGCTCCTGTGGGCCGGGATGCGGAAGCCTTGTGCCTTTTGTTCCTCAGGCCAGTTGCCTGCCTCATCTTCCACATCCCAACCTGGCCGGGGTCCTGATCTGCTGAGAGCAGCCGTGCAGGATGGACGATGGCTACACCCACTGCCCAGGCCTCTGAGAGGACAAGTCCCCCCAGGTCCTGGCTGGGAAAGGCAGCATCTCCTCCCCATCCCCCATCCACCCCCATCCTCCGCATGGGATGGCACTTCTTCCAGTTGGGCTGCTGCTGTCCTCAGGGCCCTGCTTGGCTTAGGTTTGGTGGTGTGTTGTTTTTTAATTTCAGGATGGGAAGAGGCAGCTTTCGGATCTGGCAGGAACCTCGCTGTGCAGAGTGAAATCCCGGGTGGAGAGGATGCGCCTGACAGGGGCCTGCTGTGCAGTTAATGTGGTTGGACGTGAGGTTTCCAGGCCCTCTGGTGCTCCCGGGGGGCTGAATCTGTAGGTGGGTGCTGGCGGGGGTGGTGAAGAGTGAGAAAAACATTCTTTTCTGTCTCCTTCGCTGATGAAGCTTTGGGGCTGGTCGATTTCACCCCCAGCAGGGAGCTCAGAATGAACTGGAGTGGCCCGTGTGTGCTCAGGGTGGCCGGGGTTGAGCTTGAAACTCTCAGCCAAGTTTCTGTGGAGCTGGGGGAAAGGTGCTCTCCAGTCTGCTCGCTCATTCCCCCTACACAGGTCAGTGAAGGGACGGGAGTTAGGAGCGTGAGTTCTAGTCCCACTTCTGCTCTTACGGTCGGAAAACTTGGAGGAAGCCACTTAAATGCTCCGAACGTCCAATTCTTGGAAGGTAAGAGATGAGAGCGCTCCAGTCTGTAGGTGAATGAAAGGAGCAAAGGAGGTCTCACCTGTGAAAGCCCTTTTTGAAGTAGGTCATCACTCTGTCACTGCATCAAACTGAATATATTTTTTTTAATGTCATGTGGGCAATTCCTAAATAATGCCATTGTAACGATGGTAGCATTTTCAGATGTCAAAAGCAAAAACAACGCCTGTAGACTGTGAAGAGCCAGAAATGACATCAAGTGTCTTGGCTGCACATGAACTCTCAGGGGACAGGGTCGCATCTTTTGCATTTTGTATATTTTCAAATCTTGGCCACCCTGCTTGTAGGAGTTGCTCTGTACATGCTGACCGACAGACTCACCAGTGGTCACCTGGTTCAACCTGCAGCTTCACCTGTGAGGAGCACAAGGCCCAGAGGTGAAACAAGGCAGGGCACTCCAGGTATACGCTGCTGACGGTCCTTTCCTCAAGCACACACACTCTCCCATGGGCTGTGCCCTCAGGCTAGATTTCCTATATTTTTATTTTTTGCATATGTTCAGTTCAGTTCAGTCGCTTAGTTGTGTCCGACTCTTCTCGACCCCATGAATTGCAGCACGCCAGGCCTCCCTGTCCGTCACCAACTCCCGGAGTTCACTCAGACTCATCGAGTCAGTGATGTCCATCGAGTCAGTGATGCCATCCAGCCATCTCATCCTCTGTCGTCCCCTTCTCTTCCTGCCCCCAATCCCTCCCAGCATCAGAGTCTTTTCCAATGAGTCAACTCTTCACATGAGGTGGCCAAAGGACTGGAGTTTCAGCTTTACCATC
Organism: Bos indicus; assembly: GCF_029378745.1. Classification (NCBI taxonomy): domain Eukaryota; kingdom Metazoa; phylum Chordata; class Mammalia; order Artiodactyla; family Bovidae; genus Bos; species Bos indicus. The sequence goes on along the minus strand of NC_091779.1, from coordinate 41,786,743 downwards.
ATTCCTTCCAAAGAAATCCCAGGGCTGATCTCCTTCAGAATGGACTGGCTGGATCTCCTTGCAGTCCAAGTTACTCTCAAGAGTCTTCTCCAACACCATAGTGCAAAAGCATCAATTCTTCGGCGCTCAGCCTTCTTCACAGTCCAACTCTCATATCCATACATGACCACAGGAAAAACCATAGCCTTGACTAGACGGACCTTTGTTGGCAAAGTAATGTCTCTGCTTTTGAATATGCTATCTAGGTTGGTCATAACTTTCCTTCCAAGGAGTAAGCGTCTTTTAATTTCATGGCTGCAGTCACCATCTGCAGTGATTTTGGATACGTTAGACTCCATTTATTCTTCAGAATCCACTTCAAATGCTGGGTCCTCAGAAAATCAAGCGTTTTCTGACCTCTCAGGCCATTGGTCCCTCCTCCCCAGAGTGAGAAATATAAGAGCAGCAAAAAACACAGTCATCAAGATGAATGATATCTTAATCACTGTTTTTTAAAAAATAAATGTAATGCAAAAAAAGTCTACCTTGAACTAAATGTCAGCATTTGGAAGAATCTGACCCTGCCTTGCATGACTCAGTCTCATTGATTTCTCCCTAACCTCACCCCTTTCCATGGATCTGTCTTTGTTTAAAATTGTGACCTTTTGCTCATCAGGCATTTTTGCACTAATTTTGATTTTGCAAACTACTGCATTGGTAGTGTCTTGATTACTGAGTTTTTTGAAGCCCCTTAAATTTTGTACCTGTTTGCCCTGGTAATTCCCTTCGTAGCACCCGACACCTAAGGGGCTCATGTCTTTGTGGGGTCCCTCCCACTGCAGGGCGGGGACAGCATTTTTTATTTGGGTATAAGAGAAAGACCTGATTGGGGCTGCTTGGTTTGTTTCAGCTCCTTTTGCTTTCAGCTGAGATCCTGCTCAGTGCCACTTTGAAAGCATTTGGTGAAGGGTATGAATTTTACTAAGGATTTCATGGGGAAGACAGAGGGGCATAATATCTTCAAAATCCTACTTAGACATCTTTTGATTCTCTTCTTCAGAGTTCTTCTCTCCTGCCAGCTGTCTTGTCTCTGCTTGTCCTTCTCTTCATTTCCATATTCCTGAGCAAAACTCCTGCCCAACCACTATTACTCCTTAAAATCTCCTTAAGTGGTGATGATGATGAAAGATGGTTTTATTAATCATACTGCCCCTCAGACACAATGCCTGGCACCTAGAAGAACTCAACGAGTTACTGATGAATGAATGAGTGGGTGAATGAATGAATACGTGAGTTAAGGCATGAACAAAGCCCAGGTGCAGTGAAGGGTTGTTTTTTTTTTTAAACCAGGGGAAGAGTTCTTCCACACCACTTCTTAATTAAGCCCCAAAGACCCGTTTCTAGATTTGGCAAGTTGCAGTGGTTCCCGGGTGGCTCAGTGATAAAGAATCCGCCTGCCAGTGCAGGAAATGAGAGTTCGATCCCAAGGTTGGGAATGTCCCCTGGAGAAGGAAATGGCAACCCACTCTGGTATTCTTGTCTGGAAAATCCCACGGACAGAGAAGCCTGGTGGGCTACAGTCCATGGGGTCACAAAATAGTCAGACAGGACTTAGCATCTCAACAACAACAATGGTTCTCTCACTGCTTGAACAGAGGTGAATTTCCCTGGAAATCTGTTCTATGAAGTGTCTTAGCATCACCCTCTCTCTTCTTCATTACCTGTCTCCTCCCTGGGATCCTCTTAGCCAGGAGCACCGGCCATAGAGACAACTGTGGTTCCCTAAATGAGCCTCGACCAACACTGGGTGAGGTTTTATTCAGGTACCTCTCAAAGGCTACAGTGATTCTGCTTGATTATCCCAAGGTTCCAAAGTCATTGTAGCATCCTTCATCCCCAGGCCACAGAGTCATCCTGGATTCCTCTGTCAGAGATTCCAGAACAGGACTGGCTGTTACAGCTTAATTGTGCTCACAGGGGCATAACTCATCTGGGACTCAGAAAACTTAAGTATAACAAGGACATTGTTAATATTTGCAGACAGTGGAAGAAATTCACTGTAGACAGTTTGGAAAATAGAAAAGAATATTAAGATGATTTAAAGTCACCTGGAACCTTGTCCCCAGTGGTTACCACTGTTGACATTTCCTTGTGTTCTTTCAGACTTTCTTTGGTTGCTCTTTCTTCTGGCAGGAGGAAGGGAAAGGGATGCTGACATGAAGACCTTGCCAGGTGCCTGGAGTGAGGGGAGGCCTCGGTGATTTCTGTGTCCCATCTGGGAGCTGGAGGACCCTGGACTTGGTCAGAGTGCCCTGGCTTGTGTCTAGCACCTCCCAGGCTCTCAGTTCAGGAATCAAGTCTTTGCCTCCTTCCCTGTATTTTCAGACAGTCTCACCAGCAGGAGCTGCCTGTGTGTGTTAGGAACACAGATATTGTTAGGCTCTGACTCTGCTTGGGTAATGTTGATGGGAAGGGGGCTGGGTGAGACCAGATCTAAGTGTCTGCCAAGTGCTAACAGTTGTACGTACGTAATTTCATTTACTCCTCACAACAACAGAGCCATGGGGGTTATCATTGCGTGTGTGTGTGCTAAGTTGCTTCACTCATGTCTGACTCCTTGTGACCCCATGGACTGTAGCCCACCAGGCTCCTCTGTCCATGGGATTCTCCAGGCAAGTATACTGGAGTAGGTTGCCACGCCCTCCTCCAGGGGATCTTCCCGACCCAGGGATCAAACCCAGATCTCTTACATCTCCTGCATTGGCAGACGGGTTCTTTACCACTAGTGCCACCTGGGAAGCCACAGGGGTTATCATTATCCCTGTGTGAAAAAAGAGAAACCCAAGCCTCAGGAGGTCAGGCAAGTGCCCAGGACTCCACAGGACCCCCTGCAAAGACATATGGCAGCCTGAGGTCACCTGCCTCCCAAGCCCAAGCTGCTTGCTGCATCAGCCTCTCTCCCCACTGTGCTTTTGTGCCAGGGCTGGGCTGGTGGAAAGAGGATCTGTCTCCACTTGGAATATTCTCTGTTCTCTCAGTGGAGAAGATGGGACTTCCAAACACCAGCCTGCTTTGGGCTTTGGCTTTGTGTTACATGGATGAGGCTTCTGGTTTTCATTTGCTCATTCAGCAGATATTTGTAAGTGCCCGGTGTGCCCCAAGCATTGAGCTGCCATCAGGGGTGGAAAGGAAAAATAATAGGCTGTGCCTGCTTTCCATGGACTTATATCTGATATGGGAGAAAGACAAGTGAATACCCTTCACTGTGGTAGGAACAGTGGGAGAGAGGGCTGGGGCCAGAAGGAGAAGCATCTCAACCCCAAACGGCCTTATGAAGATGGGGTGGGGTGGCTGCCCACGGGAAGTCATTCTTGAGCTGAATTCTGAAGGCATAGAGGTGTGAATCAGCATGAGATCCAGGAAACCACACAGGGTCCATCATGGCCAAAATTGAGGGTAGAGAGTGGGGGTGAAGAACATAATCTGGGGGCTCAGAAGTGCTGGATCAGAAAGGAGGGTGGGTGATTCTGACTAGTCTGAGTGTAATCACCACAGATTCTGAGGATCAGTTCTGTGCTTTAGAAGGACCACACTGTGGCCTTGGGGTGGAGGCTGGCTGCTGGGGAACAGACTGGACACAGGAGTCTGTGCAGCAGGGAAATGATTTGACCCAAATAGTAGCAGGACAGGAGATTGGGTTGGGGGGACAAAATGTGAGAGAGACTGGGAGGAAGACTCCGTACAAGGAGGTGCAGAGACAGAAGGGCATGAAGAAAGCAAAGATGATTGTCTGGGACCCAGGTGGATGGCATGGCCTCTCGGGAGATAGAAGGGGGAGGATGCATTTGAGAGGAGCATGAGCCAAACAGACAGTTCCCAAAGCCTGGCGATGTAGAATCTGAGAGCCTTGCTTTGACTGCCTCTTCTTGTTCCCTGTGTTCCTGCCTCCTTATACCCCTACCTCAGCCTCCAGCTGTCAATCCTTGTTTGTGACCGACCCTGCCTCGTGCTTCTGTGTCCTTTATTCAAGCCAGGGTGGCTCCATTCCCTGAAAGACCCTGACAGTATCTCCAACATCCCCATTTTACAGATAAGGAAAGTGAGCCCTCTCCCCTCCAGTGTTTGTGAGTTGTTCTGTACCAGCCTCCCAGTGAGGCAAGAGTGAAGTCATTGTCTGGCCAAGGGGGAGAAGGGCAATACAGGGGGCTTGACCGAGGTGACCAGGTCATCCTAGTTTGCCATGACTGTCCCACACCCCAGCACTGGAAGTGCCACATCCCAGGAAGCCCTTCAGATGTGGGTACATGTGGAGGGTTGATCATCTGGAGTTGGGTGGAGGAAGGGAGGGAATCTTCCTGCCACGTTAGGAGCTAGGCATCCTCTCAGTGTGGGCTCCTGTCCCCTCCCCCGGGCTCTGGGACACAGGAGCCAGGCCACACTCAGGCTGCCTCTGAGACACGTGTGCTTCCTCTGCCAGAGCCACCTGCCTTCGGAGCCCTGAGTCCCCCAGTCTGATTGTACAGACCCAGTACTCAGCACAGTAGTGTCAGTCTCGCAGTCATGTCTGACTCAGCAATCCCAGAAACTGTAGCCTACCAGCCTCCTCTGTCCGTGGGATTCTCCCAAGTAAGAATACTGGAATGGGTACCCATTCCCTTCTCTGGGGGATCTTCCTGACCCAAGGATCGAACCCCGGTTTCCTACACTGCAGGCAGATTCTTTACTGTCTGAGCCACCAGGGAAGCCCTTAACATAGCACACAGTAGGTCCTCTATAAATAAGTACCCAGTGATTGAAGCCTGGGCTGTAGGTGGAAAAGAGGCAGAGTTTAGGGTAAGAGCTTTCTCTTGACCAAACAGCAGACCTCACGACTACACACAGGTGTCTTTCTGCTCACAATCCCTCTGAAGCCTCCAAGATAAAAGTCTTCTTCCTGCTTTATTTAGAAAAACCGATACCTGTTCTAATCTCCCCGAAGCTCTCACTCTGTTCAGACCAACAGTGCCCAAGGCAGCTTTGATGTCACACATTTGCATCCAGAATGGTAACCCTCACCCTCTCTCCTATTTGGAAACCGTGGGGATAATGAGCACATGTTTTTCTAATAATGAGAAGATGTGCAGGCATTGACACGTGAGAACAGTTTCCAGTCCTAAGTTAATTAGCAAGCTGGGGAGCCCAGATAAATAAAGCTTCCTGTTTCCTTTCCTGGAGTCTAAAATATCTGATCTGGAGGTTCCCTCCCCTCTTCTCCCTCCGCCCCAAAGCGCCAGGATTTGCGGGGAAGCATTTAAAAGCCTGGTAATTTGTGTGCATGGAACTGGCTGCTAAGCAGATACATGGCCTGTGTTCTTACAGAAACTCCAGCTCATAGATATAGTCAGTTCTCCATTATTTGCTGGCGGGTTACCTGTCTCTCTCCGTCCCAACCTTGGTTTACATGTTCTTATGAGTTTACATGTTCTTATTGACTTTCTCATGAGCTTTACTGCAGCCTTTCTGGAGCCGAGATTGGAGAGGGTTATGAAACATTACATGCCCATGCCCTCTGTTAGTTTCCTATTATTGTTCAAGCAGTCCCGTGAAGGAGGCATCCTTGTTATCCCTGTGGTACAGATGAGAAAACTAAGTCTTAGACAAGTTAAATTACTAGAGCTCTTAAGTGGGCAAACGCATTTAAAGCCAAGTTTGTCTAATGGCAGGGCCCAAGTTCTTCACCAGTGAGTTCAGCAAATTCGAGTCTTCCTTTATTTTAAAAGGTCATCTATCTTAGACAGCTTGGGCTGCCATATCAAAATACCATAGACTGGGTGGTTAAACAATGTTTATTTCTAACAGTTCTGGAGGCTGGGTAGAGAAGGGAATGGCAACCCACTCCAGTATTCTTGCCTGGAGAATTCCATGGACAGAGGAGCCTGGCAGGCTACAGTTCATGGGGTCGCAAAGAGCTGGACACGACTGAGTGACTAACACTCCAGTCTGGAGGCTGGAGAGACCAAGACCAAGGTGCCAGCAGCTTTGGTACCTGGTGAGGGCTCTTTGTAGTTCACAGATGGCCGTCTTTTCCTTAGTATCTTCACGTGATCGTTGGTGCGTGAGGGGACAAAGAGAAACTTCATGACTCTTCCTCTTTTTATAAGGGTATTAATTCTGTCATGCGTGCCCTACCCTCATGACCTAATCTAACCCTCATTATCTCCCAAAGGCCCCACCTCCAAACTATTACCTCGGGGCGGGGGCCTCAGGAAATGGATTTCAAGGTGACACAAACATCCAGTCCATGAAATGTCTAAGCAAAACCCTTCCTTGAATGGGGACTTCTTGCTGACAAGTGTGTGTCTAGAGGCTGACTTAGCATCCCAATTTTTTGACTACTCTGTAGTTTCATCAGCCTTCTCTTCCCTCCCTTTCTCCCAGTTTTCAAAATTCTGCCCTACTCATCTTCTCTGTGAGAAATAGTAAAACTGGGAATAGTTATTGTCTTTCAGCAGATTGAACAGTCTTCTCAAGAAGCCAGAGAGCAGGCCCAAGAGATGATCTCAAAATTTATTCCAGCCAGAAGATCCTGTGTTGCTTTGTAAAAGTATAATAATAAGAATCTGAGACTTGGAGTTCAATGAGTGTGTTCCCCTGGTTGATGGTGTGTTTACTGAATGTCGGTGGCTGTTGCTAACCATGCTTTGAAACAAGAGACATGTGTTTTTAATAGAATCACAAGTTTTATGCCTTGTTAAAAATACTGACATGGATGTTGGCTGGAGGAATGGGGTGGGATGTTGAAGGGCTGCTATGAATTCTCTTCTACTGGGCCAGGGGAGGGGTCTGTAGGAGGAAGGCCTGTGCGCTTGCCTTTGCTCTATTTCAGATGGATTGCCCGTCCCCCTCTCATTCTCTTTTGGAAATGACCACTGGCTACCAGCTGGCCTTCTCAGCTCCACCCATCTGTGGAATAGCAATGGGCTTCATCCTTTCTGAATGGAAGGACGGAGTACTCGTGTTTACTTCCAGAGAAATTTTGGCTTTAATTGTCAAGAACATCCATTGGATTTTGTGGAAAGCCAAAATTACAGAGTGTTTCAAAAGAAATGTAGGCCTTCTTACTTCAAGCATTGCTTTCTGAGTGCCAGGAACAGGGGCGAGGGCCTGACCCACACACAGGATGACAGGCAAGCCTCAGGTTCCCCAATATAACACGCTGCGCGTTGTGTAGTCATCATGTCTACATGATCCCCCAGGACTGCAGCCCGCCAGGCTCCTCTGTCCACGGATTCTCCAGGCAAAAATACTGGAGTGGGTTGCCATGCCCTCCTCCAGGGAATCTTCCTGATCCAGGGATCGAACTTGTGTCTCCTGCATTGGCAGGTGTTTTTTTTTTTTTTTTTTTTTAACCACTGAACCACTTGGGAAGCCCCTGATACAACACCGGTCCCTAAAGTGATGCCTTCAAGTCCTTCTTAAACTTCAGTTTTCAACACAATATGTGTTCTTGTTTCCTGATGGTAAAGAGATATCTGTTTAAAAAAAAAAAATGAAGTCAATTTTCAGCAATTATTTCACCATCCATAGATACTGATCGTTGTCTAAGACATTTCTTTTTATCTTTGTCTCTGTCTTTGTAGATATGTAAACAGAATATTTATAAAACTGAGCCTATATGCTAACAGTTTTGAATACTACTCCTGTGTCCCCCTCCCCCTACCCAATAACACATGCTGTGTGTCTTCCCATTTCATTAAAGAGCCTCCTCCAGGTGCGGTTGATAAAAGAATGCACAGAACTCCATCCAATGGATACGTCACAACTGACTTAACCAGTGCTCTTTGTCTCAGCTCTTTTGACTGGCAGATTTTTCCTTCTATAGAAAACACAGGAATGTTCTTGTCCTTTATTCTTAATTACTTGAAATGTTTCTTTTGTTTGAAGTATCACTGCTTTTGTTCCACATTCAATGATGGATGTGTTGTAGCAATGTAAATCAAATTACTTTTTAAATTCAGAAAAACTCCCCTCATCCCAATTAAGGAACTAGGTGTTGTTTTGTAAAGAGGGCCAGATTTGAAAAATAAAAGAGTGAAAATGGGAGAGAGAATTCTTGCTCATTACTTCATCTCTTATGTAAACCTAGATTGAGTTGTGTGGATTAAGAACATACATTGAGTTTACAATCTGCTCCTAAAGAAGCCTGATATATACATAGGAATGAATGAGAAAATAATCTATGAAAGAATATAACAAGATGTCAAACTATGCAATGAGTGACTGTGTACTAAGGGAAATTAGTAAAAGAAGGGAAAATCCTCACATTTTCTGGTGTCATCAATGACTCCTGGAGAGAGAAGAGATTTGAGGTTGGTCTTAAGTACATCTGGGATTCTAAAAGCTAGAAAGCTACCTTGTACTGAACCTCTACAAGTGCTTGAGACTTTTCCTACAGCATCTAATTTATTCCTTACAGTGGCCCTACCTATTTCCTGTGAAAAGCAATTTGAGCAAAAAACACACTGTATAATAAGATTATAGATTTATACAGTATGAGGTTGAGAATATTTGCAAATAGAATATGACTGACATAGACACAGAACAGTAAATATTTTAAAAACAGATGCAGTCAGGGCAAAGGGAAACAATGGACAGGAAGAAGGTAAGTTCTATGAAGGAAGGATTCTTTTGGTTTTGTTTGCTGCCGGGTCCCGCAGGACTGGATGAATGACTGTGTAGTAGTTGTTCACTAAATACTTGCTGACCTAAGGAATGAGTGAAAGGGTTGGCCAGGGTGTATGCCCTGTGTGTGTTTCCAGTGATCAGATAGAGTTTTGACTCTGAACTTCCTTCCGTGTTCAGAAATGACTGCAATTTATAAATAAAGAACAGGTTTAGCAGGTGGTGGGGGCAGATTTTGACCAGATTATGTCTGGGGACAGTGGGGGCTCTGTTCCAAGGAGCAGGATGCCCTGGGCAGTGGTTTAGAGGGATGGCTGGTGAGTGGGAGAAGCACACTTGACATGTAGGCATGGGGTGAGTGAAGAGGAACCTCCTAACTTGGGCAGACAGCATTGTGAAGAGCTACGAGAGAGAGCCTGGGCAGAAGGCAGATTTACCTAAAAGCAAAATAATCCCACGATCTCTTTCCCATACCTAAACCCACTTTTATGGACTGAATAATGCCCTTACAAAGTTTGTATGTTGAAGCCCTCACCCCTAACGTGACTATTTGGAGCTCGGGTGTTTTTGTTTTGTTTATTATTGTGTTTTTATGTCTTGGGCTGCACTGGATCTTAGTTGCGGTAGTCAGAATCTTGATTCCCCTGACCAGGGATGGAAACTGGGCCCCTTGCACTGGGAGTGGAGTCTTAGCCAGGGAAATCCCTGGAGCTAGGGTCTTTAGGGAGGTAATTAAGTTTAAAAGAGGTCATGGGGTGAATCCTTTACAAGCAAAAAGAGACATTAGGGAGTTCCCTGTCCCCTCTGAGAGTGCATGCAGAAAAGACCTCGTGAAGACCCGGTGAGAGGACAGCAGTATACAAGGCAGGTGTCTCCCTTGATCTCAGCCTTCTAACCTCCGAAACTGTGAGAAAACAGGTCTGTTGTTTAAGCCAGCCAGTCTGGTACTTTGCTACAGTAGCTGGAGCAGACTAGTTAATAAACCCGCTATAGAAAGATCAACTCACACCAACCTGGAAAAGGTGAATGCTGGGAGTTTTAGTTTCGAGAAACCTAAAATATCCTGGAGGTTTTCATTTTCAGGAGAGAATTGAAACATTGTCAGTGTGTCCCCGCGTATCTGAGAGCTGTCCCACCTCCGCTGTGGAAGCAGCAGTGGCCCACAGCAGCCCTCATCCTCAGGGGGATGTGACCAATATGGGCTAGGTGGCAGGGAAGGGTGTGCTCCTATAGTCTGAACCAACCCAGTTCAGTCTCTTCAATTTTGGTCTGGCATTTTTCACCATATCTTTTGCAAACTATTTATCTAAGTCCCTTCACCCTACTCTTCCCCCCCCCCAACTATGGCCCCTTCCTGCTTCACTCTGAGCACAGATATAACTCACCCACAATTATAAATTAAAATTGCACATCATAGGGTAGATGGTGGGGGACAGCTGGAGTCATTGCATACCCCTCATTTACAGCATCTGGTCCCAACCATAAATGGCCATGGGGGACTGGTGTCCTGGGGGAGGGGCCACGTGGCGGGAGCCTGGGTGTATGTTTTTCTCTGGCTGCTCTGGGCTTGGATTATGTTTACTGTTTCTCAACTAACTTCTGTAGCCCCCGAATCTATTTTTACAGTGAAATTGATGGCTCTGTTTTGTCATAAGAGGAAAAGGTGTCTCCAAAAATCAATATTTATTTGTGAAGCTATGCTGCCATGTACAGGGTGTGCACTGATCAACTCCGAAGAGTGAGAGTCCTTCCCCTAGAATTGTGCCCCATGGTGGGCCTGAGTCTGGGCTTTCACTTGGGCATCAGGCCAAGGTCACATTAGGGTCACCTACAGCTGAGGCCTAACCTTGTGATTCCTTGATGAGACATTAAGGAAAGCCCTCAGCATGGATCTTCTCCTTTCAACCTTCATTTTCTAATGTGGGTCCTGATGGCCTGGGCAGTTTTCACCAATTATTTTAAAATGATCATAGCAATAAGATCGGAGAAGGCAATGGCACCCCACTCCAGTGCTCTTGCCTGGAAAATCCCATGGATGGAGGAGCCTAGTAGGCTGCAGTCCATGGGGTCGCTAAGAGTCGGACACGACTGAGCAACTTCACTTTCACTTTTCACTTTCCTGCATTGGAGAAGGAAATGGCAACCCACTCCAGTGTTCTTGCCTGGAGAATCCCAGGGACGGGGGAGCCTGGTGGGCTGGCGTCTATGGGGTCACACAGAGTCAGACACGACTGAAGTGACTTAGCATAGCATAGCATAGCAATAAGATATTGCTATTCCATGGTTCCATGGTGTTTTTCCACAAAGCCATAGGAATAATTGAACTAATTTGATTCCATCTTCTAAAATCATGACGTTTTAGGCAGTAATAAGACCTAGGAAAATTTAACTCTTTTAACTACATCACATCATTTCCTTAAAAGCTGGTTAAACATGAGCCACTTTGGGAAGAGTGTGCACAGGGGAACGGCTGCTGTCTTTGAGTTCTCTTTGTATCTGGGGAAGGAGATTTGGGGGGAAATCTTGGAGAAGTACAGGAACAGCATATGAAGAAAATGGCTTGGAGCTAAGAGGGAGATTCTAGGAAACATAGCAATGATCTAGGAAATTCCTCCATAATGTTTGAAAAAATGCATGTAAGGATCATGAAGTACATTTCATAGTATATACAAACACCAAATCATTGTGTTGTATACCTGAAGCTAATATAATGTTATATATCAGTGATATCTTAATTTTTTTAAAAAAAGGATGCAAACTATTTGGGCTTCCCCTTTGGTTGCAGGACTGTATTTCTATGGTCCCAATATCACTCTGAGACTGTCATGGGGTGATGGTTTTATATGTTTGGAATGAATTACACTAATGAGCCGTATGGAGATACATTTATATACATATAAAGCAATGCAATATGGTGGTTCAGAACATGAACTTTTGAGCTGGCTGAACTTCTGTCCAAATTCCAGCTCTGTAGCTGACTTTCCAGTTGAGCTTGTTTCTAAACATCTTTGAGTGCCAGTTTCATCATCTATAAAGAACAGAGATAGCAGAGCTTCCCTTGTCAGATTGTTGTGGGGATTAAAGGATATAACTCATTTGCAGAGCACCTAAGAGAGCATCTGGCATGCAGGGCATCATCATTGGTCATCAAAGCAACCCTTTCCCATGATGCCTTGTGAAAATAGTTATTGCTTAAGAAGCCCTTCCAACCTGCTGAGTCTCTCAGGGAGGCCTCCAAGACTTAGTATTCGAGTTGGGGTCAGAACAGCAAAGATTATTTTCAGATTCAGGGTTCCTGCAGGATGTTCACCAGTAGACAGATGTGGTTACAGGGATCTAGATTTACCTACCCTTTATGTTAGAACAGGAACTAGCAAGGGTCAACCCTTGTGGCTTTGCGAGAGTATGTAATTCAACCTAATTGAAAGGCAGAGTCCATGTAACACTACTAAACCAGAAAATGCGCTGTACCTGATGATCCGTGTGTGTGTGTCAGGGGATGGGAAAAAAAAGTTAGATATGGAAAAGAGGATCTTTGTGTTCATACCTCTGGTGCAGTTTTCCTAGAACTCTTAGAGACAGGCCCAGAAGTGGAAACAAGCCTGTCCTTGACTGTGCACACGTGCCTTAAACCAAGAGTGATTTAAAGGATGGTGCAGAGGCCGCCATAAACTAGAGGGTGTGCAAAGGAAGTGTTTTCCTGAGGCTGAAGTCCTCTTCCCCAAGCTGTCTGTACAGAGAGGCCATGGGTCACCCCTGGACTGACTGACCAGGCCTGGTGTCTGGCTGCCTGTGCTGACTTCATCTTTGACCCGGAAAAAGCCACATTTCCTCTTCAGGCCTCTGTGCCTTCTGCCCAGTGAGCTGGTTGGACCCTGTGAACTTTCAGGCAGCATGGAGTTTCTTAGGCTGGGTGACTCCTCACTGCATAATGACCCCGTGGCTCAAGCAGGTGAAGGTCGTCTACAGCCATTGTTGTTTAGTCGTTAAGTCATGTCCAATTCTTTGTGACCCCATGGACTGAAGCCAGCCAGGCTTCTCTGTCCATGGGATTCTCCAGGCAAAAATACTGGAGTGGGTTGACATTTCCTCCTCCAAGGGATCTTTCCAATTCAGGGATCGAACCCTTGTCTCCTGCACTGGCAGGCAGATTCATTACCACAGAGGCACCAGGGGCGGTGCTGAGCTTCAGTAGGTCAGGTGCATCCTCGCTGTTCGACGACTCCGCCTGGTTGGAGCAGGTGAGAGTCATCCACAGTCGAGCTGCAGGCTTTCCTTGGTGGATCTGAACTCACACACTCTCCAGTCCATAGCCGAAGCTGCAGCTCTCAAAGGCATCAGGCTCAGGAGGAGAGGTTTGTCCTTTGTATTTTTTTAGAAAGAACAATGATCAGGCAACAGCTGAACTTTGGAGACTTGAAGTCAGTGATTAACTTGGGTTCTTTAGAAGTCGTACGCGTTGACTTAAAGGGCAGAAGTGGGTGGGGAGCTGAGGCCAGGGTGATCCCAAGCGTGGCGTCTTGCTTGCAGGGCCCTGATTTGTCTTGGATGTGGTCAGGCCCAGGGGACATGCAGGGAACGGAACCGGAACCCAGAGCCCTGAGTGCTTTAGCTGCCTGTGGACTGGGGCCCAGGCACACATAATCCTGGTTATCTCTTGTTGTGGTACAATCCACTCCACATTTAGTGGCTTAAGAGAGCGATCACTTTATTGTTTATGATTCTTCAGGCCAGGAATTTGGGCAGAATTGAGCTGGGCAGTTTTCTGTTCCACGTGGCATTGACTTGGATCCTTCGGTGAGATGTTCAGTTCATGGCTGGGCTGGTCTAGGAAGGGTTCCCTCTGGTGTCAAGACCTTGGCAGAGCAGAGCTGCAAGGTTGGGCTCAGCTGGGGCCCTGGAGTGCTGTCTTCTCTCCCTTCCTCTGTGACAGATAGTTCCAGGCTTCTCCCTCTCCACCTGGTCTCCCCATGTGGTCTGTTTAGCAAGCTCACCAGGTTTCTGATATGACAGCTCTGGGCTCCTGAGAGACAGAAAGAGTTGGGATGGAGGGAAGAGAAAATGTCTAATCCTCTTAAAGATTGGGACCAAAACTGACCCAGTGGTGGTGAGCTAAATGGGAAGGAAATCTCAAAAGATTGGATATAATTATACATGTAACTGATTCACTTGGCTGTATACAGCAGAAACTAACACAACATTGTAAAGCAACTGTACTCCGATAAAAATTTTTAAACGTTAGTATCAGTATATGATTATATTGGAATTGTATTATTGGAGAATGTTTTAACTGCTTACTGATATGTTAATATGTGTTTATTTTTATATTGATTTTATATCTAACAAATTTTGCAAATTTTTCTTATTTCTGAGAGTATTTTATATATGTATATATCATTTTGGATTTTCCTATGAAAAAAATTAGTTACATTTATATATACATTTATGTCTTCCTTTCAAAAAAAAAAGAGCTGGCACAGTGCCATTTCTGCCATATTCCATTGAGCAGTCCCAGAGCAGCTCAGATTCAAAGGAATGGAGGGATAGACTTTGCCTGTCAACAGAGAAGTAGCATGCACACACAGGAAGGGAAGTAATTGAAGGTGGTTGTCTTTGGGGAGAAGTTACTATAACATCTGTTTGGCACATTTGGGAATACTTGGATCCTAGGGGCACATCAGGGGTAATGATGCCCAGAGGGCCTCTGTGGTTGTCAGCATAACTGCCCCTCAAGATCAAGCCTCCTTCTGGTTCCAGGAGTGAGCTGTAATGACTGCTATTTTCCTCTTATGTCCAGGCCATCTTGACTCAGTTATCTGGACATGTCCAGCCAGAGTTTACCCCATTCCCTTTCAGGGAGGGAGGAACGGTTCTTATCAGGAGTGCCAACTCTGATTGACTACTGGTGCTTCTTGGAACACAGGGTCGACAGGGGCTCTGAGACCACTGAAGGCTCAGTGCTGTGATGCATTGGTCATGTCTGCCTTGGGTGTGGACGGAGGAGGGCATCGCTTGTGCGGTGGAGATTTACTCTCCCCATGGGTCTGGCGGCGCTGTGCTCTCACCACAAGGAGACAGGTGTCTGAACTGGCCTCTGAACTTGCCATGTGCTCTCCCACATGCCCCGCATCTGCAGGGCTCATCTCCTCAGTGCGTGCGTGCTCAGTCGCTTCAGTCGTGTCCGACTCTTTGCGACCCACTGGACTATAGCCCTCCAGGCTCCTCTGTGCATGGATCCTCCACGCAAGAATACTGGAGTGGGTTGCCATGCCCTCCTGCAGGGGATCTTCCTGACCCAGGGGTCATACCTGCATCTCTTATGTCTCCTGCATTGGCAGCTGTGTTCTTTACCACTAGCACCATCTGGGAAGGCCCTCCTCAGTGGTTGCCTGCAACTTTCTTGGCCTGAAAGGCCTGCGTCTTCCAAGCTTTACTGGACCTCCTTAGTTCCCAGATTTCTATAAACTTAAGCTGACCTTGCAGCACCATTAGATACCACTGTGTGTTGTTAATTACTTTTTCATCTGCATACTAATGATTCCTAATTAGGCTATTAGATAACTGGAGTCGAGGTCTGGTTCTTCTATGCCTTGGTATCCTTTCTTATAGCTCCCAAGAAGTAAGCTGGCATTTCTCCTGATGGTAGTGACTGAAGATGAGCATCAGGAGATAATTTGAATATATTGCATCTATATTTCCTTGTGAACAGGCTTTCAACGGTGGAAATGGGTTAATGCCCACAGGCTCAGCTCTGGGGTTTGCCAGGAGAGTCTGTCTGGCTTGGAAACAAGGGTGTTTAGCAGTGGCCAGAGCAGAGCTGTTGGTCACATGGCCCCAGGTGCCGGTTCAGGCTGAGATTGTTGGGCAGCTGTGCTTCTGCCCAAGTAATTCCTGATGACATGTCCACAGCTTCCATGTGCATCTGAGCTGCCTTGGTCCTTATTGTTGCCTGTTGTTTGAATTATCAGTCTGAAAATGCTTAAGTCCTTATTCCGGTAGGTGAATGGGGAGTGGGGTGGGGTGTCAAGACTGCAGAGAAGGGAATAGGGTGATGGCAGTGGTGAAAGGAGCTTTTGGAAGTCTTGTGGAAATGGAAGGGGGTGGTTAAGCCTCCCTGTTTTTCAACCTCATGCCTCCCAAGAAAAGACTTTGTTCCCTCTTGTCTCTGGAGGGTTAGTGCTTATCAGATGCTTATGCTTCTGTATCTGGAACTCAAAACTGAGACAGTGGATTTGGCAGAACTCCTTTGAGTTGTGTATTGCTGTCTGGATTCATCTGTGCACATAAAAATTCCTAATGAAGAAGCAGACATCATAATTTATGTTACTTTATTTCTAATAAATTATCTAATTCTTTAGAACCTGGGTTGATCCATGGGTGGGTAGAGGAGGAAAAAGTCAATATCCAGTTTTGAGCAGGGCTCTTAGACACCTGTTTCCTGTCTGTTCCTCTCAGGTCTCAAGTAGAGAGGACTTGTTAGCATTTCTCTGAAATGAGATTTGTCCTTCCCTGGAGATAAACTCACACCCAGCTGGCATCCCTGAGAAGGGTCATAGGTCTGCAGAGGTCCCCAAGGGTAAATCACACTTCTTCCTGGTCCAGTGAGTCACCTTGTGTACATCCAGGAACCACAAATAATCAGGATAGGTCTTATGATTATTAAGATACAGAGGCAGTTCGTGTTATTCATAATATAGTGAAAGGAGGGTGAGGTCTTCAAGTATATTCTGAATCATCAAAGGAATCATCAAAGGAAGACAAAATTATATGCAGCCCAGCCATCATGTGGCATGAATTTCATTTTATTGTCTTTATGATAACTGGTCATATAAATATTGTTTATTAGAAAAGCCACCCAGAGAATGTGATTTTCTAGTTGCTGGGAACATCAGCAGTGACGGCTGTAATTTGCCGAGGGTTTGCTTGATACCAGATGTTCTGCCACATGCTTCATGGACCCATGATCTCATGTCATCTCCCTGGATTAATGGGAGCTTCTGCTAGCATCATTAAGAAATAAACATCATGAAAGGGATGCTTGCTTTGTCTCCTTGCTTTGTTGGTTTGCCGTGGCTTGGATAAAGTCATTCCTGGAGAGCAAGGGTCTTGGGTTTGATGCAGAAAATGTTAATGGGATTTCTCTGTGTTCTCCCAGACTGTGCAAGGCTCTGCAGAGGTTTTGGTGAAAAAGCATTCTTCTGTTTTCCTTGCTTTTCATTCTTGTTCCAAATGCCAACCTTACATTCAATTGGAGACTGCCTGGATCTGGCCCATCTCTGTCCCAAAGCTAGTTTCCCCTCTCACTTCCCTACAATTTTAACATGATGATACATAGAACTAACACATCTTTTCTGTCTTTTGAAGAAGATGTACTTTGCCCTGCTTGGAAAGAATCGGTTGTTAATTTACAGTTACTGAATGCTTATTCACATTTAGCCATCTGTTTAAAAATGTACCCGAGATTTGCTTTACTCATGCATGGTAAGACATGCAGACACAGAAATGACTGTTGTGGTGGGAATTTAAATGCACAGATCCCTGGAAACAGAAGGCAGTCCACTCCTCAAGGAGCCACAATAGGAAGCACCAGGGTTTGTCAAGAGGCAGAAGGAGAGTGAAGGGGAAGTGTGGGTAAATCCTTTATTGTGCTGTTTGTGGAGAGGATTGTGTGAGGCACTGTAAGTAGGCTTAGGATTGGCTAAGTTGAATAATTTCCGCGGGCACTATGCTTCAGGGAATGCTCAAAGTTGTTTGGTACAACTGGAGTGATTAGGTTCCTGGGTGATTTGAGCAGGGGTTATGTGTGAGCTTGAAAAAGTAGGTAATTGGGAGATGTGGGTTCTAGATTGGTTGGTTTGCATATGGCAAGTGTGCTCCAAGGCAGATGGTTTGCTATCTCTACGCACTGGCCAGTTTTGGGAGGGGAGGGGATGGTCTCTCCCAAGCCATCAAGCCCCTAGATGCCAGAGCCTCAAGAATACAGAAAATAAGAAAGTATGATCAATATGCCGTTCTTCAAACTATTCACCCAAAGACACAGTGAACACGTATTGAGTGCCAGCTGCGTGTCTGGCCTTGGCAGTTCTAGAGCCAGCTCTGTGCTTGGTCCAGTCCTGGATGCGTTTATGTTATTACATAAATGCTGAGTGGATGTGCCAGACTCCAGCCTGGAGGGTGGAGAAGTGCCTGAAATGCTGTCTCTACAGTGTCATAGACAGTATAGTTTCTTGTGCCTGAAATGCTGTCTCTAACCTCAAGAAGTATCCAGCTTAGTTGGAGCAGGGGACACATGCTTATTAACATGATATTTGCCATAATAAAAGTTACTGTCATCTCTAGAACTTCTCCTTAGAGTCCCTGATACCAAAGAATGACTTCGTGGCCCACCTGGCCATTTAAGGCCAAACCCGAATGACCCAGCCTCCTCCCTGTCCCCACTTCCCCATCCCTTTACGCTCCAGCCATCAGGTTCTGTCCACTCTTCCCTCTAAAGCTATCGTCCAGCCCGGCCCTCCTCCTCTGTCTCTACAAAGAGAGACACTGTGTGGCTTCACTGAAAGAAAACCACTGCTCCCTACCTACCCCTCCAAGAGGCCCAGTCCGTGGAGGAAGGAGGTCTGGCTGGTAAGGTGGGGGCCTCTCCCCTACCAGGGCCCTATCTGCCCAGAGGCTCCCTTTTAAAATGCTCTGTTTGCCCCAGAAACCACTGTCTCTGGCAGAGGCCTGGAGCCAGCCCAACGCCAGAGACACAGTTTTGAGGTAGACGGTTTGTCCCAGGCCACTCTCGCCTCCCCTTTGTGTGTCTCTCCTGGTCCTGAGTCCGCATCCACCCTGGGCCTCCCAGAGGGGCCTGATGCCACTGACCATGCAACTCAGTCACGATCGTGGAATTTAAAGGTCACTCCTCTCCAGGGTATTCGTGCCACGGCGAAAGAGCACAGAAAGGAGGGCACGAAGCGTACAAGGAGAGGGTGGCTCTCTAATGGGGCTGTGAGTCAGGATTCTGGTGAGTCACGGGGGACAGCGTGTGCACGCCAAAGCACAGTGGTGATGGTTCTTCCACTTTCCCGGTTAGGGGTGCAAAGAGCCTTCGAGGCAGGAGCAGGGCCTGGGCCGGGAGCCCAGGGCAACTCCCACTGGGCGTCTGTGACTCCAGTTTGTATCTGTTCACTAGGGCTGTCATACCCAAGATGTCACAGACTGGGGGCTTCCGCAACAGAAACGTATTTGCTCACACTTCTGGAGGCTGGTAGTTCAAGATCAACACATTGGCGGGTTTGGCCTCTCCTGAGGCAACTCTTCTCTTTGAATCCTCACATGGTCTTTTTTTTGCATGCCCCTGGTGGCTCTCTTTCTGGTGTGTCCAAATGTCTTCTTATGAGGACACAAAGCACTCTGATGGCCTCGTTTTAACTAAGTCATCTCTTTGAAGGCCTTGTCTCCACATTCATTGGCATTCTGAGGTACTGGGGGTTAGGGCTTCATCATACGAATTTGGGAAGGACACAATTCAGTCTGCAACAGAAGGAGAGTTCCACAGCAAGTTCTTCAAGCCACAGTTCTCAAAAACCTTCAGGTGGCCAAGACTTTGTGAATCACTGCAGTCCATTCAGTACGACTCGGTGGGTTCCATTATGTGAACTCAGAATACCTTTATTAGCAGGAAGGAGGATGCTGTGTTAATTATGCCATCTAAAGTCCCAGTGAAAAAACTGGCCATGAGGAGGAGGAAAATCGTTAACTAAGCAGACCAGCAGCGTTGAGTTTTTGCTGCATTATTTGCTTACTTACTCAATTATTTTTTCACCCACTGTCCTTGCTGACAAAACAGTAGCAGGTGCCAGAGTTTGAAAACATTCTGAGTGAAAACTTGAAACTGACAAAATCCCGTGTCCTAAATAAATTTCCTGTATGTAATTGGAAAAACTTCCTATTTTTCAGTGTTAGCAATGGAAACCACCAATATGCCAGAGGAGCCTAGTTTGAGAATCACTATGGAAAGCAACATTCCTGTGTGTCTTCTCTAATTAACAGAAAACTTACAGGATGAGTAACACTCTTCAGTGATCACTGAAAGAATGGGAATTTGAGAAAATATTCATTTGCTGTCTGACTTCTCCATCCATTTCTTCATTTATTCAACACAATTGATCTGGCACCTTCAGTAATGCTTACATCAATATTCTGGTAGGTGGATAGGGGATATAAATAACACATTACTAGACAGGAGTCATAGAGAAATGAATCTATTCCAGCCCTGTCTTGAGGACCTCAGTTATCAATTAACAAGCAGCAGAAGCCACTCTACCTGATTTAAGCAGAGAACTCATTTATTAAAGACTTGGAGGCAGAGGCAGACTTGGCTTGGAAGCAAAGCAGCCCACCTGGGCAATGCAGTGCTGCAGGGGAGGCCCTTCTGCCCCTGTTGATGGATGGGCGCTGATGGTTGACACTGAGCACAAGACTCTGCTTTAGGACTTTCTGCCACTGCTGTCTCTGAAAGTTGGATGTCTGCAGCCACATTTGCCAAAGTGGCTTCCGCAAGGCAGCCAATGCTTCTTGCCTCTTACATCCAATTGGCAGAGCCCAGGTCACGTATCATGCCTGTATCATCGCTGCTAAGGGAAACTGGGAAAACAGGTTTCTTCCTTCTACCTTCAAAATTTATGAAATCATGCAATGGGAGATTCTGTACACATAGGAAAGATGTCAAAAAGCACCAGGTAGACAAAAAGCAGGCTTCCCTTGTGGCTCAGATGGTAAAGAATCTGCCTGCAATGCAGGAGACCTAAATTTGATCCCTGGGTTGAGAAGATGCCCTGGAGAAGGGAGTGGCAACGCACTCCAGTCTTCTTGCCTGGAGAATCCCATGGACAGAGGAGCCTGGTGGGCACAGTCCATGGGGTCACAAACTGAACAACACTTTCACTTTTTTCACTTTCAGACAGACAGCATGACAAGTGTCCACTCTAAGATCCCCATCGAATGGAGGAAACAGATATATGTTCAAAAATTAGTGGCATAAGAGCTATCATCAAGACATCTTTATGGTCTGATGGAGATCAGAGGAAAAGCTGTTAATAGCCTGGGATTGTCATGGAAGGCTTCTTGGAGGAGATGATGGTGACTGAGCTTATCTTGATGGGATGAAGCAAAAGGGGGTCAGCTTGGAGCCAAGTAAGAAAAAGATGCTCCCTCTCTGACTTTAAACATACCTGCGCAGTGAGTGTGCCACATTTCAAAAATGAGAACTGATGAAGCAGGAAGAAAAGGCGGATTGGAATCTGAATGCATTAGTGGCGGTCTCTTGTGAGAGTTGGCTGGAAAGCGCTCAGGGCATCCTGCATAGGGCTGTCTGCCGAATTGACTTGGCCTGTGTCCTTTCCCTTCCCAACTCTGCTCCCTTCATATGTCCTAATAGGTTATGGCTTCCAGGAGGAAATATGCTGTGCATTTTCAGAGAGGCATTTTGGAAACACAAAGCCTGACATCAAAGGAGTAGTTTGTTCTTTCTAGGAAAAAAAAAAGTAAAATGTTGCTATAAAAAGTAATAAAGTCTAAAGTAGAAAGTACAAGTCCCTTGATTAGTTTATTTATTTATTTATTTATTACCTTTTAGAAAATCTCCAATGCAATCAAATTACACCTGCTTTGTAATTTTTTCCTACTTTCCATTTCTTAGATTTCTTAAAAAGTGAGTCAGTAGCAATGCCTTAATGTTGTATTTTGTCGTAAGTATTTAATAATAATAAGGAGGCTAAGAATGAGGATATTTTTAAGATCATGGTTTGGTTTAGAGAATTGGAATACAGGCCCTCCTTCCCCTAAATCTGTTTCTCTTCTGCATTTTCCCATCTCGGTAAATGGCATCACTTACTAACGGCCTTGGTGCCGAAACCTAGCACCTGGCTTCCTTCCTGCTTCCCTCACCCCACACCCGTCCATCAGCACGTCCTGTCACCTCTGCCTCCATATTCATCTCGGATTGTCCGCTTCTCCTGTGCCCTGTCGCCAGTCTTAAGCAAGGCATCTCCATCTCCTGCTTGCCCATGGTGGACGCTGGCTGGCTGCGTACCATGCCCCTCCTCCTGCCATCGGCCATAGTGGTCACCCCACAGGCACCCTCAGGTTCTGACTCCAGACCCTTGCCTCCGCTCCACACCCTCCTGCTCTCTCCTCTCTAGGGAGTTAGTTTCTTCTAATCTTTTAGGTCTCAACTTAAATGGCACTTCCTCCAAAGGCATTTCCCTGATCTTTTACCTAAATGGTGGCTCCCCCTAACTTGGTGCTTTCTTATTATAGATTCTTGTTATTATTATTATTATTTTTGGTTTACTTATCCTCTCTCCCTCCTCCTAGAATCTATGTTCTGAGGACATGGGGCTCTTATCTGCCTTGTCCTCTCTGTATCTGTAGCACCTGGCCCCATGTGCTCAGTCAATGTTTCATGAAGGAATAAGCAATCCAGAGCTTTCACGCCCTCTGCCAGAACGCTTCCTGCCCTGTCTTTGAGGAGTGTGCTCCTCCTGGGAGGTTATCATCAGTCTCAGGCCTCTGATAGGCTGCCCAGCCTCCCCGCCCCCAACCCCCGACCTGTACCAGATGCTAGAGGCTTCACTGGCTTGTGCTCGAACCCCGTGCTCAGCTATGGCAGCCGAATAGGGTGACCCACGTTCCATCCTCCCTCTGCTTAGAGACCAGCCCATCTCACAGGTCTCTGCTCCCTGCTGATGAGTGGTAGGTAGGCAATAAATCAAGCAGTCACAGGCTTCCCCTCAGTATGTACGGGGGGAAAGAGCGTTGGACTTGGAGACAGAAGTTCAGCTTGGAGACCCCCCAATCCACATAGAACTGCGAAACTCTCTCTCAAACTTCACCTTCCTCAGCTACAGAATGAGAGCTGAGGTCCCTGCTCTAGGCTCTCTTTCAGGCCATTAAGGTGATATCTATGCCTTCCTTTGCCACCACCAATGTGGAAGAGTAGAATTTGCCCAGCATTGTTCAGTCTCTAAGTCACGTCTGACTCTTTGCCACCCCATGGACTGTAGCAAGTCAGGCTTCCCTGTCCTTCATTATCTCCTGGAATTTGTTCAAACTCATGTCCATTGAGTTGGTGATGCCATCCAACCATCTCATCCTCAGTCGCCCCCTTCTCCTTTTGCCTTCAATCTTGCCCAGCATCTCAGTCTTTTCCAATGAATTGGCTCTTCACATCAGGTGGCCAAAGTATTGGAGCTTCAGCATCAGTCCTTTCAATGAATAGCATGGTAGGTGTCATTAAGGATGAGAAGAGTTGACTTGAAGAAAGAAGAATTAGATCAAAAAAAAGTTGACTGCACACAATTTCTGTGCCTTTAGTATATCAGGCAGACCCCTTAACTCACGGTGTGCAGGGCCGGCATGGGGCTGAACCTGGGGGTGAACCTGTATAAGGTTTTGCGCTGTGCCTTCTGCTGTGGTCCAGAATGCAAAAATATCACCATTCAGATACTAAAGAACCAAGTGAGTACTTCCTTGCAAAGAATAGGCATTGACCTTGACAGTCAATAGATTTGACTGGGGCTATATTTCTTCATTTTGGTGAGATGTCACTTGGGCCCTTCTGAAGTGAGATTGATTAAAATCCTTCTTTCCTCCAATTCTGTCTCCTGCTGTAAATATGCAAGGCTGCACTCCATGAAGCTGGGCTCCTGCTCCAAGATCAACCAGGAAACGGTTTCTGACTACCTCTGGGCAGGTGGTACAGCTACAGGGAAATCTAAGATTCGCTCTCTGCCCCAAGGCAGGGTTTCCTCAACCTCAGTGGCTTACTGTGTGTGTGATGGGGTGGCGGGGAGGGGAGTAGTATTCTTTGTAGGGGGAGGGGACTGTGCTGGGCCTTGTAGGACTCTCAGCAGCATCCTCTGGCCTCTATTCACTTGGCGACAGAAGCAATACACACACACACACACACACACACACACACACACACACACACTGTAACCACCAAGTATGTCTCCAGATGTTGCCAAAGGCCCCCAGGGCCCCAAATCCCACCCCTTTAAGAACCACTGCTCTGAGGTAAGTAAGTGTCCAATAAATGGGGTAGACGCAATGAATTTTGAGGAGGAGTGTACTTTTAAAAAAATACTTATTCGGTTGCGTTGGATCTTAGTTGCATCACGTGGGATCTCCACTGTGTCGTGTGGGATTTCTCGTGGTGACACATGGACTCTCTCGTGGAGCACACAGGCTCAGTAGGTGCAGTGCGTGGGCTTAGTTGCTTCAGGGAGTACGGGATTTTAATTCCCCAACCAGGGATCAAACCTTCATCTCCTGGATTGAAAAGTGGATTCTTAACCACTGGACCACCAGGGAAGTCCCGAGGAGGAACGTACTATAAGCTGAATACAGAACCCAAATGTGCTTACACGTGTCACCTAACTGGGCATTACAGGGCCCTTGTTTGGGGGTGCTCCCTGGAAAGTGCTAATGGCAGTGGGGAGAGGATGCCGGTTGACCACACCTTGTACGATACTGCTTATGTTATAGCTTCTATCTAGCTTAGGAAATTCAGAGATTTTTTTTTCATTCTTCTTGATTGCAAAGATTAGTTTGCCTTAACAAATGCAAGGTCTATGAAAATAAATTTATAAAATAATTTATAAGATGGTTAGGGCTTCCCTGGTGGCCTAGATGGTATAGAATCTGGCTACAATGCAGGAATCCTGGGTTCAATCCCTGGGTTGGGAAGATCCCTTGAAGGAAGGCATGGCAACCCGCTCCAGGATTCTTGCCTGGAGGATCCCCGTCCACAGAGGTGCCTGGAGGGCTACAGTCCATAGGGTCACAAAGAGTCAGACATGGTTAATAAAAATGTTGGGAAGATTAAGTTAGACAGTACATGGTTCATACTCAGTCTCCAATTCATAGCTATTTTAATGTATTATCGGCTTATTTCTCTGTCATGTGCTATTTATATCATAGCTATCATACAGTGTATATCTTTCATGTCCTAATAACTTTACTTCTTAATAACTTTACTTCTTGTTGGATGCTTACAACCACCCTGCAAAATAAGCAGCAGGATACCCATATTACAGATGGAAAAAGTGAGGCTTGGAAAGGTTTAGTATCTTGTCAGGGTCATACAGCATGTGCAGCATGGGGATGTCACTCAAATTCAGATTGTTCCTCTTTTAAGGCCTGTGTTTTCCACTGGAAGGACTGTCAGGTTAAGGTTTCAAGGTCTCTCCCCAGTTGTTTTTATCCATGTGTCAATTTAAGAATAATTTCTTTTCATCTGAGAGTTATTTTTACAAAATGATTGTATCTGTTTTCAATATATGTGGGATCTCTCTTCAAAGTGATTATACATTCTAAGAGGACAGGGTGTATCTTGTGACTCTTTCTATCTCAAGTGTCATACACAGACTTAATGATTAATAAATATTTGCTCTGCGATTCTTCTTC
Source organism: Bos indicus (assembly GCF_029378745.1). NCBI lineage: Eukaryota > Metazoa > Chordata > Mammalia > Artiodactyla > Bovidae > Bos > Bos indicus. Next base: position 41,761,651 of record NC_091779.1, on the reverse strand, counting down.
ATTCCTAGGTACCTCTAGCAAGATCTCCTCGAGGAGGAGTAAAAACTCTTCATTCCTCTTAAGGAATGGAAATTATCTCTTACAAGTTAGCACTGGGGATGAATGATTTCTTGTTTGCCCTCTGATTTTAGACACCATGAGGAGCAGCTCTTTTGACAAGACACTTGAATTGTATTGCCACTCATGACAGTTGCTCTCTCTGCAGGACCTAACTGTGGTACCTGCTGGGGGGTGGGGTGGGCATGTGATTCCAATGCAAGTGCATCTCTGTTCAGCAGGGCCACAGGCAAGGCTTGCTCCCACTGTGATAAGGAGGACAGTTCAGCTAAGAAAGAAATTCCTCCAGGAAGTCAAGCCACCAATAAGGGTGTGTGTGTGTGTGTGTGTGTGTGTGTGTGTGTGTGCACGCGTGTGCACACGTGTGTATGTACGTACATACAGGAGTTGGGGGAGAAATCTCTTCATCCTATACAACAGACCTCAAGGATCAGTGTTTTCAGGAGTATCTCGGAATGAGTTTCAAGATGAGAAAGTCACCAACTTTATCATGGGAAGGACCATGAAATTCTTTACATTTTATACCACTTTAAAACCTGCGGATCCATTGGTTATCTGGGTTATGTTGATGCATTGTTGGTTCTAGAAGGCTAAACAGGGTTTGATTAAAGGGACACTGGGGTGGGTGTTTGGGTGATGATTCTTCTGACCCAGCCATTTCTTGGCTGAATGAGATAGTTGGTTTTGAGGCCTTCAGCACTGTTGTGTCTTGTCGAGGCTGTGTAACCCATGATCAGACTAGAAGGGTTTCCTTTGCTTTATTCGGCATTTAGGGGAGATCCTTCCTCTAATCTCTGTGCTCCCTCCCAGGGTGATTTCAGGCTGAAAAAGCTTACCATTTTGGCCCACAGGTGGTTGATTTACATTTGCTTCTTCTGTTTCTACCTGGAGGTTGGGTGTTAGAGGCTCCAGAGCCTTCTCAGGATGGCTGGTGTTTTTGTTCATGATGTTGGTCTTTTACTTTAAATTTTCCAAATTCAGGAAATGACTGGGGGAGGGGGCATGCCCAGTTAGGAGGCCTAGAATGATAGGGCCCCCCTATTCGCCAGACAACCTGGGGGCCCAGGGCAGCATGGAGCCTGCTCACTCAGCATTGGCTTTCTTTTTTTATTAAGGTAAAATTCATGTAAGATTACAATTCAGTGGCGTTCAGTAAATTCATAATGTTGCACCACTGTCACCTCCTCCTAGTTCGGAAACGTCATCATCTCCCCAAAGGGGATTCTGTACCCATCGGTCACTTCCCATTCACCCCACCCTCCCCCACAGCCCCTGGAAACCACTAGTCTGCTCACTGTCTATAGATTCATCTCTTCTGGGTGTTTCATGTAAATGGAATCATACGATTTGTAGCTTTTTGTATCTGGCTTCTTCCATGTAGCATAATGTTTTTGAGGTGCATTCGTGTTGCAGCATGTGTTGGCACTTCAGTCCTATTTGAAGCTGAGTAATATGCCACTGCATGGATATACCACATTTTGTTGACCTGTTCATCTGTCGTGGGACATCTGGGTTGTCTCTGCCTTTTGGCTGCGATGCATAGTGCTGCTATGAACATTCATGTACAAGTATTTGTTTGAATATCTGGGTCCAGTTCTTTGGGGGGTATATATCAATACGTAGGAGTGGAATTATTCAGCTACATGGTAATTCCATGCTTAATTTTTTGAGAAATTAGCATTGGTTTTGACGGTCTAGCCCCATGTCTGCTCTTAGGACCGTAAAAGGGCATTTGGGCTTTCCAGATGGCCCAGACAGTTAAGTGTCTGCCTGCAAAGCAGGAGACCTGGGTTTAATCCCTGGATCAGAAAGATCCTTTAGAGAAAGAAACAGCAACCCACTCCAGTACTCTTGCCTGGGAAATCCCATGGACAGAGGAGCCTGGTGGGCTGCAGTCCATGGGGTTGCAAAGAGTTGGACACAGCTGAGCGACTACCACACACACAAAGGGCCTTTATTAGAATCATGAAATCAGAGCCTTAGAGAGAGCTTTAAAGATGGTTTAATCTCTCTTCTCACCATTCCAGGAAGTCTGTGTATAACAAACTTTATAAAAGCTCCTCCATCCCCTGCTGGCATAATTCTAGGGCCGAGGGGCACTCTGCCTCTCAAGGGTGGCCTGTTAGCTTGCCATAGTTCTGCCTGTAGAGAGGTTTTCACCTGGAATCCATAAACTCTTGGGGTTTATCCACAGATGAGCTTCAGTATTGAGAGGTGGGGGGAGAGTTTGGAACTGTCGTCATTCTTTAAGGGCTTCCTGTGTCACTGCCCTGGAGTCACCCAGCAATGCCATGCCTCTCTTCTGCCCACGAATTTTCAAGATTTACTGGCAGGCCGCTGCTTGGTTGACAGCTGCCCTCTGCTCATCTCTGCCGTCCAGATGCAAAGTTAAGCAAAGGGTCTTCCCAAATGCCTAGCTGTGAGAGGACAGAGCCCAGGCTGGAAGACTCTGCAGGAGTGGGAGGCTGAAGAGCATGGTGAGCCCCTCGCATGGGCCCCACTGCCGGTGGCCTTGGCCACCTGTGGTTTACTGCAGATGCTGAAAGAATTTGCTATCAAAGAGACTGTTTCATTTGGAGACAAGGCCATTTCTGAAAAAGCTGAGAAAGTCCTTGAAAGTTGCACAGTTTCTGATGTTGGTAGAGTGGGGAAAATGTCTTAATCAGCTCTTTTTTAAAAAACAAACTTTACTACAGTATAATACACGGATGGGGAAGTGTACAGTCATAAAAGCACGTTCCATACTATGCTGTTTCCACGAAGTGTAACAGCAGGCAAACTGTACCTGTGATGTTAGAAGCAGGAGAGTGGTTACCTTTAGGAAGGCAGTACCTGGAAGGGAGCCTGGGGGCTGTCCTGAGGAACTGAGTGTGTTCTGACTCTTGACTAGAAGCACCTGTTTGTGATTTAACAGAATCTCAAGTAGTATTGTGTATGCACCACATTGAGAACAGAGAAAGCCTGGGGTGAATATGGTTCCAATCGATGAGGCTCCTGTTCGGGGCCATTTTGGTTTCTGTCTTTCTGGCATCCTTCCCCACCCCCCAGCCCTCCCTTTGGAGGATGCCCCTCCTCACTCAGTCCATGCGCTGCAAGTGGCCTGTCCCACCCTCTGGCTTTAGGAGCCAGCGCGTAACTGAGAGGCTGGTTAAGTGACGAGCACATGATCGAAGTCAGATGAGAGTCCATTCCAGGACCTTTGCCAGAACCACTGGGCAAGAGGCACGAGCTCTCAGCTGGAGGTTCTGAGCTGGTAGCACATGAGCTTCGGCTGCTGGTGACTGTCTTTGCCGCCATGTGCAGAGTGCCAGCTGGAAGTGAAGCCAGCCCAGAAGACAGAAAAGTCAAGACTCCTAGTGAGTGTGTGTATGGATCCAGTCTTGTTGAGAGCTATCTCCATTCCCCATGGGCTTTTCATATGTATGTGTTCATGAATTCCCTTTTCCTTCTATTCTTCAGGTTGAGTTTTTGTCCTTGCCTCCAAGGATTCTATTGATGGAGACAGATTTGTTTCATGAGCACTCAGAACTATTAGATATACTTGTTCCAAATTTGATTTCTACTGTAGCATTAGGTCTCTCCATAAGCTCCTGTGAGGGTAGTGGCCGCTCCAAATTGTGAGGGTTTGGGGTGGAGACACGTGGGGGGACTTCAGAAATAGCTGGTTGGATGGAAGGATGAGCTGAAGGGGATTCGTTCCAAAGTTGTGTTGGTGCAGCTCACACAGTTTCCGACAGTGTTGGGGGGCACTTAGTGCTCTCACTGGTCCCTGCTTCCTTCCCTTCTCCTGGCTCTTGGCTCTTGATGACCTTCTCTATGTAGAGAAGACAGAAGTAGAAGAGATGAGTGCACATAGCCAGATGGGGGCTTACCAGCCTGCTGGAGATGACCAAGAAAGGCCCAACAACGACCTCCCATTACCCATTTTATGTAAACTGTATATTTTCAAATATCCCAAATTGTAGCGTACACAAGGAATTCTAAGGTGGCAGTTTTAGAAATAAAATTTTTCAGGTGGTCTTGTCTGGGGGGCAGAGGAATGCATTAAATCAGAATTATCTAAAATGGAAGTGATTCTAACAGTTTTGCTATATCTTATGTTTTGCTATGCATTTTCAGCTTTATTTTTTTTCCTATAGATTTTCAGCTAGCTATCCACTGGATGGAAAGTATTCTTCAATAAAGCATTTGATGACTTATGATAGCATCATAAGTAGAGTTGACCCCTGAACAATGTGTGATTGAACTACTACATGGGTTTACTTCCTGGACTTTTTTCAGTAAATATATTAGAAAATTGTTTGGAGATTTGCAAAAGAAAACAATCTTATGAACCACATAGTCTAGAAATAGCAAAAAATATTAAGAAAAATTTAGATATATTATGAATGCATAAAATATATGTAGATACTAGTCTTTCCTTACAAAGACATAAAGTGAGTGATAGTTAATATAGATTAACAATGTATTAGTTTTCCTACTGTTTTATGACTTTGCTTTCAAAGAATTATATTACCCTACAATATGCCTCTCTCTCCTAATTGAAGAACTGTGTATCAGCCTATTATCACAGATAAGCAGTTAAAAAAAAAAAGGAACAGTGTTTCCAATATTATATTATGAATATAATACTGTATGCCATGAAATTTTTATAACAATTTATTCATTAGTGTATAGGCTAGGCTACCGTGAAGCAATCACATAGATTATACTCGGCTACCATGAAGCAATCACATTGCTATTTCTTGGTTGTCAACACAAGAATCATTATCCCTGTAAATCAATAGGAATTTTCACATCATCTTTACATTTTTGATGTCTAACATTAGTAATATGTGGAACATCAACAGTGCTTTATATAAGATAATATTAAGGTAGGTAACGACAAACAAATGACTTATCTTGCAAACAGATGACAGGAACTTATGATATTGACAAATACGGTACAGTACCATAAATGTAATTTCTCTTCCTTAAGATCTTTTAATAACATTTTCTTTTTTCTAGCTTATAGATTACAGTATATAATACATATCACACACAAAATGCGTGTCAGTTGACTCTTTATGTTATCAGTAAGGCTTCCAGTCAAGTTTTTGGTGAGTCAAAAGCTACAGGCAGATTTTCAACTGCACAGGTGGCTGGCCCCCCCACCCCCATGTTGTTCAAGGGTCAACCATAAACAAAAGATTATCGTTGAAATAGTGAACAGATTTCTTGCTTTGGGCTTATCTTCCTGTCACTGCTTGTGTCAGCCTGGCAGTCCATCCGGGGTTAGCGGGCTCCTGGGTATTTCATGGGGGCCTATTACAGAGCATGACAGTGGGGAACACTTCAGTGAAACTTGACCTAATCTGATGCAGATTTTTCTTGCCCTAAATCTCACAAATCTACCAGCAGTCATGTAACCTTGTTTCAACTTCACGTTCAACCCTCTGACTCATTTGCTTACCCTGGTATGAGCAACTGCAATATAAGAGATTTTCACAAGGTCCAAAGAGGGGGAAAAATTTGATCCTAAAATTGCTTATGAGGAGACAGCCACATACTGTCTCATCGCTAAGAAGTTTAGAGATGACCCTGAGTTCCATCACTTTACTTTATCGCAAGGGGAGTGACTTGTGTAGTCACTGGTAGGGTGAGGTTGGACCCAGGTCTCTGATGCTGCCCTACCCAAGGATGGGCATTCACCCCTTGGGGCTGGGAGAAGCTTAGCTGTTTCATGGAACTTGAGGACAGCCTGCAGTTGTTGGAAGAGGTGGGGAGAAAATCAGAGGAATGTCCTGATGCAAGGGCAGAGTTCATGCAAATGTGCATCCTTTGCGTGTCCTCATATCCTCTGAAAGCTGCTAAATGGGGACAGAAATAGCCATAGGTCATTTAATAATTTCATTTTTAGCGGTTGTTGCAAATTTCTCTTCCTATTATGTGGCTTACAGGAGTGGTTCAAGTAATGCAAATGCGACTCTTCAGGCTTCATTTCTTTCCTTTCTCTTCCTCTGGTGGGGAGGCCAGTGCACTGTGGTTTCCAGAAGTAAAATATGCTGATAATTTATTGCTGGATAAAGCTGGTTTTGAACTATAGCATGACCTTCAGTATTAAAAGTAACACTCACTGAGAGCATCTTAGTGAAGTCGTTCAGTTGTGTCCAACTCTTTGCAACCCCGTGGACTGTAGCCCACCAGTCTCCTCCATCCATGGGATTCTCCTGGCAAGAATACTGGAGTGGGTTGCCATTTCCTTCTCCAGGGGATCTTCCTGACCCAGGGATCGAACCCAGGTCTCCCGTATTGCAGGCAGATGCTTTAACCTCTGAGCCACCAGGGCATCTTACAGGACTGATATTCTGCTGAGTGCTTTATATGGTTTATTTTGTTTAATTTCACAAGACCCCCCCATGAGGCAGACATTACTATTGGCCCACTTTTCTGATGAGGAAACTGAGGCTCAGAGAGATTAAGTGACTTGCTCTAGGTCACACAGTTCTGCCATAAGTTTTATTCACTCTGGAAATCTGCAGACATGAAGAAGAGCAACAAAAAGGAATGTTAGAGAGATTGATATCTGTGATATATTTAGATCATGGAACTTCCCCCCACTCCTGCCCCAGAATGATTTCAGAGAGCTGAGAAATAACAGTCCACATCATCATAGGGGGGGTCTTCAACTTTTGTTTTTAAATTTATTTTTACTATTATTTTTTAAATTTTTATTTATTTAGTTTTTGGCTGTGCCCCACACCATGTGGGGGTCTCAGTTCACTGACTAAGGATCAAACCCATGCGCCTTGCAGGGCAGCTCAGAGTCTTAGCCATTAGGCTGCCAGGGAAATCCTGGGATCCTCAACTTTCACCTCCGACTTTCTCATGTCCGCACAGTCTGAGAACAGAAGTTCTTCACCTGCTCTAAGTGGAAATCTTGATGGTTCCCGGGAGGGACGTTTGAGCGATGTGTGTCCGGGCTCCGTCCGCTGTGCCTTTAATGCTCACTGGGCTGTGTGCACAGGTTTGTCAGCCCAGGGAGCACAGCTGATCCCAGGCCAGCTTCTGAAGGCTGCAGGCAGATTCCTGGGGAGACGAGGACACTGCGGCCCTGCTTCTCATCACAGTCTTGTTCTGCACTTTCTAAAAATATTCCTGACAAACAGCTAATGGGCATTTTGGCCACACGGCTCTAAACCACCTCTGCCATTTCAAATGGAATGCTTTTCCTTTGGGGCTGTTCGTCTTGATTTATGTGATTGGGATAGATTCCGCCTTTTCACAGAACCTCACTGAAGTCTCCTTACCAGAGAAAAACAATAAAGTACGTTTTTGCTTCCTTTAGCAAGTATTGCCTGTTCATTTACTAGTGAGAATGAAGTGAAATGAAATAAGAGCTTCATGGGAGGAACACAACTGTAGTTATTGCCTACATATTGTTCAGAGATACACAAGGGGAGGGACCCCCATCTCTTCAGAAGAGCAGTTGTTTGTGAAATGCAGGAAGACCAAGGGACAAGGATCTTGTTTATTACATAATTTTAAAGTAAATTGCTACAGTTTTTTTGAAAGCATATTGACAATATGTATACAGAGATGCAAGGTGCATGCCCTGTCACCCAGACTCCTTTCTTATAAATACATCTTGAAGGACTAATTGGAACTAGAGATAATTTTATATTCATCAGAGCATCGTTTATGGTGGAAAATTAAAAAATCAGCCATAACCTAAATTCCCAGGAATATAAAGCTAGTAAAACAAATTATGGTGATCCATTTGTTATAGTACTGCACAGTTATTAAAACGTCAGTCTTTGAAGAATTACAATGATATGGTAAAATGTTTAAGATGTAACAAGTGAAAACACAAGCTTAAAAATGAAATAGAGAGTATGACCTCAATTAAGCACAAAATACTACACAGGTATGCACACACGGGCACGCGCAGACTTTGGAAAACAACTGAAGAAGGAATTCAAAATTGTAGTTGTCTCTGATGGGTGAGATTGTGGGGACTTTATCTTCTTTATGTATTTCTTTATTTTCTCCACTTCGTTTGTAATGAAGATTGATTCAGTTAAGAGGCAGAATTTATTTTTTTAAGGAAAACTCTGAGAATTTTCTTGGGGTCTTGTACGTAGGCATCCATAGCTCAATAGTGATTTCCAGTGGAGACCTGCAAAATCAGGACAGCTCTGAGCTTAGTCTGTTGTGCTAAACAAGAGAGTGGCCACAGGTAAAATAAAAGAGAAAGCTGAACCTGCAGTCAGAATACTGGAGTTCTCCCACAAATATCCCCCCTCTTGCTAGCTGAGAGTCTGAGGAAAACCATCAGGTACTCCAGGTTTCTCTCGTGGCCTGGTCTCCTGGGAGAGAAGTGGATGCCCCAGTGCCGGTTCTCGCTGGGACTGCGAAGCAGAGTAATGCCCGAACACGTGCTTTCATGGCATTTGCTCTTGCTCAGGATGCCACCTCCCAAGGCCTATTCTCCCATTGTCTTAAAGATCTATTTATTTCTTTATTTTTGCCTGCACTGGGTCTCCATTGCTTCCCAAGGGCTTTCTCTAGTTGTGGTGAGCGGACTTCTCATTGCGGTGGCTTCTCTTAGGCGAGCGGGCTTCAGTAGTTGTGATGCATGGGCTTAGTTGCTCTGTGGCATGTGAGATCTCCGCAGACCAGGGACCAAACCCATGTCCCCTCCACTGGCAGGCGAATTCTCCACTAGAGCACCAGGGAAGCCCTCAAAAATGTATGTATTAAATGCAAGGTTCATTGACCAGTAAATACTTCAACACATGACCTTGCCTGTGGACAGTTACATTTTCATAGGGAAAAGGGAACAGCCTGTAAATCAAAGGACAGCTCCCTCCAGCAGGCTGCAGGGTGGCGGCTCTGACCAGCATGGTAGAGCTCGAGGGGGCCCAGCTTCGCTTGCCAAGGGTCTGGATGTTGAGTCTCCAGGCCTTCTGCTTGAGAACAGGTGCGTCTGCAGGAAAGCCATCCACCCTCCCTGAGCCTTCGGGGATTTTCCACCAGAGATAGTAATAATTCCTTCACAAGGTTAATATGAAAAGTGACACCATGTACGTGAGATGAGCCCGGGCACAATGGATGGAGAGCAGAGGTTGCCCACTGCAGGGATGTGGGCTGAAGCTCATGGCAGATGGTTTTGTTGGGTTTGCAGAGTGCTTATTTTTCATCCTTTAAGGATCAAATTTGTTGTCAATATTATAAAATCAAGAGATTTCATATTTCTGTGTGAGTTTGTTTGTTTACTCCTCTGGGTCCCGGCTTTCTGGCAGGCACCCATCTGCTAGAGCTCAGTAGCGGCTGTTCACTGTCACAGGGGTCCAGGCCTCAGTATGCACCAGGGCCAGCGTTTGCCACCACATCTCCATGGTGAGAGAGGGGAGTGGGGATGGAGGCTGGGGCCTTGAAGACAGAACTTTCTCCCTGAGTCTGCATTACCATATGCAGATTGTGTGACTAAATTTAGCCAAACTCATAAACTTGCAGAGCCGTAACTTGCCAGACCCTCTCTCTGTTTCTTAATTGAAATGGGATAATATTTGTCTCTTCCAAGAGGATTGCACCAAGGCCTAAGGGAAAAGATGGCTGTGAAATACTCAGAACACAAGTGTTTGATCAGATTTACCTGCTTGGCCTCTGAAGGCATTTGACTTATCAACTTCTGCTAGAAGCTGTGAATCAAATGATACTCTTTCTATTACTTTATTGTTATCTATCTATCTGCCTATCTCTCTGTCTGGTAATTTCTTTGCTAAATGTTAATATACAAATTTAGTGGTGGTCATGGTTTAGCCGCTAAGTTGTGTCCAACTTTTGTGACCCTGTGGACTAAAACCCACCAGGCTCCTCTGTCCATGGGATTCTCCAGGCAAGAATACTGGAGTGGGTTGCCATTCCCTCCTCCAGGGAACCTTCCCGACCCAGCTATCAACCCTGGGGCTCTTGTATCGCAGGAGAATTCTTTACTGCTGAGCCTCCAGGGAAGCCAGTTTAGAAAGTCTTCCAAATATTCTTTTAGGCTAGTCAGTCAGTTTTCCCCTCCAGAGGATGTTATTTGAAAAACATGAGAATTCTTTTCCCCTTGGTGAGTTTGCCATCCATCCATTGATCTTGACCTCTTGTGAGTCTGTATAACATGTTTTCATACTTGATTATATTCTTCTCATCGCTGCCTGTCTTTTCTTTTCAACTAGAGTATGAACTCTGTCATATTTTTCTGTTCCAATATCCTGCACGATACCTAACATTTTACAGATAGTAAATCACTCATGGAATGAACAGCTGAAGTAAGTGCTAGAAGGAGGTGTAAATGGCTCTTCTGAAGGCAGGCCCAGTGGCATCCATACAGGTTTTTACAGCACAAGTCTTTCATTATAGCGACATTACCTGTCCCTTCATCCAACCCCAGCAACCACTCCCAAAAGGCACATTCTCTGTTGGACTCTCAGCCAGAGACTGGGTGTCTCGGATACTGAAGCAATGGGGGGAGCTTCCTTTCTTTCTGTTCTATCCTTTCTTCCCAAGGAAGAAACAGAACAACAGAACAGGTGTACCTGATGCGCAGTTTGCTGTCCCGGACAATGACTCTGCATGCTGAGAGACTGGAGGGCGAGACATGCAGTTAGTATTTCCAGCTCAACTAAGTGGCTCAGGTGACCTCAGTGTGTAGTTTTTCTGTCCTGGTCTTTTAATTTTTTTGCTTTAATTTTGTCTATTTTATAACCCCAAGCACAAACAACTTCTTACTAACATGGTAGCAGCATTATACAGGTATAATATACAGGGCTGGCCTCCGAAGCCCCTAGGACTGGGTGTGTCTGGAGCTTTCTGAGGTAGTTCCTTCCTGAAGAATCTATAGGTGGAATTTTTCTTGCTGCAATTGAATTGTAAAGCAGGGTCCTGTTGAAGGCTTGTGGGTTCACTTCACCCTGCTCTAAAGTGGTTTCCTTTTCCAAATCACATGCATGTACTGAAGATTATATCCATTCCTTGAGATTTGGGCAGAGTTGTTAGTTCAGTTTCTTTCAAAACCAGGGCAGGACTTGCCTCATCCATGTTTACTGGCCACTAACAGAGAGGGATCAGGAGAAGGTCAGCCACTTCCTTATTATGCAAAAGAAAAAGTCCTTTTGTCACAGTTGGTGTCCAAGAGAAGGTCTTCATTCACCTTAAAAATAAAAAAAGGGAAGAAAATGACTTACTTCAAGAGTACCTTTGATATTGATGTTATTTGAATGAGTCATAAAATCCTTTTTCTTTTGGCATTTATTCTCTTTGCCAATGCTTGGTATCTTGATGCTAATTCTGAAGAAAAAGTAAAAAGAAAAGAAAGATTTTTTTCCCCTTTGTAGTTTGGACAGAAAAAACTCTTATTGTAAAAACTGTTCTCTTTGTCCTTTTTTGGTGTATGTATAATGATTGAGGCTCGGGTTTTATTCAAATGATTTCCGGGGGTTTTAAGGAACTTTACTAAAAAGCTTAGTAGTGCTAAAAAATTCTGTTCCTAGTAGCATAGGAAACCCTGTGTTAGCGTGTGTCATTTCTGCTCCTGGCTCCATCCCCTCCTGGTGTACCCCTGCGTCTGCAGGCTGAGGCTCCGCGAGGTCCCAATATCCCCTTGTCCCCACCTTCATCACTCAAGTGAACAGATCCCAAGTGTCTCTTGGATGCCCCTTGTCTTGCATCTTTCTCAATGTTTTTTTGTTCCTATTTAATTTTCAAGTAGTATTTCTTATAAAGAAATTCATATTTGTCATAGAAAAATCAGAAAATATAGATGGACCAAAAATGGAAATATAGACCAATTATCGCACCATCCAAATAAAAATGCTATTAATACTTTGGGGGGTGGTATAGTAAGAGCTAGAGATCAACAGAAGGAGAAAGTGACTTTTATCTGCCTGTTTTATTTTTTGGTTTGTTCTCAGTATCTAGAATAGTATCAGATACACTGTAGGTGCTCAAAAAATATTTGCTGAAAAAATAAAACAGATCTGGGCTTCCCTGCTGGCTCAGTGGTGAAGAAAGTGCCTGCCGATGCAGGATACATGGGTTTGATCCTTGATCTGGGCAGATCCCACATGCCGTGGAACAACTAAGCCAGTGTACCGCAAGTACTGAGCCTGTGTGCCTAGAGCCCACGCTTTCCAACAAGAGAAGCCACTGCCCCGAGAAGTCCACACACCCCAACTAGAGAGAAGCCCGCACAGCAACAAAGACCCAGCACAGCCATAACAAAATGAATATAATTATACATATATATAAAATAAAGCATATCTTAGAAGTCCCCCTTCTCCAGGAAACTCTCATACACCACCTGAGACATCTTTTTTCCAGGCCTCTCTGGACCTACAGCCAAAACCACCTCCACTGGCCCTTCACTGTGGCCATCTACGGCTCACCTAGCCACACTTCCACACACATTAGTGTCTTGTCCGTTCTTAGAAGAGTGTGCCATTAGCCTCTCAGCCTTCCTGTGTTAGGAGGAAAAGAGGTCTTTGTAAGGTCAGATTTGTAAGGTCTATACTTATGTCCTCATGTCCTTAGTAAAAGTTTGCACTTTCAGAGTGATGCTCATTGTGTACTTTTGTAGTGAGGTGTTTCCTCAATCATGTAAATGAATTTTTTTTTTCAAATACCAAAAACTAAAGGGTCTGTACTAGGAAACAGTATGTGAAGTTTTAGCAGAATTTGTCTGAATTGTGCCTTTTACCATAGCCCAACTCTAGGAGGATAAACAAAAAAAAACAAAACTAGGGAAACTCAGTCCATGAAGCCACGGGAGGCTGCAGGGGCCGTGCTTCAGAGCAACATAAGCAGCCACATACAGGGCTGTAAATAGAGCTGTGGGGCCCTAGCGGGTTTGATCTGCTTGGAAGTCAGACTTTGTTGGTTGGATTCCTGGCATCCTGGGCAGGAGTCACTGCCAATCCACCTCCCCTCCCTGCAAAATCAAAGAATAGCCTTGGCTTTGGCCAAGACAAATGCCTATGTACAGCCATGGCAAGGCTTTCGCGGCTGTGTCTTCATGGCCTCAGGAAGTGGAAGCCCTCATGAGTGGCTTCCTGAACTGATGAGGTATGGACCAGCAAAGGCAAAGCAGGATTAACTCAGGAGTCAATTCATTTCCTTGGCCGTCAGGAGGATTGTTCTGAGAAGATTCTATGGCTGTGTCTAGGATCAGAAGGAAGGAGAGCTGGGATCCATTAGCAATGTCTGTTGTGGGGAGGGGCGTGGGAAGGGGCCTGGTGTGCCGGCTGCCTGTCATCTTTGGCATAGATTATGAGATGGTGCTCAAAAAATGGAATTTTAAATAATCACCCTTGGAAAAGTATGTCATAAAGGGCTCTTTGACTAGGGTGCCCATATGCTTTTTTTTTTTGTTGTTAATCAAATTAGGATACTTCTAAAAGTGAAAAGGGGTGCTGTTATCCCAAGACAACAAGAGTAAACATGAACCTATGACATTTTGTTCATTGCCGTCTTCATGAGAGCTGTTCCTGCCTGTACATCCTCCCCCTGCATTTCAGGGGCTACCTGGGCAAGATCTCCCCCTGTGCTGAGTCACTAAGTCATGTCCAATTCTTTGCTACCCCATGGACTGTAGGCCACCAGACTCCTCTGTCTGGGATTCTTCAGGCAAGAATGCTGGAGTGGGTTGCCATGCCCTCCTCCAAGGGATCTTCCTGACCCAGGGACTGAACCCATGTCTCCTGCATTGGCAGGTGGATTCCTTACCACTAATGCCACCTGGGAAGCAGCCCCCGCCCCCTTCTGCTATGCTCTGCCCTATTTCCAGGGAGCCCTCTGATTGGGGCGTGTCTGTCTCAAGTCCCCAAGACTTGACAGAGAGTGAACCATGCACCCACCTCCTTTTGTCCTCAACATGCTGTGCAGAGGGGCTCCCAGTGAGAGTTCTGTGGCTTGGGGACTTTTCTGCCAATACTGGCAGGTCTCAGGTCATGGCATCCACTTCTCCCAATGGCAGAGACATCAAATCTATCTACTCGTTATGTTTCTCCAAATGCCAGGGTTATGCCTTCCTACTCCCGGTGGTGTGAATAGCCCTACAGCCTGACCTCAGAGGGCTAGCTTTCCAGAAACCCCATCCCACAAGCCTGCACCTGAGCTGGACTGGCCGCCATGCTCTCCCATGGAGCACCGCACTCACCCCACAGCCTGCAAGCTGAGCATCAGTGGCGGCGGAGCTCTGGGTACTGAGCGTGACCGAGCTGGAATTCCCTAGGGATGTTTTTTATATATATATATATATATATATATATATATATATATATATATATATTTTTTTTTTTTTTTTTTCCTTTGTTAAAACTCTGGATATACATTTATGCCCAAGAAAGGTTGCCATTCTTTAGGTTACCATGAATAAACTCAGGCTGTGAGTTTATTGTGACTGAAGTCACAAATTTAAAGTGATACAATGGGAAGGTGACTGCAGAGATTTCCTGCTTGGAAATGTCTGGTTGGCCATCTTCCTGGTAAGTTATGGGTCTTGCTTAGGAGTGTTAGCTTCATTTCCCAGATTGAGCATGAAGATATTTTGATTAGGCAAATAATGTGCTGAGCCAATATATTTGGTATTGAAGGTGGCGGTTAGTCTAGCTCCCAGTGTGAGATGACAGTGTTGGAGTCGGAAGACTTGGATTCTGGACCTGACTTTCTCACAAATGGTTGGGGTGACTGTGGACATGTCCCTTTCCCTCTCTTCACTCCTCTCCTCTTTCTGTAGGTGGGCGGGTGGATGAGATCAGTGACCATCACACTGGGTCTCTCTGGTGTTGTGCGGGCTCTGCGTTGCGGCACAAGGGCTTCTCATTGCCATGTGCAGGCTTCTGTGGTTGTGGTGTTCAGGTCATAGAGCTCATGGGCTTCTCTCGTTTCCCCACAGCTTGTGGGATCTTAGTTCCCTGTGCTGTGCTATGCTTATTTGCTCAGTCGTGTCCCACTCTTTGTGACCCCATGGACTGTAGCCCACCTCTCCACCCATGTCTCCTGTATTGGCAGGTCGATTCTTAACCACTAGACTGCCAGGGAAGTCCCCATCATACTGCTATAGAAATGGTCCCCTTGCCTTTCCAAAACATAACACATAATCATGAGATATAACACCACACCTGCTCAGAAGCCAAATGAGGCCCAGATGGAGCAGGGCTCCTGGAGCTTTCCCTCGCTCCTGGTCTGCGGAGGCTGCGGGTCTCCCCGACTCCCCCTGGCAGTAGAATCTGTGATGTTTCTCTCCTGCCGCCCGCCTTCTGGCCATCTTTCCTCGTAGGCTGTTCTCTGCATGCAGGCATTTTTGGCAAGGGGTGGGTGGGAAAATTAAAAGGAGATGAAATTTGAATCTCTCCGTTTTGCTGCTCATCAGCAGCTCTGAGCACACACTTGGTTGGGGGTGAAGCTTGAAACCAAAGACTCAGAGAAGATGTTAGGTTATCTGTGCCTTGCAATCCCAGGGGGCTGGGCTCACTGCGCCTGGGAATGAATGGTGTCGGTTGACTGTCCTGGTCTGTATCTCTCTCTAGCACTGCCTCTGCCCAGACCTGGAATAACGGGATAACCTTGGCCAGACAGTAAAGAATCTGCCTGCAATGTAGGAGACCCAGGTTCAATCCCTGGGTCGGGAAGATCCCCTGAAGGAGGCCACGGCAATCTACTCCAGTATTCTTGCTTGGAAAATCCCATGGACAGAGGAGCCTGGTGAGCTACAGTCCATGGGGTCGAAAAGAGTTGGACACGACAGAGTGACTAACACTTTCACTTTCAACCTTGGTCTTGGAATGTACCAGTACCTTGCCAACCTATTAAAATTAGAGGCAGCTCTAAGCAAGCAGGTGGATCAAAGTGATTTTGTTGACCCTTAATTTATACTTACCTCTTAAATGCTTACAACAACTCTGTGAGGTAGGGTTTACTGTTTTGAAGTCGTTTCCTTGCTTATCTGTCTCCTAATGGAACCAAGGGCAGGAATGACGCTTGATCTGTACATGTCTTGGCTTAGATCAGAAGCACATAGTAGGCTTGTAGGTTTTGGCTCAGTTTAGTTGCTCAGTCATGTCTGGCTCTTTGCAACCCCATGGACTGCAGCACACCAGGCCTCTCTGTCCATCACCAACTCCTGGAGCTTCCTCAAACTCATGTCCATTGAGTCAGTGATGCCATCCAACCATCTCATCCTCTGTCATCCCTTTCTCCTCCTGCCTTCGGTCTTTCCCAGCATCAGGGTCTTTTGCAATGAGTCAGTTCTTCATGTCACGTGGCCAAAGTATTGGAGTTTCAGCTTTAGCATCAGTCCTTCCAGTGAATATTCAGGACTGATTTCCTTTAGGATGGACTGGTTGGACCTCCTTGCAGTCCAAGGGACTCTCAAGAGTCTTCTCCAACACCACTGTTCAAAAGCAACAATTCTTCAGCCTCAATTTTGGTTAGTTTTTTATTTTTTCCATGTGTCAGATAGGTGAGTGAATGAGCAAACAAAGCTCAGAAAGGTTAAGTAATTAACTTGGCTGTAAATCTAGGATAGACATATGTCTCCATCGAGCACAGCTGATTCAAGAGTGAAGAAGGAGAAAGTGTGGGTCCAGTGTCTTCATCTCCTCAGTGCTCGCCTGCATTCCCCACCCTCCACTAAGCGTCCCTGGTTCCCCTGCAGTCTGTCCCCAGGCCCAAGACTCCTCTTTTCCCCACCATGGTGCCCCTGGCTCCCCCTTCCAGGAGAGACTCATGGAGGGCATAAGGAGATATGTGTTCCGTAGAAAAATGGCGTCTTGCTCTGATGGTGTTTATCTTTGGGATCGCAGTCTTCTCCATAGAGATTTATCAAACCTGCTAGACATACCAATTCCTGGGCCATTCCCAGGCCTACTGAATCAGGATTTCTGGAGATGAAGACCTGACCAAGCAGGCGCTTTTTAAAGCAACTGATCTTGCCCTTCCTGTCCATCATCAGCTAAGAGTCCCCCAGGAGCTGACTTTTAGGGTCACGTGGGCCAGCTTGCCCTCTCTAGCCCCTTCCATGCCACATCCCACTTCCACACTCTGGGTCATGGTTTTCCCCACTTGAAAAAGTCTTTGCTCCCGTTTGCCTTTATCTTCATAACAGGTGGCCTTTGGAGCCCAGCTCATCCTTCAAGCCTCGCCTTCACCTTGGGGCTCACTCTTGCTTCCTTCCTTTCTGACTACTACTGGCAACCCACTCCAGTACTTTTGCCTGGAGAATTCCATGGACAGAGGAGTGTGGTGGGCCCCAGTCCATTGGGTCACAAAGAGTCGTCCACGACTGAGCGACTAATACTTTCACTGTCACTGGCTCCTGGGGGCCCTACAGATTAGCCCTTATTTCAGTCACTCAGTAAGTAGTTAATGAGCAGTTGTGATGTGACAAATATTTCTTTAGATCTGAGGGATGCTACAGTGGGCAAACAGATAAAGACCTTGCCCTCATTCTAGTGGAGTAGACACACACTAAACATGATGCACAAATATATTTACAGATAAAGTTAGTTCTGCTAATGACAGGTGCTAGAAAGCAACCAAAGAAGGGTGAGGGGCTTGATAATTAGGGGTGCCATTCTAGGTAGGGTATTTGTGAAGGGCCGAGTGAGCAATATGAGGTGGGGATCTGTGTGGATCTAAGGCAGAGACTGTTTCCATCTGTGTTTCCATCCATCTCAAGTTGACAACAACCAAGCCTTGGCTGTAGACAGTCATCGCCACAGGGTTCCTGGATCGCTTGATTCAAAGGGAACAGCAATGCAGAGGGCCTGGGGCAGGAGCATTTTTGCTGGATTCAAGAAAGAACAAGTGGGTCACGTTCCTGGTGTGTTCCTAGCACCTAGAGGGCTGCTGGGTACTTGCTAGGGTCTTGGTAGCTACCCGAATGATCGTGGCTGGAGTGAAGAGGGTGGGGCGGCTGATGAGAAGAGATAGGAATAAGGTTATACAGCTCTGTGAAAGCCACTGTGAGGACTTCCGATTTTATCCTGAGTATGATTGGATGTTGTTCAGTGTGTTGCATAGAAGAGTAACATGATCAAACTGCGTTTCCTCCAGCATAGACGATGGAGTGTGTGGGGTTAGGGCAGAAGTAGGGAGACCAGTGGAACACTCTTGCAGAGGACTAGGGCCTGGGCACTTGGACTGAAGTGACATCAGTACAGATAATGAGAAGACTTTGGACTCAGTGCATTTTAAAGGTAGAGACTTTGGGTTCTGAGCATAGCTGGGATAGGAGGGGAAGTCAAGCCTCAATTCCAAGACTTTTTACATCAACAGCTTGGGGGAAGGATGATGCTAAATTAATATGTTTGTTAATTTCCTGTTTGTCAGTTTTCCTTTTGATGAGGACCATGCTACATATCGGGCAGCCCCTTGGCAGGACTGGTGTCCCAGCTGCATTATATAAGAGTCCAGGAGCAGCTGGAGCTGCTGATTGGTGACCTTGAGCTCTAACCCCATTCCATGGCTTCAGCACCCTGGGGGCTGGTTTGGCTGTTCTCATTGCAGAAGACTTCTGTGAGGGTTGCCCCTCTGCATCACTCAGTTGTCATCAGGGAGTTAAGATGCCGCCTCTGCAGGAGCTGGGCTGGGGGAGGAGGTGGGAACAGAACCTGGAAGTTCAACAGCCCAACCCCTCTCTTTCCAAGTTTATACATTGTTGGGGGAGTGTTCTCCTTGTTCTGGGTGTATGCGGGTGTTTGCCTTTGCAAATGCTCACCTTGTTCCCTCTTAAGCAGCTCTCTCTTGCTTTCCTTGTTCATTTGTCAAAATGCCATCCCTTCCTCAAAGCCCATTCCAAGCGCTATTTCTTCCATGTAGCTTTTCCCAGCCAGATGTGGTTCTGCTGCCTCTGAACCCCACAGTGGTTTATACCTTTCTTATGACATCATCTTCTCCAGGGTTTTTGAGCTGGAATGCCCACAGTGAAATGATGGGCCCTAATTCTCTTTGAATCCCTCCCCCAGGGCCCAGTGCAGTCTCCTGAACCCAGCACGCACTTGGTAAATATTATTCAAATTGAAATCGACTTCCTTTATGACTCACTTTCAGCAACTGCAGGATATTTGTTTCCTAAAGAAGATTTGGGTCAGGAATCAAGCAATCGAATGTCTAAGATATGTCATATGGAGACTATAAATAAATGAAGTGAGACTAGTACAAGAACACTTTTGATAAAGATGCCATTGTAAGGAATATTTCACTTTCTTTGTCACCCTTTAAAAGATAATAAGAGGCAACAGATACAGGGTCTCTCTTGGGAGGCAATAGGGAGTGGTGGCGACTGGGGTGAACAGAGGGCGTGTACTGATCCATCCATCCATCTCAAGTTGACAACAACCAAGCCTTGGCTCTAGACAGTCATTGCCACAGTGTTCCTGGATAACCTGATTCATCAAGCGAAGCTTCAAATTCAGAATTTTTGCATGGAAAACCCTGATTCCTAGATGTTTAGCAAATGATTCCCCCACACCCTGCCTTGGGGTTTTTTTTTTTTTTTGGACCAGCCAATACCATTGGGAGGGCCTGGCTACCAGCTTAGGGTCTCTGACTTTTATGTCAGACTTTTCCCCACTCAGGCAAATAGGTAAATTTATCTTGAAATTGCAAAGAGAACTAGCTGTTTTTCATTTAAAAAGAGGATGTTTGCATCTTGTTTTTATTCCGTAGCATTTGCTTTCCATTGTCCTGCTTCCATCTGAGTGGGAACCCCAGGGTTACAATTATTAATTTGTGCCCAAGTTCCAGCTTCGTGTGACATAAGCGCTTCTATAGCTTGCCTTGAACTCTGTATAACGGGCTTTTTATTTTCCTCCAGGAGTGGTTTAAATGAAGGCTGCAGTCTTCTGTGAAGCATAATTGGTTTTAAATTGTAGGTTTAATAATAATGATGTTGGGCTTAATGTAGTGCCTTTCAGCTTCTGCTGGCAGCCATTGGAAACCAGTCCCTCATCGACCACTATGCTCTCTTTCCTCAGAAGTAGACAGCTGTTAGGGACCTGAGTCCTGCTATGTCCCCCACCCCATCCTGCTGTGGACCACAGGGGTGAGGAGGCCCAATGCCCGCTGTAGCCTTGGGTCACTGGAGGAGAGGCAAGTCGAAGGGCATTTCTCTGTGCGCTGGGCATAGGGGTCCGAGGCTGGACTTTCAAAGTTCTTTGTGCCTTTTTCCTCTCTTTCTTCACCTTTGGGTCACTCCACAGTGCATTAGGAATTCTTTTGAAAGATGAGCAGAGTAATGCAAATTCCACAGTTTGGCTTCTGTGTAGAGGGTTTAATTGAGAAGGTATATTAACTTAATTGGTTATCATCTGGCTTCTAGCTTCTTTCTGTATTTTAAGTAACTTTATTCCTTTTTCTTTTGCCATGGCCGATAAAGCATGCCTTTAAAATTTTGGTCTCTCCAAGTGAAAAGACCTCTGGTTCAGAAATCAGAAAGCCAGGACTCTGATTATGACTCTTCTTAGAGTGATCTGCAAATACTCAGCTCTCCTAGCCTCATTTCTGAAGCATCGGACAGATGAGAAGATTAAATTACATGACCACTGAAGTCCTTTTCCAGTGCTTGTAATGGAGGACTTAAGCATTTCTGTGAAATGACACCAAACTCCTCCTTGAACAACATTTGGTGTATTTCAGAAGTCAATAAAAATACCAATCTACATATGTTATACAACAGACTAACTGAGGCTTGGACGAGTAAGGGCTGGTTCAGCGAAAACTCAGCATCTGTGTTATAAAAAGCACAGAGGAGGATACTGGGGCTGTGTGATGTGGAGTATCCTGCTTGTAAATTACAGGCAGTGCAGTCAATGACAGGGTAGCCGTCCCCGTGGCCAGCTGATGACCGCCCTTTGGAGGTTTCCCAGGGTCCACCCTATGGACAAACCACAGACGTTCAGAACTTGTGGTCTAGTTCACCATCAATGACAAGCAGCCCCTCATTTGTTTGGGGGTCTGAACTGCCTTGTCTTCCACTACCATTTCTAGATGGTTTTTTGTTGTAGACAAGAGCAAATTATAACATAGGAAGAATGGATGGGGGTAAAAATGGAAACATGAACCCTGAAGAAGTTTATTTGGGCTTGGAAGTCTGCGGTGGCTGTTTGCTCCAGCATTTTGGAGGAAGTGGTCCTATAAGGATTTGAAGGTAGTACACGTAGAATACCCTATTTTGTCCAAATATCACCTGCAAAAAGCTGATCAGACAGCTGTATTCTGCCTCCTTCTCCCCTCTTTTGAGCACATTATGCTCCAATACTTGGGCCACTTGATGCGAAGAGCCAACTCCTTGGAAAAGACCCTGATGCTGGGAAAGATTGAGGGCAGGAGGAGAAGGGGTGACAGAGGATGAGATGGTTGGATGGCATCACTGACTTGATGGACATGAGTTGGAGCAAACTCTGGGAGACGGTGAAGGACAGGGTAGCCTGGCATGCTGCAGTCCATGGGGTCGGAAACGACAGCAACTGAAAACAACCACAAATGCTCCTGGAGGCTCCAAGTTCACACATCAGTAGACTTTAGACTATATGACTTTCTTTTATTTTCCTTAATCTTTAGGTGGTATGTTCTATTTTTTTGTAGATGAAAATGGACAACCGAAGTTAACAGCCTTTGTTCTCTCAAAGTAAACATTCTTAAAAAGGACCAAACCTAATATGAATAATAGATTCAGTGGAAGGGAAACCATGCCCCCGCCCCGTTTCCAGGAACAATTTGCCAGTCTCTCTGTGAGACGGAATAACAGCTTCTGAGTGGCAGATTTTAGCAGCTGGTGAAGATAGCCTGGCTGGCTGTGCAGTGAGGGGAGGGGAAGGTTGGGCATAGCAGGCTGGACTACAAGGTCATTTGCTCACTGCTCTGAAGAGCTGGATGTGGTGTAAACAGCTGCCCACATTGATTCCAGTTCTGACAAACAGGGTCCAAATTTTGAGGTCTACAGATTAGGTACAGAAGACTCTTGACTTCAGATTTCTTAAAATGACTATTAAATTGCTGGCCACTAAGGTGTTAATGTCTGTAATTTAGACCTTCAGATGGCCCCAGGGCTGTACGGGAAGGGGACAGGAAAAGGTTAGTTCTGATGAGGAAAGGCAAGGCAGTAAAAGAAGATGAGTTCAGGTGAAGCACTGTAGGGAGAGGCGGCAGGGTGCCTCTGGGACCTGGTGTTTGTCTGCATGTGCCCATGCGGAGCTCAAGGTCACATGCTTACCGTTGACATCAGAGACCTTTGGGAATGAGGCTCAAGGTTAAGATGGGGGTTCAGAAACTTTCAGAGTTTTTCTAAAGGCCAGCTACAGAAAGGCGATCATCCCCCTTAAGGCAACAGCCATTTCGTTTACCATTATCATATCCCCTTACTATTTGGTGGGCAGTTAGATCAAAGGAAGGGAGAGAGCTGGAGAAGACCTCATACCAGCGCTGACCGGCCATGCCATTGGCTCCCGTGGGGCCCCGGGCACGCCAAGGGGCTGCCGCCAGGTCAGTGGCGGGACATCCTGCTGCTTGGTGGAGGAAGGGATTTCCTCCAGATGCTTGAAGCAGGAAAAGTATTTATTGAAAGGATGTTGGGCAGCCCACAGAGCCAACAAGGCCTAAAGATCAGAATGGGAGAGGAATCCAGGTGGACTTTGGGATGACAGCCAGGCAGCTCACAGGGCTGGTCTGTGGACGCTGGGCTCTGCCTGGACACTATCCTGCTGCTCCTGACCGCGCAGTGCTGCCCCCTGCAGAGAGCTCCTTGTAAACGACTCCCAGATGCCAAGTCCACAGTGAGAGGGCCATTCTCTGCACCCACTCGTGGACTTGGGTCCTGGCTGTCCCTGTGGTGACCTTAAACACGACATGGGTGGGAGTGGGGACTCCGTACAAGTCCATGGAGCTGGGTGGCCAAGAAAAAAAAATACACAATGTCCCTCAGGGGGAGGAGTTGGAAGAACCCTCAATGTGATGAGTAACCCAGTTAATTAAACAAATATGAAAACACAAAATAAAAGCAGCACTGTATGCCTTTTAGACTTTTATGTCAAATCAGGGGTGACAGGGGTCAGCAGGTTCCAGTGTATTAAGACTATGCTAATGGCAGTTCCCAGGGGCTAGGACGGCCTATTGGCTGACGTGACACAGCACCTTCTTAGGAAAAAGTCTCAACATGAAACAGAATGGTCAGGGTGGTATTGCTGTGGGTTCAACCAAAGCATCAGAGTTTCCATGTCCTGAGTGTGCTTGAGATCAGTCCTGACTCTGTCTCTTTCCTCCCCACTCCCACCCGAAGACCCGCCAGTCATGTGGGCCTGTGGTTTTTCTGGGAGCCCTACATCAGGAGAAGGGGTCAGCCAGGGCCCATCAGCCCAACCTCACGCCCTGTGGAGTGTTCTGGCTTCTGAGGGTGAATTAACTCTTGTTTTTATTGCGCTGCTCATTCCAGCTCCTGCCTGTCTCCCTAATTCATCCCACATGTCAGGTCCCTTCTGCTTGCGGCAGTCACTGCCCAGCCCGGGGTCTCGTCTGTTTGGTGCATCTTGTTGGCCTGTCTGCTGGCAGCTCTGTCCACAAGCCCCCCTGGGTTCACAGGCTCCTCACTTGGGAGTTGCCTCCTCCTGTTCTCACCTGCTGCTGCTGCTGCTGCTGCTAAGTCACTTCAGTTGTGTCCAACTCTGTGCAACCCCATAGACGGCAGCCCATCAGGCTCTCCCGTCCCTGGGATTCTCCAGGCAAGAACACTGGAGTGGGTTGCCATTTCCTTCTCCAATGCATGAAAGTGAAAGGTGAAAGTGAAGTCACTCAGTCATGTCCGACTCTTCACGACCCCATGGACTGCAGCCTACCAGGCTCCTCTGTCCATGGGATTCTCCAGGCAAGAGTACTGGAGTGGGTTGCCATCGCCTCCTCCTGTTCTCACCCACAGTGCAGCCTAAACTTCTTGAGGGCCTGGAACTTAAGGTACTTGTATTTCATTATCTTCTCTGAACCTGACACTTAGCGGGCTCGACAAATCTCGTTCAGTCAGTGAATAATTCAGAGCACCTTGGAAGGCAACCTGCCTTCAACTGCGTGGGCCACACTGGGGAGAGAAAGACCCGGGGTGCTTGCGGGGGAGGCAGAGGCAGGGTAGGGCGACCCCTGTAGCCCCAGAGCTCAGACGGTAGAGGTGGGGGATGGTGAAGCTGGGGATCCGGCTCTGGTCTGGAGGTGCAACTTGCCTAAGGGTGGCCTGGGCTGCGGACAGGGGACAGGATGGGAAGGTGATGGCCGCTGGGAGGCTATGCCTTCTCATACATGGGCCCTGGACAGGTCTGCGTGATACAATCCCATGGTCATGTGTCATCTTCAATTGGGAAATCCTCTAATTTTGAGTCTTCCAAAAATGTGATTTTTTAAAAGTTTTCCTCCCTGCCCGCCTTCTCCCTTCTCTCCTTCCCTCCCTCCTTCCCCTCCATCCTCTTACCCATCTTCTCTCTCCTACGGCAGAAGGGCAGAGAGGGCATTCCAGGTAGATAAGTGTGTCCATTTCAAAATCTACCCACTTTCTCCTAACATATGGGAAGTGTATGGTCTCTGCCTTAAAAACAAAATGCTCGACGGACTTCCCTTGTGGTCCAGTGGTTAAGACTTCACCTTCCAAGGGTGCGGATTTGATCCCTGGTCAGGGAGCTAAGATCCATGTGCCTTGGGGCCAAAAACCCCAAAAGATAAAACAGAAGCAATATTGTAACAAATTCGGTAAAGACAAAATAATAAAATGACCCACATCCAAAAAAAAAAAATCTTTACAAAACTGCTAGAGTAATAAAGTGTCAGAGCAAGAACTCTGCTCTTCCCAAGCAGCCTCCACCTCCCCTCGCTCCCCATGGGTTCTCTCATTACAGTCTGTTCCTGGTCCCGCGTGACTGTCTTCACCTCCCCACTCCTCCTCCTCTGTTTCCAGCAGGTTCTCACCCTCTCTGAGCCGTTCACTTAGCCCCAATTCTAACCCCTAAGCAAGGCTTATAACCCACCATCCTCTAGCCCCCACAGCCAGAACTTCTAGTCACCAGCTTCCACCTCCCTTTGTCTGTGCCCACCCACTCCCCCACCTTCTTACTCTGTCATCCCCATTGTTATTTCTGGGCTCCTGGGAGGGAACAGCGTGACTAGCTGCTGAGTGCACTGGGACTACCCTACTAACAACCACACTGTGTTTTAACAAGGATGCATTAGAACAGCTGTTGGTGCACACTCACCAGGCTCTTTGAGGAGGCTTCCAGGGGAGTGAGGCTTCCAGGGGAGCAAAGCTTCCTAATATGAAGTTTAAAAATCTGTTCTTTGCTCTTTCACCCCAGACTTCGGTTTAGCCGGATTGGCTAGCCCTCTCACCTGAAGCCCCAGGTGTGGTCCATAGGATGTTTTAGGTGCTTCTAGTGGATAAGGTTTGGGAAAACACAAGTGAACAAATCCAAAATCTCTTTACTGAAGGGCTTCTCAGAAGTATTAATAGGTTAAGTTGGATGACAGCAGGGGCCACATCTTTGTTATTTGTTCCGATGCCTAAAAACAAAAAACATGATCAAAGATAAGTAAATGCATCCTGAATTTCCAAGAGGAGATATAATCCAATCTTGTTGAGTTGCTCAGTCGTGTCTGACTCTTTTTGACCCCATGGACTGTAGCCCACCAGGCTTCTCTTTCCATGGAATTCCCTTGGCAAAAATACTGGAGTGGGTTGCCATTCCCTTCTCCAGGGAATCTTCCCAACCCAGGGATCAGACTCAGGTCTCCTGGATCGGCAGGCTGACTCTCTACCACTGAGTCACCTGGGAAGCCCCTGCACTTTCAGGCTTCTGCCAGCAGAGGCTTGAGGGCGTCTTGCTCTAGGTGAAGCAGGAGGGAAGAGTCTGGAGGGTGTTTCTTGGCCAATATTGCACCTCCTTAAGAAAGCAGAGCTGAAGTAGAGGAGGATTGCCCTTAATGGATGAAGTGCCACTGGAGTGGTGGCTCTTATGTTGAACTCAGGCACAGTTGCATTAAAACATATATTTACTGAGCATCCATCACGCACTGGGAGTGATTCTTAGGAAATGTGCAAGCAGCATTCTAGGTGTTTGAACAATAGTGAACCAAACGCAGTTGAAGGTGTGAACCAACTTCAGCAGTTTCCATGAAACAAGCTTAGAGGAATAATCAGAGAGCGATATAAGACAATATATCCTGGTGAACTGAGTCATAGGATGCCAACAATAAGTAGTATGAACAGTAAATTTAGGGAAAAAATGGGACATGCCTAGGTTTATCAAGAAGACGTTTGGGAGAAAGGGGAGCTAGATGTCAAAGAATAGGGTGAGGAAGATATGGATAGAGCAACTGAATGTAAATGTCCCAAGGGATCCCAAGAGATCATTCTTTTGTCCACCTAGGTGTCCTAAGCACTTAGTCTCCAGTGCACAGTGGTTGCAATAACACTTGTTGAATAAATGACCCAGCGGAGGAGGGAGGAAGGGCAATTCAGGAGCCAGCGGTGGAGCAGAAGCTGTGGGCTGGGAATGTGTTGGCTCTGTTGGTGGTGTGAGCAGCAGAGGGGTGGGGTGACAGGGTGGTGCTGTGTAGGAGCTGTCGGGTGATACGATGGGGCCGACTTGTCAGGAGTCCTGAATGCCAGGATGGAAAATTCAAATGTGATGTTGTAGATTGTTAATTTACGAAGATAACATGGGAAGCAACCACAAGGAAAAGCCACCAAAATGGAAAAATGACAAGAGCAGCAGTATGCTAGCAGTCTGGTTATTAGCCTGATGACTGACTGCAGGGTGGGGAGGAGGAAGTCAGATTCTTCCAATGGGTGGTAGCAGTGAGAGTCCAGAAGAAAAAGAGTCTGAGAAACGTTCTAAAGGAAAGAAATAAGTGTGGGGAAGTAAAAGAGAAGGAGAAAGTAAAGATGACACCCAGAATCTGAATAATTAGAATGTTGGTATGCTTGTGGGGAAAAAAGGGAGGCATGTCTAAGTCAGATTTGTCAGAGCATCCCATTAGAGATGTCCTGAAGATGGTTGGAAATGTGATGCTGAAGTTTGCACGAGAGGTCTCAGAGAGGAAAAGGAGAGAGCTTAGGGCTCAGGACTATACCTGGTACCTTCTCCCATCTGACCTCTACCTAGGGAGGGTTTGGAGCTGCAGGGGGACATTGAGGTCTATAGCTCTGGGAAAGATGGAGGGTAAGTTTGTGGCCAAGTTGATATTTACTGTGGGAGAGTTTGCAGCAGACGTTAAAGGATCAGGTGTAAGAGCCAAAGAGACCTTATGGAGATTTCCTGAGCCAGAATCTCTGGGCGTCTGGACATCTGGATTGTAAACAAGCATATAATGGGATTCCATAGACACAATGCCTTGAAGACTACGTGTTCGCTGCCTGCATCTCATGCCAATTGATTAAATGTTACAGGAGAAAGTTCACTTGAATATTAACAGTCCACCAATTCATACACACTGGCTTAATAGGCAGTTTCTTACTTTCTGGAGATGGTCGAAAGAAGGCAACTCATTCAAAAATTTTCATGGCACCAAAAAAATAACTGAGAATTTGTGAGCCATTATATTGAGGCTCCATGGCCAATTAATATTCAGACAGAGCTTCTGGATATCTGTCATGGGGCTTGAGGATTATGTTTTGAGCAGAATAATAGAATAGACTCTACTGCTGCTGCTGCTGCTGCTAAGTTGCTTCAGTCGTGTCCAACTCTGTGCGGCCCCATAGATGGCAGCCCACCAGGCTCCATCCCTGGGATTCTCCAGGCAAGAATGCTGGAGTGGGTTGCCATTTCCTTCTCCAATGCATGAAAGTGAAAAGTGGAAGTGAAGTTGCTCAGTCGTGTCCGACTCTTAGTGACCCCATGGACTGCTGCCTACCAGGCTCCTCTGCTCATGGGATTTTCCAGGCAAGAGTACTGTTTCTATTTTTGTGTAAATACCAGACTGATTGAGCAGCAGTACTATTTAGCAGACTGAAGTGGTAACCACATTCTCTTGGTTGTATATTGGGGTAAGACAGGAGCTGAAGGCCCCATGTGAGCAAGTGGAGGTCGGGGCCAGACCGAGGATCTGACACTAGGAAATCACTGGCACGATATCTAGACTAAGATGCACAGGAAGTCCAAGAAGCATTGGCCAAGGGCAGAATCAGAGGTGAGCACCAGCAAGCACAGAACAAAAGCTGAGGGTAGGGCAGGCGCATAATTGACCAAGAGTAATTCTTTTATGTGTGCGTGTGGTAAAACACACAAAGCATAAAAGTGACTGCTTAACCATTTTAAACTGACATTAAGTACATTCACAGTGTTGTGTAGTCATCACTGCTGTCTAGTTCCAGAGCTTTTTCATTATCCCAAAAGGAAACCTCATTCCCATTAAGCAGTCCCTCCCTAACTCCTGGCAACCAACCACTAATCTGCTCTCTGTATCCATGGATTTGTCTCTTCGGATATTTCATATCAATGAAATCATGTTATACAATACATGATCTTTTGTAACCACCTTCTTTCACTTAGCATAATGTATTCAAGGTTTATCCATGTTGTAACATGTGTCATTCCTCTTAATTGTTGAATAATATTCCACTGTGTGGACATAGCAGAAATGGCAACCCACTCCAGTGTTCTTGCCTGGAGAATCCCAGGGACGGGGGAGCCTGGTGGGCTTCCGTCTATGGGGTCGCACAGAGTCGGACACGACTGAAGCGACTTAGCAGCAGCAGCAGCAGTGTGGACATAGCACATTTTGTTTATTCGTTCTTCAGTTGATGGACATCTAAGCTGTTTCCACCTGCTGGCTATTGTAAACAGTGCTGCCATCAACATCCATGTACAAGTTCTATTTAATGCCCATTTTCAGTTCTTTGGGGGTATATACCTCAAAATACAAATGGTAATTTTATGTTTATATTCTCAAGAAATTGCCCAACTTTTCTATAGAAGCTGCACCACCTTACCTGCCCCTCAACAATGTACAAGGGTTCTGGTTTCTCCACATCCTCACCCACATGTGTTTGACCAAGACTAATTCTTGTTGTAAGAGTTTCACAGCCAGGTGCTTCTTCGAGGGCTAGGGGCTGACCCGGTGAGGCAACCTCCAGTAGTCTTCAAGACCCAGCTCTCTATGATGTTGGTCTGACTACAACCACAGTGGTGATCAATGGAGAGGACAAGCCTTGGCCAAATGCCACCTGTTCAGCTGCCCAAGCTTGAGTCACAACTTCAGCACCTTCATGGTATCCACCTTTCTGCTCAGCGACTCCCTCTAATGCCTGACTTACCTTCCAAATTTACCAGCATGTCTGTGCCAGCATTGGCCTTTCCCTCCCTTTAAGGTGACTACTCCACGTTTGAACCAGTTCATAGTCACACAACAACTTTGATAGAAGCCATGTGTCATGGTTGTTTTCAGTACAGCTGGCTGAGTACAATGGTTGGCCACAAATCAAAGCTCATTAGATGGAAGCATTAAATAAATCAGGATTGGGGAGGGAGGTGACTGTAAATGGAAGGCTGAATGTGAGAGATAATCCAGTCTGCTATCTCTAGTGTCTTTTGCATTTGGAGTGTTTAAACTTGGCCTGACATTTATAGGCATTTTTCAGCCTCCTCTCCTGCCCCCACCCCGTGCCACACACTTCCCCACAGCAATGAGCAGACTGGGAATAATTTGATGTGAAATCAAGGTGGAGCTCAGTAGAGCGGGTAATTAAGAATGTGATTTTTTTTTAAGCACTTAGGGAGTTATGAGAAATCAGAAACATCTTTTTTGTTTGAATAAAAGTTACTGGTTTGTGAAGGCAGTGACTGAGATGTCATTATCTGTGTTCTGGGAAGCTGAGAGGCTCTGAGAATAGGCCTCAGTACTTCTTAGTACCAGGGGGAAACTTAACAGCATCAGCTCCTGCCCACAGAGCACCTCATGGCAAGTGTTACAGCCCCCACTGACCCTCTGGTACTGGACTGTCAACCTGAACTGCTTCCTAAGGACAGCAGTTCCTAGTCTTCCTGGCCAGTCCCCAGGATGCAGTCCATCATTCACTGCAGGTATGGAGCTCTGCCCTTATCAGCTATTTAGGGCAGATAAAAAAAAATGAAGAACCTGGTGATTCTTAACAATAACCACCTCTACAAAAAGAGAGTGATGTTCACAAGCCACACTGGAGGGAAATAGAGGGGAAGAACTACTCTGGCAAATAAGTCATATGAATTTTAATGACATGTGTGCTCTTAGATATAATGTGAAATTAGGAACATGGAAACTGAGTGATGGAAAGGAAGTGATGTCAGCAAGATGGCAGAATAGGAAGTCTCAGACTCTCCTTGCCCTAGGGAGACATCCACTCACCAACATGGACCAATTCCCTTTGTAAAAAATCTACAAATCAGTTCAAGAGGTGCCTGCAACCCAGGTGGGCGCAAAACCAGATGCATTGAGGCCGGTCACGTGAGTGCAGGTTGAAAGTGGCCAACTAGATGTAATAAATCTTCAAAGCATTTGAAAATAAAGGAAAAGAGGCATCCCTCTGATAATAAAATAAAAGATCAATGCATAATGGGTCATAGTAGAAGCGTCACATGAAATTGAAAGATGCTTGCTCCTTGGAAGAAAAGCTATGACAAATCTAGACAGCATATTAAAAAAGCAGAGACATTACTTTGCCGACAAAGGTCCATCTAGTCAAGGCTATGGTTTTTCCAGTAGTCATGTATGGATGTGAGAATTGGACCATAAAGAAGGCTGAACACTGAAGAATTGATGCTTTTGAACTATGGTGTCAGAGAAGACTCTTGAGAGTCCCTTGGACAGCAAGGAGATCAAACCAGTCCATCCTAAAGGAAATCAACCGTGAATATTCATTGGAAGGACTGATGCTGAAGCTGAAGCTCCATTCCTTTGGCCACCTGATGTGAAGAGCCGACTCCTTGGAAAAAGATCTTGATGCTGGGAAAGACTGAGAGCAGGAGAAGGAGGCAACAGAGGATGAGATGGTTGGATGGCATCACCGACTCAATGGTCATGAGTCTGAGCAAATTCCACAAGATAGTGAAGAGCAGGGAAGCCTGGAGTGCTGCAGTCTATGGGGTTGCAAAGAGTTGGACATGATTTAGCGACTGAAAATCAAAATGTGAAAGGGAGACGGTATGACTCTGGAGTACTGAAGACAGAAGCATCAAGGAGACGCGTCCCAGAGTTCCAGGTGGTCCACCTGCTGTTCACTCCTTCAACACTTCTGTTCACTGTCCTATCAGCGCCCGGAGAGGAAGCTCCTCCTACCTTCCATGGAAGATGCTTGTTCTCCCGCTTAGAGAATTAGTGGCCATACTTCCCTCTTGTTTAGAGCTTAAAACTACAACCTTACACCCAAAAGCTAAAACTGAGAAAAGAGGTGTTTTTTTTTATTATTATTGTTTTAAGTGAAGGATTTGGAAGATGGTAATTTAAGTCACAATGAAGATAAAAAGCAGTTTCCTGCCCACCACTGCTCACCCTCAGTCCTTTTTCCTCTTCCTACTGCCCTATTCTCTGAAAAATGCAGCCTGAGAAAATATGACCCTGGGGAATACTGGATGTGAGAAAGCTGTGTAGCCTGAGCTGAAAAGCAATTAACTGTCCCTGAGCAGTCTCCGAGCAGGCAGAGGCGCGTCCCCGAGGCAGGAAGACATCACCATGATTTAGGTCTGTGTTGGTTGGTTTGCTGACAGCATCCTGTGTGTCCCGAGGCCCCATAAGAAATGGCTGGTGAAGACTGAGGTCACCGCTTCGCCCAGCTGGACTGTATCTTTGCAGTGACCTAAGGGTCAGTGAGTAAGGAAGAGAAGGCCGAGGCCAGCGATGACCTTGAATGTGTATCCAGCTGTGAGCTGTTGCTCAGGCTTCCAAATGGTAAATTAAGATTATGCCTGGTTGGTTTTTGCTTCTTTATGTTTAGAGGGGGAAAAAAACAACACCACCTTTATAATTCTATATTCCACAACCTGAAACTTGGATGTCCACTTCTGAATGATGCCTGTGTGCTAAGTCATTTCAGTCGTATCCGACTCTTTGTGACCCTATGGACTGTAGCCCGCCAGGCTCCTCTGTCCATGGGATTCTCCAGGCAAGAATACTGGAGTGGGTTGCCATTCCCATTTCCAAGGGATCGTCCCGACCCAGGGATCAAACCTGAGTCTCCCGCATTATAGGCAGATTCTTTACCATCTGAGCCACCAGAGAAGCCAAAATAATCACTTGACGGTGGTGGGATGCACTCTGAATGATGCCAATAAATAAAGATAAAAAAGAATTCCACGGTCAGCTAAGCTTTAGCAGCTCTGGTTTAAGCCTTAAACTGGAGTCCATAGTGCTGGACTGCTCAGAGCCTTCAGTAAGAACGATGCCTCTAAAAAGAGCATGCAGCAGACAGCAGTTCTCAAATGCATCTGATAATGGAACCCTCTTGAGTCCGGCGGCTCTTGTAACTGTAACTAAGTAGAACACGTCTGGCTGCTCTGTACCTGTTCCTCAGTTCAAACCTTTCTTTGTCTCATTTGATTTTTCAAAACTAGGTGACTCGCTGCCTTGTGTTCGTTTCTTCTCCCATGTGATTTTTTTTTTTTTTAAGATACTGACCCATTTTGACTATGTTTTAATAAAAGGTCCATCCACCAGCTTGAAGTCAGAGGAGGACTACTTTAAGGTTTCAAATGGCCTTATCATCTTCAGTTTTAATGATGAGGACAGAGGCCCAAAGAAATGAAATAAGTGCCTGTGGCCACGCCGCCAGCCAGTCAGTGCAGAGCTGGGCAGTGTGGCCATGTAGAGCCTGCCTGCAGGCTCAGGGTTCTCCTGTGGGCACTTGCTTTTCCATGCATGATCTCCTTTGAGCCTGAGGTCATGGCTCCTGTCTTGTTCCCTGGTTTGTTCCTAACCCATACTTTTTGAGAGGATTTATCCGGGTCCCTTATGCCAACTGTTATTCAGCTATTTTTCCCTTTGTCCCATTTTGGGTAGAGAAATCCCCTGCCAAATACTTTCTGGTGACATATTTGAAGGCAGAGTAATACGCTGGGAGCAACCAGATCCACTCCTTTGGAACAGTGATTTCCTTACCAGCCTTGCCTTTTTTTACCTGTGTGATCAACGCTTCCATCTGAGTTCTCACTGCTCCTAGAGGCTTGGCTCAGCCAACAGCAAGAGAATAGCTGGTACAAGGTGCACGGAACCAGGTCCTGGAGTTAGTCTCTACCTACTAGGTGAGGTGGGCAGGGTTTCGGATCACAGGGATCTAGTAATGGCTGGCTGTGGTTCAGGCAAACAGCTGCACCAGGGTCTCCAAAGGCTGGTGGAATGCAGTGAAAGACAGGCTGGCAGGCAGCTTGCAACACACTCCAGCCATCATGGCAAGAGGCAGGGAGGCCTTTCAGATGCTACGATGAGAACTAGCAATAGATAGATTAGGCTCGGTGGTTAGAACTGAAAGCATGGTCAGAACTGAAGCAATGATGGGAGTCAATGGATGCCGAGTCTACAGGTACGCTGCTGAGCTGCTCTCCGATCTTTCCTGCCAAATGTAACAGGTGCATGAAGAATTACTGATGGTGCCGAGCAAGGACAGATAGTAGGCTGGACAGTTCACAGGGGCCCACAGGTAGGGAGGGCTTCCCTGGTGGCTCAGACAGTAAAGAATCTGCCTGCAATTCAGAAGTCCCAGGTTCAGTCCCTGGGTCCGGAAGATCCTCTGGAGAAAGGAATGGCTCCCCATTCTAGTATTCTTGCCTGGAGAATTCCATGGACAGAAGAGCCTGGTGGGCTACAGTCCATGGGACCGCAAAAAGTCAGACACGATTGACAGACTAACAGCACCACCGGTAGGGAGAGCTAGAGGCTGAGAACCAATAGCGCTCTCTTCTTTCCCTCATGTAACACTTGCAATCCTGATCTTCACTGTCACAGATTCTCTAAAGAGGGGGACAGTGCCTGTTTTCTTCATCTTTGTATTGGCTGAGCATAGCACTGCCCTAGAGGTGCTCAGTAAATGCTTTCAGAATGAATGAATGTGAACTGTTTCACAGTAGTAGAGATGGAATTAAATCTACACGGGATGCAATGTTCAATGAGTTTGAAATCTGGGTCCTCACATTGCTGAGGGCAGATGTGGCTGGTGAGTCCCTCCCTGACACGGTGATTTTCCAGACCCCTCAGACTTGAGTGGCTTGTGTTTGAGTCAGTGCTGACCAGGCAGCCTGGATGTGGCATGAAGCTGAACTAACCTGGATGGAAGCAAACACGGTTGACTCCCGAGGCTGCGAATGTTTCTATTTCGAGCAATTTGTCCAGTAAACATTTATCAGGCTCTGTTTCACCTCACTGAGGATAAAAGGGAAGCTTGGATCAGAATCCTAGGGGCAGATTTTGGACCAGTGGTGACATTTCTAAAATCACCAAGCAAATGTTTTCCATCTAGCCATGGTAATTCAGAATTTCAAGATCAGGAAAGGACAGCTGGTCAGACGTTAAGAAGTGCACAGCCTCGGAGTTTAAAAATAGGGCAAAAAAAATCAGTATCAACTTAATTTTGACTAATAGAGCCAGGTTTCTACCCAAGCTAGGTGCTCGGCTTTTATTTTTTAATTGTTCCTCCTGATATTTTAAAACCCTGTTGTGTTCTGATTCCCTGAGAAGTTGGGAGAGGTCCATTTTTAATGCAAAATGCAGAGCTTGGGATGTGCCTAAGTGGTCTGGGGAGTGTGGCAAGGCTCCAGTGGGGCCAGAGTCCACAGTCACAGGACGCGGCTGTGGTGAGGAACTTTGGAGTCACTTAGCTCATCAATAAGGTCCTGATTCCTGCTGATGGAAACTTGCAGACAAAATACGAATGCCTTTCAGGAAACTGGATCTGGATTTTGTTGTGTTTCTCACACCGCCCCCCTCCTTGCGCTCTGTGAAGTCTCTTACGGGTCCCCCAGTGAAGTCCTTGTAACACATCTGACCTCTTCAGTCATTTCACCAAGACTTATGCGCTCTGGCAGGCTGACGTGGACTCCTCTTTTCCAAAAGATGAAAAGCATGTCACTGAAAATATTAGTCAGGCTCAAGGAAAAGCTTTGTGAGTTTTGCATAATCACAAAGAAAGAAAAAGTAGGTCACATTTGGAGCCTGTTCTGTTGGTGGAAGAAAAAAGAGGATGAAGAAGAAGTGTCAGATGATTTAGTTTTCTCTCAGCTTCTTAAGACCAAGCGATAGTGTCAGAGGCCCCGGAGTCTGACACCACGCCCACATGCTTGAGTCTCCCCCAGGATGGAAGAAAGCATGTCCAAACTGGGCTCCGTGAGATGTGTGAGCCGCGGGGAATGGATGGAGCCAATTGGTGTATCCCTTGTGTGTGCCTCAGAGAGATTCATTGGCAGCTGCCATTTGAATGGGAAGACAGTGTTTCGGGGACTTGTCTGGGGCTGGGGGATTCATCCTGAGTGATTTCAGTCTCAGGTAACCCAGGAGGCACTCACCATTTCTAGTTCACTGACTGCAGTTGTCCGTCAGTGGGGTTAGAAGTTGTAAACAGGGCTTGGCTACTCCAAAGGCGCAGAGACTGCCCTGATCTTTAGGGCTCTGGGATTCCTTGGACCGGGTCAGATTCCTTGAGAGAGGCACTCATAGCAATGGCCACCCCTGAATCGTCTGATGTGAGCCAAACTCAGTGGGTCAGAGAGCTCTACATACTTGCGTTCGGAGGAATGCTTTACGTCCAAAGTATCAAACCCGGCCAGTTTCTCTGCTGCAGCTGCAGCTTTCTTAGATTCTCAGGATTAGAAAACAAAGGCAAATATGCTGTCAGTGGCCTCAGTTCTGGGTCTTGTCTTCTGTATTTTCACTTTCTTTTGCCTACTGTTTTCATTTTTTTGTACCTCATATTTTGCAGGAGTTGTGGCCTTGAAAATTTGGCATGTGTGTAAAGAAGAGTGCATGGTTGAATCATTAGAGAAGCTTGCTGTTAAAGGAAACACTGCAGTGATGCAGTTTGTAAAGGGAAGAATTCTTTGGTTGTGACAAATAGGCACGATTTAATGAGACTGCTTGGGAATAACCTCTGAGTTTAAAGTATTTGTTGTTCATAAATTGAGACTCTCTGTGACAGTAGATGAAGTTCTGCCACTGTATATTTGACAAAAGAGGAAACAGAGAATGATATAGGGATTATCTGTGACTTTTATTATTCATGTAACTATTCAGAACTCTTGGTGGGGGGGTCTCAGTCTGTGGGTGGATGCTGCAGTATGTTTTGGTGTTTATCATGTGTGTATAGCTATCTTGTCATCCCTAAGCTTATTGAGTCAGGGCAGACTAGGTATAGGCCCTGAGTTGATTACAGTCTATTCCCTTCCAGGTCAATGGAGGTGTTTTGGCAATTCCCAGGACCACCAAAGTTGATGTAGATTTGCATTGTGTGGAGAGGCAGAGGATGAGGAGGTAAGAGTCTGGCAGGTCTGCTGTTGGATTGGCCAGGGTCCACCAACAGGAAATCGAAGTCAACAAGAAGGCGAGTGCAGGTAATGGAGCCAGGTCCAAAGTTGAAAACGATTAGATCATTTCCTCGCCAGCAAGAGCCAGGGCCGTGGTAGACCAGAAAGACATGAGTGCTTCATGAAGCCAAGGTCAACAGCCTGCCAAGTCAAAGGGCGGTTGAAGCAAGAGTGGCTATGGGTAAAATGGAGAGACCTGACTCTTCCACTCACTTCTGCCTGAACTTTGTCTCACTGGGCCTTAGTTTCTTCAACCTCTTTAAAATGTGGTTATATTAGAGGAGTTAACTTTCAAACTTACTGTGTTTAAGGCACTGTAACCCTTTCTATAAAGAAGATTTTTATAAGAAAACCCTGTGTGTGTGTATTAGTTACTCAGTCGTGTCTGACTCTTTGCAACCCCATGGCCTGTAGCCCACCAGGCTCTCTGTCCATGGGACTGTCTAGACAAGAACACTTGGAGTGGGTTGCCATTCCCTTTTCCAGAGGATCTTCCCAACCCAGGGATTGAACCCTGGTCTCCTACATTGCAGGCAGATTCTTTACCATTTGAGCTATAGGGAAGTCCTTCAGAAAACCCTATATACATAAAAAAAAAGTGGGTATGCTCCAGTTGGCACTGAGGGGAGCAGGACTGGGTACCAGAGCCCTAACTACATGGCCCCTGTCTTAAATATCATGGTGATTCCTTCACCTCCCAGGGACTGCATTCAAAGGTATTGGATAAATTTTTTAAATCCTTTCTAGCCCATGGGTTGGTCAATAGGATTTTGAAATCATCACTGACTTTCTTCTAAAGCTGCTCATGGGTTTCTAGAGCAGCTTTTGCCTGCAGGGCAGCCCCCTCCTGATTTTGGAAGGAGTCCTCTTCACAGGGCCTGGTCTCTCTGCCAGTCACAGGCCAACCAGAAGTTTCTGCAGGCCAGCTGAGTAACCAGAGCCAAGAGGCCCTCGACCAGACCTGGAAGGCACGGTGGACATACACATTGTCCTCTGTTTGCTTGAATAGACCCCACGGAGTGTTAGGGAGCCCTCTGTGCACCAAGCCCTCTAACCTTGTGGGAGGTGGGGAGTTTGGAGGCAGCAGGTGGGTGTTGAGATTCCCAGTCTGTGGGATTAGAAAGTGAAAGTGGTGGAGAAGCAACACCAGCAATAATACCAGCATTTACCCCACACGCAAAAGTCTCTCAAACAAGAAATATTAGAAAGGAGGAAGAAACACAGTATCATCTTACTTTCCTACAGAGACCAAGTTCAAGTTCCAAAACCAAGTCCCGCTGGGGTCAGGGATCAGTAGCCCCTTTCCTGTACGCAAAAGTTCTGTCTTAGACTTCTTTACTCATGCTCTAACAGGAGCTCAAGTTTCATTCAAACTACACAGTTGGTAAAAATAAATAAATAAAATCCCTTACACTGTATATTCACAAAATGCTTTTTACTTAAAAAAAACACAAAAATCTATACAGTCAGAAATTCAGAGTCTTCTGACATACTTGATATAATCAAGGGAGAAAACCTGAACTTCAATATTAATACCTGGACTGTTGTCCCAGCTCTGCTCCAAGCTGAGTGACTTTGGGCAAATCACTTGGGCTTTCCGTGCCTGGGTTGATGTCTGATAAACTGAAAGAACACCCAACCATAGCAAGGAGACAGTGAAGCACTAGCTGTGAACTTTGAGAGTGGTCGCCCTGCTCTGTAAATCTACTGGAATGGTCAGTATGCAGCAGGTGAACACAGATATGAATACCTGGAGGGGTGGTGTGGTCCCATCTACAGAGCATGGGGTCACCTGGGCCGAGACTGCTGATCTCCCCTGCTGGTCACTGCTCTTCTGTTAAATCACCAGTACCAGCTTTGTGCCCAGGGCAGGAGCCAGTCTCCCCGCCCCCTCAACGATGGCTGAGTTTGGGCTCCAGCACCTGGAGCCTGACACCCACTCGCCTGGCCTCCTTACTTGGCATTCTGCCTGCCTGGGACTAGGGGAGTAGTTTGGAATTTCAGCAGCACCCTATGCAGGCAATAAAAACCTAGGAGGTCAGAGAAGGAGGAAATTTAAAGAGAAGGAAGGAGAGGAAAGGAGTGAGTCAGAAAGCTCTGAAGGGAAAGGAACTGCTCCCTTTGCCAGAAGGTTGGTTATTATATGAAGAATACATATTCACTGTAGGAAAAATATAAAGTAAAGGAAGATAAAAGAACTTGTTAGTCACATCACCTGGAATTAATACAGTTAATATTTTAGCTATTTTACTTTGTGGCTTTTTACATACACACACACACACCATTGTGTACATAAATAGACCTTTAAATGAAGAGGATCATAGTTCTGTACTGGTAAATGTCTTACGCGTGCCTGGAGGAGAGGCCATCACAATTGGAGCATTTGCCAATTTCCATGGTGTAAATGCTTCCACCGTAGCTGATTTCCAACTACCAATGTGATGTCAACCACCTTGCAAAATTCCTGATAATTTACCATTCAGCTTTTGGGGACCAGCAAGAGCACACCACTGACCAAGTTTTGTTTTCTAATTAGTCTTGCCTCGCTCACAATATAGGCCAAAAGTCCTTATGCTTAAATGTTTGAAAGTTGTATTTATCAAATTACCTATTTTTTGAAACAGTACTGTTTCCTTTTTGGAATTTAGAGCTGGATCACTTTCTATGCCACTAGTTGTAAATGGTGCCTATAGTTAGACTTTGCCTATTTCTCGTGTTCTGGCGATCCTTATGTGAGTGGGGAGTGGACCCCAACTTTATTAGATGGGAGGAACAGAAATGTAGTTGGAAAAAAAAAAAGACAGATTAATGTGATCATGCAAATGGTGACCTGGAACTGATTCTGCAGCCCACTCTCCCAGGACGGATTTGACTTAATGGAGGCAGTTTTCTCCTTTGCAATCCTTCTCCTCAGCCCAGCAGCTCAGCTCTAGACTTGTCACGCATTTTTTTTTTTTTCTTTTTTGGATGGAAATTGGTGCTCCTCCTGTCTGTCAGATGAAAATGGGCTGCAACTGTTTGGCCCACGTCAAACCCACTAATCAGGTCCATGTTTTCCTTGTTGAATGGGAGCTTTGGGAAATTGCAAGGGGCAGAGGGAGTGGAGGGCCGCACTCACACAGCAGCAGAGTGTGAGTGTGTTTTCATCTCCCACTTGGCTCCACGTTGAGCTGGTGGACTCTTACATCTATGGTAAGAGTCAGCCAGGTGGAAAAAGTAGTTGGTGCCAAAGCTCTCCCACACTGGAGTTTTAATTGCCTTCGAAGAGGCTGAGCTTTGTGAGCTTCTGATAATAAACCTGGCTCTCCCAGGCAGGCCTGGTGAGTTCAGACAGGGAGTTTCCAGGTAAGACTGGATAGGTGTGGGCAGTGGGGTGTTGTAAGTGGGCCCTGGGCCACGGGGAGTCCGTTGCTGCAGTTCTACGAAGGGAAGGCTTAGCCTTGGCCTCCACCTCTGGAGTGTGAATATTTGTTGTTGTTCAGTTGTTAAGTCGTGTCCAACACTTTATGACCCCATAGACTGCAGCATGCCAGGCTTCCCTGTCCTTCACTATCTCCTGGAGTTTGCTCAAACTTATGTCCATTGAGTCAATGAGGGAAGAAGTCAAACCTTGACTTCTAGCCCCAGGTCTGTCCAATTCCTTGGGTCATCTCTGACTCCTTTATCCCTTTCCCCACCAACCTGATACCAAGTGGTCACCTAGACTGGGCAACTCTGCCTCTGGCCTAAGAAGCTACTCCCACCTGGTCCCCACTGCCTTGATCCAGATGTTCATATATCACCAGAACCATGAGGACAGTCTTGTAATAGGCCTTCCTGATGGCTAGTCTCAGTCTATAAAAATGCCATCCATATCTCTAAACACACACACACACATTTTTAAAATCATCACTGTAATATATGTTCACAAGAATTTAAAAAATGCAGATGTTCAAAGGTGAAAAACCACTCATGGACTTAACTTCCTTGAGGTAAAAACAGTTATCATTTTTGTGAATATCCCTCAAAGAGATTGTTTAGGAATGAAAATATTCAAAACTACTTTGCAACTTCTTCTTCACATA
This sequence comes from Bos indicus, assembly GCF_029378745.1. NCBI lineage: Eukaryota > Metazoa > Chordata > Mammalia > Artiodactyla > Bovidae > Bos > Bos indicus. The sequence continues at coordinate 41,721,000 of NC_091779.1, read as the reverse complement.
TTTTAGTGAACATTTTTGCATATTGATACTTCTCTAGAATGAAATCACAAATTTGGTGGTATCTTTTCCTTGCTTAAATAATTCTATAAATAGCCCCCCACTCACCCCCCAAACAACCAAAATCCATTGGCCTCACCCACCAGCCCCGACTCTCTCTCTACGCCACCATTTTTTTGCCTGAATGCAAAGCCTGCGTGTTTACTCTGAGAATTCCATATGAATTGGCTTGTGTATATGACTTCTACCTCCCCCATTTCCCACTTTGTGAATTCTTTCATTCTTTAAGATTTATCTTAAATTATGTATGTGTCTGTCCCTAGGAAAACTGGGAATCTCTTGAGGGCAGAAACAGAACTTGTTTTGTATTTTTAGCAACTTGTGGTCATGCCTGGCACAGGGCAGTAGGCACTCGGTAAATATTTATGGAATGAATTGGCCTCGCTTTGGCATGTCTGTTTTTATCCTCTTGCCAGTTCCATGCGTTGGTTTGTATTAGTGTCCATGATTAATCCAATATTGTAGTTTCTTTTCCTCCTTTACTGTGTCTATGTCTTAACCACATTCAAATAAGAGCCCCTGGCTTGGAGCCATTCACTTCTTTAGTTGTGTCATTGCTGGTGGATTTAAGATGTCATTAGTTTCTAGTGGCTTTACCATACTATTTTGGAATCCCTGAGACGCAAACTCACTTTTTCAGAGTCAACAGCCCAGAGTCAGCCCTCTTCTGAAGAACTGATGTATAGGTTTATGGAAATGCTTGAAACAGGAGAAGGTAGCATGGGTAGAGTTTACGAAGTGGGAGCCCCAAGCCAGGGGGCTAACTCAACGCTCAGAGGAGGTGAAGGGGGCAGGAAACGTCAAGGGCATTAAGAGTAGAGTGTGATATAATTGGCCCAGAGCTCTGGCCATGAGCTGTGGGATTCAGTACCTTAAAGATGCCTGAGGGACTCTGGCCTCTGCCTGTGCTTCAGAGAAAAATGTATGTTAGTTCAGACATCACGTGCTGTTTCTTGTGGATCTGAAGATGCTTAAATATGGAGGTTTCACCTGAGGGAGGAGTAAACTTATTTTCAACAGTTCATCAACAAACATTAAACTAGAGCTATTTTTATTCAAACTCATAGAAAAGGGAAAACTAATCAATTCCACTCCTACTGTGGGCAATATCCATAGAGAAATAAGGATGAGCAAATGTCTGCCCTTTGGATGGAAGTCGAGACAGATAGATCCACATTTATTGCTGCGAATCTCAGAATTTTAAACGTCTGCCTTTGACATTCCCTTTTAATAGAAGCTGCAAGAGCGACTTCACTTTCACTTTTCACTTTCATGCATTGGAAAAGGAAATGGCAACCCACTCCAGTATTCTTGCCTGGAGAATCCCAGGGACAAGGGAGCCTGGTGGGCTGCCGTCTATGGGGTCACACAGAGTCGGAGACAAATGAAGCGACTTAGCAGCAGCAGCAGCAGCAGCAAGTGCATACCCAAGTAGTAAAGATCCTATCCAAACCAGCTTCAAGAGGAAGAATATTCAGTGGTTCTCTAGTGTCCACAGTGTCTTCAAGCCCCAACTCTGTAGTCGCTCTCACTCTGCCTTCCTCAGCATCAAGCTTCATTTCAGGCTAATATCAAGATGGCAGCATCAATCTAGCCATCCAACCCAGTCCTGATGGTATCCAGAGGAAGAAGAGGGACCAGCAATTCTTGGCACTTTGTCTTAGGAGTTAGGTGAGGTTTTCTAGAAGACCCCTGGAAAGTTTCATCTCATGACTCAATCACAGTATTGGGTCACCTGCCCAGTCCTGAAACCATTGCTGGCCAGGAGAGGGTGTTACCAATGATCAGTTACATCCATCTTTAGAGCTGAGGTACCTACTTTATGGATGAATCCCTGAGCAAAATCAGAATTCTGTTAGGGAGTGAAAAAGAAGGAATGGACGCTGGGTAGACAGTCAACTCCAACTCAAAACAAGCCACAGAGTTGGTTGCCAACTGTATACTCTAGTGACTTCCAGGTTTTTAGTTGGTGCATTCAAACAAAGTCTAACCTAGAAAAATAAATGAACTGATAAAATCAGAGCAGTTGTGGTTGTAAATCTACCCAAGATTGTGGTCATAAGACCATTGTTTGACAATCACAAGTTGAGTACTTCTTGTGTTTACATCAAAATTTTCTTTATTCCTGTCTCCTTTCATCCTTACAACACAGTTGTACTATATGGGAAAAGAGGTCAGCTGGCCAGAGAGGACCAGTATTTACAGACTCCAGGCAAGCAGGGCTTTCAAGGAAGACATCTGGGCTGGGAGTAACAGGCTGGGCCCATGAGACCAGGGGTGAGGTGACAGGGAGCTGGGAAGAGGAGTTTTCCTGAGTAGGGTAATAAACTGCGGTTCGGGGCTGATTCATTCATTCTGCCTGCCTAGTGTGTGTGGCCCTGGCCCATGGGTGATGTTTTCATCCAGAAGGAAGTGAAAGGCCTGTTGAGGCGGGAGCAGAGATGCTGGGTAGGACTGATTCACAGAGGGCAGAGAAGGCATGCAGGCCAAAGGCTCTAAGATCTTCACTTTGAGATGGGGTAGGTAAATGTTTGCCATGTAAAATACAGAATGTCTAGTTAAACCTGAAAATCAGATAAACAATGAGTACAAATTTTAGTATAAATATGTCCCAAATATTGCATTTTTCTTGTTGAGTCACTAAATCATGTCTGACTCTTTGAGACCCCATAGACTGCAGCATATCATGCTTCCCTGTCCTTCACTATCTCCCAGAGTTTGCTGAAATTCATGTCCATTGAGTCAGTGATGCTATCTAACCATATATTAAGATGTACTACATACTTGGCCAATACCAAAGAAAGGCAATGCCAAAGAATATTCAAACTACCACACGATTGGCACTCATCTCACACACTAGTAAAGCAATGCTCAAAATTCTCCAAGCCAGGCTTCAACAGTACATGAACCGAGAACTTCCAGATGTTCAAGCTGGATTTAGAAAAGGCAGAGGAACCAGAGATCAAATTTCCAACATCTGTTGGATCATAGAAAAAGCAAGAGAATTCCAGAAAATGCCTACTTCTGCTTTATTGACTATGCCAAAGCCTTTGACTGTGTGGATCACAACAAACTGTGGAAAATTCTTCAAGAGATGGGAGTACCAGAGCACCTTACCTGCCTCCTGAGAAATCTGTGTACAGGTTAAGAAGCAACGTTAGAACCAGACATGAAACAATGAACTGGTTCCAAATTGTGAAAGAAGTATGTCAAGGCTGTATATTGTCACCCTACTTATTTAACTTCTATGCAGAGTACATCATGAGTAATGCTGGGCTGGATGAAGCACAAGCTGGAATCAAGATTGCCGGGAGAAATATCAATAACCTCAGATATGAAGATGACACCACCCTTATGGCAGAAAGTAAAGAACTAAAGAGCCTCTTGATGAAAGTGAAAGAGGGGAGTGAAAAAGCTGGCTTCAAATTCAACATTCAAAAAACTAAGATCTGGTCCCATCACTTCATGGCAAATACATGGGGTAACAATGGAAACAGTGACAGACTTTATTTTCTTGGGCTCCAAAATCACTGCAGATGGTGACTGCAGCCATGACATTAAAAGACACTCACTCCTTGGAAGAAAAGCTATGACAACTAG